>NC_045598.1:92293998-92901498 GCF_009762305.2 Zalophus californianus
GACTCCTGGCCCCAACTCACCTGGCAGGCTTGGGCATCCCTGCTGCCCTGTGAGCCTCCAGACCACTGTCCCTGTGTCCTTCCCCTGCTTCTTCTCCCTGGGAGCCTAAATCTGCTGCTGCCCCAGATGCTTCAGCCTGATCAGGTGTCTGCTCTTCCCCACAACACCCTTCCAGCCTGCGCTCGCCCTGTGGTGCCAACAGCCCTGCAGGCAACTAGATCTCACAGCGCCAGTGCCGTTTGCCCAGGCAGGGCTGGAACCTTCTTTCCAGCCCCCAGTGGCGCATGCCTGCCCTGGGGACTCCAGCCCAGACCTCTCCCCGCTGAGACAGGGCTCTGCTTGCACGTCCTTGCAGGGACCACCGTCCTCATGCAGGCTGTCTTCCTGCCGCCATGCCAGATCCTGGGCAAAGAGCAGTTCCCCAGAGTTACTCACCTCCACCCTGTGCTGCAGACAGGTGGCCTCGGAGGAGACCTTCTTCAAGTACTCCTTCCGGTGCACTGCAGGGGTGCAAAGCAAGGGGATGGAGATGGAGGAACAGATTGGCGGGGAGACAGACAGTTACGGGAGGCGGGGTGGTCAGCAAGGGCAGGGGTTTCGGGGAGGGGAGGAGAGAGGGGACCAGAGGGGGAGCTCACGGTAAATGGCTCTGCTGCTGGGCCGGGACATGCTGGCACGGTTAGATGACTCCTCGAACTGACACTGAACCAGAGAGACAGCCATCAGGGCTGGGGAGAAAAATACCAGGGCAGGACCAGGCAGGAGACGGTGCTCTTGTAGCTCATCCCTCACTCAGGCCTGAGTTTGGGCCAGGCTCTGACCTGGGGCCTCCAGGACCAGACCCAAAACTTCTGGCTCCAGGGGCCTTTCCGGAACCATCCTGCAGCCTTGCCTTCCTCCGAGGAGCCCCATTTTGGCTGGGCCGGGGAGGCCTCAAGGCAGGCTCCTGGCCTTCCATTATTTGGTCAGTAAGGCTCATTCCCATGGGCTTGGGAAAGCTGTGTGGACAGGCACCCGGGAATCCTGTCCTGGGCCTGGATGTAAAAGATGCCAGGTCCATGGGCTGCACCTAGCCTCTGGAGGAAAGGTGTCAGGTACAGCAGCCTTCCTTGCCAAAGCAAGCCTCTTGAGCAAGTCTGTTTCAGTTCTGCAAATTGGGAGGAGGTTATGTTGCCTCTTAAGCTGCGGACCCACTTAGGGAGGGGTGTGTGGTGTGTGTGTCTGTGTGTGTGTGTGTGTGTGTGTGTGTGTATCTGTTTGCATGCACGTGTGCAGGCATGTTAATCATGGGGCTCTGTAGGATTTGTCAATGATCTGCACTTCCCTGAATGTCTTAAGACAGTCAAGACTCCTGTCTCTTCACCTTTCCATACTCTGAACCCTCTGCCCAGAGCCCCTCCATACCCAGCCCTTGAAATCCAGCTCAAGGATCACCTCCTCCGTGAAGCCCCCCTTGACCACCATTCTCCCCTGCCCAGAGTGCCCTCCTGATGCCACGGCCAATCTTGTATGTTTCTCTCTCACAAAGACAGCCGCTCTGGTTCATGTGCAAGCCTGGGGCCGTGCCCCTTACAAACGCCATATTTAATTTTCACTACCATTGCTTGTACTTCTTTGGCTCTACGTGCTGAGCACTGTTCTATGGACTTCACCCTCATCAACTCACTTAATCCTCAAAACAACCTCACCCAGCAGGTGCTGTTCTTGTTCCATTTACCAGATGGGGACTCTGAGGCTCAAAGAGGGTAACAAGGCCTGAGGTCACCACAGTATTTTCTGGAGAATGAGCCTAGCCCAGTCTGGCTGCAAACCCCAGGCTTTAATTGTGTAGATATGCCTCTGTCACGGGGCTGTGACCTGCTGAGGACAGACTTGTCTTGCCACGGCTGTCTCCCCAGTGCCTTCCCAGCATGGGGCGGGGGTTTGTCTAGAATACACACACGTCAGAAAGGAAAGGAGGTAAGTACAGTGTGTGTGCAGGTGCAGGGTGGGATGGGAGAGAATTAAGCATGGGGGTCAAGGGTAAGTGTCATTTGAATGACGTGTGTATGCATCATGAATAGGGTGTCAAGTTTGTGGGTGCCATGCATCTCTGTGGTATGCCTGCATTGTACAGAAACGCTGAAACATCCTGGGCAAAGTATAAGAGAAGAGCCCACACCCGTTTATTAGGATGGTTATGAAAGTAACAGAGGGTCTGATAAGATGACTCAGGGATGGGGAAACCAGTTGCTAGGAAACAACTGAGGGATTGTGGAGGAGGCAGCTGGCTCTGTTTTCCTTGTTTGGGAGCACCCCTGTTCCCTCGGGGACAGGGGTGCTAGAAGCCTGCTCCTCCCCACTCTACACCACCCCTCCCCCCAGGCTGCACACTTCCTGCTTCTAGATCCAGAAAAGAAAGAAGAGAAAATGAGCTTTGCCTTGGTCAGCCCTGCTCCCCTCCCCCGCCCAAGCCAGGATGGTCCCTGTGGGTCCCTGTGGGCAGGTCCCGGGAACTGTCTGGAGCTCAAGATCCCAGACAACAGGAGAGGGGAGGCAGCTCGCTTTGGCCTGCCTTGCCCTTGGGGGAGTAGGGCTGTGGCCGCCTAGTTTCCCCCATGTATCTCCTGAACTTAGGGGCTTGACACAGCGAAGGGGTGTCTGCATCACAAACCCTGGGAGAAGGAGCCCAGAGATGTTTCTGGACCCCTGGCTCCCCACTGTCCTGCTTCCGAGCCAGCTAGCCAGCTAGCCAGCAGATGAGTCCCAAGCCTTTCTTGGGCTTGCTCTTCCTGGCTGCATCTGGGAATGGGCTGGAGACCTTGGCCTGGGAAGACACTGATTTGTTCCCACCACCCCGGGATCACCTGCGGCAGGGCAGGGCCCTGATCTTCCTGAAGGCCAGGCCTTACCTGTGTTCCAGTGAGGTTTGCCCCACCACGGGGGCTGCTGCTTGAGCTGGTGGTCCGGTGCTGGCTGTGGGAGGGCAGTGTCTTCTCTGCTGGCGGCCACAGACAGAGGTCCTATGGCCAGGCGGGCCCTGGGTGAGCAGGCGGGCCTTATGGTGATGAGGCCACGAGGCAGCCACACCTGTGCTCTTTGGACTCCGGTGGGTGTGGAGGCTTCCTGGGCCACCACCCCGACTTGGCACGGAAGCCTGGACCTGTGGCAGTGCCAAGCTTAGCCAGGGACCCTGCGGCCCAGCCTCCTCCTCTGCTTTCCTCCAGAGTTGGGGTGTGGCCTTTTGGGTACCTCCACTGAGGTCCCCCGTCTGCATCAGGCGCTAGGGCTGGGGCCAGAAGGAGAGGGTCCCCTTGGCCCAGGGAGGTCTGGCTTCTGTGGCCAGGGGACAGGTGGCTAGAGGTGGCCCCCAGGCTTTGGGGAAGCTGTGGACTGGCATGTGCCCGTGTGGGTGCGTGTGCTACACGAGTGGATGCACGATCATGCGTGCCCAGGTGGTGCCTGTGAGCAGGACATGGATCTTGGAAGAGCAGATGGGGACCGGAGACAGGGACCACCACGGGTATTACATGGAGGGCTGAGACCTTTCCTGGCAGGACCACTTCATTCTGTCCTTTCTTCTGTCTCCTCCCACCCAGCAGGGAGCACCCCCCACCCCCAAGTCCTTGCTCTTCCACTCACTTTCCTACCCCCTGCCTTGTACCCTCAGACCTCTGGTCCATACCTGGCTGGCTTCAGCAAAAATGAGAAACGGAGGCTTGCCTTTGTCCCTAGTCACAAACACACCCAGTCCCTGGGCTTCCGTTTACTTAAAAACCTTCCTTGGCACCCAGGGTGGGCCTGGCTGCCTGCCCCTCTGGGAGCTCCCAGTCTAACAAGGGCACAGCATATGAACAGACACCAAGGGAACAAGGCAGGACAGGAGAGGAGAGGAGGGAAGTCCAATGTGGTGGTGGATCTTGTGGGCAGAGGTCGGGACCTGGTAGGTGTTAGGATCCATGGAGAGTCCTGTGGGCTGGGAGCAGAGCCTGCATCTGTGTGCCCATCCTTGGCTTCCCGGGCCACCCCGGGGAGATCTTGGCTGAGTCACCGCCCCCAGCCGAGCCAACACTGCCCTGGATGGTCTGGAGTTCGGGGATTGGATCCCCGCCAGGGCCTTCCCCATCTGCAAGAGTCCATCGGGCCGCCAGCTTCAGGGGCCCAGGGTTCAGGTGCTAGCTGGGCCAGCCCCGAGCCATGGCCTCATGGGAACCCGCCCTCCAGGCCTCGCTGGGGCTCAGCCTCTTGGTCCTCCAGCTTCCTTCCGGATAGGACAGCCTGTCACCTGGCCTCCTCCAGTCCCAGCCCCAGCTTCATCCAGGCCGTAGCCACATTCCAGCCCCAGCACAGGCCCCAGCGCCCAGCTAAGCCCGTGCTCCTGCCCGGCTCAGGGCAGGCCGGTCCTTTGAAGAGTCTCCCGTGACCTCAGTGCAAGGACAGTAGGCTCTCGCACAGGCCCGGGGGGAGGGGGCAGGGGCGCCGCCCGCCGCAGAGAGGCACATGACTCTTCGGGCAGAGAGACAAGGAGCACCTCGTGGCCCCCTCAGCTCTTGCTCTCTACAGTGCCCCGTAGGGGTGCCCTTGGGAGCATGGGGGCCTCCTTAGACAGCAGCCCTGTGCAGCCTGGGCAGGGCTGGACCCAGGGCTTCTTTGGTGCCGGGCAGTGTGGATGTCTGCCAGAAGGGAGCCGCTCCAGGGAAGGGGGGCATTAGGAGGGATGGAGAGGCCAGGCCATCCACCTCTGGGGTTGTGGGGGCCATTCCTGGTGCTTTTGCACAAAGAGAGTTCCCGGTGCCAAAGTAGTTCTTTAGCAAAGTAATCCTGGCTGGGGCACCACGAGCTGGGACTCAGAGGGCATCTCCTTGAACTGTGAGGCTATGAGGGCTTTGGACCTCACCCATTCACTCACTCGCTCATTCACTCCCCAGCTCTATATGGAAGGCTTCCCGTCGGCCGGGCCCCATGCTAGATGCTGGGAGACACCTTGGGACTCAGCCTGAGTTCAGTGTCTCCCTCCAATCAACCCAGCCTCCCCGCCCATGTACCCAGCTCAGTGGAGGCACCAACACCCAGCCAAACGGCCAAGCAGGATGTTGCTGGTCTGCTGCCTCCTCAGAAGGCCCTGCCACCTGCTGGTTCCCTCAGTCTCTCACAGGGAGAGGCTGCTGAGGAGTGAGGGGTAGGATCAGACACAGGTGCACAGGCTTTAGGCTGAAGGGGCCAAGGAGTCCCTCCAGGCTACCCCGGCCTGGGCCTCCCAGAAACTCCAGAGCAGGCCCTGCTCAGTGCCGGGGGAACTCTGGAGGAAAGAGAGGTCTGCTTGCCTGAAGGGCCATCAGGGAGGGAGAGTAGGACTCTAGTATTTGAGGAGAGAGGCCTGCTTGTGGCTGAAAGGGATGGAGAGCCAGCTAAGAGCACCTCAGATTCGTGGAAGCAGACGCCAGGGCAGGGTCCACCCAGAGCTCTTGCGGGTGCACTGCACGGATGATGTCGGATCGGGAGCTGGGGCCTGAATGGAGGCCACGGCCAGGGGCTGATGCCTGGTCCTGGGGCTCAGAAACAGACCCCATCTCTGGCCACTGCTGCCTCCAGTCCTGGCACCTGGGGGCAAGTGGCTTCTGTGGGCCAGGTAGAGGAGTCGATGAGAGACCTCATGCCTGCATTTGTAGCTTACATTGCAGAGGTAGAAGAAAGGAGCAGATGTAAAGGTAATCAAAGCACCGGGGTGGTGTGATTGAAGGCATGGGTGTGGGAAGATACTTTGCGTGTAATTAGAGAAGACATCTCTGAGGAGGGGAACTACGAGCTGAGATAAAGGGTTTGAAAGGAGATGGTGTGAAGTGCCCATGGAAGGGGCGCCCCGTGACAAAGATGTGGCTGCTGGAAAGGCAGCTGGGAGACTGAAGCGGAAAGGGTGCGGGGAGAGGCGGTTCAAGGTGGTCTGAGGTGGGGCAGGCAGGGCCAGATGGTAGTCACAGTGCACCAGGCTCTGCAGACCACGGCCAGGAGTCTGGCTTTTATTTCAAGGGCCACTGGGAGAGGCTGGGGGGCTTTGAGTGGAGGAGTGGTGTGGTCTGATTTGTGTTTTAGGAGAGCAGGCTGCAGTGGGGGAGTGGGCCCAGGGAGACCGAGGGGCAGCTCGGCAGCGATGGGGAAGATGCAGAGGGCAGTGAGGATGTGGGTGGACTGGCGGGGGCGCACTGTGGTGGCGGAGGAGAGTCCTTTCGGGGGGACTCAGTGTGGGCTTGGACAACTCGGCAGGGTTATGGTGACCCTTGGTGGGGCGGGGAAGACAAGAAGAGAAGGAGGAGCCGGGAGGGAGTGGCGGCTACAGTCTGAAAGGCCTCTGTGGCCTCTGAGTGGAAGCATCGAGAAGGCGGGAGGAACTTGAAAATCAGAAGCTGAGCGCGGTGGGATGACCCCGACGCAGCCATTCAAGACCGCGTGTGGCAAAGCTGTTCAGCCCTTTGGGGGGAAGTTCACGGCGGCGAGGCCTTAGACGGAAAGAGGGCAAGAGCCGGCCGCGGAGTGGTGGTCCCGGAGAAGCCCACCTGGGGAAAGTACGTGAGTGCAGGGCAGTGGCCCCAGGATGAGTGCTGGCCCGCCACATTAGGAGATTGGAAGGCGAAGAGGAACCCACTAAGGAGCCTGAGGGGCAGCCTGTGAGCTCTGAGGGGAGAGAGGAGGGGAGAGTGCTTCTAGAAGGAAGGAGTGGACACCTGGGTGAGGGGGGACCGAGGAGGGGGGAAAAGCGCCGAGAGAGACGAGTCCGTGTCCTTGTCCACACGGAGGCCGTGGGTGCGCCTGAGGAGGGCAGTTCCCTGGAGCCACGGTGGCCGGAGCTGGCTGGAGAGGGTTCGTGTGGGTGGCTCAAAGATGCTCTGCTGGGAATGGGACGGTGGGGTCCGGGGCTGACATATGGAAACTTGTTCAGATGTGTTTAAGAGGGGAGATACGGTGGCATATTTGCTCCTGGGGAGAAGCTACTGGTGAGAGAGCAGAGACAGGGAAGGACTGGCGACTTCAGGAAGCTGCCAGAGAATGGGGTCGAGTGTAGACGGAGAAGGCTGGCATCCCTGGGGGAACAGGGGCGTGGCGTGGGGAGAGTCCTCTGTGCTCCCCACTCCCCATTTAGGCAGAGGAAGACAAGGGGGCTGGGGCAGCAGGAGGTTGGGGGAGGGGGTGACTTGAGGGCATGTGGTCCATTCTCTGGGGTCAGTGTGGTGTCATGGCCTTGAATTTTCCAGAGAGAAGGCCAGGCCCCAGGTGCCTCCAAGGACTGGACGACCAGGGTTGGAATTTGCCCAGCTTGCCCTCAGTCCCTCCATCTCCCAGACCCCCAAACCCAAAGCCAGTGCTCAGGCCTTATTTCTCCTACCTTTCCCTAAAAGTCCCTGGCGGCTGGATGACGTTCTAGGTGTTTCTTGGGGCCCTTCCCCCTGCTTCTGCTCACTTGGTTCCACCACTCTCCTGCCTTGGATCCACTGGGTTACTCCCACACTCCGTGGTATTCTGGGCCTCTCCCACCTCCTCCTCCCTCCTCCAGGTGCACAGGAGGGAGGAGGCCTCGATTCACCCAGCACCCCCTTGACCAGACAGCCCCGAAGGAGAGGCCCTCAGTGATGTCTGGAAAAGCCCTTCACCAGAGGCCCGGACTTTGCACTGTGATTCAGAGCAGGCCTTCAGGAAAGCGGGCCGCCCGGGCTGCTGTGGAGGGGGCAGCCCCGGGGAAGGGCTTGCCCTCTGTGATCTCCAGGGCGGGGCCTGGCCGGGCCCAGCTCAGGCCTCGCCTCCTGGGTGTGCAGGGGAGGGGCCTCAAGCCGCCTCCCTGGCCTGCACTCCTGCTGCTGCCTCCACGTCCACACGCTGCCCAGGAAGAGCACAATGCAGCCATTCAAAACAGCCTGTAAAAAAGACCCTTCAGGGATGTGGGGGAAAGTTCATGATGCAGCATAAGCTGGGAAAGGCCTGCTACAAAGTGACAGATCCTCGTGAGATCCTCGAACTAACAAATAAATAAATTGAAATCCTGTAAATGGAAACAGAAACAAAACAAAACAAAACCCAGAAAGAATCTCAACAAAACCTATAATCATATACATCTAAATAGAAAACAGTGTAATCATATATATCTACATATAGAAAATCTTCATGATGGGGGCGCCTGGGTGGCTCAGCAGGCAGAGCGCGTGACTCTTGATTTCGGGATTGTGAGTTTGAGCCCCAGGTTGGGTGTAGAGATTACTTAAAAATAAAATCTTAAAAGAAAAAAATGTTCATGATGTAGTTCTAGGTGAAAAGGGCTACTTACAAAATGGTAACACTCAGTTTTGTAAAAAAAAAAAAAAAATTGCAATCGTGAAATCTTTTGCAAGACAAAAAATTGTCGCCATGTGAATCTAAACTTTGATGCAGCACCCGCTGTGACAGGCACTCATCTCGGGGGTCAGGGAATGCTTACCACAACCCAAGCAGATTCTGTTATTTGCATCTCTGATTTACATATGAAGACTCTGAGGCACAAAGAGGCAGAGAGAGGTTAAGTAATTCGTCTCTGGAATTTGAACCTAGGAGGCTGGCCTTGAGAAGACGCCACAAGAACCGAGGCAGTCATCTCTAGGTGTGTGGGCCCTTCCTGGTGGCTTTACACTCTTTTTTGTGCTTTTCTGTATTTTCCAACTTCTTCCCGAAGAGCATGTTAGTTACCATTGTAATCCATGCCTCTCTGCTCCCACTCCACCCCACGCAAAATAAATGGGAATTTTAAAAGTAAGAAAACAAGACAAACATATCCCAGGAAGTCGCTCCCCCTGAGGCCCTGGGACTCTGTCCTGCCCCCGGGGTGTCTGCCGAAGGATGAGATCAGTGGCCTGAAGCCTGTGAAGGCCGGTGAGAGGGCTCAGATCTCCCCTTTGTCCCACATGGCCCTCGGGGGTCCCAGAGGCCTGGGCAGTGCCCCCGAGAATCTCAGGCCACCCCACAAAGGCTGGGGCCAGGCCCCATCTTGTTTGGCCTTGAGAGGGGCTGGACTAGCTGTGTAGGCTTCCTTGAGCCTTGGGGAGGTGTGTGTGAGTATGAGTGTGTGTGTGTGTGTGTGTGTGTGTGTGTGTGTGTGTGTGTGTGTGACTGTGAGTGAAAGAGAGATGAGAGAGAAGGGTCGGGGTGGCCGGGAGCACAGAGCCAGCCAAGGAGCCTGAAAGCCTCTCCTTGATTTCTTGGCCCTCATACGCCCACCACACATTTCCACCGCACACTGTTAGGCCCCCACATAAAGCAAGGTTCTCCCTCGTAGCATCCAGCTGCCATTGGAACCCTCTTGGTGACCGGGTGCTTGTTACCTTGCCAGCAATGCAGGCCGTGTGGGACTCTACACAGTACAGAGCAAGGGCCTTGGCGTCAGAAATAATTGGTTGGAACCCTAGTGCTGGCTCTTAGCCATGTGGCCTTGGAATCCAA
This sequence comes from Zalophus californianus, assembly GCF_009762305.2. NCBI lineage: Eukaryota > Metazoa > Chordata > Mammalia > Carnivora > Otariidae > Zalophus > Zalophus californianus. The sequence goes on from NC_045598.1 coordinate 92,303,434, forward strand.
GCTCTCTGAGCTTCAGGTTCATCATTTGTCAAAAGGGTGGACGTTGACTGTGAGAGTTACACAGGACAGCGTGGGTCACATGTCTGGAGCAGGGGAGGGCATCCACAAATATGCTCCCCAAAGCTGGCCTCCCTGGAAGTCCTTCCTACTGCTCCCAGCAGAACCACTCAGAGTAGACTGGATCTCTCCCAGGGGCCTCTCCAGCAGGCAGGCTTGCCCCTGGGCCACTGGGCCATTCCATCCACCCTTAGCCACCCCAGAAGCAGGGTGCCCAGGCAGGCTGCCATGTTGGTTGCTCTAGAGCAGTTTCTCAGAAGCTGGCTCCATGGGAATCCCTGGGGGGGAGCTTGGTTGAAAATGGAAAGTCCTGGACACCACCATGGAGAGTCCATGAAGGAGTCTCAGAATCCAAGTTTTTACAGTCTCTCCAGTGGTTCTGATGGGAGCCAGCACTCCATCTTCCTCCAGTTGGCACTGTCCTGCCTAAGAAGTGATGAGTGTTTGACTGCTGCCTGACCAGCTTGGACCTGAGAGACTGTCCATCTGCTTGCCCCTCACTTTCCCCACTCAGGCCCCTGAGTGTGCCCCATGGTGTGCTTGGGCTCAGACAGGCAGCATCCTTCCAGAGAAGCTTGTCCTGCCATGAAACTGGACAGTAGCTGGGGCCAGGAGCCCTGGACACCCCAACTCTGATCCAGAATGTTGGTCCATCTAAAGGTCAGGGCAGACATCCTCGTAGGGCTCCCAGAATGAGCCTGATGAGCTTGCTCTGTGGCTTGGCCGCCCAGCCCAGTAGGCTGGAGGTCATAGCCCCATGAACACAGCACAGAATTCAGGCCACCAAAGACCCCCCACCCTGCCTTCACCTCAAGGCCTGGCTGGGATTCCAGAACAAGCCTTTGGTGAGAGAGATAGCCAGTGGGGGTCTGCCCCTTGGTGTGTGACTGGGATCCAGAGGCCTTCAGAGAAAACACCAGGCCCATCCAGGCCTGAGGCAGACATGTTCCAGGAAGAGTGTCGGTAGCCATGAGGCCCCAGTAGAGCCAAGCCCCTGCAGGGGCAGTGGCCTGTCACTCAGAGCAGGCACCCACTGTGCCTGGCCTGTTGGGTCCTCTCAGAATGTGGCACCTTGGGTTGGAGGTGGCCTTAGACCCACCATCTCTTAACTCCTGACTCCCTGAGAGAGCCGCGGAGTCCTGCCCCAGCTGGCCAGCTCTAACCATCACAGCATTCTTCCCCGGGCCAGTGGCCGACCCGCATCCCTGGAACATCTACTCCGTGTGCCCGCCCCTTTAAGGCAAGTCGCTCAGATATTAGAGAGTATACCCTCTGAGAGTCGCCCACATCCTCATTAATGCCTGAGCCCCTGGGTTCAAGTTAAACTCTTGCGACCTCAGTTTCCTCATCTGTGAAATGGAGACAACTACGGCTGCTGCTTCTTGAATGCTTGCCGGGGCCAGGGTGCACTGGGGGTGTCACAGGCGGGCACGGTGGTGATTCAGTCAACTTCCCTGACCCTGGGCCAGCTTCCCAAGCCCTGGCTCCCGGCCTGCTGGGAGGAGGTGCTGGCTCCCTCTGCTGGACAGCAGGTGAGTCGCAGACACGAAAGGTGGGGACCAGACGGAATAGCCCTTCCTGGTGGGAGGGAGCTCGCAGGGGGCCTGGCCCAGCCTGGGGTTTTACAGATGAAGAAACCGAGGCCAGTGCAGTCACCTCACTGGATGAAGTTTATCTGCGTGGCCCTGGATCGGGGAGCTTGCCCCACAGAGGAGAGTTGGGCCATTCCATCCTACTGGGCTCCCGGACGCCTCAAGCCCCATTTTGATCCCATTCATTCCTCTGGGCTGCCCAGTGGAGAGGTGGGAATTTGTTTGGTGGGGAGGACATGGCCTGTCCTCAGGCACCGGGCAGAGGCTGAGGCCCTTGCCGTGCCCTTTCACCGGTAAGCTGCGATTCCAGGGAAGGTCCTGAAGGGCGAGGCAGGAGATGAGGAGGGGTGGGCTGGGGCGTCCATCCAGAGAACACCATCCCTGGGCAGGACAGACGCCCAGACAGCTGCGTCTCCCAGCCTGTGCCTCTCAGGGACATAAATGGGACTTTCAGGGACATCTGTGTCTTGCCTGGATTTGCTCATCCAGCTGGTGACAAAAGTGTCAGGTGGAGGCCCAGAGGGGCTTCCAGCCCAGGGCACTAGCATACTTGGAGTATTCTGGAATCTTGTAGCTTCTCCGAGTTGGCTGTTCATGACAGTGGCTCTTATTTATTGAATACCTCTTGGTAAGGAGCTGTGTGATGGACTTTATGGGTATTGTTTCTTTTCCTTTCAATGATACGACAAAGTAGGTATTATCAGGGCCATTTCATGAAGGGGAAACTGAGGCTGGAGATGTAAAGAAGTGCTTACATATCTGGAAGAGCTGGGCCATGAGCCCATGTTCTGTGATGTGCCTCTGACTTACTGCTCTGCCTCTAGCTTGTCCTTACCTCCCTGTCTCCCCAGGGGTTAGTTATACAAGCCCTAACGTGAGCAGGGCATTCCCTCTCAACCTCCCTTCCCTCCCTCACCCACCATCCCGAGTGAGTGCATCCACACCCATAGTTTTAGCCACCGTCGGAGAGCTGACAAGGCCTCCACTGAGGGCTCAAGCCCCAGTCCCTTTGCACCTCAGACCCAGCTGCGTGCCATCCCTTGGTCACCCTCGGCCAATGAGCCTCAAACATTTCAGGCTCTCCATGCTCCACACAGAGGCTGCTCCTTCCACAGCCCCCATCTGCTCCTCCCCTGTGTCCCCCTCCCAGCTGTGGTCCCACCATCTGATCCCCACAGGCAGCCACCGAGTCCTGGGTCTTTCTTCCTTAACTCTCCAGAATCTGTTCATGGTTTTCCTTCCCTGCAGTTACTGCCTTCATTCAGACATTGATCCCCCCTTATTCCACCACAGCCTCCCAAACCTCTCATGGGGGTCTCCTCGCCAGGGATTCTCCTTCTGCTCCTTCCCCACCTCTGCCCAACGGATCTTTTAAAATTCAGATCTACACATGTCACTCCTCTGCTTGTAAATCCTTCAGGTGCTCCCATTGCTTTAAGGAAAAAAGCAAGCTCTAGATTTGTCCCTGGTACCCGAGATCTGCCTTCGGCCTCCTCTGACCACCTCACACCCTCCCCACCCCAAACCCGGCCGCAAAGAGGTACCTGGAGCCCCGACCTCGCGGCACCTTCTGCCTCCCCAACTTCCTTGCCTGGAAGTCCTCCCCGGATTCCCCTTCCCCCTCAGCTGGTTCAGGGTTCTGATCTGAGAGGGCACACCTCTTCTTCCATCTCTTGTCCAAAACCTTAATGCAGGATATCGGTGAAGATCTCTATTTTCCTTCCATTAGATGTTGAGGACAGAGTTTTGCGTCTTTTCTGGGTAATGCCCACTTGAACCAGTAAGGTCTAATGGTGAGACCCACAGGACAATGGGGCTGGGGTGGTCTTTGTCTTCTAGAACAATCCCATGCAGGGTGGCCAGGCAGGCCCTGGCACTCCGCCCACCCCTCACGCCCTCAACACCCGGGACCACCTCACCAGTTGAGGGGCCATTCCCGAGTTGGCCAGCAGGGGGCAGGACGGACACACGACATTCCCTTAGTCCAGGTCTGGGGTGGGGTGGCAGTAGGGAGGAACACAGGCGTGGAGTGAAGAGGCCAGCTGTGCACAGCTGGGCCAGGAGGGGCAGACCAGTCCGTTTCCTCAAAAGGCCAGTTTACGGTCACTGGAAATGCCAGGTTAGGTGACTTGGCAGACAGCCCTGGGATGGGCACCCACTCTTCCTGGGCATACACCGCCACCCCAGCCTAGCTCTCCAACTGTGCCCCTTTGCCTTTGGTATGCTCAGCCCCTCCTTGCCAGTGGAGAGAGCCCCAGCGTCGAGAAGTATCTGAACTGGGCCCCTCATGGTACCCCAGCTCCTTTGGAATCAACCCAAATCCAGGAATTTGACTGGGGAGAAAGAAGTCCCATTCCTCTGCTCACTCCTGTCCCTCCAGAGGAGGAGGGAAGGTTGTCTGTATGAGGGGAAGCCATTCATGTGGGCATTTGACAAAGATTTATCCAGGGTCCTCTGTGCTAGGGACAGGGACTCAAAGATGGGAGAGTAGCATCCCGGCCCAGGGCCCCCAAGTGCACAGGGTGAAGGACTCCGGTGACCCAGCCAGCAAGGGCTGGAAAGGCTATGAACAAAGTGCCCAGAAGCTCTGAGGAGGGGAGACTGCTTCTGTTCAGCAGAGGGGCGGCAGAGGTTTTGACAAAGGAGGTGATGCCGCAGCTAGGCTTTGAAACGTGAGTAAGATTTTGCCAGCTGGAGAAGGAGGTGCATCCTGGACAGGGGAACCAGCATGAGCAAAGGCACAGAAGTGAGACTGTGTTTAGGGAATATTGATGAACAGTTATGGTTACATTTGCTTTCCACCCCACCCCCCAGCTTTATGGAGCTATAACTGACGTGTAACATTGTGTAAATTTAAGGTGTACAACATAGTGAATTGATATATGTATATATGGCAAAATGATGAACTCAATAAGGTTAGTTAACTATATGTTTTTTAGGGGTGCCTGGGTGGCTCAGTCGTTAAGTGTCTGCCTTCAGCTCAGGTCATGGTCCCAGGGTCCTGGGATCGAGTCCCACATTGGGCTCCCTGCTCAGTGGGGAGTCTGCTTCTCCCTCTCCCACACCCCCTGCTTGTGTTCCCTCTCTCGCTGTGTCTCTCTGTCAAATTAATAAATAAAATCTTTAAATAAAAAAACACACATCTATGCTTTTTAGTGACCACTTGTTGTATGGCAAACATTGTGTCATCATATTTATTTATATTATTTCTAGGTCTCACATCAATCCTCAAGGTACCATGATGCCCACTTTATAGATCAAGAAACTGAGGGTCAGGGAAGCAAAGTGACAGCCCCGGTAAGAAGCTCAGAAGCTGACATCCCAGTCGAGGACCCTGTGACCCCACATGGACTGGAATTAAGGTGGGGGGTGTGTAGGTAGAAGGAATCTCACAAAGACCAGAAAAGTCCTCCTCTCTCATAGGACCTCATGTTGGGCCCAGCATCTCTGGCCAGACTGTTAAGATCTTCAGAAAACTCTTCTCGGGGGCGCCTGGGTGGCTCAGTTGGTTAAACGACTGCCTTCGGCTCAGGTCATGATCCTGGAGTCCCGGGATGGAGTCCCGCATCGGGCTCCCTGCTCAGCGGGGAGTCTGCTTCTCCTTCTGACCCTCTTCCCTCTCGTGCTATCTCTCATTCTCTCTCTCTCAAATAAATAAAATCTTAAAAAAAAAAAGAAAACTCTTCTCGAACGGCTTTCTATTTGTCAGACTTTTCACTTTTTCTTTTCCTTTTAGAAAAATTCCCGTGCAAATTTCGTTCTGTGGGTCACAGATTTTGTCCAGGCCCGGGTGAAAGAGAAAAAGGAGGCCTGAGGAGGGGGTGAGAGGGGTGGGGCTGAGCCAGACCCTCAGGGCAAGTCAGCCTGCCCCTACAAGGCTCGGGCAAGTAAAGGGTTGGTTTGTCTCCCCAAACTCTGTATGTCTGTCCTTTCTGAGTGCGGAAGAGTTCTGAGAGGGCAGACCTTCTCTTCCAGGCGAAAGAGAAGCCTGTTTCTGCGCGCCTCCCCTTCTCTGCAGAAGACCTTCTAAGCCTCCCCTTCTGGGCCTTGGCGCAGCCATCCCCACCCCCACCCCTGGGCCCTCTTTGGTACCCATCCCGTCCTTATAAACTGGAACTCTCATCCTGTCCTTGTCAGGGGCCTCTTTTAAAAATCAATAAAAAATTATAAAAATTGTGGTAAATAATATAGCAGAGAAGGGCAAGTACAAATTAAAAGTATTCTACCTACTCTTACACCTTGCTCCAGCCTATTCTGCAGGATAACACCCAACAATTTCTTGTTTAGCCCTAAGACATGTCTTTCTATAGACAAGCATAGATAACACAAGTCACTACATATGCTTTAGAAAAAGTACAAATGGTGGCGCGCCTGGGTGGCTCAGTCGGTTAAGCAGCTGACTTCAGCTCAGGTCATGATCTCAGGGTCCTGGGATGGAGCCCCCAGTGGGACTATGCATTCGGCGGGCAGTCTGCTTCTCCCTCTCCCTCTGTCACTCCCCTGCGACACTGTTCATGTGTGCTCTCTCTCTCTCTCTCAAATAAATAAATAAAATCTTCAGTAAAATACAAATAGGACCATGTTATAACCATGCTGTTTTATAGCTCAGTTTTCTTTTTTTTTACTTTTTTTTTTTCAAGATTTTATTTATTTATTTGACAGAGAGAGACACAGCGAGCAAGAGAGAACACAAGCAGGGGGAGTGGGAGAGGGAGAAGCAGGCTTCCCGCCGAGCAGGGAACCCGATGTGGGGCTCGATCCCAGGACCCTGAGATCCTGACCTGAGCCAAAGGCAGACGCTTAACGACTGAGCCACCCAGGCGCCCCTCTTTTTTTTTACTTAATGTCATATCTTTGACAGCTTCATGTTAATATCTGTAGATGTACCTATCATATTTTTAAAGACTACAAAGTTCTTTGTATAGACTTGAGCTACCGGTTTCTTCTTTGATGGACACTTAGGCTGCTTCTAGTTTTTGCCATTCCCAACAGTGTTGGGATAAACAGCTGTATTTGTAGATTAATTGCCAGCTAATGTGGTGTGTGTTTAAAACTTGAATGTATGTTCCCAGATTGCTTCCAAAAACACTGTATCAATTTACATTTCCACCAGTGTATGGTGAACCCTTACATCTGCACCAGTATTGGTATTATCAACCTTTTAAGTCTTTGCTGATTTGATAGTTGAAAAATTACATCTCACTTAAAAAATTTAAATGCCTTTAAGAGTGAGGCTGAACATATTTTCCTATCTTTGTTGGCTATTTGAATTTCTTCTTCTTCTTTTTTTTTTTTTTTTGTGAATACCACGTCTTTGGCCTTTGCCTATTTTGGGGGGGCTATTCATCTTTTTCTCACTGATTTGTAGGGGCTCCTTGTATATTAAGGAAATAAGCATCTAAGACCCATTTTATTATTTCCTCCACTACAAACTCCATGTTTGGGAAAAATTTGGTAAACAGCAGTTGTTATTATTTCTTTCTGCATTCTCTCAATCTGATCCTTGTACATGGACGCTCAGAGTGTTTATCAGCACAAAATGGCCAGACTTTCTGTATTGAGCTGGTGTAATCCAAGCCAAAAGCAAAGCCTTGGAATTTTTGTTAATCCTAGAAGCTTCTCCATGGCTAAATGTAGGATGTCCGTTGGCTTTCTGAAATATTTTAAGTGGTGTAAGAAACTCTAGAAGTCTGGGGCCCTGGAACGGGAGCCGCCGCTCCGGATTCGGCCCCCTTCATGCTGCTGTTCCCTAGAGCAGCAGTGTGGCCTGCACCTGTGTGCCTCCCTCTGTCCAGCTGTGGATTCTTCCCTTCTGGTGAGTGGGTGGAGTGTATGCATATTTTCTCCCTTGTTTATAGGCACTTAGGGGTGTGGTTCCCCCTATCCTTCAGCAGAAAGTCCCTGAGGCGGGCCCGAACCTACTTACCCCAGGCCAGGCCCAGTGGGACTTTACTGGTGCGGAGTCCTGGGGATTGAAGAGGGGACGGAGGAAGGCAGGAAGGGGCAGGAAAAGTCTCACTCCCAGAGCCTGCCAGCTGGCCCCAACCCCTCTGTTCTGTTACTTCCGTAGGGAAATCTCCCCAGAACCATGTCCTATTCCATGGAGGGTGGGTAGAGGGCCCTGGGGCAGAACGAGAGGTGGCTGGCAGAGCCCCCGGTTGGGGAGTGGGGTGCGAGACACCGAATATGGGCCTGCGCATCCTGAGGAGGAGTGGGGAGCACCGATGGTGGTAGGGTGGGAGCAGGTAGAGAGGGGAGGCCCCGGGCAGGGGGAGGTAGTTTTCAGGTTTCTGGGCACCTACCCCCAATCTAAAGGTGGTTTCACGTGGGCGACACCAATCCCTCCTAATTCAGAGGTGTGTTGAGGGGGAGGCAGCAAGCAGAGTAGAGGAAGGAGGGCCAGGAGCCTGGCAGAGCCTCAGCAGTTGACTTAGAAGCCTCGGTTGGTTGGTTTGTATAACCCAGGGCTGACTTTTATGAGACCGCCACATTCCTGGGGGATTGGTGAGTGAAGGTGATTAATGCGGTTGGCTTTGGGAGCTGGAACAGCAAGAGGCAGAGTTGTATGAAGCCCACAAGAACTCTGGAGTCGATGCCCCTGGAGCCTGAGATACCCAATGCTGTGGTGGGTGCCTGGCGGGGGGGCACCTCTGCTGAGCCGGGATGCCCACCCCCGGGCCTAGGTGGGGAGAAGTGCTAATGCCTTCCAGACTTCCGAGGCAGGAGGGCTTGGCCCCGCTCTCATTGCCTGGTGGACAGACCTGAGGCAGGAGGGGACAGAGCCAGGACCAGGGCCAGAAGCAGGCTGACTTCGTTTCTGTCCTGGAAATATGCGTGGGGCAGGGACACACCTCGCTGAGCCTGAGCTTCCTCTTTGAAACAGGGCCACGAGGTGACTTAATGGACCGATCCTGGCCCTGTTCCCCTCAAATGTTCTCTTATTGACCCTGCCAGCCCACCTGGGGCCTCTGAAGAGGCAGCCAGAAAGAACTGCCCCTTCTTAAAAGTTCTACTTCGGCATGCAGGGAGATTATTGCACTAAATATATAAATGTCCCACGACAGCAGATTTGAATGCCACTCCCTTGTACTGGGCACCTCAGTGGGTATATTAGTTTCCATTTCCTCTATCCCTGTCCCCGTCATGCCTGTCACAGCCATGGATGACACTTGGAACCTGGTGGTGAAAAGCAAGGCTTCAGGGCCAGAGCCAGACAGATGCGGAGTAAAGCTGGCCCTGCCGCCCAGGAGCTGGCTCTGGGTGCTTGGTCCACACCTCAGCTGGGCCTGGCAGGACCCAGTACTCCATCAGTGGTGAGGATTAAGTCCCTCCCGGGGCGCCAGGGCTCTGGCTCTCCGGGTGGCCCTTCTCCCTCCCCCCACCAGGCCCTGCCCACCAGGCCCCTCAGAATTGGACTCTAGACTAGCCTGATTGCTCCCATTGATTAAATGAAGTTGCTCTCACCTCTCAGGTGTGGTAGCAGTCTCTCCCACGAGTGGCAGGCCTCGGCTGTCTGACTCCCCGGTAAGCTGGGTTTCGAGAGGAGGCTGAGGCCGTGAACTTGGGACAGAGCTGTTTGGGTGGGAGAGGAGTCAGGAAAGGCCTGGAACGTGAGGGAGGCATGGGGCCTCAGCTGGAGGTCAAACAGGAGGCGTTTGTAGTAGTTGACATGGGACATGTCTGTGCATCTGTGTGCATGTGGCTGTGGTCAGTGGGGTATGTGTCTAGTAGTTCCCCCAAACAACATTTGTCCCATTTTCTTCTTTTTCAAGAGGCAGCCTGATTGGGACAGTGTCTGTCTTGGAACTGTCAGGGCAGTGTGTGTGTGTGTGCGCGCGCGCGCGCACGTGTTAGGGGCAGAAGTGACAAAACGCAGTTCTTGATAATGCACATCCAAAGGCTTCTCAGTTTTTTTGGTGATTGTTTGGGGATTTTTTTTTTTTTTTTAACGTTCCCGTTGCACATGAAATCAAAGGCTTCTATCTGATTCATTGCTTTAGGCATGTGCTGAGCTCAGCCCAGGAGACTATTCTGTGTCCAGAGGCTGGTCCTCCCAGAGATAAAGGGAGAACAAGGTGTGATTCCCACGGCCCTGAGCCCACAGCCCTGTGGCACAGTGCCAAAAACATGGAGAGGGGTGTGAGTCCCAGGCTGTGGTGGTACAGAGGGGCTGTTTGCTCTGCCCGGGATGGGGTAGCAGGAGGCTCCACCTCTGCTAAGATGACCTTGAGCCTAGACCGAAGAGCAGGTGGGCATCAGCACATTCCCCACAGTGGGGCAGGCACCACAGCCGAGGTCCCGCTTGCACCAGCTCTCAGAGGTGTGAAGCAGCGTGGGAAGCGGGAGAACCAGAGGTGGTGTGGCGTGGCCAGAACCTTGGGGACAACGACAGTGAGGACGGGTAGCTAGAGATGCTCATCCCGAGGCAGGGTCACTTCACCAAGGTGTCGGGGGCCTGGCAGAGGAGGTTGGACTTCCACCTGGGGGCCGGGGTCACTCTCTCCGCCATCCGCAGGGCCCAGGGTGGGAAGGGAGGGATGGAAGAGGCCAGAGCAGGAAGAAGTTGCGGGAGGGCAGGGCTTCTCCGGGCAGCTCTGGCCACAGGCCGGTGGGGCAGGCCGACCCTGTTGATATGCCGCCCAATGGACTCTTCAGAGAAGCTGGAAACCCAGATTTTTCTGTGGGCACTTTTACTTTTAGATGTTAGCAACTAATTTAAACTTAACACATAAGAAAACAAAAACACATGGTGTGGGCCCAACAGGGAAGGTCAGTGATCCATATTTGGCTCAGAGGCCACTGGTACGCTTCCCCCACCTCTACCCGCAGGTTCCCAGTGGAAGTGATGGGGTCCCAGGGGCATTTTGGAGATGGCTGCAAGAAGGGCAGAGTCGAGGGAGGCTGGGAGAGCACTTAAGAAGCTAAGGGAAACATCTATTCTTCTTCATTCATTCATTTAACAAATGTTTATTGGGCACATGCTCTGTGCCGGGCACTGTTCTGGAATACCCAAAGGAATACCCAGAGGTCCAAGGTGAGAGTTATAAGAGGCACCCTCAGGTCTAGGGTTCAAGGTTGCATGCTTGTGTCTGTGTTCTGGGCTTCTGCTTCCTTTAGCCTCATTGTGCCCATCTGCAGGCCAAGGTCGAGACTAATTCTCCTGTTCCCTCCGAGGCACCATTTGTGTCGCTGTAGGCCCTGGGGCTACACGTGGAGGTCCCAGGCCACACCCGCCCTCTAGGGCCTCTTTTCTAGATTTTTCCCTCCCTCTGGTCATACCCCCCTTTTCTCCTCTGGAGTTGGTTGCTCCCTCCTTTGGAACGCACAGTTTCTCCGAAAGCTCCCTTTTGCTCCATAGCTTGGGCCGCCACTCATCCTCCACTCATCCTCCAGCCCTTGGATGCAGGTGGGAGAGTGCCCTCCTCCCACTTTCCTAGTCTGCTCATCAGCAGGAAGTTGGCAGAGCTTTGACTCTGGACCCAGGCAAGCGCTCGCGTGTTCATGCATCTGGTTGAGCAACGGTCCAGGGCCTGTGCTGGCCTAGGAGCAAAGCGGGACGTGCGGAGGCACCAGACCCAGTCTTGTCCTCAGGGCACTCGCAGGTATAGGGGAATAAGGTCTGTCCACTTAATGCACTTAAGAAAACCACTTAATGGGACACCTGGGTGGCTCAGTCGGTTAAGCGTGTGCCTTCGGCTTAGGTCATGATCCCAGGGTTCTGGGATCGAGTCCCATATCAGGCTCCCTGCTCAGCAGGAGGCCTGCTTCTCCCTCTGCCTGCTGCTCCCCCTGCTTGTGCACTCTCTCTCTCTCTCTCTCTCTGGCAAATAAATAAATAAAATCTTAAAAAAAAAAAAAAAGAAAACCACTTAATGCCCGAGAGATGATCCCCGTGGGGCAAGGAGGGCTGTGCGAGCCCAGAGACCCCATTCTGGTGCTAGACACTTGACCTTCATGGGCTCATGGAAGCCTCGCCACAGCCCATTAAAGTCAGCGATCGTACCATTGTACAGATGAGGAGAATGAGGCTCAGAGAGGGGAGGCCCCCCCCGCCACGTGGCAGAGCTATCAGCAGCAACCCAGGGTGATTGACTGCAAAGCCCACTCTCCCTGCGTACACACTATCCTCCTAGATAAAGGATGAGCACCGGATTGGGGACCTTGACTCCGGGCCTGTAAAATGGGCATAAGTGCTGATTATCCTGCGGAGATAAAAAAACGAGAAGCTCACACTCAGAAACTGCTAGAAGAATTATGAGGCATGATTCAGTCATTCATTCAACAAGTATCTATCAAGCACATGCTCTGTGCCAGGCTCTAGGCTGGATTTTAGGGATATGGTCCCAAGGGACACAGACACAATTTCTACTTACATAGACGAATACGTAAGTACAAAGTGAATCATGCCAACAAGATTTTCTAATGGGGACAAAACATGGGGCCAGGGAGGTTTTCCTGAGGAAATGGGATTTAAGCCGAAGGATGAAGGGTCAGCCAGGCACAGAGCAGGACAGGGGCCCCCAGGCACAGGGTGTGAGTGGGGAACAAGCCAGAGGCATGAGCCAGGGGAGGCTGGGGGTACTTACTGGGCTCCCTTGGGTGTGGTCTTGCAAAGGGGAGCCAGGGGAGGATTTCCTTTAAGTGAACTAACAACAACAAACCTCGATTTCTAGACCTTTCCTATTTGATCTGCGTCCCTGGAATGTCTCCCTGCCTCCTTTGCCCTTGGTGTCCATTCTGCCCGGTGAGAGCTGGGCCTGGGGAGGAGGCCTCAGCTCCCCCCCACCCCCCTACCCCCCTGCCACCCCATCCCCGGGCTGAGGGGCAGCTGATTGGAAGCAGATGCTGGTCCCTGCTGGGGCCCTGCCGGGGATGGCGAGGCCGTGGTGGGCCCGGCTCCCCACGGCTGACCTCAGACCTGCACCGCTGGCATGTCCAGACCGCAGACTCTCTGTCAGCAAAGCCGCATCCGTCCTGCAGAGAGACGGTGACTATGGCTGTCCACACCCCCAACCCAGCAATTTCCCGGCCACGGTGAGATGCCAAGTCAGTTCATGGACAGGCACGAGGCTGGAAGAGGTCTGTGTCACCCTCCCTGATTACTTGGACACCTGTACCAGCGTGATGCCACATGAGGCCACAGTTTGGTACCATGCACTAGGCTCTGGGCTGAATGCTCTCCATCCTGCCACTGAACAGTTCCACGGGGTCCAGGCTGCTGCAGGCCACATGCCTGAGGCTCAGAGCGGGTACCTTGGCACACAGCTGGTAGGGGTGAGCTAGGGTTTGAAACTGGGTTATGGGGCTTCAGAGGCCACGACCCCACTGGTCCTCTGCAGTGTCCCCCTCGGACACTCCCTGTGCTCACTGCTCCCGAGGGAGCCCAGGTCAGCAGCTGTGGGAGCCCCAGAGGCCCCTGGCAGCTTACACCGTAGCACAGGGCACTGAGATGGGCACAGAGAGAGCCGGAGCCCCTTCTGGGCGGTGGGAACTCTTCTCTGGGGCAGCCTGAGCTCCGGACTCTGACAAGGGCAGTGCGCTCGCTGTTGGTTTTCAGTTTGAACAACGGCTTCCTTCACAGAGGGGGTTACAGTTTTGATGGCTGCCTCTGCATCCCCCTGAAAGCCACCTCCCCCACACCTCCCCTCCCCCACACCTGCTGCCTCCGCTAGGTCCCGCCATTGTGACCCCCCCCCCCCGGCCCCCAGCACACCTGAGGGAGTCTGGCAATCTCCAAGGTTCTCCTGGAGATGCTTCCCGGGGTCTTGGGCAGCCCTAGCGCCACCCTGACTGCCCCTAGAAATGCATCCTCTTTCCTCTGCTCCTAGGAGGCCACCCCACCCCTCCTGCAGACCCATCCGCTTCCCTGCTTCCCGTGGGCCTGGTTTCCACTCTTCTGCCCAATCCAGCCTCTCTGCTCCATCCTCTGCCCTTCAGATGGGCTTTTTGCTCTCAGTCAGTTGGTCAGTCAACACTCACTGAGCCGTGTGGCCATGTTGGAGAGAGCTCAGACTCTGGAGCCAGATGCTGGGGGATACAGAAATGCAACCCCCTCGTCTCCCATTTCCAGGAGCTCAGACCCCCTGCTCAAGGAGCATAAAGAGAAAAGGGCTCTAGCGCTCCCTTGGCCTCAACTTTGGCTTCTCCCTGTGTCTAGTTACTGAGAAGGAACATAATATGGCAGGCCACCCCACTGGAGATGGCTTTCTCTCTGTCCAGTGTGAGGGTTACCTTGGTGGTCTGTGGGCAGGTGAATCGGCCCTGAGCTTAACCATCGGGGAAGGAGCTGGAGTGGCCGAGGTGTGCGGCTTTCTGGGGACTTTCAGACACAGAGGAATAGAGATTATTTGTGTTTGGGGCTCTGAAAAGGAGAAGTAGCCCCAACCCCAAGGTGGATCCTGGGGAAGGAAAAAGGGTTAAACACCTATCCAGTCTGTGAGGGGTGGACCCAGAAGCTCCACGGACACAGCCCCGGGAATGGCCATGTATGGGCACAAACAAGGCACGAACATAGGCAGTGCCCTGGGAGTAGGAGGGAGGGCATTCTTGGCCGTACTTGGAGTCCTCTCCCTGGAAGATCCATTTGGCCTCGCGGGGCTCCGGGTGGGGCAGGACCAGCTTCCTCCTTCCGACCGCGTGGGAACAACTGTCAACAGGCGCCATGGAAGTGGGACCGGTCAGAGTTCCTGTTCTCCTGGCCCAACGGCAGAAGTTGGACCTTCTACCTCCAACTTTTGGAGCATGTAGGGCTTGGGTTCCTGAGCAATTCAAAGGGAGAGGAAGCGTCCAGAGGAACGTATACACTTCCTTTGAGTATAGTAGATTGGGTCTGGATGGTTTGATTTTTTTTATTTTTTAAGGTTTTATTTATTTATTTGAGAGAGAGAGAGAGCATGAGCAGGGGGAGGGGCAGAGGGAGAGGGCCAAGCAGATCTGTCCTGAGCGCGGAGCCCAACGCGGGGCTCGATCCCAGTACCCTGAGATCGAAGTCAGATGCTTCACCGACTGACTGAGCCACGCAGGCGCCCTGGGTCTGGATGATTTCAGTAAAAATTGCAAAATCAAATAAGTGTGATAGTGTTTGCACCCTGACTTATGTTGCCACTCATAGTGTTTAGTGAAACAAGAGCTTCTATTTATTGAGGGTTTACTGTGGGTCAGGTACTGTACCAAACCCTCCACGTACATCGTTCTATTCAATCTTTACAACAAGGCAGGTGTTTTTTTTTTTATCACCATTTTACACATGAAGGAACTGAGGCACAGAGAGGTTAACCAACTTGCCCAAAGGCACACAACCAGGGAAACTATGAATGGAGCTTCTAACCCCCATATCTCCCACTCCAAAGTTCTTCAACCACAGACCCCACCCTACAGCTGCGTCCAGGGGTTCCCTGCATCAGGGGAGGCTCAGGAGATAAGGGCCTAAGGGGAGAAGCCCTGGGGTGTGGAGGCCTGGGACCTGAGACGGGGGTCCCCCGTCAGCAGCTGGATCCCATTGCAGTGTGGAGGGCAGTTTCTAGGAAGCCCCACTTTCTCCTGGGCTGCGAAGGAACAGGGTGACCACAGACAGTGAACCCTGGGGCCCCTTGAGTTCTCACTGCCCGCCCGGCAGGGTTTCACAAACCTGTTGACGTTGACAGGGCGGCCTGTGTGGAGAGGGCAGGAAGCCTGGGGGCTCTGTGGTCTGCTGGCATTGCTCAGAGTTTCCTGGGCTGAGCTCTTCCTGCGGGGCCAGCGCCCCCTGTCCTGAGGCCTCCCTTGGCCCTGCCTAGCTCCGAGAGACAACTCCTCCCGACTCCAGAACCTCTGAGGGGCTAGGGAGGGTGGGGAGGGTGGGGAGGGTGGGGAGGGCCCACCCTCTGGGTGCTGAGCCTTAGGGGAGCTCTGACATTCTGGTGATTACCTTGGAGTGTCTGACGTTTCCTGGGGACCAGCACTGTGAGGAGGGGCAGGGACAGTGCTACTAAGCCCCACCCTTAGCTCCAACACGGACTGGGGCTGCAACCTCAGGCAGGTGTCTTAGCTCTCTGAGCCCCCTTCCCTCAGCGGCTCACGGGGCAGTGTGAAGTGCTCTGCAAGAGTTGGTGGCCCTAGCAGGGCTGTGGTCTGACCTTAGGCCTGCCCCTCATCAGTCCTGCCTTCTGAAAACTCGGCCACTGCTGAACCCCCATATTCCCGCAGAAAAGGGGAAAAGCATTCCAGGTAGAGGCTAGTGGGAGCAAAGACATGGCTTGCACACATGCACGCATGCACATTCACTCACACTCACTCCCACACACACCCACACTGAAGCCTTTGTGTCAAGAACTGTTCTAAACATTTTACATATATAACTTATATTACATATATTAGCATATATGTACATATATTATATATATATATATAAACTCCTATTAACTCATTTACCTCTCTTAGCACCCCTATGAAGTAGGTATTAGTTTGCCCCCATTTTATAGATAAGACAGGTACTGAGAGGTAAAATGACTTGCTTAAGTTCACACAGCTAGAAGTGGGGACCCAAGCAGTCTGGGATGAAAGCAAGGCTGGTGGGCCTAGAAAGGATGGGGGAGATCCTGGGACTGGCCATATCTGCCTTGTCCGCTGCTAGGGGCCAGGGCCTAGTATAGTGCCTGGTACATAGGTTCCTGAAACATGAGCTCTACAGAAGGTATGGCCAGCTTGCTGGTCTGGGGATGCTAAAATTTTGCACAACAGGGAGATGCTGGAGGTGCTGGGTGGGGGGCAGTATGGGCCTAGGGATGAAGCTTCTTACACTGCCTTGTCTCTTCTCTAGCTTGAGATCTGGCCCCTGTCCAGGCCTGTCCTAGAGTAGTAGGCTCCTTCTCAATGGGGCTGCTGAAGCCCCCTGGGCCAGAGGGTCCACCGAGTGGGCCGGTGGAGAGTTTTAAGTAGTTCCTCAATGCCCCTCTGGCCCCCTCCCGTTAGACCCAGTCTCTCTTCCCTTGGCACACTAGCATCCTTCCCTTCCTGTGGAATGTTCTTAGCTCACCCAGAGTCAAGGTCTAGGGAGGGCGGGGGCTCTGCGGGGAGGCTCCACACAGGCTTGGAGGAGAGCGTTTGCTGCCGGCAGAGGCTGCTGAGAGACCGGACTGTGTGCTGGGCTGGAGAGCCGGGGTCTGATGAGAAAGGAAGTTTCCGTCCTCTGTGGCACTCAGACCCCACCAGGAATGTGGCTCTGGGCCAGAATCCCTCTGGGCAAGAAAGGATGACTCGGCAGAAACAGCGTCCTGACCCCACAGGATAACGGAGCCGCTGCTCTGGGGGTGGGTGCCAAGTGGCAGGGCTGGTGAATTCATGACCCTCCGCCTCAGCCTTGTCTGTCCGGCTCCCGCCCTCCCTAGCTGTCCTTCTCTGGGCTGAGGTTTTAAGACTCTCAGAGGAGCAACTTTCAGACGGATTAGGGAGGCACCCCGCCCTGGCTAGCTCTTTCCCATTCCAGGGGGAGAAAGCAGCCTGCTATTGAGGCCGGGGGCGGGAGGGGGGGGGGCACCTCTGGCGAAGGGCTAGAAGCCCCTGCAGGCTTCAGGGCGGGGCGCACCGGGCAGTGGAGGTTGCCGGGTTGGGCACTGGGGAATTCCAGCCTGAGGGAGCCAATTGGAAGCACATGTGTTTAGACAGGCACAGAAATCCACAAAGCTGTTTCTCCATTCCTTGAGCCCCCCTTCTGAAAAATTAAGGATTTGTCACCAGGAACCCTGGGAAATGTGTCCCTTTGTCACTGGGCGCCCTCCTGACCCTGGCCGGTCAACCACCAGGGACTACAATGGCACTCCAGCTGGCACCAGCCGCCTGCCCACCTGCACCCCAGGTCCTGAGCAGGAGTGGGGGCTGGCGGTGGTGAGAATCATGGCAGGGAGCCCATGATGATATCGCAAGAGCTGTGACCATGGCTGCCATCAAGGGTCTCCCACTGCGGAGCAGTTTTAACTGTCTAATCTCGTGCATTCCTCCTAACAACCCCATAAAGGGGTTTGCCTCCTGAGTTACTACCTGCCTGACCTTGACACCTCACTTTGTCTCTCTGGACCTCCGCTCCTTCACCTGTTAAATGAGAGGGAAGAACACCACAACTTGCCCTCCACTACCTGTCCCAGCGAGGTAAAATGTCACCATTCGGCCACTGCGGTCAGGGGCCTGGGCAGAGAGAAAGCATAGGGGGGCTGGTGGGGGGTTGGGAGGGGAGGAGGTGCGGGGTGGCAGGAAGGGATTTGTCAGGCTGGTATCATGCTACTTTGCATTAATGCACCTGCCTGACAGAGATCCCCTGGGGCTGACCCGGGAGCCTTTCTTTGGTGAGGACCCAGAGCAGAATGGCCGCATCTTCCCAGGAAAATTGCAGGTCAGAACTGTTCTAGGCGCCAGATGACAACTGGTTTCTCTCAAGTGCCCTGTTTGTGGACTTCCTGTGATGGAAACTGTCCTGCTCTAACCTGGGCTTCTGTTAGTTGACTGGTTCCTGTTACCCCAGCAACAGAGCAAAAGTGGAGGCGGCTGCAAGCGGCTGCATGAAATCACTTCATCAATTGTCACACACAGGCACTGTGTCACCAAGGGGTGGTTACAGCTGTTAGACGTAGGGGCTGTCTGCTATTAAATGTGGCTGAGATAGTTGTAAGCATGCATGGGATAGGCGAAAAACAGGCCTCCAACAGACACATCTTGGTTGATGAAAGAACTTTTGGAATCATGAGGACTTTATATTATATCCCTAACAGTTTTCACGGATAACTGTATTTTGTTATATTTAAAACCTTGGCAAGCCAGACATTTACATAGGATGTGCATGGCCAGGCTACCCCCAGCCGTCCCATTCCTTGGCTCTTTATAGGGACTTATCAATAACAGCATATCCGTTCTGTTTGGGCTATTATGGCTCCCTCCTGGAACATCCTGTAGTGGTTATTTTTTTGGAAACATCATTTGGTTCATAATCTCTTAGCAACAGAACTTTGAGGGCTAACGGCTGATGCACACTCCCAGCAAGATGACTGTGACTCGTGGGCAAACAAATCCACAGCAGCCGAGTCGGAGCACCCTCTGATTATGGGTTTAATTGTTTTAAGTCATCGAACGTCACCAGCACCCACCATGGGCTGAGCTTGCTTTGTTGTACGCCTGAGACCATTTGCTGTACCAGCCACACACCCAAGACCTGGGGGGAGCTTTTGGTCACCAGGTGCCCAAGGCTGTCACAGCCCATCCTCTCCTGGGTACAGGTCCCGGAACATGGGTCTGACTGGGAGAGGAAGAAGGCAGGAGCAGTGGCCTTGGGCTCTGTCCATGCCTGCATATCATGTCCTTACAACTGACTTGTGCGGTGGCGTTAGGACTGTCCTGCCTTCCGTGTGATAGCTGGAGAAGTGGCAGCGGAGGCAGTGAAGGATCTGGCCACATTCGCAGGACTGCCTGGGCCCCCTCCCCCACCTTTCTTTCTTTTCTTTCTTTTTTCTTTTCTTCTTTTTTTCCCCCTCCAATAGTTAATTTTATTTGTTCAAGGGCTCATACTGCAAGCATTAAACCAAGCGTGGGCTTTGATTCTGTGAGCCCAAATTCACATATCTAGGGAGATAAAAAGCAAACTATAATCCATGTACATGGTTAAAAACTAGAGATTCATGGTTAACCACTTTGGAGTTCTTAAATTTCTATAGCCTAGAACCCAGAAGTCACAGATCTTTTAGGTCCTTCTTGGATGTCCCCAAGGGTATTTGCACTTTTTTTGAGTTGAGCAACTCGGTCAGCCTTCAGCTTCTGGTTGATAATGCTGGTTAACCCCTGAGCACTCAGGATACGTGGAAGGCTCAGGAAGACTTTGTTCTCAATGCCATGAATTCCCTTCACCATCACTGACATGGAATGAATCCTGGATAGATTTTCAACATGGATTCAGTGAGATCAGCCACACTTATCCAATAGCCCAGCAGGTATATCCTTCTGGCTTGATGGCTCTATAGGCCCTTCCGGTCACCATCTTCTGTACTTCCTTCCAATTTTCATTATCACGGTCCCTTCCCATTTCTGGATTCAGTTCCTAGAGAGAAACACCTGCTACGTTCACTCCACTCCATAGAACCTCACTTGAGACGCTAGGTTCTCCCCAAACTCGGCAGCTGCTGGGATTAATGCCAACTTTTTCAGCCATAAGAGGGCGAAATCTAGCAGATTCCAGATTACACTCACTTCCCATCACGTGGTGCTCAGGGAATCGATTAGTTTCCAGGTAACATATGTCAGAATGTGAGAATCTGCTGGGCTGGGAAATATAATTATGATGCAACTGGTACTGTACTTGATGATCTGGAGAATAACGAATTTGAAGACATTAGCATTCCTCTGCTCCAGATTGAGACGACTCTCTTCCTCTTGCTGGCAAACTCCTGCATTTTCCATCACAATCTTAGAATTGGCGGTCACAGAGTAATCTTTATCTGCCACAGTTTTTGGCGTCTGAAGAAGTGAGCTCCCGCCTGTGATGCCTCATTTCTCTTTGGAGTTTATCTTCCAAAACATCCACAACGGTCAGTTCGTCAGCCAGAGAGTTTCCCAGAATGCCGATGGCACGTGCCATACCAACTTATCCAACACCTGCTGCGATGATTTTATTGTTTGGGACCATTGCCTCTTCTTCTGGCTACCGTGTATTACTATGAGTCAGGATCTTTACTGATGTGCCCTTATTTACTCCTTAAAAACCTTATAAGGCCATGATATTGTTTTCCTCAACTACAGATCAGGAAATTGGGGGTCAGAGTAATTGAAGGACTTGCTGCAAGTCACAGAAGCAGGTTCTGTTTGTGACACCCACTGTCACACTCCTCCCCTTCCCCAGCCCTATTACTCATGAGCAGAGGCGGATTTACTGAGAAACTCCTGAAGCTCTGCTCTGGGCCCCCTCACTCACACCACTCCGTGCAAGGCCCTAGAAATTGATTCAGACTGCACATATCTTTGTGCCATTTGCAAAAATAAGATATTTTAATACTTTGTCTAAAGGAGAACCCCCTTCAGAGTCCACAGAACCTGGATCCACCCTGCTCATAAGTATAGACTTTGAATATCCTAGCTAAAAATTTAACTCCCCTTTCTCTCCCCTTCCCTGCTCTATTTGTTCTCCTTAGCCCTGTCACTAACACACCACGTACTTTTTGCTTGCAACTTATTGATTGCACAGTTCTTGCACCACTCACCATGGTTTTTTTTTTTTTTTTTTTAAGATTTTATTTATTTGACACAGAGAGAGCACAAGCAGGGGTGCGGCAGGCAGAGGGAGAGGGAGAAGCAGCCTCCCCCGCAGAGCAGGGAGCCCAATGTGGGGCTCGATCCCAGGACCCCGGGATCATGACCTGAGCCAAAGGCAGATGCTTAACCGACTGAGCCACCCAGGCACCCCTCACCATGTGTTTTGAATGAACGAATGAACACAGCCCTTGCCCTTATGCTTAAGTGGTCCTGAGCAAGGTGATTTGCTCAAAGGCCCCCACTTACAAATCTGACCCCCTTTCTCTTGCTCTGAGCTGCCTTTGAACTCGGTCATGCCTAGATTTCTTCCGGCTCTGACATTACAGTTTACTCACAGACCAGACATCATCTCGCTGGTGTTTCATCCCTACTCCTCTCTCTCAGTGAGTTCCCTTGCCCCCTAAGTCCTATCAACCACCTCCCAAATGTCTCTCAAACTTGATCACCCTGTTCATCACCACAGCCCCCACCATGGACGGGGTCTCCATCAGCTCCCCCGCTGCTCCCTGCCCCCAGTCTGCTCTCCACACCGCTTCCAGAGGCTGAGTCTCTGGCTGGAATTACCCTGTGAACTCTCATTTCTTAGAAATCATATCTGAAATCTTTAGCTTGACCCACAAGGCTCACATTGACTTGTTTTTTCTTCCAGTTTCTCAAACTCATCATCGCCCTGCCTAGGAGCCTTGGCACATGCTCTATCCACTTCTGTTGCCAGAACAGTCTTCCCCTCCTCCTTCTCTACCATCCTACTTAATTTTTACTCACCCTTCTGGCCAAGCATCACTTCCTCAGGGCTACCTCCCACGTCTGCCCACGCCGGGTCCGGAGACCTGTGAGTTGTTTTTACAGCCTCCTGTATATCTCTGCCCAGAACATATTTCACCTGCCATTAAATAACCAGTTGTATCATCTTGGAGGCTTCATCTGGAGTTGTGAGCCCTCCCTCCAGCTTCCTCTCCAGTCAAAGACAGAAGTTCCCAGAGGTCAGGGACCATGTCCGCCTTGCCCTCTGCTCTATCTTTGTTTTGTTTGTTTGGCAAAGGAATAAAGACATTCATTCCTTTCTCACGTAACCCTTGAGGTGAGTGTTTCTTATCAGCCAGCAGCAGTGTCCTTTAGGGATCTGGGTGCCTCCCATTCTATGGCTCTGTCATCCCTAGGAGTTGTCATCTGCATAGTTGAGGCTAGGTCATTGCCACCTCTGGGTTGGAGTCCGCAGGAAGGGGTGAGGGAGTTTTCTAGGTCTTAGTTTGGTCCCAGTGATCTATTACTGCATAACAAACCACCCTGACAATTAGTGCTATAAGACATCAACCAGTTCATTATCCTCACAGATTCCGTGTGTCGGCAAGGAATGCTGGGGAATTTGGACAGAACACCGGGAGGGTGGCTTGTCTCTCTGCTATACAGACTGGGGCCTCAGCTAAGACTCAAATTGACTGAGGGTGACTCAAATTGTTGGTGGTTGAATGATCTGGAGGCATCTTCACTTACCCGGTGCTTGACTAGGCTCAGCCAGGCCTGTACCAGGACACCTCTCCAGTTCTGTGGCCTCAGGGGAGTTAGACTGCTTTATGGAGGCTCAGGGCTCTAAGAGCAAAAGTTCTTGGAGAACAAGATAGAAACCTCTGTACCCTAGCCTTAGAAGTCACATTATAGTTGAAGACTGCCCAGGTTCAAGTGGAGGGGTCACAGATCCCCCTACCTCTTAACAGGAAGAGAATTGAAGAATTTGTGTCATATATATATGTATATTTTTTAAGATTTTATTTATTTTTTGAAGGGAGACAGAAATAGTGAGAGAGAGCAGAAGCAGGGAGGAGAGGGAGAAGCAGGCTTCCCGACGCGGGGCTCGATCATAGGACCCTGGGATCATGACCTGAGCCGAAGGCAGACACTTAACGACTGAGCTACCCAGGCACCCTGAATTTGTGTCATATTTTTAAGCCATTATAGCCAGAGGGACACATGCCAGCTTTGTTCATATTCTCTTGCTGAGAGTACAGTTGTATGGCTCCAGCTAAATTCACAGGGCTGGGAGCCACTGTCCCTAGCTAGGCAGCCATGTGCCTGGCATCAACCCCGTTATAATAGAAGAGGGGGAATGGATTTGGGTGAGCTGTCTGCAGTCGGCCACAGCTACTCCTCTGGCCACCAAAAATCCAGGTGTACCCCCTCTTCCTACATGTACAATACACTTTTCCTTGGGGGGAAAACGAAGTTCCATTGACTGCCTATTTGTTAAATGACTGACTGGATGTTTGCAGAGCATCTGTGTTCAGCCCATCCACTATAAAGATAGGGTGGGCAGAGGCAGTGTTCCTTTCCTTAACCTAGAGCCTCGAGGTGGGCTGGTTCTAAGTGGGGAGGCAAAATCAGGTAGCAGTGACCTGTTAGGAGTGAAGAGAAATCTGCTTTTCCCTTTATCTTGTACTTAACTCCATCTTTTTACAGAGTAGGGAAAACAGTAATTGTGAATTGAAAAGAATGTCTATCTCGTTGTGCATCTAAAATTAATTCCAGATAGATCAAAGATTCAAATGTAAAAATAAACCCATAAAAATGCTAGGGGAAAGACAAGAGCAGACAGTTCACAGAAGAAGATAAATAAAAGACTGACAGTGGCATGAAAAGACACAGTCTTGAGGATGTGGGGAGACAGGAACTCTCATGCATTATTGGTTGGTGTTTAAATGGATCATTTTTACCGGGGGGGGGGGCGGGATTTGGCAATATCTTTCAAGATGTCAAATGTTCAATACCTTTTTATCCAGAAACTGCACTTCTAGGTATTTCCAGATATAAAATAGTCCCACAAGTGAGGAAAACTATATGTCAAGGATGTTCAGTGCAGGCTTGTTTAGAAGAGTGAAGTAGCTGGAAACCACCTAAATGCCCCTCCATGGGAAATTATTAAATAAAGTAGAATCCCATACAGCTGTTAAAAAGAATATGGTAGATTTATCAGTACTCACATGGAAAAATGTCCAAGGAACTACAATAACCAGAAACAAAAGGCAAATTGGGGAACATAGTACATAGTGTAAATTCATCTTGATTAAGAAAGAAAATAAGCAAATATAATCCATATGTATTTAAAAATACCTGGAAAGATGCATGGAAAGTTTTAACAATGGGTACTTCAGGGGGAGTAAGTTTAAGATTGTGGAGAGCAGGAGGATTTTTACTTCTTGCTTTATGTCCTTCTCCACTGTATGGATTGTTTTCATAGTAAAACATGTATCACGTGTATTGCTTTTATAAGAGAATCACATTCAGAGTGGTGATCGTTCCTAGGGAAGAAGGGAAGGGAATGGAGGAGAGGCCACAGGGCCTCTGTATGTGTAATTCTAGGTTTCTAAAAGAAATTGAAATGGTTGAGAAATGGTAAATTTTCTTAGTTCCATTTTACCACCACCACCAGCTGCAACAGAATGAAACCAAATGTGGCAATATGTTACGAATTGATAAAGCTGGTAGGTGCGGACCAGGGTGTTCATTATATAATTCCCTATACATTTCTAAATGTTTGGAACATTTTATAACTTAAAAAAAAGGATTCGTTAAAAAAAAAAAGATTCATTCAACACAACAGCATGAAATAAATGGAAAAGAAGCCAGAAGAATGAAAAGAAAGGAAAATCGGGCAGTGAAATAAAGTTTACAGCCCAGACTTCTGATAAGCAACTTGGTAAATTCCATCAGTCTCATAGGAAGGAGATAATGGAAACTTCATGGTTCCCGTTTGGACTCTCGGATGCTCCTGGGCGTGGCTTAGAGAAGGGAAGGCGTGGCTTAGAGAAGAGAAGGCGTGGCTCAGAGAAGAGTAGGCGTGGCTTAGAGAAGGGAGCGTGCCCATGCCTGAGCCCCGCTGCAGTTCCAGGCAGGAGCCTGGCTGGGTAGGCAGTCAGGAGGCTCCCGCAGGTCCAGTTGCCAGCAGGCGAGGCCCCGGCAGTGCGGGGTTTGGCGGGGTGCTGGTGGCGGCCTGGAGTTCACCGCCAGGGCCTCCCAGGGCAGGGGAGCTAGAGGAGGACAAGGCGTGGGCGCGGGGTAGCGCTGGGGTCCTCCCAGGCCTCCGAGTGACCCCTGTTCCTCTTTACTTGCCCCTGTCATGCACCGAGTCATCCTCTGTCAACCTAAAGAGCAGAAGGGGCAGCCCTGTCTCCTTCCTCTCAGGGACTGCTTTTGAGGGGGACTGAGCAGCTTCTCCTGCTCCTCCTGCGGAAGACCTCCCCAGGCCTTCACGCCCTTCCCTCAGGGCCCCTTCCCACCCAGGGCCTTAATCTGCTGCACCTGCAGTTCTTTGATCTACTTTGGTTTCCTTTCTCTTCAAACATCTGACCGCAGTGGTACTGCTGACCTGCTTTGAAAACCCTCTTCCTGTGAACCTGAGATACGGGTGATAAAGCAATAAAGGGCAGAGGCCTGTGGCTCTCTCAAGGCCCTTTGTTCTGGGCACTGGTGTCAAGTCACAGGCAGGCCGAGGTGGGGCCCAGAGTCTGTCCTGGAAGCCCAGAGGGCTATCCCAGGCAGGGCCACCCTGTTGCTGCTGGGGTCCCACCTAAGTGACACAGTGCTGGCGCATGGGAGGATTTCTACCCAGGGAGGTGGGTGAGGGCTGCTGAGCATCCGTGCAGCAGGGCCTGGGGTTCCAGGCAGCGCCGGGCCCTAGGACTGCTTCCACTGCTCCACCCATCTCAGATACCTGAGTGCAGACCCTGGGCTTTGGGCAGGCCCGGTGCTGCTTCTCTTCCAGAGGAGCTAAGACGCAGGGCACCACCCTCCCGCAGCTGCAGCCTGGGTGTGTGTGTGCGCACGCACGCACCCCGCAGGTCCCTGCAGAGAGACACAGAGTTTCTGGGTTTCAGTACTGGCAGGGACTGTAAGACCTGCTGAGCGAGCTTCTCATCTTTGCATTGTCTGATGTCCAGGGTTTTTGGGCTGGCGTCTGGTTTCTCAGTGGCCCCGATTTTGTGTTCTTGTTGAGGAACTCTTGGGAACCAAGGGCTGGCAGCCAGCCAATGCATGCAGGGCTCCAAGCTGGAATCCTTAAACACATCATTGCATTTCAAATTCAGAACAACTGAATATAAGCATGCTCAGCCTCCCCTTTATCAGAGGAGGAGACTGAGGCCCAAGTAGTTTAAATAGATTGTCCAGAGTTCCCAGCTGGGAAGGGATGGTGTTGGGATTGGGTCTCTTCTCACTACCAGGTCTGCTCCCCACCTTCTCTTCCCTGCTCTGTGCACTGAGGTGGGCCTGTGGGGATTGCAAGGGGGGGCACTCTTACTCTGCACAGTGACCAGTGGGGAGCACAGACAGCATGCGGGAGGCAGAGAGGAGCCAGAGTGTGCGGCACTTAGTACCCACCCCCTGGACACCTCCTGTGGGGTGGCCATGATCTGGCTGCCTCCCTCAACTGAGGCCACGGCTCCTATCAGGGGTGCTCTCCTCCCAGATGGGTTCTAGTCACCCCCTCCGCCTCTCATCCCTTCAGGCCTAACAGTGGATGGACTGCTGCTATTGGTCCAGGTTCCGGCCTCTGAAAAATCATCCCTTTATTGAATGCTCCTAGAATGGCCCAATCTGAGTGTGCCATCTGCTTCCTGCTGGGACCCTGCCTGATCCATATCATGCTGCCAGCTCACTGGCAAGGACCCCCGAGTCTGCTGAGTCATCGCAGACTGCAGCTGGGCTCATGGGGGGGGGTTCCGTTTTTCTAATTCCTACGCTTTTCTCTGGCTCTGCTCATTTCCTTGCCCCTCTTCATCTGCCTGCTTTCCCTTCCACTCTCACGTGCAGTTCTCCCCCCACCAACTCCCCCCCCCCAACCAGACCTATGGGTATGTTTAGGGAATGAGAGTCCCGGCTAAGCAACCCCTACCCTTACCCCATTCGCCCATGATGCGTCCTGGAAGTGTGCTACAGAATCATGGGCATCACGGGCTAGTCATAGAGGCCCTGGGTCCTTGGGACAAGATGTCTTGGAAGCCAGTACACAGAAACAGGATGATTTCACATTGCTGGAAGAGCCTTCTTCCCTGGGGACCTGTGACCAGGAAAGCTTACCCCCTCACCCGCCCACTCACTCACTTGCAATGCCGAGGGGCTGACTCCCCACCAGGCCTACCCTCAAGGGACCAACACGCCACTTCCTTTTTTTTTTTTTTTTTTAACACGCCACTTCCTCAAGGAGATTGTCCCTGGCCTTCGCCGAGGCCTGCTGCCCTGCACACATTCCCAGTTCATCCCATCCCTCCTTGTTTTGAAATCCTCATCACACTGATCTCCCTTGTCAGTGTTCACAATCCTCATTGCACCTTCCACTCCCCAAAAGCAGGTCCTGTGTCTGCACTGCTCATTGCTGTACCCCCAGTGCCTGGCACAGTGCTGGGCGCACGGAGGGAGTACAACATGTTGTTGAACTGAAACGAAGATAGGGTAATTGAATCAGTGCTGTGCAGATTACTCCTCTCCTATCTAGGTGGCCACCCAGAGACCTGAGTCCTGGAGAGAATGTAGGCCTACAGAATCTGGACAGGTCCAGGCCCCTGCTGTGGCTCCTACTCATCACATGACTCTCATCGGTCTCAGAGCTTGAGGTCCTCATCTGGAAGATGGGGATAATACTTCATTTTCTACTGCATCATAATAAGTTATATAAACATAGCAACTTAAAACAAGGCATATTTGTTATCCACGGTGTCTGTGGGGCGGGAGTCTGGGCACAGCTTCCCTGGGTCCTCCGCAAGGCCAGGGTGTCAGCCAGGGCTGGGGTCTCATCTGGATGAGCCACTTCTAGGCTCACACAGGTGGCTGACAGAATTCATCTCCTGGTGGTGGTGGGACTGAAATTTTTTTGTCGACGGCAGGCTGGAGGCTGCCCTAGTTCCTAGAGGCCACCCATAGTTCCCAGCCAGGACGCCCTCTTCATAGGCTTTCTCGGAACTTGACAGCTTGCTTCTTCAATGTCAGCAAGAGAGGAAGTCTCTATACCAATCTGCAAGCAAGACTGAGTTTTTTATGACGCCAGGTAATCATGGGAGGGATGCCCCACCACTTCTGCCATTACTGGTTAGATATTGGCATCTTGATTATTCTATTGGTTAGAAACAAGTCACAGGTCCCGCCCACTCTCAAGGGGAGGGAATTACACAAAGAACATGAGGATACAGGGATCATGCCGGTCACTTTTCTCTGTCTCCTACAATGCTAATCCCTCTCTCATAGAATTCTTTTTTTTTTTTTAACTCTCTCTCTCTCTTTTTAACGATTTTATTTATTTGTCAGAGAGAGAGAGAGCACAAGCAGGGGGAGCGGCAGAGGGAGAAGCAGGTTCCCCGCTGAGCAGGGAGCCCGATGTGGGACTCGATTCCAGGACCCTGGGATCATGACCTGAGCCGAGGGCAGATGCTTAACTGACCAAGCCACCCCGTCCCTCTCATAGAATCCTTAAGAGAACTAAGGAAAATAATATATGAGAGCTCTTCACACAGTGCCTGGCACTTAGTAGGAACTCAGACATGTCACCAAAGGTGGCTAGCAGCAGCTATCTTTTCTTTGGCCCACTTTGAAATAGGTCCCCAGGCCCCACCATGTCCTACTGCCTTCCACCAGGCTGCTTCAGCCACCTACATCATCTGTCTAGATCTTGAAGGCAGTTGAATTTGCCACGTGGTATTACCTAGTGTGATCAAATAGGTGTTCTTGCAATTGTCGTTAAATGTTCTTGAGAGATAAGGCCTGTATCTTACTAAATTTTCTAGCCTCCGGTGGGCCTAGGATGTTGAATTTAGCTTGGAAACTCCACGAATGTTGAGCCACAGCAGCAACCAGAATGACTTGAGTCCAGAGCTATAGGCCTAGGGAACGTGTGCTGGTTGGCGAGGAGGGAGGGAACAGGTGCAGGTTGGATGGACAAGCTGGGGGGAAGCAGGAAGAGTCTTGGCAGGTACCGATGTCACGCTCTGCTACAGGAAGCCCTGTGACCCTTGTCGCCATGTCTGTCCACCTCCCTCCACCCCCAGCTTTCTTCCCTCCTTACTGTACAATCCCCTACCTTCACCCCCAGCTCTGAGCAGGGTCTCCGTGGGATCTGGGTGTGGGGGGCCCTGCCCGTGCTGATGAGGGAAGAAAAGATGGATTCTTTCAGAAATGGACTGTCTGGGCTGGGGAAGGGTCTCAGTCCCTGGGAAGGGGTCAATGGCTGTCCTTAGGTTACTAGATGAGGAGTCATGTTTGTTGAGCACCGACTCATGCCTCTGGCCCCATCGTTCACATTTTTCCTTTGTTGTCTGTCTTCAAGGTGGATGAACGAAAGCCCAGAGAGGGAAAGGGGCTTTCCCTGGTCACACAGAGGCTGGGTGGCAGTTAGGGCAGAACTTAGGTATCCTGAGCTGCAGGCCCTAAGTTTTCTCTCTACAACACCCTTTGTACCCAGGTCTGTGGGCCTGCTGGGGGCGGGGGACACACACACACACTTTTCCTGGCCCCAGCCCAGGTCTCCATTCAGGACATTCTGGCTCTCCAGCTCCTCATTTCTTCTTTCCCTCTGCTTCCCCTGCTTCCAGCACTTTCTCCTGCTGAGTGTATACCACGTCACTCACCCTCAGCGTGGCCCACACCAGCCATGGCAGATGATCCAGATCCCGAGCACAGAGATTCCTTCCCAGCAGACACAGAAGCTGTTTGAGGCTCGCACATCTGAGCAGCTGTTGCCCAAATCTAATCTGCAGAAGAGAAACCAGAAGGATCATGTCTGTCATTTCTGGGCAGAGCCACAGCCCTGGGCTCTGGAGTCACTTCAGAGAGGCCAAGGATCGGCCTCAGCTGTGGCAGGGGTACAGGTGAGGAGGGTCCTACCTGGGTGCAATCCACCTGTCCTGGGGCAGGCGGGTTCCTTTAAGACAGGTCAGACAGGAAGATCCCCCCAACTCCAGGGGAGCAGAGTAGAGGCAGCCATCCATGGACCGGGACTGTAACAGCTGCTAAAAGTCTGCAGCATCTGTAAATCCTTCTTGCGGGACGCTTTTGTTACTCACTGTGCTTTCCCTGAAGCGGTTACCCTGAGGTAAACCCCTTAAAAGGCAGGCGCTTGTGTTCAGGCTGGGAAGAGAAGGGGAGCTGGGTGCCTGGGTTCCTTCTGCCCCAGGATTGGGTATGGGGAGGGTGAGAGCAGATGGCCAGGGCTGAGAGAAGCTGGCTGCATCCCTGCAGGGGTGGGAGGCAGCTGGGCCCCCCGCCAGGGCTGGGCGGACACTTTGACAGCGCCAGGAGCCGGCTGCTGTGAGGGCTCCAATGGGTGGGTTGGCATCGCCCTGAAGCCCAGGCTGACTTCCAAGACACCACTCTAAAACCGGTCAGTGACCCAGGGGAAGAGCATTCTGCAGCCTAGTTCCACTTCCTTTCACAAGTGGGAGCCTCTACGGGCTCCTTAGGGGTCGAAGCTAGAAAAGGAGAAAGCGCACAACGGACACACACACACACACACACACACACACACACACACACACACACCCCTATCTGTTACCAGCCGTGGATTTGGGGCTGCAGACCCCTGCCCTCCCTGGGCCTGTGCCGCAGAACCTACACGTGGTCCTGAAGAATCCTATGCAGCCCACCCCATCCATCGCGCACTGTGACACTCAGCAGTACGCAACCACGGGGAATCACACGTAACTGCAGCCTATCATGCATCCGCAGGCCGTGACATACAGCCCCTCGGGATCACACACGCTGCACACCGTGAGCCTTAACCACGTGCCCTCACACCCACCCACTCATCTACACTCATCCCGCGCGGCTGGACACACACGGGGTATGCATGGGGTACACAAGGGGATTCTGAAGCTCACGCAGTCACATGCAGACTCACACCCCTCCGCACAACTTCTGTACATTCAACCCCACTCACTG
The DNA here is from genome assembly GCF_009762305.2 of Zalophus californianus. NCBI lineage: Eukaryota > Metazoa > Chordata > Mammalia > Carnivora > Otariidae > Zalophus > Zalophus californianus. Next base: position 92,334,261 of record NC_045598.1, read on the forward strand.
GCGCATGAGGACACATGGTCATAGGCAATCCCACAGGACCACAGACGGTCACAGGCCACATGGAACGCACAACTGCGGGGCCGCTGTGAACTGGGCTTTAACACAAGCGGCGGGGGTAGGGGGCTGGGGAAGCCTTTTTCTCGGAAACGGGGATTCACGAGAGCCTGGCTGTGACTAAGTCAGGGACAGAGGGGTCCAGTTGGGCCCTCAGACAGTCCATTTCCTGGTCATCATTCCAGAGCAGCAGAAACTCCAAAGTTAGTTGGCCCCCTTTGGCACTGGGCAGCAGAGCATTCCTGGGTCCTGAGGCGGCCTCCTCCCCTCCCCTCTGGCCCCAGCTGGGCTGCGGTGGGACTGCAGTGAGTCAGCAGGAAAGGGCTCAGGGAATGCGGGTGGGTGACCAACAGGGCCTGCAGTTGCTGAAGTTCCGGGGGAGGAGCGGCTGCCCACTCACTGGAGCTCACCCGCCTAGCAGCGAGGGCCGCCGGCACAGGTCTGGGGGCTGATGGCCATTTCTCAGCCAACCCTGTATGCAAGGAAGCAGATGTAAGGGGTCATGTTCCCCCACAGGCCGCGCTTGGGCCTCCCTTACCTGCCGAGGTCCTCAACGAGGCCTGGCCCACGGGCCCAGCGCCAATCCCACTCTCCACCATCACTGATTCATGCATTCATCCAGCCCTTCCTGGAGCACCCACCACACCAAGATGTGTGATCTGTGCCTTCCAATGGGGAAAGGTCACATCAAAGATGATTCCAGAGCGACGTGGACACGCAGGAACAGATGTACGCATGCTCATGTGGAAGCTACTGGGGCCCACTGCTTGTGAGCCCTTGAACTCCAGCCTCTGCTAACGCGGGCCAGGATGGTGCCTGTCCTTCAGGGTGCTCCTGACCTCTGACTGCTCCCGAACCAGGCAGAAGCACTGTCAGGGAAAGCACGGGTGGGCATGACTGTTACTAACGAGCCATTTTCCTTTTTTCCAACAGAATCAGGGAATTACTTTTTCAGATCTAAAGAACAAAATTTTAAATGCCACATCTGAAGGAACTCTTTCTTTTTTAAAAGATTTTATTTATTTATTTATTTGAGACAGAGAGAATGAGAGAGAAAGAGAGCACATGAGAGGGGGGAAGGGTCAGAAGGAGAAGCAGACTCCCTGCTGAGCAGGGAGCCTGATGCAGGACTCGATCCCAGGACTCCAGGATCATGACCTGAGCCGAAAGCAGTCGCTTAACCAACTGAGCCACCCAGGCGCCCCTGAAGGAACTCTTTCTGAAATGACTTCCTGCAGCGTGGCAGATTTCTCACCAGCACTCTTCTTGCTGCCTCAGGGTTATTATTTTTTTAAATGCTTTTTTTTTTTTTTTTTGAGAGTGAGAGAGAGAGAAAGCACAGGGGGCTGGGGGAATTAGAGAGAGAGGGAGAGAGAGAATTCCAAGTAGACTCCACGCCCAGCACTGCCTCGGGGTTCTTATTACAAACTTCCATTATCACTACCCCAGAGGCAATGGTCCTTTCTTGAGCTCAGAGTAGGTGGTCAGTAAATACTTGTGGAAGGAATACACACTGAGGAGCCCAAACTTCTGGGCTGAAAGACTGGAAAGCAGATGGCAAGAGTGTAGAATGCTCCCTGGTATGGGGTTTGGGGTGCAGTGGACACTACAGGGGTCTTTCTCTTGCTCCCTAAACTCTTCTCAAGAGACACATCCTTCCCTTCCCTTCCTTTTTCCTTCTTTCCTTCCTTCCTTCCTTCCTTTTTTCCTTCCTTCCCTCCTTTGGAAAGAGAATTAAGTTTTTTATTTGTTCATTTCTTGCATTTGAAGGATTACTCAAGGATGGCCCTTAATCATCATACAACCACAATTGTATGACCACATTGTGGGGTTTTCCCTCTGTCAGTTTTACAGAGGCCCACCCATTCCCCTCGTTTCTTGCCATCAATCTTAATTAGGTTGATTTGGTGTTCAGCACAAAGAGCCTCCACCAACTTGACATACAGGCTTATCCCGGTTGGATCCGCCCTCCTTTCTTCTGCGCTGCAGGGGCTCACCTGTTTCCCCTCCTGTGGGCACTGCACCCCACCTTACTAACGTTGTCTGAAGACTGTGTCCCAGTCTTGACTCCTCCTCCTTTCCTGACTGTCCCTGAACGTGAAGACAAGCACCGGCCATTTTTCTTCTAACGCTTCTAATCACTCTGTGGAAACAGATGTTAACAAAAATCAGAACCACGGGAAATCAATGGAGGGTCTGGAATCTCACAAAGTTCCTACATCCTAATTATATCCTGGCCTCACATGTATAATATAATAAATTCCAGATAAATAAAATATTTAAATAGAAAAAGAAACCATAGAGGTCATGAAAGAAAACATGGGTGACCATCTTTTTGTTATTTTAGAGTGACTAAGACCTTTCTAAGCAGAAAAACCAAAAAAACCTGACACATTTAACGACATAAAATTTGTCAAGTTCTGACAACAAAAGCTCTATACACAAAGTCAAAACACAAAGGACAAGCTGGGGAAAATATTTCCAACAGATAAAACAAAGGGTTTGTATCCCTAACCTACAAAGAGCTTTCACAAGTCAATAACAGAATGATAAATAACTCAATAGGAAAAACAAAAACAAACAAACAAAAAAAACAGAGGCCAGGAGCGGTTAACCCACAGCAGAGGAATTATAATTAGTTAATAAGTGGATGATAAATATTCACCCTACCTTAGAGTTTTAAAAATAAAATTAAATCTATCAGGATGGCAAACGTTAGAAAGATGGATAATATTTAGTCCTGAGAAGACGTGGGTTAATGGGAAATGGGGGGGGGGGGGACAAAACAAAAAACAACACAAAAACCTTTTTTGGAGGGCAATTGAGCAATATCTATTTCATTCTGAATATGCCAACCCTTTGACCCAGCAGCTCCACTTCCAGGAACTTATTATGCTAGAATCAGGGTACATATTCACATCAGCATGCTCATGGTGCATCTTGAGGGAGTTAGTGTGAATTTGCTCCACCCATACCTGCGTATTTGGCTCTACCCCCTTGGGATTCCACAGGCATCAGGTGTGGGGTTTACACGGCCCAGAAGCACATTAGCTTTTCTCTAAGCAGGGCTACTCGAGTCTCATGAACCCCCATTGGTTACCCCCTAACTTCCCACTCCTTATTTCCCATTTGCCGATCCCCTCATTCTTATTAGAAAATCCCTCCGCACCTCCAACCCCAGAGCGGGAGCACGTGCCCTAGCCGAAGTCTGTGAGGACATCCCATCTGCTCATCTGATTGGTCAGTGGTGGCACGTGACTTAAACTGGCCCAATCAGGATGCATCTCCCGTGTTTGATTGCAAGTCCTAGGACAGAGACAGGCATAGTGTTTTGGGTGGATGTGGGACCTGAAATGCCCTAGTCCTTTTTACTACAAGGAGGGGAATGAGTTTGTGGACAAGGCTAGCCCACAGAGCAGAACGGAGCCAAGGAAAATGACAGAAAAATGAAACCAGAGCCTGATGATCTTGCAAACCTCTGGGGAAAACCGCACCTGAATCTCACCCAGTCCCCGGGCTTTTCTGACGCAGGCGGCAATACATTCTCCCTATTGCCTAAGCCCATCTGAGAGGAGATGTTTGTGCCCTCGCAGTGGAAGCCTCTCACAAACATAGAGCCCCTCCTCTTCTCTGACAGCCTGGTTCCTTGACCCTGTGAGGCTCAGCGGTGGAAAACAAAGGCCTATTAATTCTTTCTGGGAGCTTGGGAAGCCCTGACTTCCTTCACCCAAGGCTTGATCGCTTTAGGGTCGTGTGGAGGAGAGAGAAAAAGGCCTCCCCATCGTTGTGAGCCTCCCATAGCGACATGAGCAAGTCAGTTATTAGTAACTCACTAAATTATCTCACCACATTGTTACAGTTGAAAAATTATAAACAACCCGAACGCTCACTGATAGGGTAACTTCTCATGGTCCATCCGCAGGGTGATATACCCTTCAGCCTTTACAAAGATGGAGGAAATGCTATAGATACCGCCAGGGAAGGCCTCCAAAATATATCCTTTATGGAAGAAACCAGATGGAAGAAGAAAATGTATAGTATAAAAATCCACCTTCCTTTCTTAAAGCTATAGGTATATGGTTCTCTCTGAATAGAAGGTCTAGAAGGAAGATCACTTTATATAACAATTTTTTTTTTTTAATTATCTCTGAGGGCTAGGATTCTGAAGGACTTGTATTTTCTATTTTTTTCCACTTCATTATTGAACTTTTATGGTGTTATTTGAAAATGCATGTTTTTTGGGGGGTGCCTGGGTGGCTCAGTCATTAAGGGTCTGCCTTCGGCTTGGTTCATGATCCCGGGGTCCTGGGATCGAGCCCGGCTTCGGGCTCCCTGCTCGGCGGGAAGCCTGCTTCTCCCTCTCCCCCTCCCTTTGCTTGTGTTCCCTCTCTCGCCGTGTCTCTCTGTCAAATAAAATCTTAAAAAAAAAAAAGAAAATATATGTATTTTTAAACTTCTTACAGTCCTGGGCTCTGGTCTATAGCTCCCTATTACCTTTTGTGATGGTGACTGGAGGCCTGAAGGGAGCTATCATTGCCTGAGGGTGCAGCCCCACCTCCTTGCTGCTGGAAGCTACAGGCCTGGCCTGTTGGGAGGTCTTAGAGGTCACCTCCAGGGTGGGCAGGGCCTCAGGGTCAGAGCCGTGTGGACAGCTGTCCTTACCCAAGTGTGTGGTGCCAGGTAGAAAGTGATGAGGCAGAATGCCAGGAGGCTCAGTGGTGACCTGCCATCCGGTTTTGTTGGAAGAAGTCCTTGGCTTGGATGGCTTTGCTTGGCTGAATAAGGATCCCCAAAGATACCAGATTCGAATCCCTTGGAATCTATCAATGTTACTGTATCTGGAAAAGAGGTCTTAGAGGATGTAAGATTAAATTAAGAATCTTGAATTAGGGAGATGCTTTTGGATTATCCAGGGAGGGTCCTAGGTACAATCACAAGTGTCCTTGTAAGAGAGAGGAAGAGGGAGACTTGACCCAGGTAGAAAAGAAGGCTGTGTGACCACAGAGGCAGAGACTGGAGCGACAAGACCACAAGCCAAGGAATCCCAGCCGCCAGTGGAAGCTGCAGAGGACCGGACTGTCCCTCAAAGCCTCCGGAGACAGCACAGCCCTCCCGACGCCTCGACTTGGGCGTCGTGATACTGATGGTGGACTTCCGGCCTCCGGTACTATGAAAGAATACTTTTCTGTTAAGCCACCAATTTCGTAATGATTTGTTACAGCAGCCGGCGTCCGCACTAATAGGGTTTTAGAAAGCAAAGCACACTAGCTGTGCAAATGCTCTTCCCCGATTGGCCTTCCTGATGACACACTGCTCAGGCCAGAAAGAAAGCCAGGCTGCTTCTCTAGGCACCCCAGACAGGGCCTCCGAGACGGCTAGTGAGCCCTGGCACTTGTGACCAGGTGTGCTGGAGGGGTTGGGGAAGGGGGTGGGGAAGAGGGTGGGGGCGGGGGAACCCACCCCTGGCTCTGCCCCCAGCCTGGCTCTGGCTCTGGTGGGAGAGCAGAGGCGTTGCCTGGCAACCCCAGGGGCACGGTGGGCTCCCCACTGTGCCCTGGTTTCCCCATAGAGTGGAAGCAGGCGTATTTTTGAGTACGGACACCATGAAAAAAACAATGCACACCCACCCTTTACTCGAAATAACTTCCCACTTTCTAAAAAACGGAATTCTGCCCGGTCACCACATTTCTCCCTCCTACGGTAGTAACATTTCTCACCCCCTCGTGCTCTCTGACCCTAGAGGGAACTACTATTAATGGCAATTTCCACCTGATGTAATCCCCTTGGGGAGCCTCGCTTGCACCGAAGGTGACGGTCCCTTGTCTAATAGACGTCCCCCACCCCTCCTCCCGCAGAACCTCCCCTAGGGCTTGGGGAGGTTTTGCCTGCTTCAATATCCATAGTGTCCCCTGGGTCAGAAAATAATAATAATAACAATAATAAGACCGCTAACTCTTGAACAACGAGTTGGAACCGCATGGTCCACTTACAAGCGGATTTTGGGGATAAATCCAGCATGGTACTGTCAATGTATTTTCCCTTAGGATTTTCTTTTTTTTTTTTTTAAGATTTTATTTATTTATTTGAGAGAGATAGAATGAGAGATAGAGAGCACAAGAGGGAAGAGGGTCAGAGGGAGAAGCAGACTCCCCGCCGAGCAGGGAGCCCGATGTGGGCCTCGATCCCGGGACTCCAGGATCATGACCTGAGCCGAAGGCAGTTGCTCAACCAACTGAGCCACCCAGGCACCCTCCCTTAGGATTTTCTTAAGAACATTTTCTTTTTACTAGCTTATTTTATTGTAGGAATGCGGTATAGAATACCTATAATGTACAAAACGTGTTAATCGACTGGGTTATTGGTAAGGCTTCTGGTCGATAGGAAAGTATTTGTAGTTAAGTTTTGGGGGAGACCTAACTTATACATGGATTTTTGACTGCATTGGCGGTCAGCACCCCTGACCCCCACATTGTTCAAGCGTCAACTGTAATAATAAACGAACTGCTTATGTAGATCTTACAGTGTGTCAGGCACTGTCCTGAACACTGTACATGTATTAACTCATATACTTCCCATGACTTATCCTATGGGGTGGGTACAGTCTTATTGTCCTCATTTTACCGATGAGGAAACAGAGAGGTTAAACACTTGTCCAAAGTCACACAGTTAACAGGTGGCTGAGCTGGGGTTTGAACCGCTGGTGAAAGGCTGCAGGGTGTCAGGGCGCTTCCCTCCCACGGTGTGTTGGCTGGCTGGAGTCGGGTGGGGAGGTGACAGTCGGCTGGCTGGTGGCCGAGACCTTTCTCTGTGCAAAGGGAGTTGTCTCAGGCAGGGACCTAGGCTGAGACTGGGGCCTCCCGGGCAGGGGAACCATTGGCTCTCTCCAGATCAGGGCTGCAGTGGCCTAGAAAGGCCTTCCCCAGCCAGCTCTCCCTTCATGCCATCCGCCTCATCCTCCTGCTGCAGCCTTTGCAAAGGCTGTGACTGTGAGCAGAGTGGGGAATGATCCTTTCCTTTCCCTGCGCAGGCCTCAGGTGGGTGCCCAAGAGAAGCCAATGGAAAGTCCTTAGGCTCAGGCATGGGGCCGAAACTGGCTTCATCCTGCCTGACATATACTTGACAGTTGGGTGGATAAATAGACCAGGTGCCTTGAGAAAGCTCTGGGTGCGGAGACCAGAAGGGGAGCCAAGCAGCCTCCTTCTTCTCCCTTCCCTGAGGAGCTGGGGGGCAGGGGGACCCTTCCCCTGGGTCCTGAGGTGAAAAGGACAGGCACCCACTCTGGCTGCACCTTCGCAGGGCTGGCCTGGCTGGCTGAGATGAACAGAGCCTAGAACTTGGTGTGAGGAGACCTGGCCTCGCCCGCAATCTCCCAGGTACTCCTCTCTCTGTATCCCAGACTCGCCCTCCGTAAACCAAGGGATTAGATGCGTTTTGATAGGGGAAAGCCCTGTGTAAACGCCTAACTGCTGTACAAATCCAAGCTTCCTTGGGGGAAGCAGCAAGGCCTAAGCAGCCAAGTCCAGCCCTCATGGGCTGCACTCTGTCCCATCCACCCCCCATCCCTGAGACTCTGTTCCCTCCAGGCTAAAAAAATACTCATCTCAGGGTGGTTGCCTGACTTAAAGATACACAACACAAGAAAGCTCCTCTTCGCAAGGGCAGAGCCCCGCCCCTGTGGGACCTACCAGAGACAGGTGCCTGCTTCCCTGAACCAGGCGGGGCTCTTGGCATCGGTGCCGGGGTCCTTTGGAGGTGGAAGGAAATCAGCCGAAGGGTCACAAACTGGCAGCTCTGGCCTGCGCGGGCCTGACCCATGTTTTTGCCCAACACACCGAACACACATTGCAAGTACCTTGGGCAGGAGACAAGGGGCTCCCGGGCTAACATACCTGCAGTACCCACCCCTCTCTGCTCTTACGAGGGCCTGCCTGATGCTTTTGTAACCTGCCTGAGTGCAGCTGGGGGACGAGCTGGCCTCCAGAGAAGCCTGACCAGGGGGTTTGGGTGTCGGGGAGCCGGGGGGCAGGGTTGATGCTGCTCTCACCCCCAGCCCCACCCAGGTCTTGGCCAAGCACAAGTGGGTGTGTTATGAGGGGGGCGGTCCTGAACTAATCTGGTCACCCCCACTCACTCCTCAGAGACAGGAGCTCCAAGTCTAGCCTCTGCTGGGGCTGCCGCCTCCTCTCCTCTGTCCCAGGGGCCCTGAACCCCTCTTTCCCCAGAGGGGGTCAGGGCGGAGGGAGGCAGTGTTTCTGCTGGGCCTGTGGAGGAGGCCGAGGGCTGGGTGTACCCTGGCTGGCAGCCCAGGAAGCCTGAGCGTGTAATTAAAAGATTGTATCTTCTCGGGTCTGCCTTTTGGGACAAGAGCTCCCAGTGTAGTCTTCGCCTTGTGACCTCTGGGGTTTGGGCACTGCATCCTCGGCTGCCTGGTTCTGTTCTGCCCCTTTAGGCAGGGGTGGCAGCCCCATCTCAACTGGTTCTGAGCAGAGAGGACAGACTCTCCTTCTCCTCTTCTGGCCTCCGGATAGCCACCCAGCAGGGTGAGAGATCTGCCGCCCCGCTGCTGGTAAAGCACAGTGGCATCCACCCTGGGGGGCAGATCCTCAGTTTACAGAGGCCACCCCGCTAGTAAGTGCAGAGCTGAGCCTCCGATAGAACTTTGCTGAGGGTGGCAGCTGCTGGGAGGACCGTGGAGGGGTGGGGATGGGGTGGGTATATGGCAGAAGAACCTCCCACCACCCAGCATTAGACAATAGCTTTTAGGAACTCAGATGGTCACGGAACACTTGGGCCTTTGCAAGACCATGAGACCTCAAGGCATCATGGCCTTGGCACTCCCACAACACCCCATGGGCCCAGCTTCACCAGCCAGAAGGAGGGAAGGCAGGCAGGTGTTCTCAGCAGGAAAAAGGAACCAGCTTCTGGGGATGTCAAGGGGAGGGGGGACAGGGCAAGACAGAGCAGAAAGGTCAAGAGTAGGAGCCTGGGGTGCCTGGGCAATGGGGAGAGTATTTAAGGGGTGAGCCAGTGGGCTGGCTGTGTGGCCCTTACTGTCTTTCCTCTTCTCTGCGGCTGGTCGGGGTGGGGGTAAGCATGTGATTTCTGGGCCTGGGGGCCGGGGCATAGTGGCTGTGTGCGTCCATGAGGTGTACCCTGGCTGGCAGCGGGCTGTCTCCCAGGCAGGGGCTGCTATCCCAGGTCTGGTGTGGCTGCCATTCAATGGCTCTATTCTGAGCAATTTATAGGCACTGCTTTTGGCCCATTCTACAGAGGAGGAGAGCAGGAGTCAGGGAGAAGGTCTCACCCAGGGCCAGTGCCAGAAGTTGAATCAGGTGAGTGTGCTCCAGAGTCCCTGTTCTTAGCATAAGTCCCCCCCCTCCCCCGTCCTACCAGACATTTTTGTGTGGTTTTTCTCCTTCTTGGCCTTGGGGTCATCAGACTACTTTTCCCATCCCCAGGGCCCCTCAGGGGGTCACAAGCCTCAGACCGTGGGGAACCAGGGAGACTGGGAGCCTCCAGGTAGTTGCCTGCTTAGTGATGAGTGGGGTGGTGATGGGTGAGGAGAGAAGGGTTGCTTGGGGGCATAGCTAATGAGGGTGGCCCCCAGACACTATCCAGAGGCTTCTCATTCTTTTCTTAGAGGACTAAATCCTTAGGGCGTCCAGGTCACGCGGCCAGTCAGCCACGGGGCTTCATGACTTCCCTCAGCCTGGTCTCTGCCACCTAACAACTGGCCCGATGGTGGGCTGCAGTGGGTGGCTGGAATCCAGCAGTCTGTCCCCAAGGCCCGCCAAGCCCCTGAAACCGTGTTGGGACCCGGTTCCTGCCTGCCTAAGAGTAGTGCCTGCTCTGTGAGGGGTGGTAGGAAATACCGCACCTGCTGGAAGGTCAGGAAAGGCCCAGAGGGCAGGTCCCTTAAGGATGGAAGAGCCAGACCAGGAATGAAAGGAAAGGCATCCCCGGGCTGGGAATAGCATGGACAAGGGAGGGTGACAAAGCCGAGGCTTTTCAGGGAATCGCGAGCCCGCTGGGCGGCTGGAGCAGAGGGAGAGCGAGAGAGGAGACCGGAGGAGTGGATCACCTGCCGGCCATGGGACCAGGGAGGCCCTGAATACCTGGCTGCTGGGCAAGGCCTCCGGGCCAGGGCGATGGGCAGCCATCGAAGGCTTTGCAGCAGGCTACTATGTGGTCATGCTTGCTTCTAGAAAAGCCCCTCCCGGCTACAAGCGTGGTGTGGGAGGAGCAGTCAGGCGGTGCCCGTCGGAGCACGGTATCCACACGCTTGGTGGAGGAATTCGATGATGAGTGACCTGAGCAACTGTTCAGTGGTGTAACAGTCCCGGCCGGGGCCGGACAGGTCATCTTCCCCAGAGCTGGAGTGGGGCCAGCTTGGCTGGAGAGACGAGCAGGCTCAAAGAGAAGCACATGTGGCATAGTGAGTGAGGTTGAGGAGGCTGTGGTGTGTGCGGATGACTCAGTTGCCTGTGCCCCGTGCCAGTACTGGGGCTTCTGGGATTGCGGCAAGGATTCAAGGAAGGGTGGGGGTGTAAGGGAGCGGGTGAGGGGCTGCCCCAGGGAGGCTGTGGCTGGAGAAGTACCGGGCCAGCCTCGCCCCCACCTCTGTTTCCACCCAGAAGGCCCCCCAGAGGAGCGGAGGAGGAGCAGCTTTCTGCAGGAGGTTGGGCAGCCCAGGTTAACCCCTGCAGTGCCGGCCGTGTCACCCCCCAGTCCCTCCTCTGGGCCCTAGCATCCAGGGGCGCCCCAAGGCAGGACTGGCAGGTCGAGCCTGCATTTCCTTTCTCTCCCAGGTAAAAATGTCGTTGGCTTCCAGCCCTCCCAGCCTGGGAACGCTGGGGCACTGTTGGTCCTGATACCATGCCCTGGGGCCAGGGCCCTCTTCCAGCCTTGCCCTCTCCTCTAGGCTCCATCTCTGCCAACGAGCTCGTCAGAGAGATGCAAATCACCAACCAACATCAGCTGGGCTTTCCAAGAAGGTAGCTAAAGTCTTGGGCTTCATCAGAGGAATGGATTCTAGCGGTAGAATATCCAGCATTCGGACAGGGCAAGAGGGTGGGGAGCATGATCGTGCAAGTAGGGGCTGTCAGAGGCTCTCCTGACCATGGCTCTGACACCCAGCAGGTCTGGACCACAAGCTAGGATAGCCTTCCCTTGGGGGCTCCCTGGAGCTCTGTTCCAAGGGTCCCACTTGGGAAAGGTCTGGCTCTACAGGAAGCAGGGCTAGATTGTTGGCCCTTGGCTCAGGGAAGGGAGGGCAGGAGGACTGTCAGCACCATTGTCCTCGCCAAACTCAGGGCCCCAAAGGTCAGAGTGAGTTATTGATCCAGGCTTGGCTGCTCCCTTGGCTTCATCTGAGGGGGGCAGGGAGGTCTGAGAGAGAGCCCAGGGGGCTTCTCTGAGGGCAGGGGACAGGGACAACGGTGAGGGCAAAGGTGGCTCTAGGGAGACCCCATGGACAGTGGGGGGAAAAAAAAAGAGGCAGGAAAGATGACTCCCTGAGCTGTCCCTTCCTTGAGTAAAGCAAAGATGGGTGGGTGGAGCTGAGGGGTTGTTGAGTCATGTCCTCATGGGGGAGGGTGAAATGAGGAGGGCATGTGACCCTCGGGTGTCTCAAGCCCCAGTGAAGTCATTCTTTCTCCTGGCCTCAGCTTCTCCAGCTTCTCAAGATGGCAGGGTGCCCTCCTGATGCAAACTCTTAATGACACAAGACCAGTCTCTCCAGCCTGCCTGCCTTCCTTCCTTCCTCCCTCCCTTCCATCCACAAACCCGCCACTGAGGACAAAGAGGAACAGTGCTCCTAGGCTGATGGGCGGAGTGCAGGGCACAGATGCACAGATGGTTAATTCCTATTTAGTGAGTCCACATCCAAGCTTGCAGAGGTCCGGGGGCAGAGAGATGTGCGGGCCCCAAGAGAGGGGCTGGCTCTGCTGGGTCGTACAGGGAGGCTTCAAAGAGGCGGCAGCATTTCTTAAAGAAAGAGTAGTGACTCGCTGCAAAGAGAGAACAGGAAGGGGACTTCCAGACAAAGGGTCAGTGGCACACTGGGCCCAGGGTAACTGGAGGAGGCACAAGGGGTGTGGAGAGCACGAGGGATTGCCTTAGAGGGGGAAGCAATCATCAACCCATTCATCTGGACTTGATGTTGGGTGAAGAGTGAGAGAACCCTGGTCTAATGTAAAAGAGTGTGGGGCCTGCCATCAGACAAGGTTCAAGGTCCTGTCACCTAATAGCTGCCAAGCTTGAGCTGGCCACTTAACACCCTTGGTTTCCTCCTCAGTACGACGGGATCACGGCAACTCTGGGGTTTCTGTAAAGATCAGCTGTGACAGTGTTTTGCAGGCTGTAAATAACTCTGCATATGTGAAGCATCCTTGGGATAGCACCTCAGTGGCAGCCCACTTGTGTGTTGACCTTTTCGGGTGCCATTTCCTGGGGAATGGCCACAGAAGGCTGTGGTCTCACCAGGCAGGTTAGTGTTCATGCAGAGGGTGAGGTTGACCTTTACCATCCGCTCTGTGGGGTCCCTTTGTTTGGGATCCGCGGCTGCCTACCCTGTGTCTTGGGGGCCTGCTCGGGAGATCCCTGAGGCACTGAGACCAAAGCCTGAGTCTAGAACCCTGGGATGCTCTAGTGCTACTTCTGGATGTTGGGACCATGAGGCAGGAGAGGGTGGGGCCAGTGTACCCTGTGCACCCTGACCAGTGGCACAGGACTCCTGTAGCAAAACAGGACAGTGGGGCAACAGGCGAGTGAGGCCAGAAGTGGGGGGGACACATGACGATGTGGGGAGGACAGGGTGAAAAACAGATGAAGGAGGCAGGCAGAGCCTCCCCCACCCCCCCACATTCCCTCACCCCCTGGCCTCAGCAACCTCAGCTTTGGGCCTGCTTGAGGAGGTGAGGCTGGAAGGGGGAAGGAAAGGGACTTTTTGGCTCTGAGCACCTGGAGGTGACTCTCCTCAGGCCTGCTCTCGCCCTGCTATACTATGGTAGCGGATTCAGTTCCCCCGACCCCCAGGGTTACCCTAGCTTAGCCTGGGCAGCGTCCTGAGGGGTCTGTGACTCAGTAGTTCTTTGCCAGAAGGGGTGGTCCCCAGTGGGCTGCTGAGCTTAAGTCCCCACGGGGCTGAGGTGTCTCTGGGGCCCAGGTGGTCCTTGGCACCCATCCTGGCTCCTGAACGCTCTCCCAGCCCCTCATCTGCTCCAGGGACCCTGGAGGTCCCTCTGTCAGCAACGCCGTGGTGCCAGGACAGGGCCATGCCCAGTGACTCAGCCTGGCCCTCTTCTTTGTACTGAGTAGGTGCCGTAAATATTTGTTGAATGGAGTTCTCGCCTCTGGTTGGGATTTTCCACTGCAGCCAAGTTGCTGCTCCGGGCCCTGCCACCGGCCAAGGCTGTTTCCATGTCTGCCTCACGCGTACACTGTCCCTTGTCTTCCCTACCTGCTCTTCCTCAGACACCCCTTCAGATTGCTCCTCCAAACCTCCATCTCCTGGAAGTCCTCTGCTTCGCGAGGAGCCCAGCAGCACCCCCGGGGCAGGCAGTGCGCATCTCTCCTTCTGGTCACTGTCGTCTTCCTTCCTTCCTCTGTGCATGTCTCAGCAGCATGGCTGAGGGAAACAGGCCCTGGAGCAGAATCTCTCGTGCAGTCCTGTTTGTGGGGGCCCATTTGTGGGTCTCCTGTCAGCGGCGCAGAAAAGAGGATCTCTCATAGGCCAGGAGGCCACAGATGCTGGTTGCTCGGCACAGGTCTGGCTCTGGCCTGTTGCGCTGGAGGAATGATTGAAGAACAGTATACGTTATACGGCCGCCCAGATCAAGGGTCCTGGGGGCATGGGGAACTGAGCTCATGCCATGTCTCCAGGACCCAACAGGGTGACTCCTTCAGGTCGGCCCCTCTCCCCTCTTGAAGACGGTGCTGAGCATCACTCCCTTGACTGAACCTGGGTTTCAAGATGGAGGCAGATTCATGAGGTACACAGTAACAGGACAGGCCAGGGTTTAACTGCAGGGTGAATGGCAAGGGGACGTGTGACAAGTGTGTGAGTATCAAAGAAGGTCAGGTAAGAAAGGGAGGGGGTTTTGTAAGCCATAAAATCCTGGATAATGGATTAAACTTTATAGGGGACTTGCCATGTTACTAAGCAAGCCCATGATGGGAGTTGTATTATTGCCCCCATTTTATAGATGCAGAAACTGGGGTGTGGAGAGGGTAAGTGACTTACCACAGGTCACACAGCTAGGAGGCCAGGTCTCAAATTCCAGGGCCGTGTTCTTAAACAGTACGTTATCGTGCCTCATATCTGAAGCTTCAGTACAGCTGAATTTTGTGAAGACAAAAATAAGGCCAAGTGTGTACGTTTGCTTTGTGAACTAGAAACGCTTTTACAAACGTTAACAAATAGTAAACTATCTTGGAACTAACTAACTGGCGACAACCTATGGAGATACAGTAGAAAATGAGAGTATTTGCAAACTTTACCCAAACCCATTGCCTCAGAACTAATCATAAAGTGAGATCGTGAATTTTCCCCTTCTTCCTCTCTTTTTCAGATGAATAAATTATAACAGAATTCCACTGATGGTCAATTTTAGCCATTTGGTTTTTTTAAAGATATTATTTATTTATTTTTGTGTGTGAGAGAGAGAGCACGTGTGCACAAGCAGGCGGAGGGGCAGAACGGGAGGGAGAAGCAGGCTCCCCACTGCTGAGCAGGGAGCCCGACCCGGGGCTTGATCCCAGGACCCCGGCATCATGACTTGAGCCAAAGGCAGATGCTTAACCAACTGAGCCACCCAGGTGCCCTAGCCATTTATTTTGATCATCAGTGTCACCACTGAATTCTGTCAACTCTTTTTTTTTTTTAAAGATTTTATTTATTTATTTGAGACAGAGAGTGAGACAGAGAGAGAGCACATTCGAGAGGGGGGAGGGTCAGAGGGAGAAGCAGACTCCCCGCTGAGCAGGGAGCCCGATGCGGGACTCGATCCTGGAACTCCAGGATCATGACCTGAGCCAAAGTCAGTCGCCCAACCAACTGAGCCACCCAGGCGCCCCGAATTCTGTCAACTCTTGATTCAAGGTGGCTCTGAGCTGGAGCCTGTCCTCACCGTTTTCTGGGATTTTATCCATAGCTGCTCCCTCTTCACACCATAGCTAAATTACTACACCGGGGTCCTAGCCATTGCTCGGCTTCTCACCACTCTTGTCTCACATCCACCCTTCTCATGGCTGCTTGAAAATTCAACGTGGTTTTCACTGCTCCCAAGAAGGGCCTAATGGTAGCCAATGCGATAAGGCAGGAAATAGAAATGGGAAGTGGGACAATGGAAAAAGAACTGGCCCGTTTTTCTTTAGTCACTAATGATACAAGAAAACGTGGGAGAATTCACTGAAGGGCAAATATTTTCAGTGACTAAAATAAATAACCGCTGACACCTATGTAGAAAAAATGTTCCCTGTGCCGGGCCCTGTCCCCAGCGCTCTCCATGCATTGCCTGGGAGCAGGGACTGTTGTCCTCATTTTGCGGACAAGGAAGCTAAGGCAGAGAAGTTCAGTGGCTTGCCCCAAACCTAGGCAGTGTGACTCCTATGTCTGCTTAGCTCTTCTGCTATCAACAGCTTTCCCATGTGCCGGCAACTACTTCCTACAAAATATGTTAGGAGGGCAAGATACACTCGTAATAGCCATAGAGGTGCGGCATTGCCCACCTTGGTGGCCCACGTTGTCCCCTGTGTCCCATAGCAGCTGCACCGTCATGTGCCCAGAGTCTCACGCAGTCGCTCACAAAATCGTTATCAGCTTCTGGCCCTTATGCCACTAACAGCAGGGCCCCCACCCCGTGCCCTATGCCACGTTGGCCCCGTCCCTTCCTCAGCGAGAATACATTTGTCCACAGCAGCCTGGTTTGCAGAGATGCAGCTCTGCCTGCAACAGACACAGCCAGAATCTTCTTAAAATCATGGCTCCATTTCAGGAGAGGGCCTTTGATAATTAATAGACCCATCTGGGGAGTTCCTCCTCAGCAGAAGGACAGAGTGCCCTGAATGAGTATTGCAGCCCCTGCTTTCTTATCAGAAAGTAACTCCTTGTAGCCATGCCAGCCCCCTGAGAGCAACCCTGGTGGCCTCCCTGTGTCTGCAGGACCCAGGGGAGGCATGGGTGGCACGATCTTGGTTTACTAGTAGTGTCCATGTATTACGATTTCACTCACCCATATGGGAATCTCTCCAGGACTGAGACAATTTCTCCTTCCCCCACTAATCATTTCTGGGGCACCAAATAGCACTCTGAAAGGAACAGGATGCTAATTAGTCGATCGACTGAACTATGGCCCATGGTGCTCCCTCCGGAAGCAGTGGAAGGAAACAACACGTATCAAGTATCTTTTATATGTACCCAGTATGTTAGGTACTTTCCCATGTCATCTTATTTCTGCCCCACAATAACCTTACAGAGTAAGCGTTGCTATAGTCACTACAGATGTGAGTAAACCAAAGTCTCAGGAGATTGAAGAACTTTCAGTAAATATTGTGGCTAGAGGTTGAACACAAGCTTATTGGTGGCAAAGCCCCCGCTCTTCCCACTGTGTTACTCTACCTCCATAGGAAGACCCCTTCTCTGTCATCTTGCTGAAGAGACCTGGAGTTGGATGGGGTGTGGGTTGAGGTATCTCCCCAAGAATGACAGTAGGCAGCCACGGTGGGACACTCCCCGCCATGATGAGAAAACTCCAGGGCAGGTGGGAAAGGGGCAGGATTTCCAAGGACCCCTGACTTCCTCTGGGTGTCACTAGCAGCACTAGCAGGAAGGTGCCTGTCACCCCATCAAACTGAACTTGTGTCGAACACTCCTTGGGTAGTGTGAGCCCCCCACCCTGGCCTGTCAGCTCTAGGTCTTTCTTCTGTGTTCCTAGCCCATCGACCGGATGGGACAGCCCTCTGGGAGATTGGACCAGTAGCTTTCCCAGCCCAGGGCCCTTCCCACCACTAAGGACTGAGGCCGAACCCACAGCTCTGCTCACTTGGGCCAAGTTGAATGCCAAGATGCTGGTGGAGTAAACAGGAAGGAGGAAGTTCAGATTTAGCCCCTGATGCCAGGCCTGAGGGGTCAGCCCGTCCTCCATGAGGACAGGGAGGTGGTGAAGACTCTCTGTCGCTGCCTTGCTCCTCTCCTGTCCCTGCTGCCTCGTCCCGCCCATGCTTATGCCATTCCCTGCAGCTTTTTCAAGGGTGGAGGCTTGGCTGGAGCAGGACTGGGTGAGAAAGGGGGTTTGGGGTAGGGGTCCCCAAAGGAAAGACCGGTGTGGCCCTAGCGGCACTTCCTGAGCTCTCACCGCGCACTAGGAGGGGTGCTGAGCGCTTCACGTACATCATTTCTCGGAACCCTCCACCACCACCAAGGGCTGGGCACTGGGATTATCTGCACTGTACTGATTCAGAGGCTGAGGCGCACAGAGACTTGTCCAGGTCTGTCTGCCTCTCTGGCCAGTGACCTTGCCGCTCCATCAGAGAAAGGGTCTAGCAGAGAGATGGACAGGGCCCAGCAAACTCAGGCAGGGTAGGTTGGCCCTGAGTGAGACCACTGTGGTCCTGGGCTCCCCAGTCCTGTGGCCCCTCATCTTGCCACCCCTGACTGTGTACTCCTCCGTTTGGCGGGCCTACCTCTCTTAGGTACCCTTCTGCCTCTGCCATGCCCTTTGCCCCGGGAAACCCTGCTCCCTACGAGGGACCTGAGGGTTCACACCGAGGCACAAAAGACTCTGGGAAACGCACCGCATACAGAAGACCAGGCACTATGTCATCCCTGGACCACTTCCTGAATAGAGACAGCTAACCTGAGAGAAAGAGCCTAGAACAGTGCCTGACATATAGTAGGGGCTCATTAACATTCTCATTTGTAAAAGCAGAGATCATAACCCCACTTCACAGTCAGTGAAAAGGTTGGATGAATAGTCTGTATACGGAAACTCAGGAAACTGAAACTATTTAATTGTAAGAGTATTAGTATGATCTCAGGAATGTGTGTGTTTTATGAGGGCAAAGCCTTGAGCCAAGGGATGAGGCCTTGACTGGCTGGGGAGATTTCCTGAGTACAGAAAGTCCCCACTGTTACCCTTGGAACACACCTAAAATCCCACAGTTTGTCTCTGGCTGCCTCCTAGGAGGCAGGAAGCCAGGCTGAGCTGGTAACAGACTCTCACAAGGAACCCCAAGACTGGATGCTTCTGAGCTTCAGAGAATTGTCCAAAGAGCAAGAGATCTTGTTTTCAGAGGGAATAACTCAGACTTTGGTGTCTGGGAGGCCGTCCCCCAAGAGGCGCTCCCTGTAATTGCACAGGGGGCTCCCAGCACTACCACAGCTCTTTCAACTGGCTCCCCCAAACCAGACAACAGACAGACAGGGCTACAATGGGAAGGGGCTGCAGGTTGCATCCCTGCACATGAAAGGCAAAGACCTTTGGATTTCCCTCCATCTCTGCCGGCGCTTTACTCCCAGCTGACCCACCTGTTGGCACTAAGAACCAGCTGTTTTATTGCTGAAAGCACGCAAATGTCAAGGGTTGATAGCTTTCACCCAACTCACACAGCTCTGAAGAGACAGAGTGGGGATTTAAAGCCAGTTGTGAAGCTCCAACACCCAAGTTCTGTCTGTGAAGTGATGTGGCTTCCAAGTAGCATCATCTTTTAGAAAATTTTTATTTTAGGGGCGCCTGGGTGGCTCAGTCGGTGAAGCTCCTGTCTTCAGCTCAGGTCATGATCTCAGGGTCCTGGGATTGAGCCCCGTGTCGGGCTCCCTGCTCAGCAGCGGGGAGCCTGCCTCTCCCTCTCCCTCTGCCTGCCATGCCCCCTGCTTGTGCTCTCTCTCTCTGTCAAATAAATAAATAAAATCTTTAAAAAAATTTTTATTGTAGATTGTGATAAAAAAATACATAGCGTAAAATTTACCATCTTTGTCTTTAAGTGTATAGTTCACAGTATTAAGTATTTTCATATTGCCGTGTAACAGATCTCTAGCACTTTTTCACCTTGCCAGACTGAGACTCTGAATTCATTGGATCACAACTCCCCATGCCCCCTCTCTCAGCCCCTGGCCCCCACCACCCCACTTTCTGTCTCTATGAATTTGACCACCCCAGTACCTCAGGTAAGTGGAACCACACGTTGTTGGTCCTTCTGTGGCTGGCTTATTTCACTCAGCATGATGTCTTCAAGGTTCATCCATGTTGTAGCAGGTGACAGGATTTCCTTATTTTTTTAAGGCTGAATAACGTTCCACTGTATGCGTATGTCACATTTTTTTTTTAAATCCAGCCATCCTTCAATGGACCGCTTAGTTATTGTGAATAATGCTGCAGAGAATATGAGTGAGCAGCATTATCTGTTAAAGCATGGACATTTGCGCGTGTGCACCTGTCCATGAAGACAGTGAACACACACACAAGAGAGTGCTACATACACAACCCCCCACTAAGGGTAGACCCAGACATAACCTGCCTTTGCACATACTTCAGAGCAAACCAACTCTTTGAAGCAATCACATTTTCATGAAATAACATCAGGTTTTGAAAACTTTTATCAAATTAACTGAGCATTAAAACACAATAGAAATAGCCTTTTAAACTTTTCATGGAGTTCAAAAGAGCGGGTCTATTTTATTAATTAAATTGTTTTGGGATTTAAACCCTTTTTGAGGGCGCCTGGGTGGCTCAGTTGGTTAAGCGGCTGCCTTCGGCTCAGGTCATGATCCCAGGGTCCTGGGATCGAGCCCCGCGTCGGGCTCCTTGCTCCGCGGGAAGCCTGCTTCTCCCTCTCCCACTCCCCCTGCTTGTGTTCCTGCTCTCGCTGTCTCTCTGTCAAATAAATAAATAAAATCTTAAAAAAAAAAAATAAACCCTTTTTGACTGGCTTCACATCTTGAAGCTGCCGGTCAGATTTTCCCAGGGCTTGGGCAGTGGCACTTTGCCATGACGTGTGTTTGGAAGGACTGTGACCCTTTGCCAGGATGGTCTGTTCCACTCTCCTCGAAGATGGATGTTGGGGAGGTTTTCAGCTAGTAAAAAACACAAATACAACTTACATCTCAACCCTGGACACATCAACGCACATATGTAACTGACACAAAAGTTTTCTGAAGCAATACTTACCTTTATTCTGTGAGATGCACTCACATTTTCCAGTCCAGCGTTCCTTGCAGTCAACTGCTTATCACCAGCCAGGGAGGCGATAAGGACAGAACTTAGGAGTAAGTGTTTAGTGCATGAAAAAATGCTTGACATCATTAGCTATTGGGGAAATGCAAACGCAAACCACAAAGAGGTATCACTTCACACCCATGAGAATGACTATGATATAAGTGTTGATGAGGATGTGGAGAAATTGGTTGAGAATGTGACATGGTGCAGTTGCTCAGGAAAACATATGAGCGCTCCTCAAAAAAAGAAGCACAGAGTTTTATGACCCAGCCACTTGACTCCTAGGTGTATGTACTCAAGAGAAATGAATACATATGTCCACCCAAAAACTTGTCTGTGAATGTTCACGGCAGCATTATTCACAACAGCCAAAAGGTAGACACAACCCAGATGTCCATCAATTGATGAATGGGTCAGCAAAATGTGCTGTATCTACCCAATGGAAGGTCATTCGGCCATGAAAAGAGGTGGGGGTACTGATCCATACTACAACAGGGAGGTACCTTGAAAAGACTATGCTAAAAAAAAGAAGCCAATCACAAAAGACCACATTACGATTCCATTTGTAAGCAGTGCCCAGAACAGGCAAATCTATAAAGATAGGAAGTAGATTCGTGATTGCCGAGGGTTGCGGGAAAGGGGCTGGAAGAAAGGGGACTGACTGCTAATGGGTAGAAGTTTTCTTTCAGTCGTGATGGAAATATTCCAAAATTGGCAGTGATGGCAGGTGCCCAACTCTGTGAATATACTAAAAACTATTGAATTGTGCACTTCAGATGCTGGATTGTACGCGGTGTGAATTATATCTCAATAAAGCTACTGAAGAGTGAGTGTTTTAAAAAAAACTTCTATAGCAATTTGAGATTGATGTGATGTCCAAGAGCATGATCCCTTTTCTAGTAATTCATTTTTATTGCCTTATTACATTTTACAAAAGTCTCAATCTGGGACAAATTGGAAGAAAAAAAAATCAGATCGTCCATGAAAGATCACGTGAAAGGTACTGTTCTGGTCTATTACATTTTTATTTTTTAAAAATTATGGTTTGAAAACATTAAGTTGATTTCATTAGCTACTAATGGCTTATGACCTGTAGTTTGAAAAAATACTGCAAAGTCTGGCTCCAGGGAACCGTGGCACTCAGGCACGCAAAGCCCACCCTGTTCAAGATTCTTAGCCAAACATCAGAGGGGCTGGCACCCTCAAGATAAACTAAAAGCCATATCCATGCGTGACCTGATTTCTACCCTCCACCACCCCACCGCCCCACCTACCCCTATGTTCCCACACAGACCCTCCACTCCAGTCACGTCCAACAACATGCTTTCCAGAGCGGGCCAAACTCGCTCAGATCCCTGTGTCTTTGCAGATGCAGTGTCCTCTGCTAGAATGAGGACCCTCCAGGGCCACCCACCTGGAAATCACCACATTGGGCCCCAAGCTGCAGCCCAGACATCATCCTGGGACTGGCTTTCTCTTTGCTCTGCTTTCCCCAAGTCCATAAAAGCAATCATTACACAGCATGCCGTCACATCCTGCCGGTCCGTCTGTCCGGCAGAAGATGGTAAACTTCTGAGGGTAGGTGTGATCTTTGGTTCACTTTTTTTTTTTTTTTTTTTAGATTTTATTTATTTATTTATTTGAGAGAGAGAGGGAGGGGGAGAGAGAGAGCATGGGCAGGGGGAGGGGCAGAGGGAGAGGGAGAAGCAGACTCCCTACTGAGCAGGGATTCCCCAGAGGGGGGGCTCAAGTTCATCTTTGCCTCCTGGTGCTCACCAAGGGGCATGATCAGTGCCCAAAGCATAAGTGTGCGATAGCTCACCCCAGTTTACATGAAAACCAGGATACTCCTGTCTCTGACACCAGGGCGAAGAGCCAGGCAGAGCCCCCTTCAAGTAAATGCTGCCCACCCCCCACCCCCATCCTTGGCCTGGGCTCTCCCTGCCCTTGTGCTTCTGGGCGCATCTCCCAGCACCATGGGTTTCTATGGTGATGCTTCTATGTCTTGTCTTCCTTGCCTCCTCCGTTTTGGTACCAATAACATCAGACTTCTGTTTCACACTGAGCATGGTATCTGGGGCTACAGTCTGTACCATTCCCAGGCTACTTTGACATGGAAAATTCTTAGTTTGCCCTGTGCCTTTCAGGGGCAAATGTTAGTTTCTAAACATGTTACTCAAAAGAGGATCCTCCCCCTGCCTAAACCACCCCCTCCAATGTGGCCCAAGTTTTTATGTCCAACTGGACCCAGGCTACTATTTATGATACATGGTATTATGTTAATCTTGTTTCTCTCTCCCTCCCTCCCTCCCTCTCTCTTAAGCATGTGACCATTTAGCAACTATTAAAGTATAAAATGTCAAATTACTGCTGAGGCGGTGAGCAGCATAAAGGGAGACAAGCAGATTAAAACATATCCTTGGGATGATTTAGAAAGGGAGGGAAAAACAAGTGGAACTAAGCTCCATTTGGCCAAGGTTTAGTACAAATTAGCAGTAACCTTCATTCAGGGTGCCTGGGTGTCTCAGTCCTTTAAGGGTCTGGTTCTTGGTTTCAGATCCGGTCATGATCTCAGGGTCATGAGATCGAGCCCTGCGTCAGGCTCCGTGCCCAGTGTGGAATCTGCTTGAGATTCTCCTCTCCCTCCGCCCCCTCCTCTCCTGCTCGCTCTTTCTCCCTCTTTCTAAAAAAGAAGAAGAAGAAGAAAGAAGAAGAAGAAGAAGAAGAAGAAGAAGAAGAAGAAGAAGAAGAAGAAGAAGAAGAAGAAGAAGAAGAAGAAGAAGAAACCTTCATTTTATTACCATTAGCCACTTCCAAGCTGAATCGGGACTCAGTTTGCGTCTCCACCACACTAACAAGGCAGCATTGTACAGCATTCAGGAGCAGAGGCTCTGGGAATGGGATGCATGGATGCAGACACCGGCGCCACTGTTCCCCAGCTGTGTGATGCTGGTCAAGTCACTGATCTTCTCTGTGCTCCTGTTTCCTTCCTGTGAAAGGGGGAGAGCATTTGTGTGGATCCCAAAGGGTTGAGGTGAGAATGAAATGAGTTAACACAAAGGGCACATAACACAGTGCCTGGCGTATGGTAAGTGCTCACTTACTGTTGGCTGTTATTAGCTGGTCTTGAGTATTTTCACCACATGTGCTCGTTAGAGCTAAAGATGGGAGCAAGACTGGGGCAGGGGGTGGGGGGAGATTGACTTCACATGCCGCGCCCGGGCCGGCCCTGCCTTAGTGGTAGTGGACACTTGGAACCTCACTTAATTCTTACAATCTCCCTATGAGGTACATTGTGTTAACTAGGGTAACACAGTTAGGCTGAGAAACATTAGGACAGGAAAAAATAAAGCAAAGAAATTACTGTTTAAAGTAGGGCAACACAATGAATGATTTCAGGTTCTGTCAACAATTTCTCTCAGCTGAGATCAAAGTGAAAATTAGTAGGAGGTGAGACTTGCTTCCTCATCTGAGGATGTGAAAATACTGGCAGAGCTGGTTTCCGGAACACACCTCTGCTCTGGTGGCACAGCTGGCCCACAGAGCCTCTCCATGTAGCTGGTGGCCTCTGAGGAACTCTGTGGAGAAGGGAATTGTAATGTCTCCAGTCCTAGGCTGGGGAAGTGAGCCATCTCAGGTGGCCAGTGAGCGACAGAGATATGCCTCTGATGGCCATGAGCAATGACCATGTCATCTACCTCCCCGTGCCTCACAAATGGAATGACATCAACAGTTCGGATCCCTGCACAGGCCATGGTTGTTTTTCAAGGGAGACCACTCCCGTGCTTTCAGTGTCACGCTTGAGAAAACTCCACAGATGGGCTCCCATGCACAGGTCATCCTGCTAGCACATCTGGGTTGGACGGTGACGGTGAAGTCACCTCTTCACAGTCCCCTTCCCTCCTGGTGGCAGCTCTGGGGGGCCTTTCCCACCAGTGGTCTGTGGGTGGGACCATGTCAACTCATCAGAGAGGCCCTCCTAATCCTGGATCTGAGAAAGGAGTATTGAAGTAGTGGGGTATTGATCCCTTTTCTCTCGCTACATATTTATTAAATTCAATTCCATTCACTCTGATTCCAATCCCAAGAATTTCTCATGAGTCACATAAAATCTGAACCTGCCTGTGGAAATTCAAATCACTTTTACTTATTCCTTACAGATGACTTTGAATAATCTGTAGGAATTGCTCAACTGGGGAGTTTTAAATGGAAATCTCAACTTTTTTAGCTTAAGTCTGTGTTTCACCCAGTGATGGTTTCCTTGTTTGGTTACCCCCAACCCCACCCCCCCCTTCCACTAAACCCTAGCACCTTGAGAACAGGAGAGATTTTGTTGTGTTTTGTTTTGTTTTTTTTGCATTATTATGCCCCCAGTGTCCCACACATAACTGACACACAGTAGAAGTTAAACAAATGTTGGCTTGATGGATGAAGGTGTAAATGGATGGCTGGAGGGACAGATGATAGATGGATGAATGGTGAGACAGACCGACCCATAGATCTGTGGCCAGAGAGATGGACAAGACCATAGTACTGACAGTGCTTCGTTGTGATAGAGTTGTGAGCTACTTTCTCATGGTGGACTGAATGTTTGCTGAGCTAACCTGGCAGAACATCTTAGCTATTGATTGGTTTTGAAAAATAGACACATAAGATCTTTACTTATGCATTAGCTAATTGTTTTCCCTTGCTGCCATTTGGTTGGCTTTATTTTTCAGCAATGATATGCATTTCAAATACATATGATTAACATCCTTTGAAGGACCCTGGCCAGGAAGCCACAGGAACTGTCCAGACAAGAGTCTATGCTACGAATCTGGCACCTTTCCAGCCACCAGCATGCCTTAATACCCCCTTAGAGGCATCCCTGTGTTTCTGCACCAACTCGGAATTCCCAGACCTCAGAACACAATTTCTGCCCCACTAGGGACACCATCCCCCTCATGGGAGGCAGAGAGCTTGCAAGAGTGAGCAGACTGGACAGATGGTCCGCTGGGACGGCTGTGGGCACAGCCTCCTGTTGCCTGTTCCCAGTGGACTTTGGCAGCAAACCTGTTAGAGGAAGCCCTCAGTTCCTGCTGTTGTCTTGCTAACCTACTCTATTAGACCTGTCAATCAAGCCTTTGTCTGCTCGGCTCTCCACCCTGAGTCTGACATCCCTAAGGCAGAACGGCCCTGGCCAGCTGCCCCACGGCTGTTCCTGCTTTGCCACCAGCCCCCTCCTTCCCTCTTCCTGGCTTCTTGTTATGCAGGCTTATCTTCAGCAAACCTAAGCTGGAACTACATCTCCCAGAATCCCCTTCCCTGCACGGTGCGGGGCAGGGCACAAGACACATTTGCATGGGACAGAAGACAGAAGGGAGTACCTGGAGGTCCAGGCTGGGGCAGGTGGGGCACTGGGATTGCTCATGACCTGTGGCTCATCTGCTGGTCTACCTTGTTGGTGTGGTACAGTGCCATGCCTGCAGCTCCTGCCTGATCTGCTTCAGCTTCTCTGACTGCACAGCCTAAAAGGGTACCATTGGGAAGGAACAGTTTGGAGTCTCAAGGCTGCTCATTTTATATTTTCTATATTCTGAGCATCTTCCTGGGGAACCCTTCCTCTCCTCACCAGGATGCATACCTCATTATCCCCATGTCTCAAAGCTAGCCATGAATTGTCTGGTTTTCCCAGTAAACACATTGATGACTTATTCGAAAAGCATTTTAACCATGGGTGAGGAACTTGATTAGAGAGTTTGCTGTTATGAGTCGCTCTGTATCAATGTGGCCTAAAACTGTGTTACCTTTTTGAGTGCCCAAGTCATATCGCTGGCTCCTTTTAAGCTGGGATCCACTGTAAATCTCCTAAAATTTTCCCATATGAGTTGTTCTCAATCCAGATCTCCTGCAGTTCATTCCTGCACACTGACTTTTTGAACGTTAACTTTACATTTTTCCCCATAAAATTTCATCTTGGGATTTTGGGCTCATCATTCTAGCTCTTGATTAATTTGGATGTGGGACCTGCCATCTATCATGTTACCCCTACCAACTCTGTATTACTTATATATTTGATAAGAACACATTCCAAGTCTTATCCAAGTCACTATAAAGGACAGAGGCATGCCATCTTCAGCGGGTCAGCATCAATCAGTCAGTCCAATTCAGTGTTCAGCTGGCTAAAATCCCCCATTCTTGTATTATCCTCTAACCCACATTTCTCTAGTCTAGCCACAAAAATATTCTAAGACATTGTCATTTCAGCATTTTCTTGATTTATCAGAACAGATAATGCAGCTATTTAATAATCTGGAACTGGCATAACTTGCTTTACCAGACTGGAATTCAGATAAGATTCACATCATTTCTTACTTTCCAGATTCATCTCTCGTATCTGTACATGCCCAGATCAATTTGTTTCTAGGACTGCCGGAACAAAGTCCCACGAACTTGGATGGCTTAAAACAATACAAAGTGATTTCTCACAGTTCAGGAGGCCAGAAGCCTGAAAGGTGTGGGCAGGGTTGCCTCCCGGAGACTCTGCGGGAAGATCTGTTCCATGCCTCTCTCCCAGTTTCTGGCGGTTCCTAGCAATCCTTGGTGTTCCTTGGCTTGTAGTGTATCCCTACAGTTTCTGCCTCTGTGGTCACAGGGCCGTCTTCCCCGGATGCCTCGGTGGGTCCTTCTCTCGTCTTATAAGAATACCAGTTATATTAGATTTAAGGCCTACCCTAATCTAGGATGACTTCATCTTAATTACATCTACACTGACCTTATTTCCAAATAAGTTCACATTATGAGGTTTCAGATGGACATGAATTCGGGGGCTGGTGTGGGAACCACCATTCAACCCAGTATACCAACTAAACAAAAATCTCTACCTCCCTCCTGCCTGTGTGTGGTTTGTACAGTCGGCCCACGGAACCAGGCTCTCTCTTTGCTGCTACCATCCGTATCACTATTGAAAACAGAAGGCCCCACCCAGTCCCTGCTGCGTTAATGCCAATGGTCTAGCCCCCCTAGGTACAGGCCACCATGAGTCTTCCCCAGCGTCAGGCTTACACAAGAATGAGCCGCACAGGGCTCCTACTCCAAATCCTCTGGGGCAGCTGGACCGGGGGTGGGGGGGGGTACGTCAGCCTCAGCCACACACTATGCTGGAAAATAATCAAGTCAACATTTGACACTTGCCCTTCCTCCCTGGTTCGTTTGCCCCTCGGTGGTGGAGGGCTCTTGGTCATCTAGTCAGATGTGACCATTTCAGCGCATTAGAGAACATCTAACAGTATTTAGCCTCAAACCAGAAAAGATTGGTCCTGATGGTTTTTGTCCCAGGCCCCTGGCACCTGTACAAATTTGTCCAGTTGCTTCCAGCAACCAGCTATTCATACCAAAAATATGGAGAAGAACAGCCTTTGTCAAGCTATACATCAGGGGAAAATGTCCAATTATACCCTGTTCTTGGGATAATGGTGCCTGGCTGCCTACATTTATATAACTGAAGGGTACCATTCGTGAACAAAGACTTCATCCAAGGTGATTTGCTGCCTTGCTGGCTGGTGTCTTTGAAATGGTGGCTTATCAAAGTTGAAACAATATAAAATTCCACTTTCTAGGTACCCCATCACCCTTCTAGTACATATTTGTACCATGAATCCATGTCACGTTTGGAAGTCAGAGGTAATTAAACTGAACCCGAATGCACATTCTTTCCCTTTTGGAAAACTGAGAAACATCTCATGTTTCCCTGGCTAGTGGCTCCTTTCCCAAATTTCTCAGAATTCATGGACAGTGGCTCTGTAATCTTAGCTCCAAGATGAGATTCATCTGAAGCTGAAGCTTGGTTGTAATGTGGCCAGATGCTCCCACACCTCTTCTCTGATCTTGGGCTTGATATTCTTCCTCTGGAATTTGCCTTTACACTTTCCGGGTTGAGAATTACTATTCTTGAGGGAGAAAAAGATTATGCATTAAAAATTGTGCCCCTTCCACTAAGTGTGGGGCCTGGCTCTTCCCTGTTATTTTTCTTGCTCCAAATAATTTTCTAAATCAGTCTTTCTGTGGTCTCAGCCATTTGTTGAAGGCTCAGCTCATTTTACGCATTAGTATTCCTGAACACCAGTCTTACAGGTTTGTGCTTTTTGGCCCTCTGCCCCCTCCCACTGTTGGACATGCTCTTTGAAATTCTGGACTCACTCTGTATTAGTGGTGGTGGTTTCTTTAGATGAGCCCCTCCTCCTCCACTCCACCTTCTTTCTCAGCGAGGTTATTAGTTTATTCCTCACTTGCAAATACTCGTGCAGCCCCCAGCATGTGTCAGGCACAGTCCTGGGCACTACTGGTAGGCCAGGGAACAAAGCCAGGTGTGGTGCCTGCTCTTAAAGCTTCAGGGAAACAGACAGTATTCAAACGATCAAGCAAACAGTAGAAAATCGCAGCCATGATAACTGTGAAGAAGATGAGGTACATAGCCCTTTAAGAATTTATGAGTTGTTTTTTTTTTTAATCTAGTCTAAGATGCAAAAACAGACCACCGAGTTAAGTTCTAAAAGATGAGGAGGAAGTGTTTATTGAGGTCGAAAAGGGAGAAGAAAACAGTCCAATTAAAAAAAATGAGCAAAAAAGGGGTGCCTGGGTGACTCAGTCAGCTGAGCAATCAACTCTTAATGTCAGTACAGGTCCTGGTCTCAGGGTCGTGAGATTGAACCCTGCGTTGGGCTCTACACTCAGCACAGGGTCTGCTTGTCCCTCTCCCTCTGCTCCTCCCGAGTACTCTCTCTCTCAAATAAATAAATAAATAAAATCTTTTAAAAAAATGAGCAAAAAATCTGGGTACCTCATCAAAGGTGATATACAGGTGGTAAAGAGCATATAAAAAGATGTTCAACCTCATAGTCATTAGGAAATTGCAAATGAAAACAACAATGAGATACCACTACACACCTATTAGAATGGCCAAAATCCAAAGCACTGACAATGTCAAATGCTGATGAGGATATGGAGCAGCAGAAGCTCTCCTTCATTGCTAGCGGGAATGCAAAATGGTACCACCACTTGAGAAGACAGTTTGGCAGTTTCTAAACACACTCTCACTATAGGATCCAACAGTTACACTCCTTGGTATTTGCCCAAATGAATTGAAGATTTTATCCATACAAAAAATGCTTATAGCAGCTTTATTCATAATTGCTAAAACTTGGAAGCAACCAAGATGCCCTTCAGTAGGTGAGTGGATACACACACTGTGGTATGTCCAGACAATGGAATACTATTCAGCACTAAAAAGAAATGAACGATCAAGCCATGAAAAGACATGGAGGAAACTTATAAAAGCATATCACTAAGTGAAAGAGGCCAATCTGAAAAGGTTATATACTATAAGTTGTGAGTTCAACTATATGACATTCTGGAAAAGGTAAAACTATGAAAGCAGAAAAAAACAATCAATAGTTGCTAAAGGTCTGGTGGGAAGGAGGGTTGAATAGGTAGAACACAGGGAAAGTTTAGGGCAGTGAAACTATTCTGTATGATACTATAAGAGTGGATATTTGTAATTATACATTTGCCCAAACCCATAGAATGTACAATACAAAGAATGAGCTGTGATAAAAACTATAGACTCTGGTTGATAATGATGTGTCAATGTTGGTACATGGATTGTAACAAATGTACTACATTGGTGTGGGAGGTTGGTGGCAGAGGAGGCTCTGTGTGTGTGTGTGTGTGTGTGTGTGTGTGTGTGTGTGTGTGTGTGTGTGTGTGGTGGGGAGAGACAAGGTATATGATAATTCTCTGTACTCTCAATTTTACTGTGAACCTAAAACTGCTCTGAAAAATAAAGTTTATTATTTTTTTAAAGGCAAGAGGGGGACAATTCCAGGAAGAAACCAGCACATGCAAAGGCCCAGTGGCATGGGAAAGCTTGAGGATCATGTGGGCCCAAAGAAAGACCACTGTGGGTAGAAAGAATGAGACAGAGCTGGTGGACCTGGTGGATCTGGGAAGACAGGTGATGGCCCCACTTTGCAGGGCCCGGGAGGGTGTTAAAGCTGTTTTTCTTTATCCTGAAAGTCCCAGGAAGCCATCGAGTGGTTTTAGGGTGTGGAGATGGGATCAAGGACAGCAAGAATATGATCAGATTTCTACTTCAAGACAAGCACTCTGGCTACAGTGTAGAGAGTGAAGAACACATTGGAACTCTAGAAAAGGCAGAGCTGGCACAAGGAGGCCAGTTGGGGAGCTGAAGCTACAGCCCAGCTGAAAAATAACAGTAGCCTGAGCAAGAGTGGGTGATGTGGGGATGGGAAGAAAGGCCAAGGCAAATTTAGGATGTCATATGGACGGTACTTGGAAGGGGATGAAACATATGAAGGAGGGGGAGGAGAGAGGGGCCAAGCATGCTTCCTTGATTAATCTATGATTGTATAATGAGAAGTTTATTCCTGGAGATTTATGTCCCTCTTTAGCCATATTCTCCTTTGAACTTTCTGACTGATGCAAATTTCCCAATTGGTTGAAATCTGCTTTCCTTAAGTGAAGTGAACATGGCTAAATATGCCCTATGGGCCCAAGTCCCTTTTGCACCATAAAGGGCTCCCTGATAATCACTTCTACATTGCAAACCAATATTGATACATGTTTTAGAATTAGGTCCAACAGCGGAGCTCATCATATCTCTTCTACTTTCAGAAAGTTGAGTTCAGGGCGCCTGGGTGGCTCAGTTGGTTAAGCGACTGCCTTCGGCTCAGGTCATGATCCTGGAGTCCCTGGATCGAGTCCCGCATCGGGCTCCCTGCTCAGCGGGGAGTCTGCTTCTCCCTCTGACCCTCTTCCCTCTCATGCTCTCTATCTCTCATTCTCTCTCTCTCAAATAAATAAATAAAATCTTTAAAAAAAAAAAAAGAAAGTTGAGTTCATAAAACAATTTAAACATTCTTGGGTGGCCTATAGAAGGTGTGGTCACCTACGTGTATAGTACTTACCACGTACCAGGAGCTGTTCTGAGTGCATCATTAGCTAACGGATATCCCCCAACAGCTCAGTAGAGTGGGTACAATTATCATCTTCATGTTACAGTGCGGGAAACTGAGACACAAAGAGTCTAAATAATTTTGCTGTGTACACACAGCCAGCACTGGAGTCCTTGCTCTAAGCCATTACTTGAATTGCCTCTCAAATGATGTCCTTCTGCAGAATTTTTCCAACTAGTCCTAGAGAGAAAAATCCTTTTGCCTCTTGGGTCTGGATGTGGAGGATGGAAGCCTGCAGGTGCTTATTCCATGGGGAAAAGAACAAAGCTGACCTGCAGAGTAATCTGAAATGAGAGATGGGAAGGGACAGAGAGATAAAAAGAGACAGAGCAGAGATTGGCCAGAAGAAAGAAAGAGATCTAAATGTTTGCAGGAAACCACCGTGGCCAAAATATGCAAAACAGCCAACACCAGCATCTCTCAAGGACAGTTGGCCCTTTTCCTCAGAGTCAGAAGGTGAATGTCAATTTGCCAGGAGGCATGAGGAAAACAAAAGATGGACATCTGTTTCCTGAGACACAGGGCTAAAAGCCAGGTAGCTGGGGAGCTGGAGTCGCCTTGAAGAGTTTGGTGAAGACAAAGACAAGCACGAGCCTTGGCCAGACGTTGTGTGATGCTATGGTTCTTAACCTAAGAGCGCGTAGCTGTCCTCCGGGGAAGTACTTTAAAATTCTTGCACCAGCCCTACAGTACCTCCTGGAATGGGGTCGGTCCCAGGCATTTGTAGTTTTTGAAAGCTTCTCAAGTGGTTCTGGCAGGGAGCCTTGGTTAAGACCTACGGGTCTGAAGACATATAGCTGATGCTCATAAGAAGTCTCCAGGTGAAATTTTTACCAAGTGTTTAAGAGTTAAAAGGGAAATCCTTGAACACAGATATGGGGGGGGGGGAGCTGCAATTAATTTGACCTGAAGAAGCTTGGGTTATTGGTCTTGAATGTATCCATCTGGACTCTAGGTGGGTCAACTGTGTTTGAGGCAGAAATGGCCTGGCACCATCTTTGTGTTTGAGGCAGAAATGGCCTGGCACCATCTTGACACAGACCAGAGAACGAGATCAGAGAAAGTGGGTGTCCTCACAAGAAAGCCTCGGGTCCCATATTCCTCAACACCTGCCTTCACCAGGAGTGGGATTTGACTACCATACACTCAGATGTTGAACTACAGCTTGTGAACTGAGCATGGGTATAACTGGAATGATTTTCGATGGTTTGAAGAATAAATCGTTAAAATGGCATTTCATCAGTTACTATTCTATCAACACTCCCTGCTCGAGTGTAGAAGAATTCTTTTTGTCTAAGAATAAAAACACTTCCCTCCTCTCAAGACTCTTAGGAAGAAAATGAAAGAAAAGGACTTCGCAAGGGGGTTGGCATTCCCACGACAGATGCAATAAGACTAAATAAAAGAAGTCTAAGAAAAGAGAAATATGGGATTCTGGTTCACTGTTATCTTGAATAGGGAGAGTGTGTTGAGGGGGTCGGTATGTTTTGGTGTACTTTCATTTTGAATATTAGGTGTGGGGGGTCCTTATTCCATTATCAAAATAACCAGAAAACAGACCAAATAAATAAATAGAAGTGGCTCTGCCTGAAGGATTATGATCAACCCAGTTCTCTGCACCTAAGGGGCAATTTAAAAAGAAATAAAAGCTAGATACACAGGGAAAACTCACCTGCAGATAATCCCACCACCCACAGGGCAACAACCACCATTAACATTTTCCTTTCTAGGCTTTTTCGTACATCTTTTTTTAGATTATATTGTATCCATGATTGTTTTGTGTTCTCTTTTTTATTCTCATTTTAATGTGTGCACTAAGAAGTCAAAACAAGTTCCAAACACTGAAAGCAAAAAATGAACAAAAAGGCTTTGACAGGTATTACACAATGATTCAGATTTCGTAAAACTTTGTGTTGAACATGGGGATTGCATGGTCATTCTTCTAGATATTGGAACTCCTATTTTTTTTAAGTAATAGACTTTATTTTTTTTTAAGGGAGCCTACTTTATTTATTTATTCTTAAGTGATCTCTACACCCAACGTGGGGCTCCAAATCACAACTCCGAGATCAAGAGTCATGCACTCCACTGACTGAGCCAGCCAGCCACCCCACTTTATTTTTTCTTTAGAACAGTTTTAGGTTCACAGAAAAACTGAGCAGAAAGTACAAACGTCCTCCTCTTTTCACTTAACATCAGGGTATACAAATATTTTCATTTCATTAAAAGCTTCTCAGAAACAAACTTTTTACTGTCAACAAAATGTTTCCTTGTATGGATGGAATCTGGTTTGCTTAGCCTTGCCGCCACTAGACATTAGGGTTGTTTCCAGGTTTTGGTGGTATAAGTAAAGTGGCAATGAACATTTTCGTGTATAAATTCCACCCCTACACATATTTAGCATTATTTCTTTGGGACAGACAATTAGAACTATTGAATGAACCAATATGAACATTTTAAGGCCAATTTTATCAAACTACCAACTTTATTTCCAGAAATTTTATGCAAATGTCCACCTTTACCAGAAGAATTTGAGAGGAGCTACTCACTACATTCTTACCAGCTGTGGTAGGTGGAAAACTACCCTCTCCCACCCCTTGTGCCAAGGTGTCCCCTTTAATCCCTGGGACCTGAGTAGGTTACCTTATTTAACAAAGGGGCATTAAGGTTGCTAACCAGCCGATCTTGAGTTGGGGCAATTATCCTGGATTATCCAGCTGGGCCCAGTGTAATCACAAGTGTCCTTAGAAGTGAAAGAGGGAGGCAGAAGGGAACCAGAAAGACGGCTGAGTGTGAATGACTCAGCCCTAGGTTGCAGGTTTTAAAGAAGGAAGGACCCCCGAGCCAAGGATTGTGGGAGCAGTCTGGCAGCTGGAAAAGGCAAGGAAATGGATTCTCCCTTAGAGCCTCCAGAAGGAACATGGCCCTGTCGACACCATGATCTCAGTCAAGGAGATGTGTCGAACTCCTGACTACAGAAATGTAAGCAAATACATCGGGTTATTCTAAGCCACTAAATTTTTTGGTAATTTGTTAACCCAGCAATAGAAAACTGCTTTGGTTATCTTCATTTCATTTCATTCCAGTGGTCTTTAATGCCATTTTAATTTGTATTTGTTTGGTTTTCTGGGCAGAGCACATCTATTGTTCTGTCTACCCAGAAAAGACTCTTCTGGGAGGTGTACCTTCTCCTCCCTCATAAGCACGTGGTCCAAAATCAAGTTGGATCCCTAACCAGGTTAGGCCAGTCAGAACCTTTCTTTGCAATTAAAAATTTTAGGATTAGAGAATACAAACCCCATCCTTCTATATTGGTGCAGAGGGAGGTGAGTCACAGCGGCTGCCAGGGGCATGTTTCTGCCATCAGCACAAAACCTGGCAGAAAGAATGACTCTGACGTGCAGAGGAAAACCAGGCAGGGGGGCAGGGAGAACGTTTCCACGGGATTCGTCACTGAAGTCAGCTGCATCCTGGCTCTTCTGGCTGGGTGACTCTTCCAATAAATGTCTCTTTTGCAGAAAGTAGCTTGAGTTGTGTTTCTGTCACTTACCACTGCAAGAATCTTAATACAGAAATTGGAACCTGAACTGGGGTGTGGAAATTGATGAGCCCCCAAAAGGCCGCATCAAGGTTGGTCAAGGAGATGGCATCCCGGGGGCATCCATCCGCAGATCCTAGGTGGGGAAAATTGCATTCCCTATTTTTTTATGTTATCAAGACAGTTGGTTAGATTATTTTCCAGTGGCTCTTGGAACTCAGACCATGTGTCATTCAGACTTACACCTTGGGAGAGTTGGTACTAAAATACCAGGATAAAATAATGTGTCAGTGATTTCTCATAACCTTTGGGAGGGTGCTGTGAGAGAGACGAAGTGTCGGCGCAGAAGAAACAAGCGTTCAAGGAGCCACTAGATAGACAATTATCGTTTTAAAAGAGGTCTTTTTGTTGGTAGCCAGCAGTCCCAAATGGCCAAGGTCACGGAGTCATGCCCTTTGTTCAACAGCCAAAGCCTACATGTTCGGCACTGAGGAAGAAGCTATAGTTCCTAGAAACTGGGATGGTAGTATCTGGGGAGGACCAAACCAGCCAAACACCTCATGTTGTACGCTCCCTGCCTGATGAGGAATTGGCAGTCTCTCCCCACCCCACCCCAGTGTGATGTGAAAATCCCAGGGCAGCGTCAATGTTGAGGGCAGGGCAACCAGCCGTGCCTTCCCTCCACACATCTCCTGCTGAGCTGCAGGGGAAGGGCAGAGCCTCCAGAGCTGCTCTAAGACTTTGGAAGCCACGTGGGTGGGGTCTCATATGCCCCTCATGACTTACAACTTTCTGGGGTTGGTTATTGGCCAACAGAGACCCCCAAAATGAAACTCAAAGTCATGTGATTAAGGTTTTTGGGGTTAAAGTGCTATAAAAGCCCAAGTCTGCCAAACTGAGGTGTGTGATTTTTCAAGCACTAAGGTAGTTATTTTTTTATTTTTTATTTTTTAAAGATTTTATTTATTTATTTGTGAGAGAGAATGAGAGAGAGAGAGAGAGCAGGAGAGGGGGAAGGTCAGAGGGAGAAGAAGACTCCCCGCTGAGCAGGGAGCCCGATGCAGGACTCGATCCTG
Organism: Zalophus californianus; assembly: GCF_009762305.2. Classification (NCBI taxonomy): domain Eukaryota; kingdom Metazoa; phylum Chordata; class Mammalia; order Carnivora; family Otariidae; genus Zalophus; species Zalophus californianus. The sequence continues at coordinate 92,370,154 of NC_045598.1, forward strand.
GGACTCCAGGATCATGACCTGAGCCAAAGGCAGTCGCCTAACCAACTGAGGCACCCAGGCGCACTAAGGTAGTTATTTTTCAAATGTTCATGATGATAAGAGGCACCTGGGATGATTGTTAAAAATACAGATTCCCGGGGGTGCCTGGGTGGTTCAGTCATTGGGCGTCTGCCTTCGGCTCAGGTTGTGGTCCCAGGGTCCTGCGATCAAGCCCTGCATTGGGGTCCCTGCTCCGCGGGAAGCCTGTTTCCCCCTCACCCACTCCCCCTGCTTGTGTTCCCTCTCTCTCTGTGTCTCTCTCTGTCAAATAAATAAATCTTAAAAAAAAAAATACAGATTCCCAAGCACCTCCCTGTGGAGAGTCAGTAGATGTGGGGTGTGATTTAGAATCAGTTTTTTCCACCAAATTCCCTGGGAAATTTCTGTCTTCCAGCAGGTTTGGGAAACTCTATCCCGAGGTATTTCCCAGGTAACTGGACCAACAGGAAGTGGTTTGTGAGGCAGTATAGTCTCCTGAGGGAGAGAATCCTCTCCACCACTCTGCTCATGAAGGGTCGTGTGGATGTGGGCAAGGGAAATACCTCCAATAGGCAAAACCTGGAGAGTCAGACTGGTGACCAGAGAACTCACTCTTTGCCAAGATGCTGTGATATTCACCAACCACAGTTCTGACCTCACCATCCCTGTCCAACTGGATGTGGTTTAAAAGCTGGACCAGTGACCACTGTGTGTCACCTCCTTTTCACCCGCTCTAAGTGGTGGCATTTATAACAGTTACCTGCTTCCCACCAGCATTGTACATGAAGAGTGTTGGAGGTGGTTGATGACTACAGGAATCACATACCCAAAGAGGGCAAGATCATGAGGAGCCCTGAGAAGACTTGACCAAGAGGAACAAATGTGCTTGGGAACCCTGGACTTGGACTTGCCATCAAATGGTCCTCAGAATTAATGCTTCGAGCATCACTTCTAGCCACACCCAAACTCACTCATTTTCTCCAAACACGTAGAAATAACATCTAACGTGTATTAAGCAGTCACTATGTTTTACGCATTGTTTAAGAGCTTTATACGCACTAGCTCCCTCAATCCTCCCAACTGGTACTGTTATTATCCCTCAGTTACAGGTGGGGGAACTAGGGCTCAGAGTGGTGAAGAAACCTGCCTGAGGTCACATAGCCACCCAATCACGGAGCCAAGACCTGCATGCAGGCCACATCCAGAACCTGAGCTCTTACCCAGCATTCTACGCTGACCCTCCAGGGAAAGAGAGACATGTGAAAGAGGAAAATAGAAGGACACAGCCGCATTTCAAAAGAAGATAAACATCTCTGTGGATAGAGAACAGAAAAGAAACAGGGAAAACTAATGTGAAGAAAGACTGCCAACAAAAGCAATCTGCAGGAGATGAACTCCCTCCAGATGAAAAGAAAACAGTAGAGCAAGATGAAAATGACTATAAAGTGAGTGAGCGTGTGTAGAATCTTCAGAAGATGAGGGAAGAAGCGAACAAGAATCAGCGGATATGGAAGAGGTACTATTTATTAGAAACCCTGGAGGGACGCCTGGGTGGCTCAGTCATTAAGCGTCTGCCTTTGGCTCAGGTCATGATCCCAGGGTCCTGGGCTCTAGTCCTGCTTTGGGCTCCCTGCTCAGCGGGAAGCCTGCTTCTCCCTCTCCTACTTCCCCTGCTTGTGTTCCCCCTCTCGCTGTCTCTCTCTGTCAAATAAATAAATAAAATCTTTAAAGAAAAAAAAGAAACCCTGGAAATGAAAAAAATCCCATACTTGAAATAAAAACAACAGATCAGGGAAACTCTGGACCAAGCAGAGCTGAATAAACAATTAGTGCTTTGGAAGATGGAACTGAGGAATTCACCCAGAACTCAGCACAGGAGAGGGAAAAAAAAAGAAAAATTGAAAATGATGAGAAGGTAATTGCTAGACATGGAAGAAAGTTTGGGAGCCTCCATCCAAGAAAAGTTTCCCAAAAAGGAGCAAATGCTAGAAAAGACTGAAGAAATAATAGGGAGAAATTCACCAGAATCCTTGGACAGAAAAGGCCCACTCAACGCTGAATAGAATAAATAATAAATCCTTACCTATCCATGTTGTTCTAGAACTGCAGAACATCAAGAATACACAAGAACTACCAGAGGAAAAAGAGATTTTTCATCTTGTAGGTTTTGGACTTGGAGTGGGACATGGAAGGCTGGATGACTTTGAGTTACATCCCAGTGGGAAGGGATGATGGTTGCACATGGTAAGAGAGGAAAATTTGTGGGCATTATTTGTATGGAAAGAAACATGTGGATATGTGGGGAATCTAGTGACTATCCATCGTTTTACATCCCCCTTCTTCTGAGCAGAGTTCTTTCCCCACTAACCATGTGGTTTGCATACCTGCTCCATTCTCCTCCAAATCCTGCCCCCAGTTTATTAGCCCAAGGAAGGGTCCCAACCTAAGGTGGCCAGTCACAATAGCTCACTCTAGGCTTGGTTAATGGACCGTGTTGGGTGAATAGGAGCCCTTCTTCCTTGGGATCTTTGACTTTGGGACCATGTGAGCAGGTCCTAGTAGCTCTCTAAAGGCAAAGCTATGAGAGGTGAGCTGTGGGTGCTCTTGGAAGCCATGCTTCCTGCCATGTCGGACGATGCCAGTCCCAGAGGGAATAAGGTTGACCTGTAGAGAAAAATAAAGAGAGATAGAGTGAATCTTGTCAGTGTGTGAGGATCTGGTGCTGGCTCTATCTCTGCTCTTCCAGCTTTTGTGAATCCTCCCTAAACTCTCCCCCTTTAACTAAACTTGTGAAACTTAACATTTCAATGATTTTCAACCAAATGAATCTTAGTTCATGGAATGATGAGATTGACACTTTGTTACTCTTTAACTATTCACATGTTTTCTTTGGGGGAAATTTTTTTGCTTCTGGGTCTTGTGTGTGGTTTTTTTGTTTGTTTGTTTGTTTGTTTAACTATGCAATATTCCCAAACCGAATTTCTATTCTCCGGATCCCAATTCCCCTCGTTCTTTCCCTCTCTCTGCTAAAGGCTTTCCCGTCTTTACACACACCTGAGATAAGAACCTCAATGCCATCCATTCCACTTACACCCCCACACTCCAGCAATCACCGAGCCCCATCAATTCTAGTTTTGGACATAGTTCTCAGATCTGTCCACTCACTTGAACAACAACTAAGCCACCCATGGACAGGGCTGCAGGCAACACTCTTTGGCTGCTGAGTATAATTTGGAAGAACTTTTCTGGAGGTAAATTTGGAAATATATTTCAATAATCTTTAAAATATTTATACCTTTTTTTAAAAAAAGGTTTTATTTATTTATTTGAGAGAGAGAGAGTGAGCAGCAGAGGGAGAGAGAGAATCTCAAGCAGACTCCATGCTAAGCATGGAGCCCGACACTGGGCTCGATCTCGTGACCCTGAGATCATGACCTGAGCCGAAATCAAGAGTCGGATGCTTAACCGACAGAGCCACCCACGTCCCAATATTTATACCTTTTGACCCAGCAATTGCACCCCATGGATAAGGGGGGGAAGTCAAAGGTAAGACTTTTTAAAAAACAAGGACAGTTACAATAATGACCGGTTTGAAAACAATAGTTAATGAGATGGACTGTTGCTTAAGATACAATGCTAAATAAGAAAGGCTATGAAACACATAATTATATATAGTATGATTCTAATTTCATTAAAAATACATGTCAAATTCAGTGAGTATGCAAAATTGGATGTAATCAGTAGGCTTCCTTTCTCCCTGGCCTCATTCTCAAACTGGCCACCCGCTGTCCTTCCCTTCTGGGGATGAGGTGGGTGAGGTTAGGAAGTGATAACCTCAGGGTCATTTTGGGGTTTTTCTTAGTTCAGTGTAGAGTGCTGAGTGCAGTATAATTTTCAACATCTTCGTATTATGCCTTTTGTGATAATATAGACTCCCCCCACCCAGTATTATTTTCCAAAATGCAACCCCACGCTTAATACAATTTAATTTTTATCTCCTCACACATCACATTTTGGTGGGATTTTTTTTGTATTTGTAGATCTACATAGAAAAAAACAGGTAAAGGAGACACACTAAAATGTCAATAGTGGTTCATCAGTGGGATGGAACTTTGTTGATTTTGATATTCTCTCCTATCTTTAAATACTTTCAAATATGCAATTGTCAGTGGCTGTTTAGCATTCCAACATATGGGCACACTCTAAAGTGTTTAATCAAACCCCTGTTCTTAAACATTTGGATAACTTGCCATTTTCCACTATTGTAAGCAACGCTGTGGTGAACATCTTGGTATCTACATCTCTGTGACAGTTGAGCCCTGCAGAATTATACTGACATGAACCAACCTGCCTTCCAGAGCCCTTCCTCCTTAGTAAAGAAGAGCAGACATTTAGAGAAACAACTGTAATGTGAGACAAAAGGTGTTAAGTAACTTATGGGGGGAGCGGGGACATCCCAAACCAGGCAGGGAGCAGGCTGCCTGGAAGAGGTGGCATTTGAGCCAAGCCTCTCAGACAGACAGCTGGGAAGAGGGAGCTCATCTTCCCAGTGGCCACAGAAAGTTGACCTTAGTGGGTTACTCTGGTGGCACCTGAGAGTTGAAAAAACAGCTATGCACTGGAGCCCAAGAACCTGGGCCCCAGTCTGCAGTTTCCTCATTCCACCTCCTGGCCCCCCTGGAGTTCACTCTATCATCAGTGCCCCTGCGCCTGTGGGAGGGGGCGGGGTCTCTATAGCCCTTCCTGCACCCCCCACAGCCCCCCCAACCAGGGGAGCAGGCCAGAGGGGCTCTTCCCTGACAGCCTGAGCCGTATGGCAGGCCCACAGGCGCTGGGTCCCCAGCTTCCAGCACCTCTTGCCAAACCCCAGCTCCTGGGGTCAAAGGAATGTTGAGCAATCCTTGGAATTTTTTTAGCGAGAAACAAGCACTTTTGAATTCCGTTCAGGCCTCCTGAGCTGGGCAGGCTGCCCATAGCCTGGAGCCCTGAGTCTTCCTGAACAGACATCTGGGAGCGCTAGGGGACTTTTCAGTGTTTGTTTTCTCCTCCTGCTGGCGGGGCTGTGAGACACCATTACAGTGAGGTCATGGAACCCTGCCCCGCTGCATCTATGGCTGGCTGGGCTGCCCTGCATCTGGCCGGCCCTGTCCCCACTGGTTCACGTGTGCTGGGGGATGGGTGGGGTCTGGAAGGACTGTGGGGCAGAGCCCCGTCTGCACCCCTCAGGACCTCCCCGCCGCATCACTGCCTGGTCCTAGCCCCTACTCCAGGGCCTGGCCCCTGCCGAGGGCCTCCCAGCCATGCTCTCTGCCCAGCTTCCCGGAGGCTACAGGAACATGCGGCCAGCACAGTTTTGACTTGCTGGAAGGAACTGAACAGCGTCTTGCAAATGATGAGGGAGCAGAAGGTAAGTGAGGATAAAGCACAAACTGACATGCCCCCCCACCGCCCCCCCCGCCACCGTGGGTCAGGCATGGCATTCCTCGGGCACTCCTGGCTGCCCTAAGACCAATGGGAGGGAGAAGCAAATGGTTAACTGAGAGAGATCACCATCTCCAGAAGTGTACCAATGTCTTAGTGATTAACAAGGAACAAGCATTCTCATCAATAGCCTAACTTTCAGAGACTCACACCTCAATTTCCTGGAGCCCTAACATCCCCCTCCCTTCTGTGAGTGATGGAGGGAAACAGGCAGAAGGAGATGTAAACAAAGTTAAGCCTCTTTAAGACCTGCAGCCCATTGACAAGGACTCAGTAAAGGAAAGAGTAAGAGACGTTCCTCCAGGAAACTCCCAACTGTCTTAATGGAAATACTTCACTAGAAGGAAAAACAACCTGAGCTTGACAATCACCGGGCCTCCAGTAGCCCGAGGGTCTTCTTGAGCATCTGAAAGTCCCTTTTTTAGACATCTTGCTTTCTCCTGACCTCCCCCAACTCGCTAGTATATAACCAGCCATTCATTCCTCACCACCCCAGGGCAGCAGCTCTTTCTGCCTACCCCACGGGTCCTGTCTCCAGGCTTTAACAAACTCACTTTTTTGCACCAAAGATGTCTCGAGAATTCTTTCTTGGCTGTGGGCTCCGGACCTCCACAACATTCCAAAACTACACCACTAGTTCTCAGAGCACGTGGCACTCCAGGGAGGCCTTCCTGACACCCACAGCCCATCCCCCTCGAATCTTTATTATGCACTTCCATGGCACCTGTGCCTCTCCTTTGAAACTCTTGCCTCTGTGGTTAAATCGTAATGACTTGTGTATTCATTTAATGTATGTCCGTGTCCCTCATTGACACTCTGCCCCATGAGGGCAAGAGTCCTGTCTCCCTTGTTTGCTGCTGTACCCCCAGTACTGAGCATCGTGTCTGGCACATAGTAGGTACTTTATGAATTTCATTCCGCCAAGCAAAGCAGGACCCCACTTTGAGCCTTTGTTTACTTGTGTTCCAGCTCCCCACTCTCAGCCTCATCTACAACCAGTTAGTCAGGAGAACAGAGGTTCTTCGTTTAGTTGAAAGCACACTGTATGTTAACTAACTGGAAATTAAATAAAAACTTAAAAAAAAAAAAAAGCTCTTTTGTCTGTGATCAGATTGCAAGTCCCCCCAGCAAGGGTGACTGACCTGGCACGGGTGACCTCGCAGATCGCAGCTGGGTCAACAGCACCCGCTGCCCCCTATTTCGGGTTCCTTTGTCATCCTGGCTCCAGGGCAGGGCCTGACTCCATCTGCACACCTCCCGTTTATCTTAGGTTAGTGCGAAGTCTGAACGTTCCCAAAGCCCATTACACCGATATTGTTACTGCCCCTCCCAACAGGATGCAGAGGCCAAGGCATTCCTTTTCCCATTTTACAGAAGAAGAAACTGTCCCCCAAAAGTGGCATTCTCTAGGTCATGGCTGGGAAGTCTTGGGGGTCAGTTTCTAGCTCCAGGGGCGGGAGGGAGAAGGAGGAAAGCAGGTAGCGAGTGGGAAGCTGGTACCCAGGAAGGAGAGAATCCAGGTCAGGCACCAGAGGCGAGAATGCAGACATCTCAGAAGGTACTGGAAACCAGATAGAACCTACATGCTCTGAGGACTGGACAAGAATCCTGCAGTTTGTCAGCCAGACCGTTTTTATGTTTCTTGTGTTCTCTGTGTTAATTTTCCTAATTTTTCTCCCATAGGAGGAAGTAGTAAAAACTCAGGAAAGTTCCAGTTGGCTTTAGCTGTGCAGAGGGGAGCCAAAGGAACTGCTTTGCTTCTGTGCTTGTGCCAGAATGGTGAAAGGGGCAGCACCCCCACGGCAGGAGAATCAAAAAGGGGAGGGGGCTGCGGGGGACAGGGCAGTGACCCCCACCCTGACCCGAGGCTCCTGGGAAGGATCAGAAGTTAACTATAAAAAAACCCTGGGGTTTTCTGTCATTAAAAGAAATCGGTTGTCTTTACCACCTCACAGGGTCGTTAGGAGATCCCATCCCTCACCCGATGCGTATTGATCAAGTCCTAGGTGCCTGGGATGCCAAAATGAGGATCTCTGTTCTCCTGCACCTTCCGTTCTGGCAAGAGCAGATAGACCGCAGACATTAAACAGAAGAGATCAGTCCATTACATGGTGTATGCTAGAAGGTGTGAAGGACTGCTATGGGAGCAGGGTGAGGGGGTGAAGGGGTTCTGGGTTTGGGTGGGGGGCGATGTGAACTGCAGCAAGCAAGGTGGGCCTCAGAGGGCAGGAGAGACCGAGCTGCAGGGGTCAGGGACCCTGCCCCCCAGGCAGGGGGGAGCCCATGCCCTGCGTGCCCTGAGGAGCCGGAGTTGGTCAGCGAGGCTCAGGGGGAGTGATAGGGAGAGTGGTGGGAGCCGAGGTTAGAGAGGTGAGGGAGGGCAGGTCAACAGTGGCCTTGTAGGCCATCAGATAAACAGGAAGCCACGGAGGGTTTGATCCCTGTAGCTACTATGCTGAGAAAAGACTGAAGAGGTGGTGAAAAGAGACGGGGTGCTGGCTACAGGGAGAGACAAAAGGACTTCCTGGTAGTTTTCACGGGGGATGTGAGAGAGAAAGGAGTCAAGGCTGACTCCATGGTTTCTGTGTCTGTGTTTATCTTTCTTTTTTTTTAATTTAAATTTTAGATAGTTAACACACAGTGCAATACTGGTTTCAGGAGTAGAGTTCAGTGATCCACCACTTAACGTACAACACTCAGGGCTCGTCCCCACAAATGCCCTCCTTAATGCCCATCCCCCATCGAGCCCATCCCCCACCCATCTTCCACCCTCCCCCTCAATTTGTTCTCTGTTGTTAAGAGTCTCTTATGGCTTGTTTCCCTCGCTCCTTTTTTTTCTTGTCCCCCTTCCCGTATGTTCATCTGTTTTCTTTCTTAAATTCTACATATGAGTGAGATCATATGGTATTTGTCTTTCTCTGACTGACTTATTTCACTTAGCTTAATACCCTCTAGCTCCATCCATATCGTTGCAAATGGCAAGATCTCATTCTTTTGATAGCTGAGTAATATTCCATTGTATATACATAACCACATCTTCTTTATCCATTCATCAGCTGATGGACACTTGGGCTCTCTCCATAGTTTGGCTATTGTTGATAGTGCTGCTATAAACATCGGGGTGCACATACCCCTTCAAATCTGTATTTTTGATTCCCTTGGGTAAATACCTAGTAGTGTAATTGCTGGGTCTTAGGGGAGCTCTGTTTTTAACTTTTCGAGGAACCTCCGTACTATTTTCCAGAGTGGCTGCACCAGTTTGCATTCCCACCAACGGTGCAAGAGTGTGCCCCTTTCTCTGCATTCTCACCAACACTTGTGGTTTCTTGTGTTGTTAATTGGAGCCATCCTGACGGGTGTGAGATGGTATCTCCTCGTGGTTTTGATTTGTATTTCCCTGATGCTGAGTGATATTGAGTATCTTTTTATGTGTCTGTTGGCCATCTGGAAGTCTTCTTTGGAAAAGTGCCTATTCGTGTCTTCTGCCCTTCTTAACTGGGTTTATTTTTGGGGGGTTGAGTTTGATAAGTTCTTTGTAGATTTGGGATACCAACCCTTGATCAGATATGTTGTTTGCTCATTCCGTAGGCTGCCTTTTAGTTTTGTTGACTGTTTCTTTCGACTCCACAGTTTTTGGCCTGAGCTCCTGGAAGGATGGAGTTGCCATTAACTGAGATCATGCATGTTATTATAGCTCCCGACTACCCACTCCGGGCCGGGACCTGGGTCACCCACTTTGCACCCCGATCCCATTCCATCCTTACAACCCCAGGAGGTGGGAACTAGTCTCCTCAGCCCAGAGAGAGAAACAAACTGACTACAGTCACTCAGCACGCAGGTGGCAAAGCCTGGATGCCTCAGGCTGGTGGGACCCACGAGGCAGAAGGGCACATCCTGTGCCCAGGGCTCAGGACAGCAGTTCCTTCACCTCGCCTGACTTTGTCTGGCCTGGTACTTCACCCCCTCTTCCCCTTACACCAATCTGCCTCAAAGCTACAGAGCTCCCCAGGCCTAATGTTTTCGATGTGCTGGGGACTTCTTTTGGATACACCTCAAGACTTACTGGGGTATCCAGAATTAAGTAGGGGGTAGCCAGGACTTGGATGTTTGGGGACTTCCTCAGAGGCCTTGGGCAGACAGGTGGGCTGAGTCAGGGAGGGAACAGGTGGAGGGGAAGGCAGGGAGGCTCAGCAGCTGCTGCAATCCAAATCTGGAATTCCTACAGACACAGTCAGCTCTGAAACACCCCTCGCTGTCATCCCTGCACCTACGCTGGGGGTGCTGCTTTCCCATCCTCAGGATTTCTTCTGCCCTCCCGGACCACAGTTTTCACAGTTTGTAGGCAAAACACCTGGACTCAGAGATCGAACCCTGATCTCACTCAGATATGGGGGCAGCAAGCGTGCTTGTGCGCACGCGCGCACGTGTGTGTGCGTGTGCGTGTGTGTGTGTGTGTGTGTGTGTGTGTAGGGAGGGAGGAAGGGGAGATTGAGAGGGTGGAAATCCACAAGCCCTGCACCACTCACTTCAAGGGTCAGAACCCCGCCACCTCAGCCCTGTGATGCCCTGTACTTTTTCTTTCTTTTTTTTAAGATTATTTATTTATTTATTTGAGAGAGAGAGAGAGAGAGAGAGAGAGCGCGCGCACAAGCAGGGGGGAGGGGCAGAGGGAGAGGGAGAAGCAGGCTCCCCGCAGAGCAGGGGAGCACACACACGCACGCACGCACACTGCCCCCATATCTGAGTGAGATCAGGGTCCGATCTCTGAGCCCAGGTGTTTTGCCTACAAACTGTGAAAACTGTGGTCCGGGAGGGCAGAAGAAATCCTGAGGATGGGAAAGCAGCACCCCCAGCGTAGGCGCAGGGATGACAGCAAGGGGTGTTTCAGAGCTGACTGTGTCTGTAGCAATTCCAGATTTGGATTGCAGCAGCTGCTGAGCCTCCCTGCCTTCCCCTCCACCTGTTCCCTCCCTGACTCAGCCCACCTGTCTGCCCAAGGCCTCTGAGGAAGTCCCCAAACATCCATGGACTCCATCCCAGGACCCTGGGATCATGACCTGAGCTGAAGGCAGACGTTTAATTGACTGAGCCACTCAGGCGCCCCCCTGGGCCTCTTTTTAAGGGTTACTTCAAATAAGACACCAAGGTGCTTCTCCCACTATCAGTGCAGAGCTCTGCCTGTCCAAGGCTGGGTCCAAGGCTGCCAAGAGCCAGCCTAGCAGCGAGCCCAGGCTAGAAGTTTCTGGATGGTTTCTGGGTTCCTTGCTGAAGTTGTGTTGAGGAGTCAGACATAAAAACCTGCTGCCTGCCTGAGTCAGAAGGGAGGCTTTAAACATGTATAAACACTTAAATCTGTGGTAGGCACTTTCACACACACACACACACACACACACACACACACACACACACACACACACACACACACACACTGCTTTCTCATAGGGATTATCCCCAGTTGAACGAAACTGAAGTTCAGAGAGGTCAAGAGAGGTTCAGAGGGGTCCCTGAGCCTGTCCCCTGCACAGCTGGGATCCCTGATTGTACCCTCCGCTGCCCGACTTCAAGGCTCCCGAGGCCCAAGGTCTCTGACGTGTCCAACGCCCATTCCTCAGCCCCCACGACACCTCCTTCCTGACTGAGCCCACAAGTCTGCTGAGGAGCAGTTCTGGGTCAATCTGGCTTTCTTACCAGAGGCCACACCCTCTCTTGGAGCCTCTCAGCCAGTCCTGGGATGGGGGCAAGCCTGCAGGGATGACCTAAGCCTTGGGACACAGGTCACAGTGTGCCACACTGACACAGCTTTGGGGTGTTTTTGATGTCCCTGTCCTTTGGGCCAGAGAGCAGACCAGGACAGGGCATGTGAGCAAGAAAGAGTCCCTCTCTCCTTAGGAGGTGGTCCTGGGGCTGAACGGGGCAACCTCTATCCCCTCTGATACCCTTAGACCCATCCTCTCCCTGTCCCACCCCAAAGCCTCTGCTCCAAAGCCAGGGACCTGTCCTCCAGGGCTCCCTCTCAGCAAGGGGGGAGCCTGGATATTTCTATTGGTCCTGCTGCTGAGCCCCCACCTCTTCCACTTCCTTCCCCCCTTTCTCTGAGTGTCTCCCCTCTGCCCAGGCCCCTGGACCCTACCCAGTTTCTCCCGTGGAGAAGAAAACATTCTCTTCTTTGGTTGTTGGGACTGGTGGGGTAGTCACCTGCTTGATGAGGCCCTGTATAGAAAGTGCTTATCCCAAAGGACAGAATCGCAAGAAAGGGGTTGTCTGACCTCACAGAGAGACACTGCACAGAGTCTGCCCCTGACCTTGCCAAAGCTTCAGAGAGGTTTGATCTGGATTCAGGGCTTCAGGACCTCAGGAGGCCAATTCGGAGGCGCTCCGAGCCCTAGATTCCCAGCACTGATATATCATGGCCCTGAGATGGGGATAGGGGTAGGGGGATGTTGAGCATGGTCAGAGGCAAGCATCCGGGGTGTAACAGGACACACACTTGGCCTGCTTAACATGCTGTTGGCTAGCCCAAATCCTGCCCTTCTAAACTGCCTCCCAAATTGCCAGTGACCACTCCGTTGCTCAGATTCCGTGTGGGGAGAGGTGCTACAAAGAGCCCACGGATGTGTCCATGCAGGAGGCCCCGGTGGAGGCCAGAGACAGAGCCCGGGAAGGGGGTGGGGCATGGCACACAGACAGCCTCTGTTGGCCGAGGCGGCAGGAGAACACTAGCTAGTGCAAACGCTGGTGTTTGCACATAAACAACCTCAAGCTGGGGGGAGACAGCTCATCTTTGTTTGGACTGCTTGGGGCTGATGTGGCTCTTGCAGCCGCCCACCTCCTGCCCAGCTAGGGTTCCTCTGTCCCCTACCGCAGCTGTGGGACTGGGGTGGGGGACACAGCGCTGAGGTGACGCTCAGGCCTGAGGCACCTGGTCTCCAGACTTGAGGATGTGGTTCTAGCCCCCACGGCCTCTCAGGAGTGACCCTTTGTACCTCCTGATCACGGGAAGTTGACTCAGGATCACATGCCCTATGCCCATCCCTGTTGGCCTGGACCTCTGCCTCCACCTCACCACCTCACTGGGTAGGCAAAGACCTTCTCTCTGTCCAGCAGCTGGGCTGCAGCTCTGTGCCATGCACTGTCAGAATCCTAGATCAGGGAGCCTTGGTCTGTGGATGAAGAACCCGAATCCAGGGGCGCCTGGGCGGCTCAGTTCGTTAAGTGCCTGGCCCTTGATTTCAGCTCAGGTCATGATCTCGGGTCCCATGCTCAGCGTGGAGTCTGCCTGAGACTCCCTTTCCCTGTCCCTCTTCCCCTCCCCATCCCTCTCTGAAATGAATAAATAAATCTTTAAATGAAAAAAAAAAAAAGAACCTGGATCCAGAGAGGTTAGGTGACTTGTCCAAAGTCACACAGCTGGTGAGTAGCTGAATTGGTTGGCTGTCCATGCTCTTGGAAGAATCCTCTTCCCATTTTTTCACATGGGTTCCTCCCAGACCCCAGCCCACCCAGGAGAGCCCAGGCTGGGCTGGGCCCAGCGCTCTCTATACACATGTGGTGCTTATCAAGCAAGCAAGCATGCTTCGCAGGGTTTCGCAATGCATTCTGGTCACCCCAGTGGATTTGGAGCTGCAGGAGAACAGGACTCCTTGCTGTCCTCTTATTGCTACCCAAGTCACTGCCACACCCCCCAGAGCCAGGGCCCAGCAAATTCTGCTCGGTGAGAGAAGGGCCTGCAGGAAGGCCTGGAGAAGAAACAGGCTGAGGCCTCAGCGCAGAGGCCAGGGCTGGGCAGGAAGGCAAGGCGGGAGATGTTTGTAGGAATGGGACTCGTAAAACTGGGAGGGGCCAAATTCATTCAGATGGGCCTTGGAGCAGCCAGTTGACAGAACCAGCTGACATCCTCAGAACTGAAGGCCAGCGATGTGTCCCCAGAGAGGCCGGAGGGGACAGGCCAGCCAGAGCCAGCAGAGGCAGGGTCCCGCACCGGAGGCACTGGGCTGGCAGAGGCTGCTACGAAGTTTTGTGGGCCCTCGGGGAGCAGGCAGCTGGGACTTTTCTAGGAGGCTTTCCTTCTAGGATTAATTAACCCCTGCTACTCTCCGCTCAGCCAGCCGGTCGGCTCAGTGACTGGCATGTCTCCAGGCTTCCCGGGAGCCCCGTGCGGGGCTAGGAGCTGGCCTGGGGTGGGGGAGGCAGACAGCAGAAATAGAACCAGTGTCTGCTTTCCAGGGGCCTGTAAAATGGGAGGGGAGGGTAAGCAAGCGCGCACAAATCAGATCGCAGTGAGAATGGTTAAATAGCAAAGCACGGGTGACCGAATACAATAGGAGGCCGTGGGGGAGGGTCCTAGCCACAGCGGAGACATCAGGCATCTGGTCTTTTATTTCCATTCTTTCCTTCTACCACCCCTCCTCCCCCCCCCGCCCCCTCCACCCCTCCCCTAAACACACACACACACACACACACACACACACACACACACACACACACACATAGCGCCCCTACAAAACAGGGCCAGCAGAGAGGCTAGAGAATATCTTCCCATAAATCACGACTCTGTGAGGCCTCAGTGACATCTCAGCTCCATCCCTGAATGGACAGCTCTCGGGCCACTTGCACTGCGGGCCACCCCCCCCCCCCAGGGCACCACTGACATCTTCAATTTCTCCACCAACAGGCTGATGATCGGCGTGGGGGCGGCCTGCGCACATGGTTTGGGGCAATATGGTGCAGAGGCTTTTCCAGGAAAACCTGGAAAGCAACGTGACAATGTGCATACGGTCTCATGTGCAAGAAGGAATAAGGACTAGACCTTTTCTCTAGTGAGATTTCCCCCAGCAGATGCTACAGTTCCCGCTTCTGAACCTTCACACTTTCCCCAGAGCTGGAACTTCCCCACCTCCTCTCACCAGACAGGTCCCGCCCCGATTTTGAAACTAACTTCTAGGGAAAAGCCTCCCGTCTGACTAAACCCAAGGGGCTGTGGTACCCCCTCCGTGTATTCAGCTCAGGCACCCAACCGTCAGCTGCACCCCCGCCCCAGGCCAGGATCTCTCTGGTCTCTGCTGTGTAGAAACATGTTTTCCACTCAGCAAACTCTCTGAGCTCTGTGCCTTGCTCCTCAGCAAGAGGCCAAGTGGTACCAGTGAGCCTTGCCCCCCAGAAGCTCCCAGTCTCCTAACGGAGAGAACACATAAACCCTCCAGAATGAACTTCCCCTGACAAGGCAGCCTGGGTTTAATGTCAAATGAGCAGAAGAGTCATTACCTTTTTGGGGTTTTATTTATTAACTTATATATTTATTGCTTACAGCAGCTCTATTCGTCCCCTCTGGAAACTAAAAACAAACCAAATGTCCCTCAACAGTCATTATCTTTAATCAGTGCAGATGAGAAAGAGGCTTCTTCTGAGGGCAGGAAGATAGCCCTGCTTCTTGAAGAATCTGGGTCTTTAAAAAAAAAAAAAGATTTTATTTATTTATTTGAGAGAGAGTGAGTGAGAGAGAGAGAGAGAGCACAAGCAGGGGGAGGGGCTGAGACAGAGGGAGAAGCAGGCTCCCCGCTGAGCAGGGAGCCCAACCCAGGACTCGATCCCAGGACCCCAGGATCATGACCTGAGCCGAAGGTGGACTCTTAACAAACTGAGCCACCCAGGCGCCCCTGAAGAATCTTGGTTTTAAAAGAATTTGGACAGGGAGAGAAGAAGTGGGGGGCTCCCAGGAAGGAGGAATTGCTTGAGTCAAGGATGGGAGGCTGAAAGAGCATAGATCAATTTTGGCAAATACACGCCATACATGACACCTCTCTTCCATCCCTTGTCGACGGAAGATATTGTGAACTGATGGTCATACTATTTCCCACAGCCTCTGAATGCATAGTCATTCTCAATGTCGCCATCGCTGATTGGTTAAAGCTGGCAAGCGGAAGTAAGTCTATTGGCCCTTTCTGGCCCAGAGTGTTCAGAGGCCTAAGAAAATGGGTCAGGCTGGAGCAGAAGCCATCCGGAGTTGGCCACACAGGAGCCCAAGGCAGCTCATTCCTTACTCCAGCTCACCTTCTGTCCTACCTTGTCCAAAAACCCATTCCTCGTGTGCTGGAGGCCCATGGTGGGGCAGTGTTGGGGAGGAGACATGCCCAGGTTCAGAGGGGGCCTCTGGGGCAGAGAAATCAGTGGACTCTCTCTCACTGCTCTCCTCCCAAAGGAAGGTACTTTGTCCCCCCAGAGCCTGCCCTGAAGGAGTGAAGCATCAATGAAGGGTTTCCCACTAAGATCCCAGGCCACAGGGAACCACTGGAAGTTTCTTGGCAGTGTCATGATAAGAGTGTTAATTATAAGATATTAGTATGAAAGGGTAATCTGCCCCGTGGTCTTCTAAGAGAGAATGCCTCCCATTGGGATACTCCTGAATGAGCCTGAGGTTCTGTAGAATGGGGGTCCCTCAGGCCTGAGGGCTCCAAGGGCTAGAGTACCCCCTGAAGCTAAGAGGGGAAGGCTGGGAAGCAGGGTGTGCATATCTGTGTTGGGGTGGAGAGGAGAAGGAGGCCTTACCCTCAGGAACAAAGCCATGAGGTCAAGGCCCATGGAGGCTCCCCGGAGGGATCAGGAGCAGACACCAGGAACCACGCACAGCTGAAAGAGCTTTGGTTGGTGGCCAAACTTCCTAACTCCCAACCCCGGGTTGGATTGTTTTGCTGCTTGTTTCCCTGAAGTAGATGCAAGTAGAGGAGGATGTTGTAGGCTTGTCTTGGGGGATAGAACAAAGTGGAAACCTGGGGAGACTGTGGCCCTCTCTGCAGGCAGGTTCTGGGACTCTGAGAAGTGGAGGTGAAAGGCAAACTCCAGGCCAAAGAGTGGGTGCTGGCAAGGAGAAACTGAGAAGGATGCAGCCTACAGGAGCCTGATCAAGAAAAGGGGGCCGTCCAGAAAGTCCCCTGGCCTGAGCAGGGGCAGAGTTGAGCAGCGGCGCTAGAAACTCTCCTAGACCGTTAGCCTCTGAAAGGTGGCGGCCATCCCACCACCTTCCTCAGCCGTCACAGGCTCTGGAGACCAGACACAGAAGCCGTGAGCTTGCTTGCCTGGGGTTGACTTTCTCCCTCTTCCTGACTACTCTCTAAATCCCAAACGGTTCCCTCACTTATAGAAAGGGACATGGAGGGGAAAGCATTCAGGGTGAAGGTAGAAGGGGCTGGAACCAGAGGGAAGCTAATTTTTCCTCTTCAAAGATCACCACTGACGTCCCATTTTCCAAACCCAGCTTCCACTTCTCAGAGCTCACCCTCTCTAGGGCAGTTGACTGTTGCTCAATCTTTGCTTCTTTAACTGTTATCTCCTGGGTTCCCAGCCCGTCCAGCTTCATGATTCTCTCTCTACAGCTCTAGTTCCTCTTTTTCTATTTCTTCTATAGTTAACTCTTCTTCCTTGAATCCCTTAAGTCAGGCGTCTCCCAAATTCTGTCATCGATCTCATCTCCTTGGACACCCCCGTGGTCTCCCTGGGGCATTCTCACCACTCATGCAGCTTCGATGGTCATTTGCTCATTGGTGACTCTACAGCCTTGATTGCTCCTTCAATTCCAGGCCCTCAATTGCAAAAGCCTGTAATTGGAAGCCCTCTGCAATCCCCAAGCTCGACACATCCACTGTTGGGGGGCTTCCATGACACTTGGGTCACCATGCTGGAGGTCACACTTCAGGAGCCGGGCCTGGAAATAAGGCTGCCCTCGTGGCTGGGTCTTGGCCTCAGTTTACCAGCCTCAGGCCTGCCATCATTCTGCAGGAGGCTACCTGCTCTTCCTCGTCTCTGGCCACTCTGCCTTCTGCTTTCTCCTATTGACGTGCAGGATTGAGACAACTCTGGCTGGGTCTGGGTTACTGAGGTTGGACCTGGAGGACTGAGATGTCCCACTGGGAAATGTAGTGGTGGGTAAACTCTAAGTCCACCTGGAAACTGGAGTTCAGTCCTGGGGAGTGCTCCGTGCTGAGAGCTCACAGGAAGATAAGAGGAGACCTCCCAGGCTGAATGGGGGGACAGATTGCTCTCTCATTCACCCCTGAAATATTAACTGAGCTCCTTCTCTGGGCTAGGGACTGTGTTAGGGAGTAGAAGACAGACAGGATCCTGCCCTCGGGGAGCTCACAGTCTAACGAAGGACCAGGCATGAACAGGTGAGGAGAGAGTGCTAAGTGTTCCAAAAGAGAAACACAAGATTGAGTACAGGGAGTGAAGGACAGGGGCTGAGACCTAAGGGATTATTAATGGGTAAGAGGAAAAGAGAGAGAAAAGATTGTTCCAGGCAGAGGTAAGAGCATGTGGGAAGGCCCGAGTCAAGAGTGGGCTCAAGACTGGCGCTCAGAGTGGCTGTAGATGGTAGAGTAAGTGACCCATAAAGAAGAGGGAGAGGTGGGCAAAGGCCAAGACGTGCAGGGCCTGAGGGGCGGTGGTGGTAAGGATTTCAAACTTTAGAAGTTAAACCGGTGAGAACCATGATAAAAATGTGCATTTCAATAAGATATTTTGGGTTGCTATGTGGCAGTCACATATGAGGGACCAGAGAGGACATTGTGGTGCGTAGAAGATGATGGTGGCCTCTTCAGGGTGACGGCTGTCACTGGAGAGGACTGGTCAGATTTTAGGAACACTTAGGAGGATTCAGGAGCTAAAGAAGAGCAATGGAGCCAGGGACAACTTTGCTTTTTTTCACTTATATGATGCAGTGTATGGTCTAGTTTGTCCCATGGGAAGTTCAGTTGTGGGTATGTGGAGTGGAGGTTAATGTGGGGCCTCCATAAAGATGCCAAGTCATGCATGCTTGCCAGATAAAATAAGGAATAAATCTGAATTTCAGAAAAAGAACAAATAAATTTTTAGGATAAATCTTTCCTAAATATTACAAGGGGCATACTCATGTTAAAACAGTTTTTCATTGTTTAGCTGAAATTCAAATTTAACTGGGCATCCTGTTTTTATTTGCTAAACCTGATAACCCTATAGGCCATTGTATGCATGGATCTGAGGCTCAGGAGAGAGGTCTAGACAGAGATATATGCTTGACAATTGCCTGCATAGAGAAGCACTTGAAGCATTGGAAATGAAGAGGTGCTTAGGGTCAATATGCAGAGGAGACAAGGCCTCACAGGGTCTGATGAACTCCAACATTGAGGGTTTGGGTAGCGGAAAAAAAAAGAAGGGAAAAAAGGAGAATGTTACAGAGCTAAGAGTGGTAGAAATGACTCAGAACAGACAAATCAAATGCACCAGGGCTAAAAGCTTAATTTTGATATTAGAGACTTGAACTTGTTTAAATGTTGATGGGAAGACAGGAGTAGAGAGGGAGAAGCTGAAGATGAGGGAGAAGAGAAGAGGCAGGATCCCTGAGATGGCAGAACGGAAGAGTTGAGATCCAGAAAATAAGAGGCAAGATTAAACAGAAGGATATACACCTTCCATTACACCAGGAAGCACATGGAAGGTACAGGCGGGTTGATAGAACGGCTGGCCCGATGTCGAAAGATTTCCTGCCTCGAGGTTCCTATTTTGTCTTTGAAGGAAGAGGTGATATCATCCATTGATATGAAGATGGAGGTAAACACGTAGAAGGGTTGAAGGGGGATAAGGTTTTATTTATTTTTTGGGGGGGTGGATAAGGTTTTAAAAGGTGGTTGTATAAGGAGTTGAATAGGTGTTGACCAGGGAAAACACAGCAGGCAGTGCTGAGGACCTGGTTGAGCTTGGTGACCACCAGTGATGTGGATCCAGTCAGCTTGTTGGTGTGGTCTTCCTCAGCAGAAATCACCCCCGACTTGGATACGGTTCTGAGGAAAAACAGAGCTCATTGACCCACAGTTGGGTTTTTGCCAGGTGGTGCAACCAAAGGGAATTTACATACAAGGGAAGGATGAATGAAATTCTGAGTCGCACAATCTAAGCCATGAGAGATGAGGGTGAAGAAAGAGGAAGGACAGGGAGGAAGGGGGGCCGTGGACAGGTGCTTCGGATGGACACAGAAGGCAGGTGCAAGCTTATGATTGAGTGAATACGAGGGGAGGATAGAAGGATGTCAGAGTCAGTGATTTCAGAGGTGGGGGAGTTCTGGGTAGTGACTAAGTCTGGGGAGTGGTTATGGGAGTGGGTGGCCGTGACACAGTGGGACAGAAGGTTGTCAGAGATAGCGAAGCCGAGCTACTAAGAGGCTAGGGTGTGGGCTGGGTCACACCATGGAAGCTGACATCATCCACAGTGACAGCACACATCTTGCTTCTTGGGTCCTCCACACATCTTGCTTCTTGGCAATGCATCCCTGTTTGTCAGATCACGTGGGTTGCTATGGTGGTGGGTAGGAAGACAAACAAAATGGATTCCTCCGTGTCCTCCTAGGCTGAAGGCATCCAGCCTGTTGGCAATAGGGCAACAGGACTAAGAGAATCTTCTAGGAGTCCTTCTCTTCTCAATGTTACTTAAGGAGCCCAAGGGGCCAGTACTGGTAACAACCCAGACCAGCATGCCTCATCTTCCTCCCCCAACCCCAGGAGCCTATGACTTCTCTTGTGTTCTTTTGGACACTCTGGCTAGAAAATTCAGTATGACTTTCTATATCAAATTGGTCACTCATTCCACCTCTTCTATTGCCAGTACCCCTGTTCTGATTCACATCGTTGTCATCTGTCTCCCAACATCACAGTGGCTTCCCAGGTAATTTCTCTGCACATCCCCCATCCCGACTTCCCCCAGCTTCTCCCCCTCTTCAAGAGGCCAAGGCCAAAGAGAAGACACTCGTAGCAATGCTTTCACCACATAGACCCTTCACAGTCATCAGTATAATCTTCCCAAAACACTGCTTAGTCTCCATGACTCCCGTTCTTAATATTTCCCAGAGGATCTCTGTGTCCACAGACCAAAGATCAAACTCCTTACCATGGTCTTCATGATTCCTCTTGACCTTGCCCCATGACCTTGCCTCCACATCTTCTGCTCCTCCCTCCATGCACCATATACCAGTCCCTCTAGGCTAGTTTACATTTGCTGTAATAAGCCATATTTCTTCCTGACTCTGGGGCTTTGTACCTGCTATCGCCTCAGCCTGGGATCTCCTTCTTCCCGTTCATTCTCCTCCTCCATCCTGTAGGGCTTAGCTGATCACACCTTATCTGATCCTCACGTTCAGAATTAACTCCCTCCTCCACAACAATGGCAGGAAATTGCCAAGATCTCTATTTGGCATGTATTTTCAGTCTTGTGATACAGCCAGCTGTTTAGAAGTCCTTTGTGTAACTTACCTTGCAAATATGTTTCGTTGTGTGAGACTCTGAGGATACGAAGAGAGAACACTAGCCCCTGCGTTCAAGGTGCTCATGTCCTGGTGGGGGTGCTGGCTAGCTGAAAGGCAATGACAGAGCCTTGGGGCGCATGCTGAGATGGGCGAGAGACCACCATATATAGTGGAGTTACCGTGTACACCTCTCTCCCCAGGCAGAACCTACGTCGCTTGAGTTCAGAAAGATGTTTTATTCATCTGTGTCCCCAAGCCCCCGCCCAGAGCCTGGTGTGTCATAAAAGCCCCCTAGGTGATCTGTTCTGTTAGCATGAACCTCAGGCTCCCTGAAGGCAGGAGCTGTGTCTTCTTCATTCTTTTATTCCTCTTCCCTCCAATGCCTTGCATGAGGTCTGGCAGGGTCAACATTCACTGCAATGAATTGAGAGAAAGACTTGCTCAGAAGTAGCAAGTGCTCTGGGGACCTGTGAGTAAACAGTTGGCCTGGGAGGTGTCTCAGACCAGACGAGTGCTCACGATTCATGTGACTGCTGTCTAGACCCAGGCACCAGTGGGTCACAGCTTGTCCTGGGGGGCCCCTGGGGCTAGCTGACTGACGCCACCCCCCAGCCCACCCTATAGCCATGCTCTCCTGCATGTGGCCCCAGACACAGGGAAGGGAAGCTTCCAGCAAACAGAGGCAGGGTCAGGAACTACAGGGAGCCGGCCAGAGTGACTCACTGGGAAAATGGACTGGAGCACTGAGATGCACCAGCAGAAGCCTCCTCCCCCAGCTGGGATTGGGCCCCATCTTGGTTTTAGAGGTGCACCTTTGCAGTTGTGGCCTGAGCCATGAGTCACCTTAAGGAGAGGACAGCTGGATGGAGGGAACCCGTTCCCTAAGTGTGGGGAGATGTGAGGGGAAAGGGTTGCTCCTAGAGCAGGTACAGAGGTCCCCAGGAGACTCTGTCCTTTCCTTTCAACCCACCCTCTCCAAATTTATCTGTAGGGAGCCAGGAGAAGTTGTTATGCAGAGCATGAAGAAGTTCTAATAAAAGCTGGAAGGTGTCCCACATTCCGGGGCTGAGGAAATTCCCCCCAGGGTTCTATGGTTCCTACCCGGAAGTGGGGAATTCCCAGCAGCTCTGAGGGGAGGGGTGGAGGGTAGAAAGTGCTACCAGGTCAGCACTTCAGTAGCAGGGGCATCCCTTCCTGAGGCAAATGCCTGTTTATCCCCTGGAGGTAGACTTGGGCCTCGGGGATCCAAGGTGTCCCTCAGGGCTTGGGACCCAGCCCGGTCCCGTGGTTCCCACGGTTCCCACACCCCAACCCCTCCCAGGCATTCCCTGCCCTTCCTGGCTCCTCCTAGAGGAGGGTTCCTCCTCCTCCCCTGCCAGCACTTCTCCCTGGACCTTCTTGATTCCCCTCACAGTCTTCCTCTCATCACCCCACCTAAACCGGGAGAAAGCAAGGGAGGCTAGGCTAGTTCTCTCCATAGAAGGTCCACAGGGCCCCGTGAGAAGAGCCTAGGGTCTGGTCTGTGCTCACCTGCTGCGCTCACCTCCCTGGGCTCTGGCTCCATCTGGGAAAGCCACTCAACTGCTCTGAGCCTGGGCTTGTTTCTCTGTACAAGGAGAATATGACCTCGGCAAAGCTGCACGGAAGAGCCACTGCATATAAGGACTCTTTGCAACTTTGCTTTAGATATTCAGTTATTCATTTATTCAAACAACCACCCCACACAGTATTTATCTATGCCTACTATGTGCTAGGCACTCTTCTATGTGCTAAGGATGTAGCAGTGAGGGGCGCTTGGGTGGCTCAGTTGGTTAAGTGTCTGGCTTCGGCTCAGATCAGGATCCCAGGATCCTGCTCCTTGATCAGTAGGGAGCCTGCTTCTTTCTCTCTCTTTGCCACTCCTCCTGCTTGTGCTTTTTCACTCTCTCTCTCAAATAAATAAGTACAATCTTAAAAAAAAAAAAGGTGTAGCAGTGAAGAAAACAGACAAAAATCCATGTCCTCCTGGACCTTACACTTCAGTAGGGAAGGTGAATAAGAAACTGACAAATAACTACATATTTAATGTATAGTAGATACAGTGTTCGGCCATGCAGACAAAGAAAGCAGGAGAAGGCAGCAGAAGATGGGATAGCTCCCTTTTAGGATGCTCAAGAAAAGCCTCTTGGAGGAAGTGACATTTGGATAGAGACCTGACTACAGGGCAGGAGAGAGCCAGGTGACAATCTGGGGAGAGCATTCCAGGCAGGGGGAACAGCAGTGCCAATGCCCTGAGGCAGGGAGGTTCTTGGCCCAAGGACCAGCCTGGAGCCCATGTGGCTGGAGCGGAGTGAGCAGGGCCCGCGTGGGGGGATGAGGTCAGAGGAGAAGGCAGGGCCAGGGCCCAGAGGGCCTTGTTTATCACATTAGGGAGTTTGGGTTTTATTCTAAGTAATGTTTTTGAGCAGGGGAGTGACATGATCTGATTTATGCTTTTGAGATTACTCTGCATGGGGAGTTCACTGTCAAAGCGGGGCCAGGAGAGCCGGATGGAGGCTGTGATCATCATTCATCACCACTGAAGCCCCTGTGCCTCCGTCCCCACCCCCAGGTTCCATCAGGGAGCTGGAACAGAGTCTAGCAGCTCTTCTTCTCTTCCAGCCTCCCAGCTCATTCCTCACTGTGTCCGGGGTCCGAACCCCACACTCCACTAGCCTGCTCCCAGGGGCTTTGCCAGCCCAGAGCTCTCTGGGTCCCCTCCTCCTGCTGAGGCTCTGCACTCCCTGGGCATCTTGGCCCTGCACACACTACCTGGGGCTCCTCTCCCCTGCCTGAAGTGTCAGCCTCTGCCCCAGCCCTTCTCCCACTTCGTGTCCACTCCACACCCTTCGGCCACTGCTGCTGGCACAGCGGTCCCCTCCCCGCTGAGCTATTCTGTCACCTGTGTTCACCAGCTACCGGCACTGAACACCCCTCAGGTGCCTTCGAGGTGGACCAGACGGACCAAACCATGCCCTCAAAGAAGTTAAGTTCCAGCTGTAGAGACAGAAAAACACATAAACGAGTCACAGCAGAAGGTTGGAGAATGATCCGTGCTGTGGCAAAAATTGAAGCAGATTAAGCCGAGAGCAAGTGATGGGGTAAGGGGCTACTCCAGAGGGATCCGACTTATCTGTATGCACAAGCCATGTGAAAGTGGAAGGAAAGAGTGTTTGGGGCTGAGGAAAAAGCAAGTGCAAAGGCCCTGAGGCGAGAAATGAGCTTGTAAAGAAGGCCGATGTGGCTGGAGCAGGGAGAGGGGTGGTGGATGAGGCTGCTTCATGTATAACTCCAGACTCTCCTCCTCATGTATAGCCTCAGACTCCAGGGTCCCGTGACCTTCTCGACTTCTCCAGCTAGAGGTTCCTTCCGCAGGCATCACTACAAAATCAATGGGTCCAAAACGGAACCTGTTTTCCTCCTCCTGAAACCTGTCCCCTTTCCTGTCCTCTAAACTAACCCCCAGCCCAGTGAACTGGGATTAGCTGGGACTCCTCTTTCTCCCTCACCCCGCACACCCAGACAATCACGAGCCCCACTAAAACCGCTTTTAAAATATTTCTTGTATCTCTCCCCTCTCTCTCTGGCTCAGGCTCTTACTCCTGCTATGAGGACTTTGCAAGGGTCTCCTGACAGGCTCACCTCTGAGAACTCTCTGATCAGGAAGATGGGACATACTTAGAGGACAGCTAATCCTACATGGCAGCATGTAGGATGTCAAGGGAGGGCAAGGGCAGGCTTCATGGAAGAGGGGCATCTCATCGCCTCCCAGTTCAATGACCATATACACCCAGGGCCTCCAAGTCAATCCCTCCACACGGACCTCTCTCTGTCCAGAGATCTAGCTTTGTCTACCCCGGGGTGGGGGGGGGCACCTGCTTGCCCTTGACTGCCCCTCGGAGAGCCCAAACTGAACACATTCAAGATTGCACTCATCATCTTCCTACCCACAGACTGCTCCTCGCAACCGAATTCCCCACTGCTTCATCAGAAACCTGGCAGCCATGCTGACTGCTCTCCCTGCCACCCCCAGCTAGGCAATCACCAAGTCCTGTTAGCTGGGAGGAGCTCTGGACCCTCCCTCCGTGCCTCAGCTCCCTTCGCTCCTCCAATCTGCGGCCTTCGCTGTAGTAGTTCTGGACCCTCTAAGGTGCAAGTCTGCTCAGTGTGAACCTCTGCTGTAATAATAATAATAATAATAATAATAATAACCCTTGCATCAGCTTCTCATGGCTCTGAGGATGAAGTCCAAATGGTGCAGAGCCACTGGGAAGCTCTCAGCCTCTTCTCCCACCATGCCCCTTGCACCCTAGACTCCAGACTTTATGATCAACGTTCAGTTCCTAGAATGTACCATCGCTTGCCTCGGGCCTTCCTACTTTCCTCTTCTGCCGGTCCCAACATCCTTGCTGCCCCCTCTTTCCCTGGTTCCCTTGCCTACCTGACTCCTCCTTACTCCTTAAGAAACCAGCAGTGTCATCTCCTCCAGCAAGTCCTCCATGATCTTCTCGAGGTGGGGCCAGGTGCTCTTCCCAGGTGTTTCCCTAACACCTTGAGCCCCCCTTCCTACATTGCAAATGCCTGTGTGTGTCTCTGTACCCTCCACAAGCCCGAATGCTTATCTTGTCCAGCTTGTTGGTGGTAGAAACCTCAGCCCTGGGCCTGGGGCTTGACACACAAAGGCATTCAACGGGTATTTTTTGAAAGGATGGATGATGTGAGAGTGCAAATGGGGTGTAAAGTATAGGCACATCTGGGAAGGAAAAGACACTGGAGCCCCCAAGGGGCATGCCAAAGGCAAAGGAGTGGAGGTGGCTGTGGGTGCTCTCACATTCAGGAGTGAAGGAGGCCACCCTGATTCGGGCCAAGGGCATGAGGGTAGTGAAGGGCGATGAGGTCAAAAAGGGAGGTTGGGGCCAACCTAAGGTATTTGGACTTTATTCTAGAGGAAGTGAAGAGCCTCTAAAGATTGTAAGCAAGCTGGACATGGCCAAAGCCATGTTTAAGAACACCAGATGGACTAGAGACCACCCACATTTTGGGGGGCCTCAGTGGGGTGTTGTGAGCGCTTCTGTCCGATGGAAGGCCGTCATCTAGCCGCAGGCCCCTGGCAGTCTTGGGCTGTGGAAGGAAAGCTCACACACTGATACTTCCTTTCCACTGGCAGAGGCTGATTGCCCTTCCCGGTGACTCACCCCAGAGGGGTCAGCTCTGAGCAGAAAGTCATTGTTGACAGGAAGAGGGGTCAGACTTTCCCTTCCCCAGCCGGCCTCCTGGGCACCAAGACAGCAACACAGGACAACACGGAGTGGGGAGGGAGGCCCCCGAATGGGCTGGGAGTACACCCACCCACCCCAACCCGTGCTGCCCTCCTAACCCGCTTGGGACCCGCCACATGACAGCCAGCCTGACAACACCAGTTGTGGGTGAGTCAGGCAGTTCTAGAAACCCTCTTCCAGCCAGCTGGGGAGGTAGTGAAGGCCATGAAGGAGAGGGGAGGCACCCTTCTGGCCCTCCCAGGCCTGTCGGGGTGAGAGGGGCACACAGGCCAGGACTGGTTCTGAGGCGCGCCCTTTGAGGGAGATGCTAGAGCCACTGAGGGCATCAGAGTCGGGGACAATGTCTGATGAGGCTTCTTAAGGAAGTGAGCATTGAAGGAGGGGACAGAGGGCTCCAGGCCCCCCAGAAGGGTGTAACCTGGAACTGGGACCAGGTCAGGAAACCCATCCCTCTGACACAGAGGCTGGCAAGAGCCAACCTACTGTAGCTGTCACTGGGGCAGGCTGGCTCCAGCTCCAAACGTTGTTGGAGTTTAGAATGTGTTGTCTCCAGAAGAGTGATGTCACATCACCTCGTTCCTGGGCTCGGCCATGCCATGGAATTCTGTGTGAGCCATAACGTTTAGTAAGAGAAGGCCATGGTGTCCCCAGTGAACGATGCTATGTGGTTCCCTTAAAGTTTTGTTAAGAGGGTAGATCTCATGGTAAGTGTTCTTGCCACAAAAATAAAACAAAGCAAAACAAAACACAAAGGGACACAAAGAAACTTTTGGAAGTGGTGGGTATGTCCTCTACCTTAACTGTGGTGATGGTTTCACAGGCATACCCATATGTCCAAACTCATCACATTGTATGCATTATATGTACAGTTTTTTTCTATATCAATTATACCTCAATAAAGATGTTTTTTTTTTAAATAAATATCCTTTTTTTTAAAGATTTTATTTATTGGGCGCCTGCGTGTCTCAGTTGGTTAAGCGACTGCCCTCGGCTCAGGTCATGATCCTGGAGTCCCGGGATCGAGTCCCACATCGGGCTCCCTGCTCGGAGGGGAGTCTGCTTCTCCCTCTGACCCAACTCTCTCTCTCTCTCTCTCTCTCTCATTCTCTCAAATAAATAAA
The DNA here is from genome assembly GCF_009762305.2 of Zalophus californianus. NCBI lineage: Eukaryota > Metazoa > Chordata > Mammalia > Carnivora > Otariidae > Zalophus > Zalophus californianus. The sequence continues at coordinate 92,397,330 of NC_045598.1, forward strand.
TTAAAAAAGTTAAAAAAAAATAAAAGATTTTATTTATTTATTTGACAGAGAGAGAGACAGCGAGAGCAGGAACACAAGCAGGGGGAGTGGGAGAGGGGGAAGCAGGCTTCCCGCGGAGCAGGGAGCCTGATGTGGGACTCGATCCCAGGACCCTGAGATCATGACCTGACCCGAAGGCAGGCGCTTAACGACTGAGCCACCCAGGCGCCCTCAATAAAGATGTTTTTTAAAAAGAGAAAGAGAAGCTGCAAATTTGGATGTGAAGGAAAGGAAGACAGGGGATGTGGAACAGAGTCAAGAATCCATAGGTACATAGGCATTTTCTCAACCAACAAAACGTTAGGGGACCATGCACTGGAGGGCAGGACTCTCAAGTTTTCTTCCAGTTCCAGGGTCTGCTTCTGGGAGTGGCTCCAGGGAAGCTCTCCCCATTCCCTGTGCCTGGATGCCCAGCTTCCCATGCACAGAAGGAAGGGGAATCCGACCCTCCCTCCCACTCACTGGCCAGATGGCAGGAAGGGAGCACCTCTGGCTGCGGGTAGTGGGGAGCTGGCTGCGGCAAGCCTGGGCCCCGGGGGCAGATGTGAAGAGCAGAAGTGGGTGCCGGCCTGGGCACCGGAGGGCTCTGAGTCAGGCGGTGGGAGGGGAGAAGGGGAGGGAGGAGCTGGGCAGATGGATGGGATGCTGAGCAAAGGGATATATCCTGGGGAGAGGGGCTGAGGACCAAGAGGGTGAGGAGACGCGTGCCTCCTGCAGCCATTGCAGCGCCGGAGCTGCGGATCCGGAGGCGCCCAGACTTTCCTTTCTGTCTGTCCTGCCCTTCCTCCTCCTCTCTCTCCTCCTCTCCGTCCTGCAGACCCTGCTGCCGGCTCAGAACTGGGCTACGGGGCAGAAGCGGGAGCCAGACCTATTGTGTCCCCAGCCTGGGATTCTCTTCTCCCAGTTGCCACGCGGCGGGCTCCTTGTCACAGGGGTCTCGGCTTAAATGTCACACGCTCAGGGAGGCCACCCTCAGTGCAACTCTCATGGAGGTCCCCCTGACATCGCTCTCCCTGCCCCTACTCCATTCTCACCATAGCCCTGACCACCACCTGCTGTTCTCCCTGATTCGTTTCCTCACTCCTTCCGTGCCCGCCCCTCCCCCCCCCCCCCCCCCCCCCCCCCCCGCCCCCCAGTCCCTAATGCGACTCCACCAGCTCAGGGACCTGGTCTGTGTTGCTCAGGGCTGTATCCCCAGCACCTAGACCAGTGCCTGGCACAGAGTAGGTACTCAGAGATTTAATTTCTTCGTGAATAAATAATAATTGCTAACACTGGGGCATCTGGGTGACTCAGTCACTTAAGCATGTGACTCATGATTTTCACTCAGGTCATGATCTCAGGGTCCTGAGATCAAGCCCCGTGTGGGGCCCCACTGAGCATGGAGCCTACTTAGGATTCTCTCTCTCCCTATTCCTCTGCCCCTCCCCTTGCTCTCTCTCTCTCTCTCTCTCTCTCTCTCTCTCTCGCTCACACACACACACACGCATTCTCTCTCTCTCTCTCTCAAATAAAAAAGTCTTTTAAAAAATTGCTACACTTACTGAGTGTTTACTATATGACAAACACTTTCTTCATGCATTAACTCGGTGTCAGCAAATTACAGGCTTCAGGGCAAAGTTGGCTCTCTGCCTACTTTTATAAATAAAGTTTTATTGCCCCGCTTGACCAATCATGCATGTGTTGTCTAGGGCTGATTTTGAGATACAGTGGCAGAGTTGAATAGTTGTGACCCAAACAGTATGGCCAGCAAACCAGAAATATTTACTAGCTGGCCCTTTACAGAAAGCGCCCTGCTGGCCCCCATGTTAACTCATTCAATCCTCACCAGTACTACTGAGGCCAGGATTATTATCATTGCTGTTTTACAAATAGGGCAACTGAGGCACAGAGAACTCATCCCAGCTGACACAGTGAGTACGGAGGTTGGATTTGAATCCAGACAGTCTTGCTCTGAGGCACATATTCTTAAGTAATGGCCATGTGCCATTACCTTTTTAGGAAGAGACGAGAAGGGAAGGAAGATCGGGATGGTCTCGGGCATCATGGGGGTCAGCATAAAAGAAAGCAAAGGAAAATGGAAAGTAAGGAAAGCTAGGGCAGCTGGGAGGCCAGCAGAGCCCTTAGGACCTGGGCCATTTCTTTTAAGGTCTGGCCTGACTCTGAGACCCAGAGCTCTCAAATTCTGTTCCCTGGACCAGGAATCCCACCCCTAAACATAAAGACCCATCCAAAGGCTGAGTGTAGAATGTTCTCCACTTAGGACTTGAGATTCTGACATTCTTCTTAAACCTTAAACCTGTGGCTGCTGCTACTGCTTGTCTCCAGAAGAACCAAAGTTCCCATGGTCTCTGGTTTAGCACAGTTAAGGATGATTTTAGGTGGCACATACTACTTTTTTTAAGTTCCACAAAAAAGGCTTTGGTTTCTAGAGGCTCCACCATGTGAACATATTTGAGAACTTCCCATTCTTCTGATGTTGAAACTTGGATACCATTCAACCCAGAAGTTAAAGAAACCAAGAAGCAAATCTTCTAGAATGAGAGGATGCTCTGCAGCCTTGGCAATCACAGCCTTACACAGGAGGAAGCCTCCTAGCAGAGTTGGAAGCTTCTCCTTGCTGATAAGAAATGCAAAAAAAAAAAAGAAGAAGAAGAAGAAGAAGAAAGAAAAGAGAAGAGAAGAAAAAGGAAAGAAAAGAAAGGAAAAAGGAAGGAGGGGGCAAACCAGAGAGGAGTGAGCCAAGCTGAGCTGGTGGGCTTTGTCCAGGCAGGACCCCCTGATCTGCACAGAGCATCTCTTGGAAGGTGCACTTTGGCCAGGAACAGTGGAAAAGTACTCTACTTCCAAACTTCGGGCCTTTGGAGGCTGCTTTAAAGTTCACCTAGCTCTTTCACATTTGTTGGTGCACTTGCTCCTGACAAGTCCCTGAGGGAGGAGTTACTTTTATCCCTATCAGAGAGGCCACAGGATTTGCCAAAAGTCACACAACAAGTGGCATCAGATGACTGCCCTTCCTTTGGATGGGCTCCTTGCTCATCAAGCAACCTCCTGATGACTCACCGGTGAGCCTGAGAAAGGGACAGAGGTGCTGTGGGTGGGGACTTGGGTGGTTCTGTTCAGTTTGTCTGTGGAAGTCTCTGCTGCATTCCCAGGACCCTAAACCTGGCCCAGAGCAGGTCCTCTCTAAATATTTGTGGAGAGTATTAAAATGATGTGCTCCTGCTCTAGAGGAGTTCCCAGTCGGGGAGAAGAGGTAGGGTAGGTACACATATAAGGCTAAAATAAACTAGAACGTGAAAAGGGCCCTCAGAGGGATATGCAATGCCATTGGGAGCTAAAAAGGAGGAAACCAGTTGGGCTGAGGAAACAGGAATCCTTGGAGGAGTGTCAAATGTTCTTGAAGGAGGGGTTCCTTTCCACAGGCGGGCATGGGTGCATAGTGACAGTTCTGTGGGCCCCTGCCCACCTGACCATCAAACCCCATGTTGCCCACACCCAGCCACGCCAAACCAGTCTCCCCTCCGCCCCTCTGCACTCACCGCTCCCGCTGGCTGGAACACCCTTCCCTTCCTCTCCCTTCTCTCCTTCTCTTGGCCATGCCCCTTCCCTCCTATTAGCCTTCCTGACCCCCCCCCAGTGCTCCCATGGCAACCTGGGCTTCCCGCCTTTGGCCCTAACTAAGAGATGGGGCGGGGGCGCTGGAGCTGGTTGCTTCCTTGCCTCACCCCCTCCAGCCCTGCTGGACTATGAGCTACTTGAGAGTGGACTGTCTTTTATTTTGGAAATTCCAGCAACTAACCTTCAGCCAGGCCAGGGTAAAGATTGAATAAAGATTCATGGAGTCGGGGCGCAAGGCTGGCTCAGTCAAAGGAGCATGCGACTCTTGATCTCGGGGTCACGAGATTGAGCCCCACGTTGGGTGTAGAGATGACTTAAATAAATAAAACTTAAAAAAAGATTGATAGATTTGGATAGCTATCCAATTTTTGTGGGGCCTGCAGGTAGATAATGAAAGCTAAGGCTGAAGCTGGACACTGGGACCAACCCGAGGAAGGCCTGCCATCAGGCAGGGTGGGGGTGGGGAATGGGGGGCACTTGGAGCCACTGCAACACCAGGGGCCCATGGTAGCTGAGGGTGCCCACTGACAGGATGACCCTCCAGGGACATGAGGGCAGGAGCAGAGAAAGGAGAGACCGTGAGGGAGGAAGGCCTGAGGGCTGCTCCAGCATCCTGGTCAGCAGGTCTCAGGGGCATCCGGTGAGCGTGCAAGAGCCCCCAGGTTCTGCTCACACCTGGGCTCACTGACAGAGTGAGTTCAAACCCAGCAGCTGGGCATCCGATCCCTGACCTCACCCTAGTGCAAAGGGTCTGTGACAAGCATGTGACCCAGCTGCCAGCCCTGGGACAAGCAGCGGGGAATTGAAGGGAGGAGCTCAGCTAAGGGAGGGGGAGGGGGAGGGCCGGACAGGGGCAGGGGGCTGGCAAGGGGGGTGGTCTTTTCCAGATGAAGAGTGACCTGTGTTCTTGAAGTCCATTCGTTCGTTCGTTCATTAATTCATCCATTCAACAAACTTTTATTGAGCACTTAGTATATTTGGGTGCTGCAAAAAAGATAGAAAGCTGTCTCCATCCTTAAGACTCTCACGTTTAGTTGGAGGAAGGATGGGAAATATACACACAAAAGGGAGAGACAGAGACCAAAGCAGCATGGGGCCCAGCAGAGGGAGAAAGCATTCCCCTTGACAGCAAATGAGAAGGTTCCCTGAGAAGGGGACATTTCAGACAACTTCAGAAAGGTGATTTCAACAAGAGGACTTGGGAGGGGTGGGGCGGGCAGCAGGCTGGGCAGAAAGAGACCAGGAACTCCTGGAGGCAGTAACCACAGCCCACAGCAGTCCCCTGGTAATACTCAATAATCATTTGCCTTGTTGAATGAGGCCGTGAACTTCTGACTCTCCTCCTTCCCTCCCCACCTGGACCCACCACTGGTCACTTGAACTTCTCTCTCCGCGGCACTTAATCTCCCAAGCCCCTTTCCTTCTGCCAAAGTCACATCTTTGACCTCGAAGGTGAAACATCCCTTCTTCTGAACCTTTAAACTTTTCCTTGCGTCCTTGGTCTTTCTCCTGCCCGCCCCTAGGACCTTGGCTCCTTCAGTGGCCTCGGCTCTCCATCTGTTTAGCTCCTGGGCTCCTGCCCTTTAGCTGATAATAAATGTGATTAATCCCTGACACCCCCAAATCCCTTGGCTTCCTGATTAGAGGCTGTATTTCCTGAGGATGTCTGCACAGTACAATGTGGGCCTCTTCCTGGGCCGCTCAGAAGTAAGGACAGCGCCCTAAGCTCAGAAAACATTCATCGAATGGATGGATCTAATCCTGTCACCCACCCCAGCTTCCTCAGTGGCTCCTCAAGGTAAAGTCAAATGTCACATGTGACCTACAGGCCGGTCTGCCTCTCTCCTACTGCATTCTTCCTCCTTAGCTCCAGTTATTCCAGAATAATTATACTGCCCGAAACCCACTGCACCGTTGCTCACCTTTCTTGACCTTTGTGCATGCTCTTCCCTTTGGAATGTCCTTTCCCCATTTCTGCACCTGGTGCACTTTTGCTCTCAATGCAGCTCAAAGGTCTCCTCCTCCTAGAAGCCTTCCTGGCTGTCTTCCCACCCACACCTTCCCCTAACACTGTTGGGCACTGCAGCTCTGTGTAGGAACAGTGTGTTTACAAGCTCTTTGAGGGTAGGGACAAGTCTTGTTTGATGATTTTAGCCTTAGTGCCAAGGGCCCAGACAGTTGGTAGGTGCTCCCTAGATGTTCATTAAATGAATGAGTTAATTAATGTCTGAAGAAATGCTAGTGATTTCAGAGGACCTGTCTAATTTTTCTCTGGTCCTGGCTCCCGCTGGCAGAAAGGGGGGGGGGGAATCTCCCTAAAGACATAGTATCCAGGATGACATGAGCCCACAATTCAGGATCCCCCCAAAACTCAACTCTAAGAAGATCCCTCTTTGAAGTTGGCTTAAAAAAAAATCAAGCATAGAGTCCATGGTCTTATTTTTAACATCCAAGGAAGAACTGGAATATGATTTTTATTGTTGTGTTCTAAAAATATATTTTCTATCATTTTTTGCTTCTTCACAATAAAATAGCTTTTGGCATGACAGTGTTCTTGCGTAAGTGAAAATACAATTTCATGAAATAGTGTTTTGTGCAATTTCAGGGAAGCAAGCATCTGACCTAAGGCGGGGGTGGAGGGGGGAGGGGGGCTCCAGGCAAGATGGTCCCATCCCCTGTAGAGCAGCCCAGGGCCTGGCCCCGGGAGGTTTAGAGTTTCCAGCTTTTCGAGGGATGTCAGCACCAGAGTCCAGGATCAGTCATCCTCAATCAATCAGCAAATATTTATTGAGTGATTACAGAATGGGGAGCTGCAGCTGAGTGGGACAGAAGATGCTTGCGATCCTGGGTTACTTTCCGTGGCAAGTTCCTCTGGCCATATCATCACTACTACTCCTATGAAAAATTGTAACTAACATTTCGTGCAACCCTTGTCCCTGCGACCAGGGTCTGCTTTTTATCCTCTATTGACTTTTCACAAACTCTCTAAGGCAGGTAGCATTATTTCTACTTATCAGGGAGAGAAACTGAGGCTCCAAAGAGGTTTCTACATTGCCCCCAATCTCCCAGCTGGGGAGTAGCAGATCTGGGATCTGAATGTGGCTTCTCTTGTTTCAGACCGAAAGTCCTTAGTAATGATAGCCAACATCTGCTGGAGTATTCCAAGGGTACAGAGTGTTTTCCAGGAAATATCTAATTGGATCCTATTGCTATATCATGGGAGGTCACAGTGATGCCCATTTGAGAGATGAGTAAACCGAGGCTCAGGGGGTTCTAGCAACTTGCCAAAAAGTCCCTGGTGGTAAATTATATATGTAGGACTTGAGCTGCCCCCAATTCCTATGTTCCTTCTGCTACACTGAATGGAGGACTGGATCAACGAGTTTGGGCCCTGCCCAGCACTAGAATTCGAAGATGAGGATTTCATTCTAGGAAGAAAATTCTCACCTAACAGCCCCAAAGTGCCCTCGTGCCACACCTTGGCCCTGCCTGGACTCTGCTGCAGATGCCTGTCCAGGGGAGGAGAGAAAGTAAGGGCCTCCAGGCCTGATGGCGGGCTGCTCTAGGGCCAGGAGCTCAGCTGGGAGCAGGAATGTGAGGGCGGGGGAGGGAGCTATGCCGGGCTCCCCGACAACAAGCAGGAGGCTTTCCAATGAATGGACCATTGGTGGTTGTGGTTACGCGGCCAATTGTGGTTAGGAGAGGGAAGGGGCTCCCAAGGAACACTGCATTCCTGCTCCTGTCAGCAACTCAGAGAGCTCCAGACCCGGCGGCTGCACAGGCCCATCCAACCCTCTAGGCTCCAGGGTTAAGCCCGTGCCCTGCACCCTCCTGGCCTCCGAGCGGGGCTCTGACCACCACAGGTCCAGAGGAACGTTGGCACAACAGGAGAGGGGCCTTCCTGAGGTGGAAGCAGCCTTGGCCTCGAGCCTCCCTACCCTACCTCTCTTGTTCCTTGGCCCGGGCACTGCTGAGGAGGCATTAACACGACCACTCTGGAGTCCTCTTCTAACTGAGCATGGGGTAGCGCCGACCCGTCAACAGAAGCAGTGCCCTCTCGGCCTAAGGACTCTCCCCGCTATAGAGCACCTCCTGTATTCCAGGCAATGTTCTAAGCATTTTACACATGATAACAGCTCTATAGAAGCCCTCTGAGGAAGATGCCATTATTATCCCCCATTTTACAGATGAGGAAACTGAGGCACAGAAAGGTGAAGTAGCCTACACAGGGTCATGGAGCTAGCAGGAGGCAGAGCCGAGTTTCAAGCCAAGCGGTATGGCTGCAGGACTGATCTCTTGCTCACCACCCTCCACCGCTCCACCGCTCCACCGGTGACGGCTACTCTGAGTCCTCCTCCTCCCTGGGGAAAAGTGCACAGCACCTGCCAACAGGGAGCCTTGCCACCCAGCTGGAGGGCCTACAGCTTGGGCCGGGCCCCTGGCCTGGCGTTTGGGGCAGCCGCAGAGAGGAGTGTTGCAGGCTGGAGTGAGAGTCACCCCTGCCTCTCCTTCCCTCACACAGGGCAACCCTGGAAAGGCCTTCCCTCCCGCACTCACGCCCCTGCTCCAGGGCGGCCCCATCCCGCCCAGCCCGGCCCCCCAGGGAGGAAGGCTCCTCTTGGATTTCCCAGTGGGCCTCAGGCAAACCAACACAGAGAACCGAGGCAAGCAACCCCCTTAAATCACATGGAGTTGAAGAAAGGGGTCTGTAGCCAGTGGTATCTGGGACCTGAACTCTTCCAACCCTCAGGCTCTTCTCCCTCCAGGTTTCTGGGTCCCTGCAGTGACTTCCAGAAGCCAAGCCACTCTGGCCCTTGGGGTACCTGGGACCTTTCCCCATCATTACTCGCCCTGCTGCATGTTGGACTGTCCCTGGAGGTCCAGGAGAAGGGGGCATGTAATTCAGCTGGCCTGGATGAGCACAGGACCCAGCATGCAACAAACACTCAACAGTGAACATGCTTATTGCGTTAACAGATGAACACGGAGAGCGTAGGTTTTTACTTCCTGTTTCCAGGTAATTCTCTGCCTCATTTGCTCTGAAGTCACACAGGACCAAAGATAGGAAGTGGGCCTGTGTGCTGTTTGGACACCAGCAGACCTCATCCTCTTTGTGATTCTCTTTTTCCAATGAAGATTGGAACAAAATTTCATTCTAGACGTTTCCTCTGCTGAGGGGTTGTGACTCTGGGGGCGGGTAGGGAGGGGCACTTGGGAAGCGCAGACTCCCTGTGGGTAAGTTGCTTTATTTCCAGGTTACATCCATTAGCTCTGAGGAGTTCATGAGAGCAACGGGAGAGGGCCCATTGCTCCTTGTAAGGAGCAGGGGCGGGCAGGAAAGCAGTGTTCCCTCTGGGGCCCCAGCTTCCAAGGCTGCTGCTATCCACCCCCCACCCCACCCCTGCCCTGTCCACTTCCCGAAGAGTCATGGGGCCACTCTGATAGAAGGAAGGGAGAAGGAGAGAGCGGAGGAGGGAAGGAGGGAGGAGAGAAGAGAAGGAGAAAGAGAGAAGAAGAGAAAGAAAAGGGGGGGGAAGAAAGAAGGAAGGAAGGAGGAAGGAAGAAGAGGAGGGAGAAGGGGGGGAAGAAGGGGACAGAGGAAAGAACCAGCAAGGAAGCCCTTTGTGACAGAAGTCAACTCCCTGGAAAGGATCTCAAGGGGATGTTGCCTGTCAAGTAATTTCAAGGAAATGACATGTCAACGCCCAGCAAATGAGGCTTTCCTCCCACTTCCTGCCATCCACCTCCATTTCTCTTTTCAACCTCTCTCCTCCCACCCTTGGTTCATCCGTCTGGAAAGCTGGGTCCCTCTCGTACTCCCTTCTGCCCTCCTCCAGGGTCAGCTGAGTGCTGCCCTCTTGATGATGCTACATTAGGAAATCATCGAGACCAAAATCTTGGATTGTTTCAAATTCCTCTATGCCTCCCCAGTGACCCAGCTCCGGACATGACTCCCCCGGAAGTCAGTGAGGAGAATGGCCGCAAATCTGACCAGGGAGAGCACAGGGGACCCAGAGCTGGTTCACTCCAGGCCTCACTCCTGAAGCCCCGACCCCGGACTGCACCGATTCATGCATTACTCCAGAGGAAGTGCCTTTGCCTCTCTGGGCCTTCATTTGTTCATTTAAGTCAATATGGGATGGACATGCTTCTAGTTCTGTGGTTCCAACACTCCCTGCCCATGGCTGGGCACAGGCAGGCCTACACTGGTGTGAACAGCTAAGTAGCTGTGTGCACATGGAAACATCCTGCTGGATTAGCCCTGAGATCCAACAAGGCCCTGCCTGGCCGAGGTGTCCCAGGCAGACGGCAAGAGTATTGGCCCAGGGCAGGAAAGAACACAGAGAGATGTAGCCCAGGGGAGCCCATCAGGCACACCAAAAGCTCTTCCAGCCTTGATTTCCCCATGTTGGGTGGTAAAGCACATCTGGAGTCGAGCAGATTCACAGCCCCTCCTTTTAAGGTAACAGACATGAGACAGCTGGGAGTCCCGCTGTGGCATCCTGGGGATCCAGGGCCCTGCCCGACCCTCTGCAGCTCTGTGCAGACAGAGCTTCCCAGCATCCCACAGCCCCAGATTCCAAAATGTTCTTTCATAACTAAGCATTTGTTCCGTGCTGTCGGCTGCCCTAGAGACCTCCATATGTCGCCCATTTGACCTTACAACCATTCCTTGGGGAAAAGGCTTGCCATGGTCATTGCACAAACGAGGAAAGAAGGGCTCAGAAGAATTCAGGGCTTTGTCTAAAGTTACACTGCAAGCGAGTGGCAGAGCTGGGACTGACCTCTGACACTGGGACTCCCAAGTCCACTGTGCCACTGCCGTGTCATTGCTTACGGCCCCTGGGAGTGGACAGACGATGACAATAACAAGAACAACTATAGTAACAGGACTCACTCCCTTCAGGCCCCATGGAAACACTTGCGCGGGCTGTCCATTCAATCCTCACCACTTTGGTAGGAAAAGGAAATCAATGTCTAAGTGGCAGAGTCAGGGTTCAAACCTGGGTATGCAAACGATTTCAGTTGAAGGAGAACAGGGACCCAAGCTTTGTGTCCCGGGGGAAGGACACCTGCCTTCCGGAGAGCCCGAGGCATGGGTGGTAAAGGAGGGAGCAGGTAAAATTTGACTTCCTTTCAACAAGCCAAGAGGTTTAGCTCCTCACATTATTTCCTCTAACCTCCTATCAGTCCTAAGCGCTATTGTGTTGTATGGGGGTTTTTCTTTGCACAGGGACACTTGACAAAGCACGCCTAGGGGAAGTAAATCCTTAACCTCCTTCCTCTGGCTGGGCTCTGTCTCTTACCTTCCTTCCTCAAGGCTCTGAGGACCCATCGCAGGCCCACACTCCTTAGCTCTGACTGCTCACAAGCCCGTGAAAGCAGGCACATGTGGGCATGTCCATCAGCACACAGGAGCCGCATAGTGCGTATCTGTCAAATGAATGAATTGTTCTCTAATGGCCTCATTTGACTCAATCACGGTTAACTGGGTACCTATGATGTGTTAGGCACTGTTGTTCTGAGGTAAGTGAGCAAAGGACCAGGCTGAAGGAAGCCTCAGTGAGAGTGGGGGCCCAATAAAACGATCAGTACCCCCATAGATACTTCTCGGAATAAGGTGGAGAATGAATGAATAACAACTTATCAGGGCCACCATGAAGGAAAGAGCCAAGTCCGGTGGGAATACAGAAATAGGAACCATTGGTCTGCCTGGGGAGTCAAAGAAGGCTTTGCTGGCAGAGGATGTGGTATTATTTCAGGCTTGAAGGATGAGGAGTTTGCCTTAAAGATAAAGGGGGAGAGGAACATTCCAAGCAGAAGGACCAGTGTGAGCAAGGGCATGAGGATGTAAAATTATTGCTTGGGGTTGGAGCAAGCGACAAAAGATGCCCCTTTGGGACCAGGCCACATATCACATATTTCCCAGGGGGTGAGGGTGGGTGGCCTCCTAGAGGGGCTGAAACATTGAATCATAATGAATTCAAGAAAGAAAGCAAGCCTGAGGTTGGCATTATAATTAATAGGCTCATCCTTCATTTAGATTCGCTCGCAGGGCGAGACAAAGTGTGATTCAGCATCTCTGGAAATGCATTTCCAAAAGCATCAGCGGAAATCTAGGGCCCAGGTGCCAATCACCCCAGATTTAGGAGGTCAGGAAGGAGCGCTCGGGTATCAGCCAGCATTTACATCACGGGCAGTTCAAGTGCCCAGAGTGTCTCCCGGCACAGAGCAGAGCGTCCCGGCTCTGTGCCACGGGACCCAGTCCCTCCGCTCCGGGCCAGGTAGCTGACCTCCCCGCCTGTACCCTGCCCCGGGAATGAGAGAGCCGAGGCTGGGCGGGCCGCCTGGGAAGAAGGGGGCTGCTGCAAACCGCTGACTCCAGCGCCACCAGGTGCTGCGGCGCGCGCGCCGCCCGGGGAGGCCCCAGGCTCCAGTGTTTGCCCCTGCTCTCAGCCCATTTCCTGCTCAGATTTGGGAATTTTCAGGCCTGGAGGGAAAGTCCCTCGAGAGGGATATTAGAGAGAGAGAGAGAGAGCGAGCGAGAGCACCGGATCTGCCTGGAGAGCGCGGAAGGAAAGAAAAGGCTCGGTGCGAAGCGGCACGCGGAAGGGCGGGAGGCGGTGGAGCCCGCGTTACTCTGCTGAGGGCTCCGGAGCTGAGCACAGAAAACAGGGCGACCGGGAGGACTACGGGGAAGACCAGCCCCAGGGGCGGGGGAGGGGAGGCGGATCAGTGGGGCTCTGGAGTGTGTCTGTGTCTGGGTTCTGTGGCAGTGCGCGCGCGCGGGTGCGCGCGCGGGTGTGTGTGTATGTGTGTGTGTGTATGTGCGTCTGTGTGTTTGGCGCCTGTCCAAGGTGATTTCCCATAAACCACATGCCCCACAAGTCCGCTTAAAAGGCTGTGCCGAGGAGCTGGCCAGTGGAGCCCGGCTGGTGGAAAGTGAAAGTTGCCTGGGTGCTCTCGGCGCCGCCGTCCGCTCTCCGCACCCCCGGGACGGCAGCGCGGCCCTCGGCCGGGGCGCGGGCTCTGCGGCGGCCAGCGAGCGAGCGAGCGAGGGCGGCCGACGCGCCCGGCCGGGACCCAGCTGCCCGTATGACCTCGCGGGGCGCCGCCGGGCGCTGCCCTCCCACGGTAAGCGGCGGCCGCGGGGCGGCGGGGGGCCGGCAGGGCTGCGGCGGGAGCGGGCGGCGCGGCGCGGCTCCTCGGAACCGACTGCCCGCGCGCGCGCCGGCCGGCGACGCTCCCCCGCGGAGACCGCGGGCTCCGGTGTCCTTCCCATCTTTGCATGCCGGCTGCCCGAGGTCCCGGGTGCGCCCCGGCTGAGCCCGGTGGCGCCCTGCAGCTGCTCCCGGGGCTGCGGTACTTCCTGGAAAGGGAGGCTGCTCACTCCCATTGCGCGGAGGCGCACACTGAGCCACCCGCTGGCGGGAGAGAAGGGTTAGCAGCCTCGGGCAGAGGCTCTGGACCAGCTCCGTGTGAGCCCCTGCCTCTCTCCTCTGACCCGACTCAGCCAAGAGACAGGCGCAGTGGCTGTGCGCTGAGTGTGGCGCCTTCCCCGTGGGCACCTTCCCCGTGGGCCACACACGTGCTTCCAGGCCCTGCTGGGGAGTGGACGCTTCTGGGTGGGGGAAGTTCAGGGGTCATTCAGCTTACAGAATGCCAGGGCCTGTGCCCAGGAACCTGCTGGCAGAAGGAAGGAGTCAGGCAAGCCTCTACTTGTTCCAGAGGCTGGCACGAGCTACTGGGGGCTTGGGTGGCTGGATCAAGTCTGTTTTGCAGGGGACGGGACTCCAGAGCTGCCTGGGACTAGTTCTGAATCTTTTTGTTGCAAAATCTGGTTCAGTCAGCTGGGGAGATCCTGGGCTTAGCAGAGGAAGATGGAAGGAGGGTTTGCTGGTGCAGAATCCTAGGTGCGCTAGGGGCTGCTCAGGCCTGCATGGGGCGGGGGGGTGGGGGGGTGGGGGTGGTGTCTGGACCCAATAGCCAGCACTACCTGGGGCAGCTCCTAGAAAGCGCAGGGCGGCACTGTCAATGAACAGTAGAGTGGTCTCCCAGAGGTTTACTTCCGAGGAGCCCTAGAGGAGAATGGGAGGAGAAACCTGGCCGGGAGAGAAGCAGACAGATATTTGGAGGGGAACGAAGGGGATTGCAGGTGGGGTTGAGAAGGAAGGGGAAGAGCAGATAGATCCACAGGGGAGGAAGGGCCCAGCTGAGAGAGAGGAGGCAGGGCTGGGAGGGGAAATGGTGGAGGGGGAGCTGATAGGCAACAAGACAAAGATAAGGTCTGGAGGGAGACCGTGAGGAAAGCAAAGGTGGAGAGGGCAGGGGGCTGGTTTTAGACAGGAGCAGCGGGAGGTCTGGTCCCACTGGCCCCGCCGAGGCCCCTCCAGGGCCCTTGTTGATGAGGAGGAAGGGGCAGGTGAGGCTGGGCGGTGGGACTGAGGGATGTCCGTGGGCCTGCCGCAGCGGTGCCTTCGTGGCCGTCCCAGAGGCTGAGGCTGAGGGCGGGAGGAAGAATGGAGAGGAAGAAGAGCCAGCCCAGCCACATGCGAGCTGAACCAGCGTGTTAACCCTTGGGTGCCCACCCAGCTCCTTCTCTGGGGCAAAACTGGGACCCCAGGGGTAGGGGTTGGGATCCACCTTCAAAGTCAGCTTCCCACGCGGTGGCTGCACTTTCCCCACACCAGTGCCTGAAATAGCTCTGAAAGCCAGGCAGCCCTTGGGGTGAAGCTGTCCTCAGACATCAGTGTCCCGAAGAGCCTGTGGCAAGGTTGTCTTCTTGAGTATCCCCTTTCCCACGGGCTCTTTCCTCCATACTGTCCAAAACTGGGGGGCTCAGAGCCTCAGGGGCAGCTGGCCTGGGACAGAGACACACCTTCTGCCTGGCCGCGTTTCCAATGGGTCCTGAAACTGAAGGTTTGGGAGGACCTGAGCGGCCATTCCCACCCAGGGCTACCTCTTCAACTGCCCAGCAGAGTCCGAAGTCCCCCCATGACTGTCCTCCCTCTTTTCCACTCTCCCTCCCCCGGATCAGGCCAGGACCCTCACCAGATCCCTTTACCGAATGGCATTGGGCCACCCCGTGCCTCCTCCCTCCAGGCCTCCCCTTCCCCCTTTCTGCCATCAACTTCTCCCCATTTCTCAAAGCCTCACTGAGGCCTCTTCTCCTTGTGCCCTCCCTGGTAGCACAGCCAGGGACTCTCTTCCCTGGTAGGAGCTAACAAACATTTGGGGCTTATAGTTATATGTAAATCAGCATGTTGTTGTAGGCCGTAGGCTGTTTCGTAGCCTCCTTGTTTTTCCAATGTGCTGTTTATTTGCAGTCTTTGTCTCATCATCTGGATTACTGAGGCAGAGCCCAGAGCCCAGGAAAGGGCCGGCTGTCACCCCACCCTGACAGCATTCCCTGAATCTGGGGACATCAGCTGCCAGGAGGCAACCTTGAGCTGGAGGAAAGAAGGCTCAAGAGTCCCTCTGCCCCTGGCTGGAGAAGGGGAGACCTGGGCCAGGGAGAGGGTTGAGGAGACCTCGGTGAAGAGGAGGGGGAGAGGAAGGAAGGGGAATGATGGGGTGTCAGGGGCAAGTCCCATTGCTCTGAGGATGAACAGCTCCCAGGCCAGGCGGGAGCTGAAGGAGGGAGAGATCTCAGAAAACTTCCCGGTCATGATAAGAGCTGGCTGGCTGGATGCAGAGCCCGATGGGGCTCCAGAAGGCTGGGATGGCCTAGAGCTGACACTCCTGCCTCTGATTAAGCCATTGGGCTCCTTTTGACACACAAACCCAGAGCTCCAAAAGATCTCCAGCATGGGATAAGCTCCCAGTGAAATTGAGTTTGGGGCCTTGGTTTTTCCAGTAGCAGAGCCAGACCTGTGTGGAGTCAGGTGGGAGGAAGGGCTGGGCCCAGGGAAAATGTCTCTGGCTTGGAGTCTGGAAGTGGGTGCATGAACATGAACTTGAGAGGAGCGGGCAGCCTACAAGATGTCTGGCTCGTGTTTGATGTTGCAGGGACACAACAATGAGCAGATGCAAGTCCTGCACTCAAGGAGTTTCCTGTGTAAGTGAAATTGAGACTGGTAGGAACACTTCCCAGGTCCTTGTGAAAAGTTCAGAGCGTAGTCAGGCTTGGCTTCATTAATCTGGGAAGGCTTCTTGGAGGAGATGACATGTGGGTAGTTATCAAGGGAGAGCAAGACTGTGCATGCCAGTTAGGAAATCCTGAGAAAGCTGGATTTGGGGAACGCAGCATCCCACGGCAAGGGGCAGAACCTGGAGCATTATAGGTATGAAGTTGTTGTTTCTCCCCTCCTGGCAGGGCATGGGGGTTCCTAGGGAGACGGAGAGCTGGAAGTAATGACGTCCTCTCTATCACAGACATGGCTGCAGGCCCTGCTACTGCTGGTCTGGCTCCTGGCGAGCGGGAGTATTACTGGGGAGGTGTCAGAACACTGTAGCCACATGATTGGGAACGGACACCTGCAGTACCTCCAGCAGCTGGTGAGTGTGCGGCCGTGCTTATCTACCTTCTCCCCACTGGGGAAACTGAGGCAGGAGCCAGGGAACAGGGTCAAAGGCGAAGGCTGCAGGCAGAGAAATATGGCTGTGCAGGCCCTGGTTCGTGGCTCCACTGATTCTCTCCTCCTTGATCTTCTTGGGCTCAAGGACCTCTGACCCACACCCAACCCCGAAGCCCTCTGTGACTCTGCCACAGCCAGTAGACAGGGTGGGCTTCCAGCAGGTTGCCTGGGTTAATGATTGCCTGGAAGATTAACTGTGGACTCGGAGGAGGCTGGTGAGGCCTGCTCTCCCTCAGTGAGATGCTGCCTCCAGGGAGCCAGCCCAGCCTGCCTGCTGTGTCCAGATGTTGCCTCTAACTCCTGGGCTCTCACACATGCCGCCAGCCTGGCACCAGGGCCACCGCCAGATCTGGATGGGAGACTCCTGCCTCACTCCCAGCCCTCCACCCTCCCTTTCCTGGCTCTTGCCTGAGCCCTGGGGCTGGGAAGGACTGCTCACCCAGGCCGCCATGAAGGAGCCCGTGCCTTATTCTAATCGGGCTGCCAGAGAGGTCAACAATTCCAAATGTGGTTCAGCCGGGCAGAATCAGGTTACCATCGTGGCCGCAGTCCTGCTCAGAATTTACCATCCCTCTGGCCAGCCAGGCAGGGTGGAGCACCACTGGCTAAGGCCAGCTCCAGGGCCCTGAGCTTGGGGCCTGTAGGCTGGGCCTGCTGCCTCTCTTACCTCTAGACTTTTCCTCTTGCATGTAGCTGCTGCAGCTGTCCCAGCTAGACCAAGAGCCACAGCATTCTTCGAGGCTTGGAATGCTCTGGGGGCCAGGGAGGGCTTTAAGGACATCTAGCCCCAGCCCCTATAGATCCTGAATCCCCAGAGCTTGTCTAGCTTAGGCTTGAATTCCTGCCACGATGGGGAGCTCAGTACCTGTCATGGAAGATTATGCCCTGTATCCTCTTAGAGAGTTCTTCCTTATAACTAATGGCTCTTTGTCAGATTTCATGGAGTGGGAGGCAGGAGGAGGAGACTTCTTGTTCTTCTACAGCCCACCTGGGTTGGGTGGGCTGGTCATGTGGGAGGCACAAGTCTTTCCCTTGGCTCTGTCTTTCCTGGTATGGTTGGTGGGGACATAGAGGAAGATCAAAACCTGATCCACCCAGAAACTCTAGTTTTCATTCTTAGGTGGGCTCAGCTGAGCTGCAGACACCCGGCCACCACTGGCCTGCTCTCTCTTACAGATCGATAGTCAGATGGAGACTTCCTGCCAGATTGCTTTCGAGTTTGTAGACCAGGAGCAGTTGGTGAGTTATGGTTATTTACAAGGCCCATGTGCCGGCCCTCTGTGTGCTTCCCAAGGTGGGTATATGTGGGAGCACGAAGGGAGGAGAAATCCTGTAACTGGGTAGGGTGAGGGTGGGAGGGTTGCTGGTGCTCAGTCCTGGGGTGCCAGGGTCCAGGGCTGAGCAGGGTCCTCGAGCCCCCTGCCGCTCCCTTCTCCTGGCCCTGGCACCTATCAAGGTCTTACTATGCGCAAGGTCCTTTTGATTTAATCCTGACGGTAACAGCTATGTGATATGCTAATCTTGCTTATTGTTCTCAGGGAGGTTAAGGGAGCATGGCTACTAAGTGGTGGAGGCCTGATTTGAACCCAGGCAGGCTGGCTGTAAGGGCCTAAGGCAAAGCAGTGTGACTTCTGGGTCACATGCTTTGCTTAAGGATGACATGTCCATCCAACAGACAGAGAAGCAGCCAGGGAGTCGGTCCAGCCCTCTCCCTCTTCCTCTTACCCCACACCCAGCCAGCCACCAAGGGCTGCTGGTTCTGCCTCCCAGCAGCTCTGGGTTCTGCCCTAGCCTCTCCCACTCAGTTGCCTGGACAGTTTCAAGAGCCTCCTAAGAGGCCTCCCTGCTTCTAATGCACCCATCATCCCACCAGTAGGGGGAGCTCTCGGAACTCCAACCTAATGCCTTCGTTTCTCCCAAACCTGTCAGGGCGCCCCTCACTGCAGGAGAAAGCCCAGGTTGGCCAGCTTGGGGTTTACACGGCGCAGTCCTGCCCACCACCACCACCCTCCCACCCCGTTGCCTGCCCCTCCCGGCCTCCCAGCCTTTGCACAAGCTCTTCCTGTGCCTGTGATGCCTTTTCAACTGCCCCCACCCCATCCCTTAGTCCACATCTGTTCATTTTGTGCCTCATACAAAAATCTCTGTGATGTGCCCAGAAGTTGCTTCCATCTCTGCGCTTCTGCACGCGTCTGTTAGAACTGTAGACCACCTCATGGCCCAAAGAATAGCTTTGGTATTTCACTCACTCACTCACACCTTAACAAGCATAGCAAGTTTCCTTCACTAGGAAATGATAGGACTGGGTACTAAGAACAGCTAAAGCAGACTCTCCCTTGAGGCAACTGCCATCTCTCAGGGAGACAAAACACTGAGGTTATTCTTTGGACCCTCGGGTGGTCTTTAGTTCCCCTGTGGCCCGGAGGATTAGAAGGAGCCACGCGGTAAAGGACTTTTTGTGAAAGCAAGCTAAAAGAGAGACAGAGACAGAGAGCATTCCCCCAGAACCCACCCTACCCATGAGCTCCCATTCCAGTTAAAGCCTCATCTTCCAGAAATCTGAGGATGTCTCTGATCAGAACCCCGTGTCTTTCCCTCTACCCCAATTCCCAGCAGTTCCAGATCCCAGAGAGAGAGCATGAAAGAGCAGCTGGGGTCAGCGCCCCCCTTCTTACTGGAGTGGCACGGCCCTCCGCTCAGGGGCAAGCCCCCTCAGGGGCAGGCGTAGGGCAGGCTGCAGCCCTCCATCTGCCAGGGATGAGGGCACCTGTCACAGAGCCTGGGTTCCCAGACCACCTCAGCCCGACCATAAACTCCAGGTTCTCATTTTTCAGGAAGATCCCGTGTGCTATCTTAAGAAGGCATTTCTCCTGGTGCAAGACATAATGGAGGACACCATGCGCTTCAAAGACAATACTCCCAACGCCAATGTCATCGTGAAGCTCCAGGAACTGTCTCTGAGGCTTAAGAGCTGCTTCACCAAGGACTATGAAGAGCAGGACAAGGTAGGAGTGTTCTGGAGCTGGGAGCACGGAGCGAGAGCAGAGGGTGTGTCTTTGGCGGTCCCATGCCTGCCCATAGGCGCAGAGTGTGTTCCCATGCCCCCCCATGTCATTGTCATTGTGCACTCACGCTCTCATTCACGGATTCACCCCGTGCACCTCTGCTAAGGACTTGCCAGGCAGGGGACAGTGCTAGGACTTGACGATGTCGTCACGAGCAAGAAGCACATGGTTCCCACCTTTGCGGGGCTTCTGGTAAGGGGAGGCTGGCAACCATTAAACAAAGAATGACACAAATAAATAGCATTACGAAGCGTGAGGACTATTCATTCATTCAACAAATAGTTCCCGAGTGCCTATAGGAAACAGCCGGGATCAAACCAGACAAAAACCTTCACAGGCAAGGAGCTCACGTTTTGGGGGAGGGGCTGAGACAGTTAACAAAACATATGAGTAAAATATGGGGGAACGTAGGGTGGCAATGACCAGGCAAGGGAAGACCTGAAGGAGGTGAGGGAGGGAGCTGTAAAGGGACTCCCTGGGGCTCAGAGAGACAAAGGGCACTCTCACTTAAAAAGGGGTAGGGAAAAACGGAAGGAGAAGGCTCCCGAGTAAGAGAATATTCGTTTGAGGTCCAAAGAGGAGTAAGAGTTAGGAAGCAGTGAGGCTGGTCAGAGAATTCCAGAACAGGGAAGGCTACACACAAAGCCCTGAGGTGGGCTACGTGCACATTCAGGAGCCCAAAAGGTGGTCACCAGGGCCAAGGCGTGGAAGAGACAGAGAGAGGGGAAGAAGCAGGACCCAGGGGGGCCCGTGGGGGGCCTTAAAGACGTTGGGATGTTGTCTGAAGTGTGAGGGATGCCCTGGTGAACAGGTGAGTGACCCAGTCGTACTTAACTGTGAGGCGGGTTTGGTAGCCCTGCGGAGAGTGGACAGCGGGGGGGGGGGGGGGGGGACGGGGGGCCCCAATGGAGGCTGGGAGGCCAGCAGGGGGCGCAAGTCGGGGCCGGAGTTACTAGAGGCTTAGACTAGGGTGCTGCAAGTGGACCAAGTGGCTCTGCTCCCGGGACCAGTTTGGAGGAAGGACCCACAGGATTTGGGGGGGCCGTGGGGGTGAGCAGCTGAGGGAAGGGAGGCCTCCAGGACGCTTTTGTCTGGAGCACATAGGCGTTCCCATGAGCTGCTGAACTTTTGAAATGGGGAAGAGCAGCAGGCAGAGCAGGCTCGGGGGAAGAGCAGGAGCTCAGTTTGGGGTACATGAACCCCATGTTGTGAAACAGCCGAGCGGAAATGCAGAGCAGGCAGCTGGACACACAGGTCTCGAGTTGGGCCGGCGAGACGCACACGTAAGAGGAAGCAGCGAGGATGTCACGTGTGAAGGCAGGACATGGTAGGACAGGGCCCCGGGACCCCAGCCTTCGGAAGCCAGGCAGACACAGGGACCTGATGAGGACACTGGGAAGGATCAGCCTGAGAGGCAGGAGGAAAACAAGTGGACTGATTTCGCTGGGGGCCCGTGGAGAAGAGTGTCTCAAGATGGAAAGAGTAGTCACCTTTATCAACCGGGGTTGAGAAGTCCAGCAAGACGAGGGCAGAAGAGTGTCCGATGGGCCTGGCAGCGTGCAGCTGCTGCCCGAGGTGCATGCTGATGGGGGTGAACGGAGAAGTGGAGCTCGGCTCCACAAGGGCCCAGAAAAAGGGAGAGGTCACCAGAGGGAGTGTGGGATTGTGGGAGGAGCCATTTTTACCGAGGGGTATTAAAGCCGAGGTGTTCCACTGTTAAGGTTCACACGTATCCCTTGGGGAGCTTGTTTAAATTCCAGCTTCCCAGGATACACCCCGAGAAAGTCTGATTCGCTGGGTCTGTGGGTGGGCCTGGGAGTCTGCATTTTCACCAGCCTAGCTCCAGCATGGAAGCAGCAGGGGGGACTTGAGGAGGGAGGGAGCCTCGAGGCTAGAGGAGCCAGTCAGCTGAGGGGTTCAGAGCCCCTGAGGAGAGAAGGCACCGCCTCTGTGTCAGAGATGGGCAGTGGGACCTTCTGTCTGCTGGTTGCTGCCTTCTCTATGAAGTATGAGGCGAGGCATGAAGGAGACGGAGGTTTATGAAGAAAGGCAAGAGAGTGGCAGCGACCCTCTTTCCGACAACAGCTCTGGTGGGGAGGCTGGAAGGGATGGTGGTTCTGACTTTACAGAAGAGGAAAGGAACCCAAACTGGGTAGTCCACTTGGCCAGTGTCACCTAGCTGGTGAGAGGTGCAGCTGAGCACAGGTCTTCTCACGCCTACGTTCGTTCATTCATCCATCGGGTCAGCATTTCTCCAGGGCCTACTCTGCACAGGCCGTGGGCATTCAGAGATGGGTTCGAGGACCTCACAGCCTAGTAAAGCTTACAGTCCTTCCCTATGCAGCCCACTGTCAGGAAGAGCTCGGTATTTGGAAGTCATCAGCAGGTAGGCCTGGTGGGCCTACCTGTGTGAAGCTTCTCAGAGCTCCAGTGGGTGTGGGGAGACTGGGGCCTATGAGCAGAAGAGGAAAAAACGGCTCAACAGGCAGGCCTGGGGGTAGCTTCAGCTCTCCTTCCAAGGCATACCAATGCCCCAGAAGGACCCTAGGCTCCGTGGCCTGCTCCCCACCACTGCAGGATGATCCTTCTAAAACTTGAGTCTTATCGTGCCGCCACCCACCTCCCTAACAACCCCTCAGATGTTTTGTCTTTACTCTGTCAATCAAGTTAATAGTTTTCGACATGGCCAACAAGAGCCTGCAGGACCTGGCCCTTGCTGACCTCTCTCAGTTGCCTCTCTTGTCACCTTCTTCCTAGATGGCACTACTGTAGCCACTCTAGCTGTCTTTCAGTCTTTTGACATTTCAGGCTCTTTCCTGCCTCAGGACCTTTGCACGGCCTGTTCCCGCCACCCAGACAGCTCTCTCCAACCCCACCTCCTTTCCTGGTTGACTCTTGCTCATCTTTCCATTGGTTCCATGGGGAAAGTCCCCATGAGCCCTCATTTAGTTCCCCGTTGTTATTACATTCTCAGATCATTCCACACTTCTCCATGTGACTCACTGCACTCATAACAGTGTGTTTAAGGCCAATGCCTTGCTGGACTCAGTGTCCAGCTCAGCCAGCGACCATGTCTCTGGTGTTAGTTGCATGATTCCTGGGTACTTGCCTGGCACACAGATTCGTGTTAAATAGATCTGCGAATAAATGGCATATCTCAAGATCTCAGGACTGATTCCACCACAGACCAGGGGCGAGAGGAGGGAGAAAATGAAAAAGAAAAAGAAGACAGATGTGAGAAAGGCCAGGGGAGTTTGGCAAACAAGCTAGAGACATGGACCAATGCTCCTCCTCACCAAGGGGGGCCCCCCTGCTCTCTTTCCAGGCCTGTGTCCGAACTTTCTATGAGACACCCCTGCAGTTGCTGGAAAAGATCAAGAATGTCTTTAATGAAACAAAGAATCTCCTGAAAAAGGACTGGAACGTTTTCAGCAAGAACTGCAACAACAGCTTTGCTAAGTGCTCCAGCCAAGGTAAGCACCGAAAGGGCCAGGGAGTGCAGGACAAGGGGAGGATGTAGGGAACAGAGCAGGGATTGGCAGGTGAGACGTGGGGCCGGAGGGAGGCCGGAGGGACCCTGGGGAGGCAGCCTCACTGCTACTCATGCCCCTGTGTGTGCAGATGTGCTTTTCTCGTGTACATATGTGGCTTCATGTACCTCTGGGCGGTCCTGGGCACATGTCTTTTCTGACATGTGTGTGCATGCACACCAAATATGTCTGCATGTGGAGGCATCAAGAAGGATCATGCTGGTGGCTGTGAGATTAGGGAAGGGGAAAGGGGCCCCTCTCGGAGAGCTCTGTAGGCATGGAGGCTTTCCCCACCGGCTCTGCAGGCTGGCTGAACGTACAGGGGGTTCCGTGGAGAGAGCGAGGCTCCATCTGGGAGCCAGGGCCCTTGTGCCAGGAGCCCTGCTGTGAACCACCACCAGGATACCCTGGCTCCAGAAGTCCCCAGGATGCCTTAAGTGTCCCCTCAAGGGAAAAGGCTGGATTTGAAGTCTGAGCATCGTTCCAAAGCTTCCCGTGCAGGCCCAGCCGCACACACGCGTGCCCTGCGTGTCCTCGTCTCTGCATGCCATGCCACGTGTGCCCTCCCGCACTCAACCTTGCTCCCCGAGGCAGGGGCTGAGGCCCCGTGACCTGCCAATGGCCAAGTCCAGTCTCGTTGCTTCAGTCCCAAGGCCTCAAGTCTTGGCCACGTTCCAGCCCCAGCTTGCCCCCGCCCGTGGTTGTGGCTGTGTGGCCCCTGGCTATGCGCGAAACCACCTCGCTGCCTTCCAGCCGACACTGTCTATGGGACTCGAGGGTGACTTGTGTTAGTCCGGGAGGCCACCGCTCCACCTCCTGGCTAGCTGCTGCTCAACCCTGGCTTGGCACCTGGCCAGCTGGAACTCCAGGAAAGGCTGTCCCCTGGTCTTCCCTGCCCCCGGCCCCCAGCCTGTGCCTCTAAACCCCACTCTTTGCTCTCTGCCTGGCTCCGGTCCTGTCCTCTCCTCAGCCCCAGCGCTGAACTAGGGGGTGAGGGACCCCCGGACCCATATCCCTCTCTCCACCCCTCCCCCCCCCCCCGGGAAAGCTGTGCCGGAGGCTGGTGACTCTATCTCTTCCCCGTCTTTCTCTCTCCCTCTCTCTGTGGTTCTTTCAGATGTGGTGACCAAGCCTGATTGCAACTGCCTGTACCCCAAAGCCACCCCTAGCAGTGACCTGGCCTCTGCCTCCCCTCAGCAGCCCCCTGCCCCCTCCATGGCCCCTATGGCCGGCTTGACCTGGGCTGACTCTGAGGGGACAGAGGGCAGCTCCCTCTTGCCCAGTGAGCGGCCCCCCCCGCCCAGTGGACCTGGACCCAGGAAGTGCCAAGCCGCGATCACCCAGGAGCACCTGCCCAAGCTTTGAATCTCCGGAGCCCCCAGGTGTGGAGGCCGGCCCCGGCGGAGATTCACGTCAGCCCCGGCCCTCCGTCGGGGGTCCCGTCCCTGGGATGGAGGACATTCTCGACTCTGCGTTGGGCACCAACTGGACCCTGGAGGAGGCCTCTGGAGAGGCTAGTGAGGGTCCCGTACCCCAAGGGGCAGAGCTGGGAGGAGGCAGAGTCCAGGCCGAGACGACCGCCAGGCCCAGTGGCCGCCTGTCAGCACCTTCTCCACTGCCCTACGCAGCCAGAGGCCAGCAGCCGGACGACACGCCTGGCACACCCCTGCCCACGGTGGACCCTGCACGACCCGCTGGCCAGGCCCAGAGTCACACCCTTGAGAAGACAGACCGTCCATCTGCCCCGTCCAGAGACCACCAGGAGCCGAGCTTGGCCAGGACCCCGCCGCGGCCCCCACGAGGCCTCAGCAGTCCCTCGGCCCTCTCTGCACAGCCAAAGCTTCCCAGAAGGCACTCCTGGGGCTATGTGCTGCCCCTCGGGGAGTTGGAGGGCAGAAGGAGCACCAGGGATCGAAGGAGCCTCACAGAGCTGGAAGGAAGACGAGCAAGTGAGGGGGCGGCCGGGGTCCCGGCCCCTTTTAACTCCGTTCCTTTGACTGACACAGGCCATGAGAGGCAGCAGGAGGGACCCCCTGACCCTCAGCTCCCCGGGTTTACCTTCCACCTGCTGGTGCCCGGCATCATCCTGGTCCTGCTGGCTGTCGGTGGTCTCCTGTTCTACAGGCGGAGACGGCGGGTAAGGAGAGCCCCCGAGAGAAGGAGGGCAGCCCATGGGGCCAGGGGCACAGCCTGGGTACAGGAGCAGGTCAAGCAGGTTGGAGGATTATTGGGCGCTGCCTGGGTTTCTTCCGACACCAAGGCAGGGGCCCAACTGAACACAGAAGATAGGAGGCGAAAAGGGAGGGTTTCTTCAAAAAGGGGGGAGGACCCAGGCTTATAAGGTGAACGGGAAGGGACCGGGAGAGAATATTCTTGGGCCGAGAGTGGGAAGAGAACCCGCAGGTGAGGGGAGCTAGCTGAGGAGAGTGCTGCTGTGTCGGGTGTCAGGGCAGGGCGTTCACTGGGAGTTCTGTGGAGCCTGGGCCCATAGGAAGCAGCCTGCATGGGGAGAGGAGAAGGGGCGTCCCCAGCAGGGAGGCCTCAGGACGCTCTCCTGGACCGGCGGCTCATCCCCGCGTCTGGATGGCTGGGGGAGACTTTGATAACTCTCTCATCTACTCCCCTGGCCAGCTGCCTGGGGGTGAGGCCACAGTCCCCACGCCGTTCCCCAGCTCCTCAGTGAACCTGCTCTTTACTGTCTGTCCCCAGAGCCATCGAGAGCCTCAGACAGTGGATTCTCCCACGGAGCAATCAGAGGGCAGGTAAGAGTTTCCGGGGGGGTAGGGTTGCTCTGGAAGGCACGGAGGTGGGGGGCGGGGGGGTGGTAATGGCTGTCTTGGCGTCTGTCTCCCTTCTAGATCTGGGGGAGGTGTTCTTTCATTTGCTCTGAGGAAGTGGAGCTCAGAACAGGATGGGAGGCGGAGAGGAGAAAGGGTGTTTCTTCTTTCCTAGCTATCTGGGATTTTTCCTGATTTCTTCCCAGGGTTAGGCAGTTCTGGGTCTTCTGAATCTGAGAGGGCTGGAGCACATGCATGGGAGGGTTGGGGGACAAACTGAAGGGGTTCCCTCACTCCTCAGCCTCTGCTGAAGTCTTATGCCAGCCCTATGCTCTGCCTGCAGCCCCCTGACCCAGGATGAGGACAGACAGGTGGAACTGCCAGTGTAGAGGGGTTTCTAAGGTAAGACTCTGATTTGGATCTCTCTCCACCCCTTAAAATGAGCTACCCCCTTTTCTAATCACCCGACCTTGGTGGTACCACCAACTCCCCTGAGGCCGGCCCACACTTGACTTCCTCCCGTCCTACTCCCTTTTCCATCCATCACCAGATCCTGCCTACTGTCTCCTTTTGGGATCCTCAGGTCTCCCCCCACCCCGTTTCCCACCCCCCCCACCTCAGTCTGAGGCCAGGCACTATTACCCATGCATCGGGTTATTATTTCTGTATTCGGTTTCTAGTCTTGCTGCCACCTTCCATTCCAGAGCAACCAAAATCTTGCATAAAGTCTTCACCCTCCTGGGGAATTTGCATCACCAACCACTGCAAGCCCAAACCTTTCTCAGCTGGGCACCCAGGCTCCTCCAGCAGCTGGCCCTAACACCCACCTCTTGCCAGCTTTCTATTGGTCTGCACCCCATCTGACCCTTCTCCCCAACCAAGATCATTTCTACGTCCCTGCTTTTAGATCCATGGATCCATAGAACCTTAGTCTTGGAAAGGCTCTTGGAGGTCATTTGGCCAGCGTCCCACCCTATAGGGGTCTCGCCTCTCTGCATTCCCGACAGGGCATCAGCCAGCTGCTGAGCCCGTACTCCCAGTCCCAGGCAAGCTCCCTGTCATCTCCCAGGAGTGCTGTGAGGAGGTCCTTCCTCCAGGGAACTTCCCTGTCCCCTCCACGATGATCCTCCCTCCTTTTCTCATGAGAGCCCTCCAGTGTCTCAAGTCAGTGATCCATACCCCCTTTAAGAATTCTCTAAACTAAGTGTGGCCACGTCCCTCAAACATTCTTTATATGATACGGTTTTCAGACCCCTTACCATTCTGGTCGCCCTCCTTTGGACACACTCGTTTGTCAATATCCCTCTGAAAATGGGGCATGCAGCCCTGAACACAGCGCTCCAGATGTTGTCTACCAGCTCAAAGTACAGTGGGACTGTTACCTTCCTTGATCTGGACCGTATTCTTCTACTCGTGCAGATCCAGATTGCATTAGTGGGGTGTTTGTTTGTTTGTTTTTTTAAGACCTGCATCGTCCTGTTGTCATACGTTGAGCTTGTTGTCTATTAAAACCCCGAATTCCATTTCCCATAAACCTCTATCAAGCCAGGACTTCTTTCCCGTACATGGACAACTTCGTTTTTTAATCTGGGTGCAGGAGTTTACATGTGTCCTTGTTAAAACCACCTTGTTGGTTTCTGTCCATCACCTGAACCAGTGGAAATTGTTTTAAATCCCCATTCTGTCTTCGTAGCCCTCCCAAGTGTGTTCCCTGCACGTTGAGGAGTGCCTTCTATTGTTCTCACCCACGTTGTTGATAAAGATGTAACCCTTATCGTTCCTCAGCCCTGGCTCCCTGATTCCAGGCAGCAGCCCCCACCTCCGGTTCTTCCAGATTGACTCCACCACCCTCTGCTTGCTCTTCAGTTCCTACCCCTCAGCCCTTTTGTAATTGGTTAATACTATATCATTTGCACTTATTTGGATGTTGCTTTTATCCATTTTCAAATCTTCTTCTATGTGTATATGTACATTCCACATCCCTGAGAAGGCTGTAGGCCCCTTGAGGGCAGGGACTGTGTCTTCCACTTTTTTGGGCATTTTTTTTCTGTCCCATGTTCTCATACAGAGAGGGCTTCTCCATACTTGCCAAAAACTCAATAAATGTGGCCTGATTGGCTTAAGAGTTGACTGACCACCTGAGCGTGGCCCGCCGTCTCTAACCGACCAGCTTTCTGGGTGACCCGTTAGCCAGCTAACTAATTGACTCTGACTGACTGGCTGACCAGCTGCTGGCTAGGTGACTCTGACTGACCAACCGACTAGCTGGTAACTGCTTAACTGGCTGGTTGGTTGGTGGTGAGCTGACTGGCTAACTGACTAGCTAGCTATCTAATGGCCTGATTTGCTGGCTGGCTGGCTGGCCGACTAGCTGGGGTAACCCATTCGAACTTCCAGTCACACCCCACACCAAAAGCAAGCGAGTGCCTTAGGACCTTCCCATGTGTACAGTGACAGGTCTGGGCCACTCCTTGACAGAAAAGGGGCCTAAGAAGCGCTCAGAGTCAGGGGAGCCTATTGAGAGAAGAGCATGAAGCAACACACCTGGAACCCTGGGGTCCCCCTCGTTGGTGGGGTGAGCTAAGATGGGTGAGCGGATCAGACGGGACACAGGCAGGGCTGTGAGGGTGACCCAGACCCCCTCAGGACTGGTAAAGCAGAGGAGGGACCAAGGTCCTGGGTCCTTCGTGGCTCAGGGCTGCTCCACCGTCTGACTGGTTGCCGACCTTCCCCCCTTGTTGGGGGGTCTTGGCCCTCTGTCCCATCTCCTCTCCGCTCCTCTGCTTTCCCTTTCTGCCTGTTCTTAGGTCCTGACAACCTTTCCGCTTCCTCCCCTCAAGATTTCACTTAGAGAGGGAGCCCAGGGCAGGGGTCACAGCCGGACCCTGCTTGGATCAGTACATCCAGCCCAGGCCCCAGGAGCCTCAGGAGATTCAGGGCCAGCCCCTAGAATATCTACCACTCTGACAAGAAAGAGGAAAAACACAGAGGCAGAGAGACTGATAGAGGGACTCTCAGAAAGAAAACACAGACCCCAGCCCTCCATTACAAGGAATGAGGACGTCGGGGCGGTGGAGCTCGCTCACTTGGTCCTTCTTCCCTCCTAGCCCCAGCAAGGGCCTGTGGCCCAGCTGTACCCAGCATGGCTCATGTCCAGTTTATGGTTCTCCCTTCTTGCCTCTCCAGAGCATGGGAATGGGCTGCGAGCCAGAAGCTGTGGTCCCATCTGCCCTCCTTGTCCATCATGGACTTTGCCAGTAGGGCCTATGGATGGTCAGGGAGGGAAGCTCCACACAGGATTCAAAGTCAAACTGTTGGATGGAGTCCAGGGGATTTCTGTTCTGGGAACAAAGCGTTCTGAGGATGCTGGGCAAGGGACTAGGTTGGGGGTGGGGTTGGAGAGAGCAGGGCCCTGACTCCCATGGATGATGCTTGGAGGCAAGTCCCTTGGCCCACCGGGAAGGAGGCTGGGCTGCTTAGTGGTTAGCACGCCAAGTGGCAGGATGGAAGTTTCCTTGTGCCGGAACTGCCTCTGGTTCTCCCTCTTCATTACCTATGACCTGGCTGTCCAGAGTATCATGCGTGATGACCCTCTGTGATGAACGGTGTAGGGGTGGGAATAAGAAATTCTTCTCTGCTAGAGTTAGCAGGAATCACCCTTGGCTCATTGGCCCCAGGCCAGTGAGACTTTCTTACCTGAGGAGGGGTCTAAGGACACTCAAGTGCCCCCTTCGCTCCCTGTCAGACTCCGCCACTTCGAGCAGTGGCCGACCCCCTCTCCCAGGCCTGCTTAGGCCTCTACCAGGCCCCTTTACCTCCCCCTGCGGTCCCTAGTTCCCCAGGAGGAGGTAGGAGGTGAGGCCAGTCTGGCCAGAGGCTTGGGCCACTGCCAGGAAAAGCCGCCTGGTCCTTTGCGGTGTCTGGGGTGGCTGGGAAGGCAAGGGACAAGACGGGAGGAAGTCCTGTTTGCAGCAGCACCACCAGCCCACAGGAACGCTCTGCCTCCCCCACCCATGTCCTCAGCGACCCCTCCGTCCACTCCCACTCGGCTGACCGGTCCTTCTTTCTCTCCCCTACAGCTGGGCACGCAGGACAGTCTCTCCACGGGAGGAGACGTGATGGGAGCGTCCACCACCACCCCTCCCCAGCTGTTCTCTTGGGAATGTGACCTGCCTACCGCAAGAGCTCCTGCCCTGCCAGGACCAGAGCAGAGCAGCGAGGCTGGGGTTCCCCTGCCCTTGACCCTCAGACTCTGGACTGACTAGGAGAGGGCTGGAGGATGCCCGTCCCCCCCCACCCCACGCTGCTGATATTTATCGTGGGCCCTGGAGGCTCCCATCCACTGGAGGAAGGCTGGGGAGCCTGGCTGAGGACCTTCTGCACCTCAGGGGCTGTGCCCTCCTCCCACTCCCCTCCAAGCCACACCTGGGCCAGGGACCCGGATGCCCGCAGGATGTGGGAAGGGCACTGAGGAATGGAAGAACCCTTGTGCCCAGAGGACCGCCTGGTGCCAAGGGAACCCAACACCAACAAGCAGGGACTTGTCTCCGGAGAGAGAAGCCTGAGATCGGCAGGGCGGGCCAGCGTCCCGGCTGGATTTCCCGTAAAGGTGTGCAGCCCAGAAGCCGGGAAGAGAAGGCCCCCGGGGCCTGCCGGGTCCCTGCCGACAGCCTGGAGGGGGCCTACACACCCCTCCGCTTGCCCAAGTGCCCTCTGCTGGTGGCCGGGCGGAGAGGGGAGGTCAGCCCCGCCCTCGGGACCTGTCTGGCTTGGCTCCGATGCCAAGCTGGAGAGCCAGCTCTGGCGTCTGCCCCACCTTCCCTCCAGCTCTGCCAGTGCTTCTCCGGGAGGCCGCGCAGAGGCTCCCCTCCTGAAGGAAGCCATTGCACTGTGAATACTGAACCTGCCTGCTGAACAGCCCGCCCCGTCCATCCCCGTGAGCGAACGTCTATGCATCGTCCCGCCCCTCCAGCCTCTCGCCAGCGCCCTGCACCGAGGGCCCAAGCTGGCCTTGCCTGTCGACTGAGGGAGCCCCTAAGCCCCGACCTTCTGCTGACCCAGGCTTCGACTCCCCAGGGCAGATGGGATGGGAAAAGCACCTGGGCCGCCAGCCAGAGCTGGTCTTTAGGCTGCATCGTCGTTGTTCGCAGGTTTCTGCATCTTGCACTTTGACATTCCCAAGAGGGAAGTGACTAGCGGGAGGGAGGGCGGGGAGGGCAGAGGCAGACCCAGAGGGAGGCTGCAGGGCAAGCTCCCACTGAAACTGGGTCTTTGCAATTATGGGTAGGCCGCCGCGGTTGGGAGAGGGCGTCTGCACCCCGACCCCACAGCCTGGTCTCCTTCCCCATACCAGGCCCCGGCCCCATCACAGCAGCAAACCTGTGCTGGCCTCACAGCACCCCACCCAGCTCCCATCTTCTTCCCACCCTCTCTCTCTTCCCCCGCCCGGGGAGGCAGCGATCCCCCCAGCGCTTGCCCCTCCACTATCTCTCTGACCAGGCCAGCCGGGGTAGGAGAGGGACCAGGCATCCACCTGCAAGTCTGCCTTGAGGGCCTCAGCTTCCTGGGCCAGCCCGTGGCCACTGCTCTGAGAGCTGGCAGTAGGCTTCGGGTCGTTGATGGCCCGCCGTGGTCCCTTTGTGCTGCCAGTGCCCCTCCTCTCCTGCTGCCCTGGGCCCCCCACCAAGAGATTTCCCCCCACTTCCTGGCCGCTGGGCTGGGCCATGGACTTTTCTTCCTGCCCTCAAAAGTGGGAGTCTCCTGCCCCCCATCCCCGCCCCTGCCCTGCTGCTCTCAGCTGAAGGAAAGGCAGCGGGGAACTTGTCCTGTGGGGCTCCTTCTAGTCACAGACTCTTATATTTGATGCTAGAAAATATGTATTTAAAAGTGAAAGGGGAAAAAAAAATACCCCACAGAAAAAAGGCATTCCTCCCCAACCCCAAACGTATAGTATTTTAAAAGTCAAGAAAGCAAATCCAACCCATTGCAGAAGCTCTTTGTGGGCGCTTGGTGACACAGGTGTGGGAGCTCCCCCAGACCTCTGGGAGGCTCCCCCGGCTACCTGCACAGGAATCCCTTCGTTGAGGGAACTGAGAGGGAACGTTGGCTCACACACTGTGAGATTTTGTTTTTATACTTGGAAGTGGTGAATTATTTTATATAAAGTCATTTAAATATCTATTTAAAAAAATAGGAAGCTGCTTATATATTTAATAATAAAAGAAGTGCACAAGCTGCCACGTGTGAGTCATGGGAAAAGTGCTTTTGGGGTGTGGGGGGCAAAAATGGGGGTGGGTGGGCAGCAGCTGCTGGGGGAGCCCCAGCTCAGAAAGCTTTTTCCAAGACGCATGGGGAAGGAGGTTCTCTCCAAGCTCCAGGCTCGTTACCAAAACCTCCTGCATCATTGCTGTCCCGAACACATTCATTGGCATATCTGTTTTAGTGGGAAAGTAGACAGAAACCAGCCAAACCTCAGGCCTGGCCAGTGGCCCCTGCTCCAGCCCAGCCTCGCCCAGCCTGGGAAAATGGCTGGTTGGGCTCTGTCCAAGGGCCCCAGGCCTGCAAGGACCAGGCTCCTTGACGCGGACCCCTGCGGTCCCCAGCGGTCCCCTGCTGTCCCCTGTTGTCTGGGGCCAGGTGGCTGCGTGGGAGCAGGGCTCAGGTGGATCAGTGCCGCCTCTGTTGGGGACTGGGTGGGGCTGACAGGGGGAGAGTCAGCAGGTCTTTTTTAAGACCCTTTGTGAAGGGTCTTAGGGCCTGATCCTGCCCCTGGGCACTGTGGCCTGGAGGGGCAGGACGGGTGTTCGGGAAGGCCAGCGAGACCAAAGGCCCAGCACAGCCCAAACGCCTGCCCTAAGTAGCCCAGTGAAACAAGGGCCTCCCCACCCATGAGAGTGTGGTGGACAGGGCGAGAAGCAGGAGACATGTATTGTCTGACGTGGGGACTATTTAAGTTTAAATGAATTAAAACAAAATGAAAGTAAACATCCAGTTCTTCAGTCGCGCTAGCAACATTTCGATGGCTCACTAGCCATACATGTGGCGACCATGTTAGAGGGCGCAGAAACAGAACATTCGCGCCATTGCAGAAATCTTAGTGGACCGAGCGGACTAAAACGTTTGGGTCCTTGCACTTAGGGGACCAAGGTTATAGGGTCGGGACTGGCCCTAAACAAACTTGGCCAGGGATTAAGTCCCAGGTACCTCTGTCGTCCCTCTTTGTACCCTTGACCCCCCCACTACCACCCTATTTCTTCATTTCCCTTGAACATTTCCCATCATTCATGAAAAGCCCCTCAGAAAAGATTTTTGAAGAAACTTACTCGTAGTTTTGCCTTCGAGGTCCACCTTAAAAGTCACCTCCTCTGAGAAGCCTTCCCAGCCTGACACAGGTCCCTGAGGCCCAGCCAGGCTTAGTGCCTTCTTCCTCTGTGCTCCCACAGACTGAGAGCCTGTTAATTTGTCTGTCTGTCCCACTGGGCCATGAACTGTAGCAGGAACTGTTTTGCAACCCTCCTTGCATCCCAGTGCCTGAGAGTACGCGGCGTACAGTAAGTGTTCAATAAATGCGTGTCAAAAGGTTAACACTAAATGAGCCAACGAAGGCATAACAATGCAAATTTTGACCAGAGTTTGTGGGTATCCTTTTCTAGGTATTACTCGGTATTAACCCATAGAATGTATATTGCATAACTATACTCATTCATTAGCCAAGCAGAAGAGGGACATTCATTCAGCGGAAGGTTCTCCCTGGCTTCTGATGGGAGATGAGGTTAGGTTAGAACCCTAACTAATCACTGGGCTATGGATGGAACAGATACTTCAAGGATTGATGGAAAAACCAACCAAACGAGAAAAAACACCGCTGCCCCTCACCTGCCTTTCCAGAAGCCCCAGGAGGCATCCAGAAAGAAAGGCCAGAGACTCTCAGGAGACCTTTCCCGGGTTCCCCAGGTTGCAAGTGGCTGCTTGAGGAGTGTCGTAACTACAGAACAATAGTTACTTTGGATTCAGAGCAAGAGAACGTACATAGTTGGCTTGGATCTCTTACTGCCCAGTGGTGTGGACTTGGGCGAGTATGTATCCTCCCCGAACCTCAGATTTCTCCTCATCCTTAGAACTGGTTTCAGGATACAAGCCAGGCCTACCTGGTCTGAGAGGACACACCGGAAAGGACCATGTGGACTCCAAAGGTCTGCCCCCAAATAAAGCAGGCTCTGCTGCTGCCCTTGCCAAGTGGTCCCAGGGGGCCCGGGCTAAACACAGCTGCCTTCTGGGCAGGCACCAGGGAGCAGGGAGGCTGCCACCGCCTGATTCATCTCAGCTGAAGATGGCAGAGCTGGGTGTTTTCCGACTGGGTGAGGCTTCAGATGCCTTGTAGCTCAGGGATTTCTGAGCTGAGGCAGGAGGCAGGTAGGAGACCCAGGGGAAAGTAGCCCTGGGAGGCAGTGGGTGCCCGTTGGAGGCAGGGTCAGGAACTCTGTCTTCGAGTATGCCAGCAGAAGGGCCTGGCCAAACCCCAAACCATTATCCGGCCAGAGACAGGAAAGTGAATCAGAGACGACAAGGAAGAAGCCTGAGGTTAACCTCGTGCAGACTGCGGGCCCTGGTAAGGAAGGGGCTGGTGGGGGCCCGGGGTCTGGCTGGGCGTCTGATGACCCCTTGAACAAGGTGCTAAAGTGATTAAGGCATGGCCCGTGCCCAGGTCAGTTGCTGGGCAGCCAAGGGGAAAGAGCCCACTTTCCCCTACTCCAGTAAAGTGCCCTTCTGCCAGGAACAGCCTGTTTGCCCCCTGGTTTCCCACTTCAGTTTCTGGGAAAGGGGGATGACCAGGCTCTGCTGGCCTGGATACTGGCACTGCTGAAGGAATAAGGTGGACCACGCTGGCCGGGAAAGCCCCCAGACAAAGTGACTGACCCACAGAGAGGCCCACCCTGAGGCCCGCAGGGGCTGTGGCTACCATGGCCGTCCCTGGTCTGAGACCACAGGAAGGCCCACGAGTTGACCCCCATGACCCTGTCTGGAGTCCACACTGATGCAGCTCTGGGACTGGGGGGCAGTGGGGCAGGAGAGGTTACAGATGGGGGAGGTGGAGGAGGCTGGGTCAAGGGAGTTGTCCAAACGACTCCTGGAGGAGAACTGGGTGGGAGAGAGCCCCATGCTGGGCTCCAGCCGCTCCGGGCCCCAGGTCCCAGCATTGCTCTGAGGTCCTGGATGCCTGCTCCCAGCCACTCTACTATCTGGTCCCTTTGAGTGTGTACACCCAGTGAGGTCTGCGGAGGCCGGAGCCTCATCCTCAGTTACTCATTCCTTTCCCTGTGTGTTGCTAGACACTGAGCACAAAATGGTGAGCCAAAGGGTCTGTGAGGGAGACAGGTATTAGTCAGTCACACAGATAAGTATCTAACCGTAAGACCAAAACGGAGGTAGGAAGATATAGGCTCTGGGAGAGCTTATAACAGAGGACCTGACCAAGGATGCAGGGCCGTTGCAGGCCTTCCGGAAAATCAAGGCAGAGGAAGCCACAGAAGGATTTCAAGCCATGTGGTGTGGTCTAGTCCTCTTCCTTAGTCAATATGAACAACTTTCATTGACTAATTGCCTGGTGTGAGTGAGGCACTCTCTAAAACTGCAATGTCATTCCATCCTACAATAGCCCCATGAGTGGGTGATAATATGCTCTTTTATAGATGTAGAAACTAAGGTTTAGTGACACCTAAAACTTGGCCAGGGTCACAGCAGGTGGTAAGTGGCAGAGCCTAGCTTGGAACCCCAACCTGGCTGTTTTCAAAGTATTGTCTGTCCTGTTGGATCACACTCTAGTACGCACTTAACAGATGCTTGTTACGTCTGTCACAACAAATGGGGACTTCATGCCAGTCTGGCAGGCTTTGAGGATCCCCGGGGCCTTAGCATCCTCTTTCTTCTTCCCCTCAGAAGGATTGTTTAGTCTGGCGCTGGGCAGGGGTACCTATGACAGATTCCTACTCAGATTCAGATCTGGCCCTGCTGCTAACCCTACATCTACCGGGAAAGGAGGAGGGGTCTTCCAGGGTGCTGTGCCCACCACCTGGGCCTCTGGGAAAGGATCTTCTTTTTTTTCTTTAAGATTTTATTTATTTATTCGACAGAGAGACATAGCAAGAGCAGGAACACAAGCAGGGGGAGTGGGAGAGGGAGAAGCAGGCTTCCCGCCGAGCAAGGAGCCCGATGCGTGGCTCAATCCCAGGACCCTGAGACCATGACCACCCAGGCGCCCCCCTTTTATGGCGGGGAAAGGCCCTTCTTGACTTGGCAACCTCTCCACTGACTTCCTTTGGCTGGGTCCTTTGTGATCCTTGTGTTTTCTCCCTGCCCACCCTTTGGGCATCTCCCAGGCCCCTGGCTAATTATTGGCCCAGGTCACATCTGGGCACTGACCACTTTAGCTGGCAACAGGCTTTGATATTATTCTTATTTTGTCTGATCATGACCTTCTTGGGAGCAGAGACTGGAAATATGCTCACCATACAAGCAGCCAGATCTCCAGAGGAGGTTGTCATAGGCTGGGATTGCATGAGCAAGGTTGAATCAGGATCACTGAGTGTGACATCTGCAGGTTCGACACTGTAGTCATTCTGGGGAGACAGGGAAAAGGCTAAGGACATAACTCTCCCTCTGCCTGTGATATCTGGGGGAGCCTCAAAGAGGCATCGTTATCAGAGTGCTCTGTGGACACTCAATCCACGTTGGTTTCCCTTAAACGAGCTCCATGCCTACGTGCAAGAAGCTCTCTCTACTCTCCCAAAGAACAGCTTTAGTCTTGAAGAGAATTTGGCCCAAGGCCTATGTTATGTTTGGAGTATTTTACTATAGCAGCGACAACAACAAACCCTGGGGAGGGAGTAGAAATCTGATTTCCAGAATTGTTGCATTATATTCTTTTGAAAATCTGGTTCTAACAACAACTAGAGCAAATTACAAGGCGTGTAAAGATGCAAGAAAGTTGGTTCATACATGAGGGGGAAAAAAAGCAATCAACAGAAATTGTCCCTGAGGAAGCACAGACTTTAGACTTACTAGGCAAAGACATTAAATCAAGTATTGTTAAGTGTGTTCAAAGACTACAGGAAACCAGGTCTAAAGAATTAAGTCACTCACAGTGTCGTAGAAAGACAGGCACATCTTGGCTGATTCAGTTGGTGGAGCATGCAACTCTTGGTTTGTGAGTTTGAGCCCCACATTGGGTGTAGAAATTACTTAAAAATAAATTCCTAAAAAAAAAAAATAAAGAGCTAAAGGAAAATATGAGACTAATATCTTACCAAAGAGAGAATATCAGCAATTATAAAAAAGGATCCAAGTAGAAATTCTGGAGTTGAAAAGTACAATAACTGAAAGGAAAATTTCACCAGAGGGACTCAACAGTAGGCTTGAACAGCCAGAGGAAGAATCAGTGAATTTGAAGATAAACCCATTGAGATTATCCTGCCTGAATAACAGAAAGAATGAAGAAAAACCAATGAAGTCTCAGAGACCGATGGAACAACAACAAACCACACCAGCATATGCATAATAGGAGTCCCATGCATAATGGGGTGCCTGGGTGACTCAGTCAGTCAAGCGTTTGACTTTGCTCAGGTCATGATCTCGGGGTCCTGGGATCGAGTTCTGTGTGGGGCTCCCAGCTTAGCAGGGAGTCTGGTTCTCTCTCTCCCTCTGCACCCCCTGCTCATGCTCTCTCTCTCTCTCTCTTTCAAACAAGTAAATAAAATCTTTTTTAAAAAGGGAGAGGGAAGACAAAGCAGTAGAAAGAATATTTGAAGAAATAGTTTGACACTTTCCAAATTTGATAAAAAACATTAAACTACACATTCAAGAAGCTCAATGAACTCCAAGTAGGAATACTCAAAGACACCCACACCTAGACTCATCATAATCAAAATTTCAGAAGACAAGGAGACCTTGGAAAGCAGCAGGAGAGAAATGACTTACCCGGTACAAGGACCCCTCAATAAGGGTAACAGCTGAGTTTTCATCAGAAACCACGGAGGCTAGAGCACAGTGAGATGATGTGCACAGAGTGCTGACAGGAAAAATACCTGGCTACCAAGAATTCCAAGAATTCTAAATCCAGCAAAAATTCTATATGCAGCCTTCAAAAATGAAGACAAAATTAAGACTTTTCCAGATAAATAAGAACTGAGAGTTTGTCACTGAGCAGATGTGACCCATGAGAAATACCAAGGGAGTTCTTGGGCTGAAATGAAAATATACTACATAGTGGGGTGCCTGGGTGGCTCAGTTGGTTAAGTGTCTGCCTTCAGCTCAGGTCATGATCCTGGAGTCCTGGGATCACAGCCCTGCATCAGGGTCCCTGCTCAGCGGGGAGTCTGCTTCTCCATCTCCCTCTGCCTCTCCCCCTCACCCATATACACTCTCTCTCTCTTTCTAATGAAGAATTAAATCTTAAAAAAAAAAAAAAGAAAATATACTACATAGTAACCTGAGTCCACATGAAGAAATAAAGAGTGTGTAAAGGTAAATATGTAGGTAAATACAAAAGACTGTATTTTTTTCTTACCTGACTTAAAAGAAAACTACATAAAGCAATAATTATAAGTCTATGTCAATGGGCAAAAGTTGTGTAAAGATGTCATTTGTGAAAATAACAGCATTAAGGAGGGGGAGTATGGAGCAATATAGGAGCAAAGTTCTGGTGTACTATCAAAATTAAATTAGTGTATTTCCCTAACTGTCTCATTTGTTTGTTTCCTGGTTCGCCATTTCATTTGATTCAAGATCTTTATAAGATCCATAATTTGCAACTTCTGTATGTGAAGTCCCCTCCCTTTTTTTTTTAAAGGTTTTATTTATTTGACAGAGAGAGACAGCGAGAGAGGGAACACAAGCAGGGGGAGTGGGAGAGGGAGAAGCAGGCCTCCCGCTGAGCAGGGAGCCCGATGTGGGGCTCGATCCCAGGACCCTGGGATCATGACCTGAGCCAAAGGCAAACGCTTAAGACTGAGCCACCCAGGCGCCCCGTGAAGTCTCTCTTTTTTTTAAAGATTTTATTTATTTATTATTTGAGAGAGAGAGTGAGAAACCACCAGTGGGGGGAGGGGCAGAGGGAGAGGGAGAGAGAGAATCTCAACACGCGGCTCGATTTCACGACCCTGAGACCATGACTTGAGCTGAAATCAAGAGTGGGATGCTCAACCAACTGAGCCACCCAGACGCCCCCATGTATGTGAAGTCTCTTTCAATCTCTGTAGCTCATCCATGTTGGGTCTTTAAGAGATATGAAAATGTTTACAGATAATATCATGCACCCTCAGGGGGTGCCCAGGTGGCTCAGTCGGTTAAGTGCCCCACTCTTGGTTTTGGTTCAGGTCATGATCTCAGGGTCATGAGATCCAGCCCAGCATGGATATCTGAGCTCAGCACAGAGTCTGCTTGAAATTCTCTCCCTCTCCCCAGGGCCCTCCCCGCGCTTGCTAAATAAATAAATAAATAAATAAATAAATAAAATCTTTTTAAAAACCCACTGTGCACTCTCAGGAATCTGCTTCAGATTCATTCTATGGGAATAGAACCCAAATCATTTATGAGCTGACAATTTTCAAGGTAAGATGACAGATGCACGGGAGTTGGCTTTTCTCGAATCTCTGCTTTTGCAGATTTTTGAAAATTTTCAGAACAATATTTTAATATAAATAGTATACTCAATTCACTGTTCACATCACAATGCTTGAGGAAAATTAAACATTTTTCTCAGTATTTACAAATTTAAATTGGGGTAATCTAAGCCAGATTGTTCTAAAATGCTAATGGTAATCCCCAGGACAACCACTAAGAAAATAATTCAAAACACACACAACAAAAACAAAACAAAAAAATTCAACCCCCCCAAAAAAAACAAATGGAAAATAATTCGAGAATATATAATAAAAGAAACAACAAGGGAATTAAAATGGTGTACCTGAGTGTTTTTGTATGAAAGGCTCACTCTCAGCTGTCAATGAGAAACTGGGGAACCTTAACTCCCCGAGGAGGTGAAAGGGGCAGATTCTCCTGGACCTCATGCTCTACTCATCCCTTGAGATAAAATACTAATGTTACTTAGTTTTCACAGCACTTTCCCAGATAAGATCATGTTTCCTCCTCACAACAACCTTATAAGGCAGACTTTATAATATCAGTTTTAAAAGTGAGGGCTCTGGGGCTCAGAGAGGTTAAGTACAAGTCCAAGGACACACAGCTAGCATGTGAAAGGTGGGACTAAAATGAGGTCTGTCATATTCAAGCGCGAGGCTCCTTCCTCCAGAGCTCTGCTCAGCACTTGGCCATCAGAGATGCTGTTTCCTATTCCTTTGTTCCCTTTTCTAACTTTTAATTCTAGAAAATATCAAACATACGGCAAAGTAAAGAGATAGTAACATGAACCTTCATGCACCCATCACTCAGCTTCAACAGCTATGGCCAATCTTGACCCACCTATACCCCCACTCACTATCTCCTGCCCCCTTCCCATTATTTTGAAGCAAATCCCAAATACATCCTTTCATATGTAAAATATTTAGCATGCATCTTTAAAAGGTAAGGATTTGTTTTTAAAACATAACCACAGGGGCGCCTGGGTGGCTCAGTCCTTAAGTGCCCGCCTTGGGCTCCGCTCGGTCAGGGTCTTGGGGTCCTGGGATCGAGCCTCCGCGGGAAGCCTGCTTCTCCCTCTCCCACTCCCCCTGCTTGTGTTCCCTCTCTCGCTGTGTCTCTCTCTGTCAAATAAATAAATAAAATCTTAAAAAAAAAAAAAAAACATAACCACAAAGACTCTTACACTCCTGAAAAATTAATAATTCCTTAATATTATCAAATATCTAAGTTAGTGTTTCAATTTTCTGTCTCATAAATATTTTTTTGGAGTTTGTTTGCGTATGAACCCAAATATCATTCATACACTGAAGCCTCTTTCCGTCATAGAGTACCCTTTCCTCATTTCTTCTCCCCCCACCCACCCCCCGGCAGTTTCCTTCCTGAAAGCTCTGGTTCATTGGTCCTGTAGTTTCCCGGAATCCAGATTTTCCTGAATGTGGTGTCATCATGTCACTGATTTGTTTCTCTGTCACTCGTTTCTTATAAATTGGAGGTTAGATCTAGAGACTTTATCAGATTCACAGTCAATTTTTTTGACAAACATCCTTCATAGGTGCTGGTGTGTACTTTGGTCAGGAGGTACCCAGGGCTGACTGTCTCCTTTTTTTTTTTCATGACATTTTTATTTCTAAAACATAGAAACAGCTTCAATGACTGATACCAGGAGAATAGTTACATATGATGGTTCATTGTTACCGTGGAATTTTATGCAGTCCTTAGCAATCATAGTTTTCAAAGAATACTGAGTGATATGGGGAAAGCTTATCAGAGCACTTTAAGGGAAAGAAGCAGGAATAAAAAATACACACAGTATGCTATATATGCGTACAGAGGGAAAAGATTAGAGGAACCACTAATAACAAGAAAAACAATTATGGTAATAGAGGCTATTACTAAAGGCTAGGATTATGGGGGATTTCTCTCTTTTTTCTGCATTTTCTAATTTTTA
Source organism: Zalophus californianus (assembly GCF_009762305.2). Classification (NCBI taxonomy): domain Eukaryota; kingdom Metazoa; phylum Chordata; class Mammalia; order Carnivora; family Otariidae; genus Zalophus; species Zalophus californianus. Next base: position 92,438,523 of record NC_045598.1, read on the forward strand.
ATAAAACGTTCATACTGCTTTTATAATCGGTAAAAATAATTCAAGATATTTTGTAAAACTTCTACTTCTGTGTGTGAAGTTGTGATCTTCCCGAAGCCATCCTCCAGACCACAAAATGTTACCTTCTGAGGCGAGATCTAAACAAACCAGAGCAGTTTGACCAATTGAACAAATTACTGGTCAGTTGCTGGTGGGTGACTGGTTGTTTGATGTCTCTGAATGGTCATTTTGGTCACAGACAGCAGTCTGCTTGTGTGCACGGGCCTAGAGAGAGTAGAGAACATCTCATCAGGAAGGCCAACTGAGCGGACCCTTCAGCTTAGCCAGCTGGGCCGGTGGGCCTGGGTTTTCAGAGAGCCCAGTCCCACGGCCCTGGGCCCTCCCCCAAATTACTCACTATAAAACCTCTCACACACAGCCGCAGAGATACAACGCCCCCAGCAACAAAGGTAAGTGTGGACAGCTACAGATGCACAGAGCAAGGCTGCCCTGGTAGGGCAGCCCGCCGCCGGAGCGGAGCCAGAGCAGAGCCGGAGTGGCCCTCGGCCAGGACAGCAGGACCAGGCTGCAGGGTTGACCCAGACAGAGCAAGAAGTGAGAATTCCATGTATGATTTCAATTTTCTCCTTCCGATCTAGGTTAACCCAGATCCAGTCCCTGAACAGAGTAGGCATTGGATATTGATGTATAAGAGGAGACTCGATTTTAGGATCTCTATTGGCCCTTTTCCAGCCCTGACACTCTATAGTCTTTTCTAGGACCAGTTTCCTCCAAAGCCTATGAGCCATTTGAACTATATTGAGGGGAGAGATCTTTCACTTTCTCACTCATAAGTAACCATTTACACTATGTTCTCAAGTGTAGACCATCAGATTGTGACACAGACACACACACACAGAGGCTGTGAAATCTACAACACAACCCAAATTCCACTCGACCCCCCAGGGAGACCACAGATCACCAGGGCAAGCTCCCAGTCATGTTGTTCTTGCTTTCCTCTAAGTGGATGATATATTTGAAAACTTTCATTTTTCTGTTTATGAAGTTCGCATAAGCCGATTATACATAAATGGGAAAAGACAAAAAGTATACATAAGAAAATAAAAAAGTCACTCTTAGCCGCACTATTCTGTGACAACTGCTGCCAACATTCTTTTGTATTTCCTTCCAGTATAGGACTAGTACTATGTTTATACTTTTATATAGTTAATATCATAATGTATATTCAGTTTTATATCAATTTTATACGTAATATAATCGTGAAACGTTTCCCACATCATTATAACTTTTACAGATATTCTTTTATTCTTTTAGCCTCTATAGTTTCCTGAGCTGATTCGTCTAATCCACAATTATTTACCGAACATCTGCTATGTACAAGATAGGCACCATGGAGCATTCAAAGGGATGAGACCATAACAGCATTTCTGTCCATGAAGACACAGATGTGCAAAGCTTTCAGACAAGGCCAGGGAGGAGTGGAAGACACAGGATGGGTGACTGTGGAGACCACATTTTCTGAGCTGGAAACTGGTCCACAAGCTCTGACCAACAAGACCCGGGCAAGTCATCGAATAGCCTGGTGCCTCAGTTTCCTCATCTGTAAAGTAGGGATGATAATAGTGCCTCTCTCTAAACTGCCCTGGAAAAATAGCACTATGAAAGTGTTTGCTGTTTTTATTATTTGGAGGATACAAAAGTATTTCAGAAGCTGTTGCTTGGTTGTCAAAATATTTGCGTTTCTAGCACATTCTAATGTAGGGATTGTGGAGCAAAATATTTGAACTATGAAGTGTCCTGGGAGATACAGAGTAAAGGCCATCCTTGGAGGAAGGGGAGATGGGGAAGGGAGGGAGAGACAGAGAGACATAAAGAGACAGAGGCAGAAAAAAAGAGACACAGAGACAGAGTTGTTCCAGCTAAGGATCAGTGAAGATACACAGAGGAAGAAAGATTTGAAATGGGCTCTAGAGTCTTCCTGAAAAATTATAACCCTTTGCGTTAAAAGTTCAAACACTGAGGTAGAGGAACCACATCTGACACATAGCCTCAGCAGGTTTGAACTCCATCCCCAGAGCCTGCCCACCGCGTAGCACACAGCGTAGCACACGGCGGGTGGGGGAGACACTCCGTTCACCTCTGTGGAGCCGAAAGGAACAAAGCAGAAAGTGAAGACACATGCAACTTCTAAATCGATGGTTTCCCTCTTTCGTTTTCGCCAGGAGCCAAACCCTGAGCTGGGACTTTTGTTCTACTGCAAACATTCACCACCAATTTTTCAGCACACTGTCATGTGATAGGGGAATATCAGCAGAGGGCCAAACGGAGCATACTTTACGCAGCATTTGACTTTCTGGCTTACAGTCACAGACCATCTTTCCCAGAAACTGTTCTCTTCATCCTTTCGCATATTTGACAAGCAACTTTCTCATTAAAAAAAAAAAAAAAAAAAAAAGTTTTCACCTGAGCAGTATTTAAAAAAAAAAAAAAAGATGAATGAAGCCCAGTGCCTAACTCTGTTGTTGAAACAGCACGGATCATGAGGTGAGCCCTGATTGCAGTCCCACAACCTGGGTTCAACTTTGAATGCCTTACGGAGGAGCAGGCAGCCTCTCTAAGGTGAAGGTGGTGGAAGCAGGGAAATCTGCAGACTTAGAAGGGTTTGTGGAGAAACTGGTATTCAGCCCTATAATATGATTCATAGGTTACAAAACAGCTTTGCACATATTTTATTACTTGGTCCTCACAACATCTGGTGAAGCAGCTCTTTTTATTATTTACCCAGAAAGAACCGAACCCAAAGAATTGAAGGAACTGGTCCAATGTAAGGACACCCCAGGGCTTTCATGCCAGGTTTTCCCGGCTCGACCTGAAACTGCTTGAGGACAAGAACTCTGCTGTATTCATCCCCAGATCCCCATCGAACTCAACATAGGACTTCGCTCAGAGCAGATAATAAATGTGTGCTTGGAGAATGCACGTGCGGGCGCCTGGGTGGCTCAGTTGGTTGAGCGACTGCCTTCGGCTCAGGTCATGATCCTGGAGTCCCGGGATCGGGTCCCGCATCGGGCTCCCTGCTTGGTGGGGAGTCTGCTTCTCCCTCTGACCCTCCCCCCTCTCATGTGCACTCTCTCTCTCTCTCATTCTCGCTCTCTCAAATAAATAAATCAATAAAATCTTTAAAAAAAGAGAGAGAGAGAGAGAGAGAGAGAGAGAGAGAGAATGCACGTGTATAGGCTTCGGACACCGCCTCTCCACACCTCAGAGTGCTGGGTGAATGGTCCTTCCCCATTTGGAAGAGTCAATAACCAACTCCTTTCCTCTCTGAATTCCCTTCGGACACCTGTATGTACTGTGTCAACAGGGCAATAGGGCATCCGTTCCATTCTGTGCCCCTTACTGCACTGAACACTGGTGTATCCATTTCCTATTGCTGTTGTACCAAATTACCACAAACTTAGTGGCTTTAGAACAGCACAAACTAATTTTCGTACCGTTTTAGAAAACATTAGTCAGAAATCAGTTTCCAGTTTCACTGGGCTAAAATCAAGGTGTCTTGATCAGGGCTGGTTCCTTCTGGAGCCTCGGAAGGGAGAATCTCTTTCCTGGCCTTTTTCAGCTTCCAGAGGCCACCCGCATTCCTGGCCCTGTGGCTCCGCATTCAAAGCGCATCCCTCCAGGCTCTGCTTCTCCCCTCACATCGCCCTCTTCTCTTTTGGGGTCACATTTCCACCTGCCTTTTTCTTGTAAGGACACCTGTGATTCCATTTAGGTTCACCTGGATCAGGTAACATTCTCAGGGAGGAGGATTTGCATATTTTTAGGGAGCATTATTCAGATTACCACATTTATCGTTATTTAATACTGACAATTTACTTTTTAATTTTATATGTGCCTGTCTTTCTAGGACACTTGAGTGACTTGAGAGCAAGGACTGTACCTTGTTTACTCCATATTTCCGGCTCCTCATACAGTGCGTCACATCCAGTGGAGGCTTCATAAATGATTATGTGAATAAATAATCCCATGTCTGTGGATTGCTTCTGCCCTAGGATCATCACAGTACAACATTCCAAAGAAATCTAAATCTGACTTCAAAAAGCCTTAAAAGATGAGTCAGTCTTTAGCAAAATTCTCTTGGGGCCATAGAGGAGGAGGTCACACAGCATAGTACACAGCAAAACTTCCTTAAAAAATGCCCTGGAGACATTTCTCCTTCTCCTCCAGACCCCTTCACTCAGTCTTTCCCTTCTTCTGCCCATCCACTGCTCCAAGCAGCCAGATTTGTCATTGTTCCTAGGGAAAATGGAGGAGCATCAGGATTTAATTTTGACACTACCCATTCTTAACCAATGGGCAGGTCTCACTAGGAGAAGAAAAAGAAGGAAAAAAAAGCACTATGCACTTCCTAAATCCCTGGGTGTGTTCCTGGATCTGTCTGCCACACAGGGTCTGCGAGGCATTGTGTCTCGTTCCCAGTGATCCCATTTGGACCATATTTGGGACCAGCCCTCTGTTCCCCAGCCAGCGTCCAGAGGCTGACTCCGAGGAGTAAGGGGAGCGAGCTGCCCGGAGGCCTGTCTGGCCCCAAGGCTCTGGAATGTGCAGCCTTCCCAAGGCAGCCCAGCATCTCCAGCGTGAACGTCTTGAAGGCCTTCCTTCTTCCTCCTTCCAAATTAAAGTCAAAAAACCAAAAAATGAGTCTGAGTAAAATCTCACTTGCTTTAGTAACTCTTGGCTCTAAATTCCTGATGCTCTGACACGATCCAGCCCGTTCTGATTCTGCAAGCTTTGCTTCTAGGCACTTAGCTTGTGTGGGCAGGTCACTCCGAGGGCATAGTAATGACAAGAGTCTCAATGTTTTATTTACTTCCTTGTGGATAAGTTTCCTAAAATGGAGTAAATAGTCCGGAAGATATGACTGGACTGTATGAAAATTTTTATAGTTTTGGTACATATCATTTGATTGTTTAAGGAATTACCCAAACATATCATCGCCAGCAACATGTAAGTACATACTGCCCCACAGTTTTGTTAACATGAGATTTATCATTTTTATTTGTTTTTACTAGTTTAATAGTTCCAGAATGGTATCTTAAAGTTGTTTAGATATGTTTTTCTTTATTGCTTTCAAGGCTGTATATTTTTCTTTTTTTTTTTAAAGATTTTATTTATTTATTTTACAGGGAGAGACGCAGCAAGAGAGGGAACACAAGCAGGGGGAGTGGGAGAGGGAGAAGCAGGCCCCCCGCCGAGCAGGGAGCCCGATGCGGGGCTCTATCCCAGGACCCTGGGACCATGACCTGAGCCGAAGGCAGACGCCCAATAAGTGAGCCACCCAGGCGCCCAAGGCTGTATATTTTTCTATGTGATGTTTGTTCTTCCTTTTTATTTGTTAATAAACTACTCATCTCCTCTGGCAACTTACAGACTGGAATCCAGACACAACTATATATTTGTATCAGTTCTTTCCTATTTTGCAATAAGCTTCTAATAATTATATTTTTCACATACACTTTTCCTATAGCCTGTGTCTACTGTAAGTTTTAAAATAATCTTTATTTTTTAAGACTAATGTTTATATATTCATATTTTTCTATCTTGTCCTCAATATTTGTCATTTCTTCAGTAGTCAGACCTTTATCACTCCTTTAAACACAAGATTTTTTTCTTATTCTTAAAAATACTAGTGTGTGTTTCACTCTGAAATTTATTATTCAATATGATATAATGTATTACTCTCAAGTAATACATGGCATAAAGTAATGAACTTCCTTCCTATCATCCCATCGCCTGAACAGTTAGTAAGCGATGAAATCTTTCTGCATTGTTGTATTGTTTCTCGTTTGTTTTAAATTAAGTTTATAAAGTAGGACATCTGAGCCAGAGGAATTTCTGTTCTGTTTCGTTCACTCAACAAAAATTTTTTTGAGCACCTACTATATGCCAGGCACTGTTCTAGGTGCTAAGGATACAGCTGTGAACAAAACAAGCATTTCTGCCCCCATGGAGCTAACATTCTGGTGAAGGAGTGGAACAGGGAAAAACAAATTTCAAAAAAATACATGATAGATGGATAAATAAATAACAAGTAAGATAGGAAAAATGTTAGGGAGCCTGGCTTTGGGTTGAAATTTCCAATGGGGAACTTCAGGACCTCACTGAGAAGGTAACATTTGAGCAGAGACCTGAAGGAAGGGAGCGAACAAGCATGCAAATATGGGGGTGGGGGGGTGGTGCCTGGGTGGCTCTGTCCATTGAGCGATTTTGGTTTTGGCTCAGGTCCTGGTCTCAGGATGGTGGGATCGATCCCCTCCTCGGGCTCCATGCTGAGTGTGGAGTGTGCTCGGAGATTCTCTCCCTCTGCCCCTGCCCCACTGGTGCACGTACTCACTCTCGCTCTCTCTCTCTCTCTCTCTCCAGTAAATAAATAAATCTTTAACACACAAACACACACATGTCTGGGGGAAAGTAGGTTCAAGAAGAGAGCAGCAATTGTAAAGGAACATCAAGTTCCTAATGTGCTCTGGCTGGGGTGCTAGAAAGCCCGTAAGAGAAAACGGAAATCTGTGAGGATCTGTGAGAAGGCTCCAGACTATTGGTAGGGACAGAAGGCCATGGGGGCCTCTGTCAGAGTCCCCGGAGGTGGGCCAGTGAGAAGTGGTGGGTTCTGGACCTCTTTTTGACCTGAAATAAAGAAGGTCAAGGATGACTCCACATATTTTGGCCAGACCATTGGACAGGTGGTTTTGCCTTCCCTGGGATGGGAACAGGGAACTGGTTATGTTTTAAGCTTAAGATGCTATACCCAACAGAGATGTTCCACTGATTTTTTTTTTTTTCCCCTGTTTGGGGACCTATCGTTTTGATAAATGTGTTTTTTACAATGCATTTTCAATCCTGCGAGAGAGTTCTTATTTTTTCCCACTGTTCTCTAAGATTGATATCAGTTATTCAGCTTCTATACTTCTATAAGTACTTCTATACTTAATACTTCCGTAAGTATTTTACAATGCCTTAAACTAATATTGCATTAAATCTATCAACTTTGAAAACAGTCACATTTATTAAATTTTGTTTTTCAGTAATGATCTAGTATATCTCTCCATTTGTTCACATCTCCTTTTCCTTCTCCTATTATGGTTTAATAATCATCTCGGAATAAATACTGGTGGCTCAAAGAAAATCCTCAACCAAATTTATTTTTGGTTTGCAGTTATGAATGGAATCTTTCTCTTTTCTTTATTTTATCTTTTTATTAATATGCGGCCGTATTTCACTAACAGCTAGAAATGCAGTTGTTCTGTGTGGGTTTCTTCTGGCTACATCTTTGCTGGATTCATTTATTATTTCTAGTAATTTAGGGGTTGCTTTTCTTGGAACTTTCAGGTATATAATCATGTCAACTACAGAAAGTAGTATTTTTTTAATCCCTATATTTTTATGTCCTTCCCAAATAGCTATTACCAACATTTCCATTACCATGTTGAAAGAATAGTGCCGGGTGAAACTTCTGCTCCTGCTTTCAAGGGGAGGAACCATCCTCAATCTCCAGTAAGTGTGACATTGACCCTTCAGAAAAAGCACATGGTTCTTCTCATTGAAGAATAAAAATCTCCACATCTTATTTTGAAGCTTTAGTGAGGAATTATTATTAAACTTTATTGAATGTCTTTTCATCAACTGTTAAATAAATGAGTACACACTTAAAATTGCTTTTCTTTTTCATCCCTGATTTAATTTGCTACATTTTCTCTCTTTCTAAAATGGAAATTAACTAGTTAATGGAGGGCCAAGGAATCCAAATGCAATTATATTTTTCTTTTTTTCTCTTTAATTTTTACCAGCTTTTGGCTTATGTCTATTATTGTATTATTTAGGACCTAAAACTTGATAATTGTTAGGCACTAACAATTGTTAGGTTCAATGTATGTTATCGCCCTTAATATTTGTGACCATAAGATCTATTTTATTTGACATCCTGTTTTTCACATACTCATAACAGAACTTAGAATATGCCCATCACTTTCGTTTTGTTTTTTTTTAAGTCTTTGGGGGGGAGCGCCTGGAGGGCTCTGTCGTTAGGCATCTGCCTTCTGCTCAGGTCATGGTCCTGGGATCCTGGGATCGAGCCCCGCATCGGGCTCCGTGCTCAGCGGGAGGCCTGTTTCTCCCTCTGCCGCTCCCCCTGCTTGTGTTCCCCCTCTCACTGTCTCTCTCTGTCAAATAAATAAATAAAATTTAAAAAATAAATAAATAAAGTCTTTTGGTTTTAATTAGTTTTCTTTTTTTTTAAATTTTTATTGTTATGTTAATCACCATACATTACATCATTAGTTTTTGATGTAGTGTTCCATGATTAATTAGTTTTCTTATAGGTAATGAATAGTTGTATTTATTTTATAACCCAGACTTTAAATTTATTTTCTCCTCGTAGGGAGGTTTATCTCCTTGACGTATAATATAAATGATATACTTGTATGATCTTTCCTTGCCCTTTACATTTATCATTATTGCTTCTTATTTTTACTTGCCTATTTTCTTTTACTTGTCTCTGTGGGGATACAGAAGCACCAACCTTTGTGGTAATATTTTGACAGTCTGGAATCCTTTTTGAGTTTCTAGGTTTTTTGGGTAGGATTTGGCAGATATTTGAATGCAGGCTTTTTTTTTCCCCCCCAAGAGTGTCTCATTGACATGTGATAACAGATCTAGGAAGCAGGTATTATTACCTACATTGAGGCTCAAGGAGGTTAATCGACGTGTCAATGTTTTACATCTAGTAAGTGGTAGAACCATAAAGTAAACTTTATTATATTACCAGTGGGTTTTACTTTGATTTGTTAGCCTTGCCTTTCAGCAATGTCCTAGTAGATTAGTTTGTCCTCAAGGTATCTCTTTTTCATGGTCTTCTTCGTCCCTGGCTGTGGTCTTTGCCTCTGTAGGGCTCTGCCGGTAAATAGCACCCAGCCTCTCTTTCGGTCTTCAAGAAGAAAAGATGGAATTGGTCAATCTCACTTGCTTATGGGCAAAGGGGAGACTCAGATTCAAGTGTGCCCCTCTCCAAAGCCATGGAGTAACCACCATGACATAGATGTGGTCTGTAGATGTGGCCTGGGGACCACCTGCCTCAGACACATCTGAGACATTAACTGCTCACTAATAAAACACATTCCTAGGCCCCAGTTTAGATTGATCGAGGCAGAAACCCTGGGGATATATCCCAGAAATCTTAACTTCATCCTAACTGAATGGGCCCCTCAGGTGGTTCTCATGCACACTCAAATCTGAGAACCACTGCCCAAGTCTGACACACGTGTGTCAAACAGACATAGATGTCCCCCGATCCATCGTGTTCCTATGTAAGCCTCTCCCTTAAGTGTGGGCAGAATGTGTGTGGCAAAGGTAGTGGTACAGATGCTTCTGTGCTTTCGGTACATTTTATGAGGCTGTCTTAGAGGACTGGAGAAAGAGGGTTTCCTACTGGCCTTCAAGGTAAGCCACCATGTTGTGGAAGCCTATGAGAGTGCCACATGCCAGGAAATGTGGGTGACCTCTGGACGCTGAAAGCAGTCCCCAGATGACAGCCAACAGGAAAATAGGGAGCTCAGTCAGCCAAAACCTTGATTGTAGCCTTGTGTGACCCTGAGCAGAAGGCCCAACAAAGCCATGCCTGGACTCCTGACCCACAGAGACTGTGAAATAATAAATGCAGGTTGTTTTAAGCCATTACATTGTGGTAATTGGTTACACAGCAATAGAAAACTAATTTTGACACCCACCTTTCTTATCACATTATTTACAGACTTGGGGGCAGAGGCTGTATGTTATTATCTATTTATTTACTTTAATCTTAAATGTATCTTTTAAAATAGGTAAGGGGTGCCTGGGTGGCTCAGTCAGTTAAGTGTCTGACTCTTGATTTTGGCTCAGGTCATGATGTCAGGGTCGTGAGATGGAGCCCCGGATCGGGTTCTGTGCTGGGCGTGGAGACTGCTTGGGACTCTCTCCCTCTCCCTCTCTCCCCCTCTCTCTAATAAAACAATTTTTTAAATAAAATAAAATAGGTAATACACCATTATACATTCATTATAACATTTAAAAGACCAACACAAGGGCGCCTGGGTGGCTCAGTTGGTTAAGCGACTGCCTTCGGCTCAGGTCATGATCCTGGAGTCCCAGGATCGAGTACCGCATCGGGCTCCCTGCTTGGCGGGGAGTCTGCTTCTCCCTCTGACCCTCCCCCCTCTCATGTGCTCTCTCTCTCTCTCTCTCTCATTCTTGCTCTCTCAAATAAATAAATAAATAGAATCTTTAAAAAAATCTCTTAAATAAAAAAAATAATAATAAAAATAAATAAATAAAAGACCAACATAACAAATACTGGCAGGATGTGGAGCAACTGGATTTCTCATGCCCTGCTAGTGGGAATGGAGAAGGGTCCAATCACTGTGCAAAACTCGCATTTCTTAAGACGTTAACATACACACACCTACAAGCTAACCTTCCCACTCCAAGGCATTTACTCAAAAGAAATGAAAACATATTTTCACCCAAAGACTTACAGGCAAAGGTTTGCAGCAGCCTTATTCGCATAACTCAAATCTGTAAACAACCCAAATGTTCATCAACAGTTGACTGGATAAACAAAATGTGGTACAACCATACAACAAAACACTATTGAGGAACATGCTCTTGAATACACAAAATCACATGAAGAAATCTCTAAGCCGTCATGCGGTGTGCAAGAGCCAGATACGGAAGAGCTACCACCTGATTCCATTTATATAAAATGCAAGCTGGCCTCTAATGACAGAGGGCAGTTCAGTGGTTGTAGGGGGCCAGGGTGGAGAGAGAGGGACAGCAAAGGGGCATGAGGAATCCTTGGGGGATGAGGGAAATATTCTGTATCCAGATTGTGATGGTGGTTTCACAAGTGTATACAATTTTCAAAATGTATTGCTTTGTGCTTTTTAAATGGATGTGGTTTAACTGTGCAAAAAACTCAGTAAACTTGGCAAGGAAAAACAGATCCACGTGGTTCAAAATTCAAAAGGTACAAAAGGTGCAAAGTGGCCCTTTTGTTAGTGGCCCTAACAGAGGCAACCACCATTACCAATTTCCTGGGTAGCTTTCGGCAGATATTTTTACTTCATATGAAGTAAAGATCTTTACATATCAGCACATTAAAAAAGAAAGCCTTCCTCTTTCTTCTTTTTAATAGTTGTATAATTGTCCCTTTATGGTTGTACCATAATTTACTGAACTAGTTTTTAATTGATGGACATTAGGTTATTTCCAATCTTTTTACAAAGAAAATAACAATGAACTCAAACTGGTGGGTTATAGAATATGTGAAGTTTTTTTTTTATTTTTAAAGGTATTACTAAATTACCCTCCATAGAGGTCACAGCAGTACCCATTCCCACCAACAGCAAGAGTGCCTACTGTCTTCCACAGCCTTGCTGGAGTACTGTTATCAGACTGTTCAATGGGATAGATAAAAAAAAGAATAGATCATTGTAATTTTATTTTTTTATTTTTATTTTTTTAAGATTTTATTTATTTGCAAGAGAGAGAATGAGAGACAGAGAGCATGAGAGGGAGGAGGGTCAGAGGGAGAAGCAGACTCCCCGCTGAGCAGGGACCCCGATGCGGGACTCGATCCCGGGACTCCAGGATCATGACCTGAGCTGAAGGCAGTCGCCTAACCAACTGAACCACCCAGGCGCCCTATAATTTTATTTTTTATTTCTCCTATTATGAGTAGGGTTGAGGGTCTTTTCACATTTTTTAAAAGATTTTATTTATTTATTTGACAGAGAGAGAGACAAGCAGGGTGAGTGGGAGAGGGAGAAGCAGGCTTCCTGTGGAGCAGGGAGCCCGATGCAGGGCTCGATCCCAGGACCCTGGGATCATGACCTGAGCTGAAAGCAGACGCTTAACGACTAAGCCACCCAGGCACCCCATCTTTTCACATTTTTAAAGAGTTATTTATAGTTGTCTTTGCAGTTACTTTTTTGTGAAATCGTTATTCATATCTGCCTATTTTTCTGTAGCATTGTTGGGCTTTTTCATATTGCCTTCTAATAGTTCTTTACACCTGGTCTTGACTCAGATGCCCTAGGAAACTGGCTGAGACAAAGCTTACATTCTTTTTTCTTTTTTTTTTTTTTAAAGATTTTATTTATTTATTTGACAGAGCGAGACAGCGAGAGCAGGGACACAAGCAGGGGGAGTGGGAGAGGGAGAAGCAGGCTTCCCGCTGAGCAGGGAGCCCGATGTGGGACTCGATCCCAATCATGACCTGAGCCGAAGGCAGACGCTTAACAACTGAGCCACCCAGGCGCCCCAAAGCTCACATTCTAATGCTTTACTGGGGGAGCGCAATGTCAGGACAGCAAGAATGAAGAGAGATATGGCAGTGAGGCCAAAAAGTAGGGAAAGCAAATACAGGGTGGTACATTACCAAGCTGGTCACAGATTCACAAAGAAACAGATCATTGCACGGTTATGTGAGTATCACTGGTGAGATGGGCAGAAAGGGATATCCTCTGTCAGTTCCCTCCCATCTGCAGTCTCTCAGAGGTCAATATTTGCCTCACAGGGTGCTAATTGCCTTGCACTCCTGGGTGGCACGCCCAGCACAGCTAGCGGGGAAGCCAGATTTTGTGTCCTGTGTCATAGTGTTTCTCTTAGTCCAGAAGAGGGGGAGGCATAGCTCCCAGATCTGGGCAATTGTGGCCGTTGCCCAGCTTTCATCCTGGCAGAAGACAAGCCAGGCAGTGTGTTGGGGACAAGGCAATGAGGGCAGTGGCCAGGGGACACCACTGAGCAAGCAACTGAGGTCCTGGAGAGCCCCAGGTAGAGCCGAGCAATTCTGGAGAAATTTTATATATTTTTTTACATAAAATTATAAATTTTATAGATATATTTCCCCACTAATTGCTTAGATCTATCTACCTGCAATATCCAAAAAGGATAATGTGTATATATATACATAAATATATATATAAGCACATTCTCTTTTATTGTATATATGATATATATTACATATAAATGTATATTAATATAAATGAATATATATTACATACAAATGATATTATATATTATTATATATGTTATCCTTTGTGCTGTATTCTAAGTTTCAGATACTCCCTCCTGCCCAGTTTGTTATCTGATTTTGACTACTTATGGTGATTTTTTTGTTATGCGGAAAAGTTTTATTTTTATGGGACTGAATTTATCAGTACTTTCCCTTATGGCTTCAACCCTTTCCTACGCTAAGATTATGAAAATTAAAAAAAAAAAAACTTCCCATGTTTCCTTCTGGTGCTTCTAGGATTTCATTTTTCAAAGTTTAGATATCTCAGATTCGTCTTGATTTTATTTTAGTATAAAGGCATATATATAGTATGGATCCAAGTTTATTTTTGTTCTAAATGGCCACACAGTTGACCCTGATATAAAAGGACACTTTTATCATCTATTACGTTTCCTTACTTTTGAAGACTTTTTATTGAACCCGCTTTTGCCTGCTGGGTCTGAGACTCACAAGGTGGAAGGAATGATTTAGGAGACGAGAGTCACGCAGTTAACGGAGCTCCACTTTTGTCTCACACCGTGGTCCACTCCAGAGAGGGCAATGGTGGGAAAAGAGCAGGCAGTTATTTTTTTATTATGTTATTTTTTTTAACATAACTAATACTGCATTTTGTGATACTGTGTGTAATGATCTGGACTATGATACATCAAAATGGGGTGATATCTCTATAACTAACAACACCTCGGGGAAATGAAGGAGATGGAACTTTGAATTATGGCTTCTTCCCCTGGAGAATGTCATAAAACATAAATGTAGTCTTGGATGTGCTATTTTTACTTGGCATGGTCTGTGGGAGATCCTCAAAGGTGTTTCAAGTGCCAAAAAGACCAGACAGGAAAAAGGGGAGGGGGAACGGGTTCTTTTAAAAGAACCTGGGCCTCTGAAGCCACCCTTGGCCTAGAGCATTAACTCTGTCCTTGTGCCGCCCAAGTGCAATTTCAGTGACAATGAATGATTTATGATCCATCCTTCCTGGCTAGGCATACATTTCTTAGGGGCGTAGACTGAACTGAACCGAGCCCCGGCTACATTTAATCCCAGGGATTAGCCTAAAGCCTGAAACACAGTCATTGCTTCAAATGTATTTCTGGAATGACTGAAATAAAGATAATGATAATGAATCAACGCAGATCTCCTCCTGTGAAGCTTTTCCTGACACCATCTCTGTTCCCTTCAACCCAACCTGGACGCTGGGAGCCCACTGGGTCCTTTGATTTAACCGCTGACTTCCCCACTTCTCCTTTTATGCATCCCTCTTCCCCATAACAGTGTGAACTCTTTAGACACGTGAACTTTTTTTTTTAAGATTTTATTTATTTAATTGACAGAGAGAGAGAGACAGCGAGAGAGGGAACACAAGCAAGGGGAGGGAGGGTCAGAGGGAGAAGCAGGCTTCCCACTGAGCAGGGAACCCGATGCGGGGCTCGATCCCAGGACCTTGAGATCATGACCTGAGCTGAAGGTAGTCGCTTAACCAACTGAGCCACCCAGGGCCCCCGACACATGAACTGTCTTATTAATCAATCTTATGTCCCTAGCACTAGTAAACACTCAAAAAATATTTGTGGAGTGAATGCGTGAAGGAATGAATGGTCTGTAGGCAGACTGTTAGAAAAGGTCTGAATGTTGCTAAGGGCCAGCTCCTGTCTCTGGTCTTCATGTCCAGAAAGGAGATTATCTTTCCAGAGGAGAAAATATGGTCAAGTGGGAAGAATATAGGCTTTGGACAGAGAATACCTGAGTTCTGATTCCAGCTCTGTCACTTCCTTTGGACAAGTCAACTTCTCTTTTTTGAGCTTTAGGGTCTTGCCCTGTAGAGTAGATATAATGAGGATTGGAGATGAGGTTTGCCAGGTCGACCCCACCCCGCCCAGGGCATGGCATGTCCTAGGCCCTCTCTAACAGACGTGCTGTTGCTTCTGTTATTATTATTTACCACTATGGTTATTTAGAGGTGTGCGGGAAGTATGGAGGAAGCTGTTACCTGTACAGTTTGAGGACAGGATGGAGTGCGGGGAGACCTCCGATAATTGCGATGGTGATAATAGCCAGCAGATACTGAGCACCGACTCTGTCAGGCATTCCACACACATCCTTTCATTAAATCCTCACAACAACGCTTAACGTTGGTGGTATCACCCCACTTGTCGAAACGAGGAAGCTGAACCCCGAAGCACTTCTCTGAGGTTCAAGGTCGTAGAGGTAGTAGATGGTTGAGCCGGGTTCAACCCAAATCCATTTTGAAAGCTTTGCGTTAGGTTTGAACTCCTACCCTATCTTGGGTAACCCAGGAGCTAAGAATATTCTGGGAATGAAACCTAGGTTAGAGACCTGCCAAGAACCTAGATGTTGAGTTAACTTATGTAGAATTACAAGAACATACACCCCCATCTTTTTTCATGAACCCATGCTTATCACTCCTGCTGTCATTAATGATGTCTTAGTATTTAATCAACTGGGCTTGCCTAGACCAAATGGACCGCACTGGGTGTGGGGAAGTAGACTTGGGTGAAAAAAAATCTTCACCTGCACCTATTCCTTCAGCAGGGGCCAAGTACCAGGGGTTTTAGGACAGCTGTCTTTTAGGAAACTGCCCTGGGCCTGGCTCATCCCTAATGGGAAATGTCATTGGTTTGCATTTCCCCAGCACACATCAGATGTTGGCCTTAGCATACCATACATCAGATGTTGGCCTTAGCATACCATACATTCTCCAAGCATGGGGGACAGGAAGACTCACCCCAGGCATGACTGTCACAAAGCTTCCTCTGGCTGTAGCCTCTTTAACCCCTTCTCTAGTGCACGAGCTCATCCTGGTGAGACTTCCCTTGGGCATCACAGAGTTTAGAACTGGATTCTGGGGTGCCTGGGTGGCTCAGATGGTTGAGCGTCTGCCTTCGGCTCAGGTCATGATCCCGAGGTCCTGGGATCGAGTCCCGCATCGGGCTCCCTGCTCCTTGGGAGCCTGCTTCTCCCTCTGCTTCTCTCTCTCTCTCTCTCTCTCTCTCTCCCCCCCTCTGTCTCTCATGAATAAATAAATAAAATCTTTAAAAAAAAAAAAGAACTGGATTCTGAATTCCCAGGCGCTGGCGGCCATCACTGTGTTGGCCTTCTCTCCATCAGCCAGATAGTCTTAAATGTGCTCTGACTCCCCCCTCCACCCCCAATAAGTTGCACCTTGTAGGTCCTCAATAAATATGCCCTGAATGGAGAGGTTAGCTGAGCAAGAGGAGTTGAGCAATACCACCTCTTGGCATCGGTTTTATGTGGCATCAGTATTCAGGAAGGGTTGGGGGATGCAGAGCAAGATTGATTTGTTTAAAACCTCTTCGTTTGTATATATGTCTCTCCCACAGAGAGGCCTGCTGAAAATAAACATAGCCTGCCCTGTGTGTCTCCACCACAGGAAGGGTATACGGCATGGATTAGAACTGTCTTCTTTGGGGGAGCTTTTCCAAAGGACACCATCTATTTACTCAGCAAATATTTACCGAGCAAGATGGGAGGAGGAAGGGTATTCCAGGGAGAGAGAACAGTTTGAACAAAGTTAAAGAGAGGGGAAACCAAGGATATGCTTGAGGTCAAGTGAGTAGTGAAATTCAGGAGGGAACATTTGAAAGGTAGGAAGGAACAGATCAAGAGCTTTGAATGTTTGGCACGGGAGTTTGGGCTTATTTCAACAGGCAGGAGGGAGTCAAAGATTCTGAGCAAGATGGATGTAATCAAAACTGCTCATTAGGAAAATTAATTTGACAGTAGTGCCTAAAATGGACTGAGATGAAGAATAATCATACAGAGCAGCCAGCGATGACTGGGTACTTACTCTGCACCCAGCGCCATGCCAAGTCGTTCATACACATTGTCTCATTCAATAAAATTAATAGATAATTCATTTAAGACTCAGTGCCTGGCTCCTCGTCTTTTCTAATCTTTACAATGAACCTGTGAGTTGAATATTATTCTTACCTCAATTTTACAGATGATGCCTGAGGAGCAAACTGGTTAAATACATTATACCCAAGGTCAGAAGTGTTAAGTGGCAGGCACGCCCCGGGGCGCGCAGTCGGTTGAGCACCCAACTCTTGGTTTTAGCTCGGTCCTGATCTCAGGCTCATGAGATGGAGCCCCGCCTCCGGCTCTGCGCTCAGCGGGGAGTCTGCTTGGGATTCTCTTTCCTTCTGCTTCTGTCTCCTCCCCACCCCGATGCTCGCTCACTTTCTCTTAAATAAATAAATAAATCTTTTTTTAAAAAAGTGTTAAAAGCAGAGCCAGGGTTTAAACTCAGATCGGTCTGACTCTAAAGTGAACTCTTAAGGGAGGACATGTTAGGAAGTAATTGCAAAATCCTGACCAGTTGGATGAACTGGAAGAAGAGCAGGAGGGAAGGAAAAGAGAAAAGGGATGCACAACTGAACTGTGGATACATGACAGACATGACGTAGCAACTGGGGGACTACTGGAGAGACAGAGTGGTCAAGGATGGCCCAAAGTTTAGAGGATGGGTGACCAACAGAAAGGAGGCACTGTAATGAAAATGAAGAACATAGGAAGTAAAGCAAGTTAAAGGAGTTCAAACTGTGTCGAGTTTGATGTGTTGATGGCATTATCATGTAGAGATATCTTGCAAGCATTTGGAAAACCCACCTTATTCCTTACACCTTATTCCTCATTTATAATGTCTCATTCTTAAGTGTCTCATTCTTTTCTTTTTTTAGATGTTATTTTTTTTATTTTATTGTGATAAAATATGCCTCATATAAAATTTACCTTTTAACCATTTTAAGAGTCTTATTTTTGGGGCGCCTGGGTGGCTCAGTGGGTTAAGCGACTGCCTTTGGCTCAGGTCATGATCCTGGAGTCCCGGGATCGAGTTCCACATCGGGCTCCCTGCTCAGCGGGGAATCTGCTTCTCCCTCTGACCCTCCCCCCTCTCATGCTCTCTCTGTCTCTCATTCTCTCTCTCAAATAAATAAATAAAATCTTAAAAAAAAAAGAGTCTTATTTTTTAAACTAATAGGACTTCTGGTTACTGCTCCAGCATGGAAGGAGCTTGGAAGTCATCAGTCCATCCACTCAACAAGTAAAAAGCTGAACAAACGGAAAAAATCAACTCTTCTTAGATCTATCAGAACACTGTGGTCGCAGAACACACTGCTGCCCCCCCAGAATGGAGAGAGAGACAGGTACATACAAAGAATCGCAACTTTGTGTAGCAGAAACCTCCGTGGGAGTCAGTCCTGGGGGAGGAGAACCTAAGCTGTAGCTGACAAGTTGCTGGAGGCTCAGTGCGGACAAGTCTGAGAGTGAAAAACTCCAGGGGGCAATCATAGGGCTGTACCAGGTTCTCGCTGAGCATATCAGAGAAAAATCCCCTTGTACTTCCTTCCGGCACAGAAAGGGAAAAAGTGACCATTTTGAAATATGCCAGAGCATTCCATTCTTCTTAATGGAGGCCTGCTCCCAAGAGAAACTATTTTACCACAGCCTAACCTATTGGGGTTTTTCTCAGAGCTTAGTCCTTAACTAAAGGAAGGGAAATACCCAACTTTAGCCCCTATTCCACCTAAGGGGAGAGAAAATGAAGAAGCCTATGTGAAGTTCACAGCCCAGGAACACAGCCTCACTAAAAGACCGAGACCTAATCATCAGACTACAGAATGCTTCCCCTCCCCCCGCACCTGACCACCACACCACTAAAGGCCTATTTCCCAGAGTTCCTTTTACCCAGTACATCATGGCAGGCTTTCAATAACCAAAACACACACAAACACAAAAACAAAAAACAAACAAACAAAAAACTCTGCAAGGCATATACTAAAAGGCAAAAACCACAGTGTGAAGAGGCAGAGGAAGCATCAGAACCAGATTCAGATTATAGCAGGTGTCCTATTATCAGCCTGGGAATTTAAAACAAGTACGAATAATATGCTAACGGCTCCAGTGGAAAAAGTAGACAACATGCAAGAACAGATGGGTAATGTAAACAGAGAGATGGAGAGTCTTAGAAAGAATCAAAAAGAAATACTAGAGATAAAAACAACAACCACAACACCACGGTAACAGAAATAAAAAATGTCTTTGATGGGTTCATTAATAGACTGGAGACAGCTGAGGAAAGAATCTCTGAGCTAGAGGATATGTCAATGGAAATTTCCAAGACTAAAAGTCAAAGAGGAGGAGTGCCTGGGTGGCTCAGTTGTTAAGCATCTGCCTTCGGCTCAGGTCATGGTCCCAGGGCCCTGGGATCGAGCCCTGCATCGGGCTCCATGCTCGGCGGGAAGCCTGCTTCTCCTTCTCCCACTCCCCCTGCTTGTGTTCCTTCTCTTGCTATTTCTCTCTCTCTGTCAAATAAATAAATAAATTCTTTAAAAAAAAAATCAAAGGGGAAAAAGATTGAAGAAAAAAAATGGAACAGAATATCCAAGAACTACAGGACAACTACAGAAGAGGTAACATTCGTATAATGGGACTACCACCAGAAGAAAAAGAGAAAGAGCAGAGGAAATATTCGAAACAATTATGACTGAGAATGTCTTCCAAATTAATGTCAGACACCAAACTACACATCCAGAAAGCTCAGAGAACACCAGGCAGGATAAATGCAACAAATAAACAACAACAAAAAGTTACACCTAACCATATCATATTGAAACTGCATAAAATTAAATAAAAAGTCTTGAAAGAAGCCAGAGGGGAGTGAAAAAACACCCTACCTACAGAAGAGGAAAGATAAGAATGAATTTGGCTTCTCAGAAACCGTGCAAGCAAGAAGAGAACAGAGTGAAATATTTCAAGTGTTAAGAGAAAAAAAAAACCCGCCAATGTAGAACTCTGTGCCCTGTGAAATTATCCTCCAAAATTAAGGAGAAATCAATCCTTGTTAGACAAACAAAAACTGAGGGAACTGGTTGCCAGTAGGTCCTGATTTGCAAGAAATGTTAGAAGAAATCCTTCAGAGACAAGGAAAATGATATAGGTCAGAAACTCAGATTTACATAAAAAAAGAGGAAGAGTATTAGAGTAGGTGAAAGCAAAACAAAAACTTTTACTTTTCTTATTCTGAATTAATCCAACAGATCATTGTTTGGAGGCAGGAATTTGGAATATTTTGTTATTGTAAGGCACTACCCATGAAGTGGTACAGCGTTATCTGATAATGGACTTGGGTTGGCTGTAAATGTATATTGCAAACTCTAGGGTAACCACTATAAAAAGTTTAAAAAGGAAGTGTAATTGACAGGCTAAGAAAAGACAGAAAACAGAATCCTACAAAAACTTCAAAAGCCAGAAAGAATAGAAGACAAAAGTAGGAACAAAGAACAAGGGTAATGAATGGAAAGTAGCACCAAAGATGGTAGATATAAAAACAACTATAGCCATAATTGCTTTAAATGTCAAAAATCTATCATGCCAATTAAAAGACAGAGATGTCAGAGTGGATCAAAAAACAGGGCCCAGCTAAATGTTGTCTACAAGAAGCCCATTTTAAATATAATATAGATCATATATATAAATAAATATGTTTACAAGTAAAGGAATAGGGAAAGATATACAATGCCAATACTAACCAAAACAGAGTGAGTGTAGCTTCTTTCACTCAGCATAATATCTTTGGCAGTCATCAAAGTTGTTTTATATATTAATAGTTTACTCCTTTTTAATCCATTGTATAGATGGACCACAGTTTTCTTTTCTCCATTAACTTATTGAAGGATATTTGGATTATTTCAGGTTTTGGCAATTATGAATAAACTTTCATTTCTCTAGGGTAACTACCCATGAGCGCAATACTGGGTCATAAGGTAATTTGTGTTTCATTTTATAAGAATTTATCCAATTGTTTCCCAGTGTGGCTGCACCCTTTTTCATTCCTACCAGCAATGTATTGGAACCATGTTCCAACGTATGACAACATCTCATCAGTACTTGGTATTGTCAGGGGTTTTATTTTAGCCATTCTAACATGTGTACTGCTATCTCATTCATGTTTTATTTTTTTCAAATTTTATTTATTTATTTGAGAGAGAGAGAGAGAGAGGACATGTGCATGAGCAGGGGGTGGGGCAGAGAGAGAGGGAGAAGCAGACTTCCCACTGAGCAGGGAGCCAGCCCGACGAAGGGGCTCAGGGGGCTCGGGGATCTGGGCTCAATCCCAGGGCTCTGGGATCATGACCTGAGCTGAAGGCAGGCGCTTAACTGATGGAGCCACCCAGGCGCCCCTCAAAGTTTTTAATTTTAATGAAGTCCAATATATTTGTATTTTTCTTTTATGGATCATGCTTTTCTTGTCAAGTTTCAGAATTCTTTGCCTAACCCCCAAGTCATGAAGATTCTCCTGTTTTCTTCTGAAAGTTTTTTTTTTAAGATTTTATTTATTTGACACAGAGAGAGAGAGAGAGAGAGAGAGAGCACAAGCATGGGGAGCGGGAGAAGCAGCAGGCTTCCTGCTGAGCAAGGAACCCAATGCAGGGCTTCATCCCACGACCCCTGAGCCAAGGCAGATGCTTAACTGACTGAGCCACCCAGGCACCCCAAGGAGTTTTTAATGATAGCATAATACATATTAACGACAGAAAATGTAAATAATATAGACAGGCAAAAATGAAGCAACATCTCTTTCTTTTTCCCAGCCCAAATCCTGCTCCCTTAAAATAGCCACAAGAAGAGTTTGACTTATTCTTCCAATACGCTTCACTTCTCTATAGATACACATCAGCTCAAAAAAAAACCTCATAGGATCATCTTGCAGCCACTTTTATGCAGTGCTCTCTTAACCTAACAATACAGATTTACCTCAGTCTTTTTAGAGGCATTGTCGGTGTAGAACTCCACCACCATGCAGTCCACAGCACAGTTTAAGGAATTTCATCAGCCGCTCAAACGCATGGACAGCAGATTATATTTTGTGAATTGCAGTAATTTATGCACCTTATAGATGCAAAGTATTTTAGGGTGTATTATCCTAAGGGGAATTTGAAAACAAAATTAAGAACGAGGGGCGCCTGGGTGGCTCAGTTGGTTAAGCGACTGCCCTCGGCTCAGGTCATGATCCTGGAGTCCTGGGATCGCGTCCCACGTCGGGCTTCCTGCTCAGCAGGGAGTCTGCTTCTCCCTCTGACCCTCTTCCCTCTCGTGCTTTCTATCTCTCATTCTCTCTCTCTCTCAAATAAATAAATAAAATCTTTAAGAAAAACAAAAACAAAACAAAACAAAAAAACAAAATTAAGAACGACTGTGACACAAGCCCCAATGTATGTGGCCCTCTTCCCTGGAGAACATTTAACACCACGCCAGCACTTCAGAGTTCTCTGATTTTAGTCCCAGGGGTGCTGCGTCTTCTGAATTCTCAAAGTAGATGCTTGATTTCTATTGCTGTTGCAAATTCTTTTCTTTCTTCTTTCCTCTTCTGAAAGTTTTATAGTTTGATGTTTTACATTGAAAGTTACATGGATTAAACATCCATTCAGAGTTAATTTTTGTACATGGTATGAGGTTTGTTTTTCTGCTTATGGATCTCCAACTGTTTCAGCACAATTTGTTGGTAAAAAAACACAAAACTGTCCTTTTTTGCACTGGATTGCCTTTGTGCCTTTGTGAGATACCAATTATAGCCATATTTGTGTGTATCTGTTTCTAGATTCTCTATTTTGTTTCACTGACGTATGTGTCTCTCCTGTTTTGATTAATATAGCTTTGTAGTAAGTCTTAAAATCAGGCTGTGTGATTCTCCCAGCTTTGTTCCTCTTTTGCACAATTGTTTTAGTTCCTTTGCTTTTCGGTATAAATTTTAGAAACTGCTTGTCTATATCTACCAAAAATCTGCTGAGGTTTTGATAAGAACTGAGTTAAATTTATTGATCAAGTTGGAGAGAATCAAATCTCTATACCCTATTGAGTCTTCCAGTCCCTGAACATGGCATGATTTTCTATCTTATTAGGTCCTCTTTGATTTCTTTCATTAATCTTATACTTTTAAGCATATAGATCCTGGATATGTTTTAGGAGATTTGTATCTAAATCTTTGATTTTCTTAGCTATTGAAGATGATATTGGTTTTTTGAATTTTGGTTTCCGATTTCTTTTGCTGGTATATAGATATAGGATTGATTTTTATGTGTGGATCTTACCTTTTGCAATATTGCTAAACTCACTGCTAGGTGATGTTTCGTGTGTGTCTATGAATTCTTTGGGGTTATCTGTGAACAAAGGCAGTTTTATTTCTTTCTTCCAATCCATATGACTTTTATTTCTTTTTTCTAAAATCATAAATAGATGTGAATTTTGTCAGGTGGTTTTTATGCATCAATTGCTGTAATCATGTTTTTTTTTTTTCCTTTAAATGGTAAATGTGGGAATTACATTGATTGGCTTTCAGATAATGAGTAATCCCTGCACTCCTTGGATAAACCCTATTTGGGCATGGTGTGTTATTCCCTTTTTATATAGTGTTGGATTTGATTTTCTAATAATCTGTTGAGGATTTGTATCTATGTTCATGAGAATTATTTGTAATTTTCTTTTCTTGTGATGTGTTTTTCTGGTTTGGGTATAATGCTATTCTATTAATGGAGCAATCCTTTATTTTAAAGAGGATTGAACCTAAGAAATGACAAGGATTCTGCAAACATCCCATAGAACACAATTCCTAGATTCCAAACCAGTGCCATTTGCTGTGCTGTGAATTATATATAATTTCTTGTATGTTTTGCTCCTGGGTCCAAAATACGATGGTAGTCATGTTGGCTACAGTGATAACTGACTACTGTAATCTCAATATCTCATTGCCAATTATTAAAACTGTCTTCTTCCCTGCTGACACATTTTCAGTATTTGATATAACAAATGTTTCCATTCTCCTACAGCTGCACTGTCAACCTGATCTCTTTTTCCTTTCCTTTTTGCAGTCACCCCGGGACTGCGTAAAATCTACCAGCCAGGTAAGCCCAGGCTTCTGTGCGATTCAGAGCTACACACAGTCCCTGACTTATGTATGATTCGACTTACAACTTTTTGGCTTTACGATGTTGCAAAAGCAATATATTCAATAGAAACTCTACTTCGAATTTTGAGTTTTGATCTTTTCCATGGCTATTTAGACACCTTCCGATCTTCTCTCGGGATGCTGGGCCCTGGCAGCCAGCCGCAGCTCCTGGTCAGCCACGTGATCAGGAAGGGTAAACAACCCCTACAGGTACAACCATACAGCTATTCTGTTTCTCAGTTTTAGTACAGTATTCAATAAATTACATGTGATATTTGACACTGTACAGTGAAATAGACTTATGTTAGATGATTCTGCCCTACTCTAGGCTAATGTAAGTGTTCTGAGCATGTTTAAGGTAGGCTCCACTAAAGCTATGATATTCAGTGGTTTAGATGTCTTAAATACATTTTCAACCTAAAGATATTTTCGACTTATTATGGGTTTATTGAGATAACCCCATCATAAGCGGAAGAAGATCTGCATATTGATTTCCAGAGGGCTTAGGGAATTTCTGCTTCCTTCTCTCCAGAAAGGGACAAATAGTTCAGATAACCCCGGGCCTCTAGGTAGCATGCATTTGGCTGAATAGTTGCCTGTCTGGGGCTCATGATCATATGATCATTCAGGTGAAGGCCAGCCAGGTCATCAGTGTGAAAGTAAATAAGGGGGGAACTTTCCACCAGGCAGCCCCTCTCCAAGTGATGAAAGGAATAAATGAGAAGTCAGCTATTCATTTGTTTTGTTTAATTTAATTTTTAAAATTTTATTTATTTATTTGAGAGAATGAGAGAGAAGAGCAAGAGCATGAGCTGTGGGGAGCAAAGGGGAGGCAAAGGGAGAGGGAGAAGCAGACTCCCCACTGAGCAGGGAGCCCAACACAGGGCTCCATCATAGGACCCCGGGATCAAGACCTGAGCCAAAGGCAGATGCCTAACCGACTGAGCCACCCAGGTACCCACATTTTGTTTAATTTTTAAAAAACACAATTTTAAATGTTTTCCTAAGTATTAAGTTGATATAGTTTTAATGTGGAGCGATGTCTATAAAATAGAGTGGGAAATTAAATAATAAATACATTATTTATGTATTATACCATTCAGGTAGTGCTTTTTATATGCCAGGCACGGCTCTAAGCCTTTTATATATATGAACTCATTTAATTGTGACAAAACCCCCAACAAGGTAGGTATCATTGTAATCCCAATTTTACTAGGTAACTGTCAAAAGAGGGGTTGTAGAATAATATGAATAGCCTTATTTATGCAATAAAAAAATCCCATCTATGAAAATACAAAAAATATTATGTGGAGGTGAGGTTCCCCACTCTAAGCCCGGAGTGTGTGCTTCACTTTTGTTGTACATACATCTGTTTGCTTAGATTTCTTTTTACAAGTATACATTACTTTTATATTTAAAATTGCATTTTTATTCAAATTGCTCACCAAAAGGAATATGCACTGACTGTCAAATTTTTAGAAAATTAAAACACACACAAGTGAGAAAATAGAAATGACTTGTGATCTCACCTCGGAGAGGAAATAAGCATTTTGGTGTTTATCTTTTTAGTTCTTTTTTCTTTGTATAAATAAGTGGTTTTACATTTACCAAAAAGTTGCTTCACACTTGAGAGATAACCGAAAATATATATTGGCCTCTGTCCCCCATTCCTGGCTCCTAAAGAGCTCCTAAAACCCTTGTAATTTCCCATATGATCAGAACCCCGGGAGCATCTCTTGTTTTAGTGAGGTGACTATTGGTGGGCTTCTGAGTGGGGGCTGGTCAATGGAAAGAGCAAACCATGACTTGAAGCTCGGAATTTTCAGGCTCTTCAAGAAGGAATGGCTGAAAATGGAGTTAATGATTGATCATACCTATGTGAGACTAAGTCCATCAATTCCCACAGGTACAGGCTCAGAAAGCTTTCAGGCTGACGACCACGTGGAGGTGAGGGGAGAGGGGTCACTCCATGTCCCTTCTCACATACCTCACCCTGGGCGTCTCTCCCATCTGGGTGTTCATCCTTTATCATATCCTTTATATAAGAAACTGGCAGATATAAGTCAGTGTTTCCCTGACTTCTGTAAGCAGCTCTGGCAAAGTAATCAAACCAAAGGTGGGGTCATTGGAATCTCTGATCTACAGCTGGCTGGTCAGAAACACGAGTGACAGCCTGAGCACGCGACTAGACTGGTGTCTGAAGTGGGGCTGGGAGGGAGGTGTCTGTGTTGTGGGACCAAGCCCTTCACCTGTGGCATCTGATGCTGTCTCCTGATTAGATGGTGTTGGAATGGGGTTGAATTATGGGAACCCTAGCTGGTGTCACAGAGAATTGCTTGTTCTGGGGAAAAACCTCTACACATTTGGAGACCAGAAGTGAGGTGCTCTGTCTAAAAGTAGAGAAGACACACAGGAGAGACACACATTGGGCAGGAGCTGGGTTTTCCCCATTTCTAGGTGGAAAACGGAGTCTTTCCATACACAGCACTGTAACGCCGTCTGAAAAGCTGCCTTTTTTGGCTAGCCATTTTACGATGAACATCTGTCCAGGTCATTAAGCCTTCTTGCATGGTATGGCCTTGACCATAGTTTTGGTTCCCTGCAGCTATACTTCTCTTTTGCTATTGGAAGTGGGAGAGGGTGATTAATTGAACATTTAAAGTAGTGGGATAACGTGATTGAGAAATCAGCTATATGTGGTTTTCTTGGCTGTAGACTCTTCAGGAAAGAATGTGAAGTATTTTCCCCACAACCTCCCAGGAGGGTGGCCAGACTTTCCAGTCCTGGAGGTCAAAGGGGAATTGGAGCTGGTTTTCCAAGCTGGGGAAGCGAGAGCCTTACCTGTGGGGCCGTTACTTCTAGTACCTGAGAAGAAGGTGCGTGATCACGAGTGTCCACAAGTGGCAGACGTTGAGATCCGGCTGGAACACACATCCCCTGACCCCACGCCGCCCGCCCCCCTCCCCCGCCCGCCACCCCGGGGGGTGGAATCTGGTATGGGACAGCTATGTGGAGGAGCCAATAGTCACAGACAGAAAGGACCGGCATTCAGCATGTAGTACAAGGAGCAATGTTACTGTGGTCATTTTCCCTGAATAAGGACCAGCTGCCCCAGTTTTACAAGATCAAACCCTTTGTTTGTTTGGGCATTTTGGGGTTTCTGTGGGGGTTATTTTGTTTTGTTTTGTTTTTTGTTAAATCCAATGGGCCAGGGGATGAGGACCTAATAATGATTTTAAACTTCTCACCAACTGTGGATGGGGCTTGTGATCAGATTTAAATAAACCTGGCAAAATGAAAAATACTGGCATTTATTCTCCATCAAGTTTCATGGAACCGTTCGTTTCCTCATTTATGCACGACGATATGAGGCACATTCATGTGACTAAATCTGTGTTGATTCTTGATTGCTGGCTGTTCATTCCAAACATCTCTTGGCCTGGAAAGTGGGGCAAGGTCAGCTGGGCCGGTCAGCTCCATGGATTAAGAGACCAAACCGGGCAAAGACGGACAAGAGTATGGGAACCTGGTTCCAGTCCTCACTTTGTCGCGACTGTGCTTTATGACGCTGAGCAAGTCTCTTTACCTCTCTGTGCCTCCGTTTTCTGATCTGGAAAGTTCTGTGGACCCGTAAGTCCTTGCTTCTTGGAGCCCTCAGTCTGTAGGAAGTTGAGACAACTCGCCAGTAAATTAAATGACATATTCATGGAAACCGTAAGCAGCTCAGTATCCTCCCATGTGCTCTGGTCAAACTAGATGGTGGGCCATGTTCCAGAACATACGCTGAGGTTTACACATCCGTGGTTTTGCTCTTGCTGTTCCCCTAGAACAAGTGGCCCTCGCTCCTGCCTGTGGAAGTCCCACTAGGCCTTTGAAACTCAACCAAAACGACTCTCCACGAGGCCACCCCCCTTGGAAGCCCCCTTCCTTTTTTCTTCTCTTTTCTTTTCTTTTCTTTCTTTCTTCCATGTCTTATGCCTGAAACTACAGTCATCAGGGTACATTTTTCAAGCTCCCTGAGGGCAGGGGCTGGGCCTCGCTCCTCTCTGTGGTCCCCACAGGGCCCAGCCCAGGATGCTACATGTTATGGTGCAGCCAAATGTTTGTGGAACTAAACCGGGATCTGGGCCTAGGCTTGGCTCAAGTTTCAGGCTATTTCAGGCCCTGGAATGGGTGGGGTGACGAGGGGAATGCTGGGGCTGCAACATAAAAGGCCTGAGCGGGAATGTGGCCTAGGCTTCACAGCCTGGAAGGGCCTCTCTGCCTCCCTCCTCTCCCTGCCATTCAAGCTGATGCAGGGAAACACTGTGTCCTAGGGACGCTTCCATCAGACCCCTGTGGGCCCCTTAGAACCCCAGCCCCGCCCACCCCTTCCCTGGGTCCCTGGCATGGGGGAGGGGTGGGCCAAGGCCCAAGCAGGTCTGCAGGAAATGGTTGGAGGGGCTGTGGGGAGAAGTTAACGCCCAAGCTCCTGGTCTCCGCTTGGGCCCCACTGTTGCTTTTGGTCTAAAACGTTGTGTTGACCCTTTGTCCAGGCTCTGTTTGGAGTGTGGAAGTGGCATGAGCTCATGCAAGAGGCCGAGGAGCCTTTCCTCACTGCTGCAGAATGGGACAAATGCTGAGGGTGGGGATGAGGGAGGTTAACTCTTCCTGGGGTTAGAGTCCAGGCTTGCCATGCCTAAAGTGGAGGCTTCAACCCTCCGATGGCCGCCCAGGCAGAACTCCTGCATATCACGGGGCAGAAGGGAGGTTTGCGAGATCCAGACAGACAGGTGTGAGGGGCAGCTCTGGGAATCTAGGTCAGCTATAGGAAGGGCTGGGAGGCTGAAATGGTTAAAGGTTTGTTGAAAAACAGGGAGAGTCCCTCCTCCAGGGGCCCAGTTGGCTGCAAAGCCAGGAGCAGAGGCTCCAAGGGTGATGCAATGGGGCCCGCCCTGCACACCAGAGAGGGTGAGGAAGGCGGGCTCCCACCCAGCAGCAGCCTCCACACTGACAGCTGACCACACTCCTCCAGCTCCAACAAGCCAACCTTGGGGCAGGGCCTTTGGGGCAAAGGGGGCAGCATCCCAGCCACCAGAGACTTAGAGGGTTGAAACTTCTGGCTGTCCCACTGCATCCAGCCCCAGTGTCCTTCCCGTCAAGGCAAATCCCTCTCTGAGCCCCCAACAGCAGATCTAATCAACCTGGCCCAACCTCTTGTCTCTCCCAAATCCAAGACCATTTCCAGCCCTAGGGGCAGGTGGCTAGCAGCAGGTGGGAAGCCAATGCTGGTGAGAGGTGGAGACAGGCAATGCAGTCCCCGATCCCAGCAAACTGGTACCTCCGCCTCACCAGCCCATTCTCCGTTGTCTTGGGACAGGATATCTGCCAGGGAGACAGTATTCCAGAAACTTCTAAGACTCCAGGACAGAGCCAGGGGTGGGTAAGTCGACGCAAACTCTGGAGATGGACGGCCGTCCTCCACCCCACCCTGAGGTCTGGCATGGTAAATGCAGTTTACTTCTCAGAAGGACTTTGCAGGGTGGGGCACATGGAGAGAGGAAGGAAGAAGGCCCCACTCTGAAAAGGTATGAGGGGGAGACAGATTTTGTGACCGAGTCCTGCTGTTGACTCTAAGCCCCATGAGGCCAGGAACAGTGTCTGTCTTGTTGACTGCAGGCGCCCTGACATCCAGCCCATCCCCTGACAAGAAGCCTGTGCTTAATAAATAACTGACTGGCAGAGACCTGGCCACAGGCTGGTGCCCAAGGCCAGTTTCACAATTTCTGGAGTCTGCTTTTTTGGTAAACTCCTTACCACTAACACACAGTGCACGCGCGCGCGCACACACGCACACTCGCAGGCACAAGAAAGTACACAAGATAGCACAAAGAACCATCAAAACAGGTTCCTTGAACATTGTTTACAATGACTGGATGCTTGCCCAGCCTTAACTTTTCCCGGCTGCAGTCTTGGAAAAGGAAAACTGAAGAAAGATACATCAGGCTCTCTGGTCCAACCCAGGAGAAAGCATTTGAGGAAGCCTGGAGGGGCTCCTGGATACACAGTAGCCAGAGCCCAGGCCAGGCTGCGCCAGGGAGGTGGTAGCTCCTCACGAGAGCGGCAGAGTGGCAGTTCTCAAGGAAGTACAGTCCTAGTGTAAGCAAGGACTCAGCACCAGCACTGACAAGCAAGTAGCTGCTGCTCATCACTCTGGGAAGCGGGGCACCGAGAGAATTCCAAATTCTCCATGATAACACCTTCCCCTCCCGATTTTTAGCTGGAGCCACATTTTGGTAACTTACATTTGCACAATACTTGTAACTTGTTCAAAGCTCTTTGATATTTATTGTTTTATGAGATTGGATCATCACAGGCCCCAGATGGAGAGCTATCCCCCTGTTTTGCATGAAGAAACGGAGGCCCGGAAAGGCCCAGAAAGGCCCAGGATTCCAGCAGCCAAGTTGGTAGCAGAGTCAAGACTTGAGAGGCCAGATCGCCATCTGTCCAGAGGCCCGGCTTCCCTCCACACCATGCAGCACCCTGTGGCACCCCGGGAGTCAGTCATCACGAATTCCAAGCACTGGGCCTCACATCCCCTAGGGCTTAAAGGTGCCTTACCCCCAGTTTCTATTTATAGCCAGGACAATTGGCCCCACTCTTTACATTTTTGCTCCTTCTCTCTGGCAGGACCTGGGGGCTGTGACCCAACCTTGTCTATGTTGTTTGAAAGCCTATCCCTCTCTGACTCTTACTCTGGCCCACACTTTATTCAGAGGGCACTAAGTTGGAAACCAGGGCCCAGCACTGGGAGCACGACCTAGCTAACTTTTATGGCAAGATGATGGAATGCTTGGGAAATGCTGACAAGGACAAGCATGTAAGCAATCTCTGTATGTGGTAATGTGTTTTCGAAATATTGTAATCTGATCAAAGCAGAACACAAAGCGACATGCACCTACTAATCACAGGTATGTAAACGCCAGCTTCTGCAAATGGCCAAGAACCAGAATCTAACTTAGAGGGATGTGAAGAGATTTTTATCTTTGCAGGTTTTTCTTTCCTATGGTGTTCCAAACAATAATAAATTATAAATATGATTGTCAGAAGCAGAGGAGGCAGAGAAGGAAAAGGCCCCTGGGGGACTGTCCATCTTCTCAAAAGGGCTAGAGTTACAAAGGGAGGGGGAAGACTGGACATGGGGAGTGAAGGAGCTGGGTGGGAGGTAGGAGCCAGGCATGCTTGCGGAGCCAGTCCCCCTGCGCCCCACCCCCCGGCCCCGAGATGCAGAGGTGCAGCTGGGAGCCTCGCCTCTGGGGGTCCCTCAGGGCCAGGAGGGCAGATTAGCCATCTGGAGTCCTGCTTCAGGGGCCCCTTCATGTCAATGTTCATGGTGTCTCCCAGAGTTGTGCAACATGGAGGCCCTGGGACAGAAAGAAGATGGGCGGTGATCCGCCGAACGTAGAGCCACGGAGCCTTGCTCCCCTGCTTCTGCGGTCATCCAAGATCTCTTGCAATTTTTCTGCACCTTTCATTTCAGAGGGCTAAAAGGGAGGCCTGGCCTACAGAAGGTGAAAAGCCTCCAGGGGAAGGCCAGCCTTGCTCTGTGGGGTGCCAGCCTGGCAGGGAGCCAGCAAGTATGAAAGGCACCAACCTGGGCTCCCCTGGGACTTGGGAACAGTGCTCTCCACAGATATATCGAACTCGACACATCTGAAGCTGACTCCTTTTTTTTTTTTTTTTAAGATTTTATTTATTTATTTGACAGAGAGCGACACAGCCAGAGAGGGAACACAAGCAGGGGGAGTGGGAGAGGGAGAAGCAGCCTCCCCCGTGGAGGAGGGAGCCCGATGCGGGACTCGATCTCAGGACCCTGGGATCCGGACCTGGGCCGAAGGCAGACACTTAACGACTGAGCCACCCAGGCGCCCTGAAGCTGACTCCTTATCTCAGCAGCCCCTCTGCGCAGACTTGCTTCTCCTCCCATGTTCCCCATCCCGGTGGATGTCACCACCACCAGCCCTCGGCTTGCCAGAATCTGCAGGATCTGGCTCCAACTTCAGCTCTCATTCTGCTCCATTTTGCACCCTAGGCCCCACCTGCACTGAAATATTTATAGTGACTATAATAAACCAAGTTATTTCATTGCCCTGCCTTTTCTCATGCAATCCCTTCCCTACCTTGTCCAGCTGCTTGTATGTCAAGAGTCAGCTCAAGGACCATCCATCTTTACAAAGCCTATCCTGCTCATTCCCACGCCCCAGACCCTCCCATCTGTCCCCCAGGAGAGATCAGTACTTCTTTTGTCTCTGTGGCCCCACTATCTAGTGCTGCTCCTGGCACATCTTCAGCATTTGATGTATATTTTATGAATTAAAAAAAAAATGAATGAATGTGGAGGGTACGTTTTGGGGTAGACAGAAGGGTCAATTGGATTAACAAGACCAAGCCCAGGCATGAGAGCCCAGGGCCAGCGCATTTCTGGTGAGGGCATCTCCCAATTCACCTCTACCCTCAGGCTACTCCTTTCTAGAGCAGGGTCACTTCTGACCCCAAGGCTCGTTGGCACCTTCCCTCCACCACACACAACAGAGGCACCTGTCCTTGGGGCTCTGCTCTTCTCAAACGTGGGCCCCTGGTCATTGTTCTCCTCTGTGTGTGGATTGTGCTGTTCATGGGAGTGAGCCCCGACTCATCCACCTGACTTACCTCAGAGGGGCCAGGTCAGATGGGTA
This sequence comes from Zalophus californianus, assembly GCF_009762305.2. NCBI lineage: Eukaryota > Metazoa > Chordata > Mammalia > Carnivora > Otariidae > Zalophus > Zalophus californianus. Next base: position 92,471,323 of record NC_045598.1, read on the forward strand.
ATAGGTGGGTGGGATGAGAACAGGTCATTTCTTGTCATCCATGAGAAGCAACCCCCTTAGCTGGGCCAAGTGGGACCATCTAGGAGGGAGAGGGGCGGCGTGCAACAGTTCTCACCCCTATTAGGTCCACACACTCTCTGGCTGGGTGAGTTCTTGGGGCTCTAGCCCGCAAAGGTGGGGGCAATAGTATCCACCCATGTCCTCTGTGGCGGGCTGACTTCCGGAAAGGCCCTGGGCCCTGGCCCGATGTGAACCACACAGCCCTGCTGCCTTTTCCAGGGCAGGGAGGGAGTACTGTCCCTGCTGCCTTCCAATCTAAGCACCCAGTTCCCTAGCTCGGCCTCCCCAGCCTCCCCCTGGGCCAGGCACTCAGGTGAGTGGAGTCAGACCTGCCAGTCTCCTTCCTGGCTCAAACTGCAAAGGTACTACTCTGTCGAGGCCTGGCTCCATTTTCAGCATCCTTAGTAGCAGCAGCGGCCGGTTCTGTGCGTGAGGTGTTAGGGAAAACCTGTTAACTTTGATCCAGGAGAAGTCAGAGAAAAGGGATCTTCCACCTCCAGGAGTCTCAGTCTGATTTCTTTCTTTCTTTTTTTTTTTTTTAAAGATTTATTTATTTATTTATTTGAGAGAGAGAATGAGAGAGAGAGAGAGAGCATGAGAGGGGGGAGGGTCAGAGGGAGAAGCAGACTCCCTGCTCAGCAGGGAGCCCGACGTGGGACTCGATCCCGGGACTCCAGGATCATGACCTGAGCCGAAGGCAGTCGCTTAACCAACTGAGCCACCCAGGCGCCCTCTCAGTCTGATTTCTAACACGCATGGTGGAACTTGGGCTCGGAGAGACAAAGCTCTCAGACAATGGGAGTTTTAAAAGATCAGATACAAAAGACAGACACATCTACTTTTTTTGTGTTTTTTTGTTTTTTGGGGTTTGTTTGTTTTTTTTTTTTTTTTGGTTTTTGTTGTTGTTTTTAATAAGCTATCCTAAGTCACATGTTTTCCTATTCTAGGGATGTGGAGTTTTCACCTCTGTTCCAACTGGCTCTGCCTCTGTTCTCTGAGCAGGCACCTCTGATCCCTGGACTCTGACAACAGTTTGGGCAAACCCACAGGATACGAGCTACTCTAGGCTGTAGGTCCAAAGACTCCTGGGTGGGCAAGTATGGCTCGTGGCCCCAGCTGAGAGATAAAGAGGAAGGTACCAGTCTGGCACCCTTGTGGATGAATCTGGTATTCTAGTCCTCCTGCTCTCTGTCCCTTGGGGGACAGGAATACAGGGAATACGGCTGAGAAGGAAGTTGGGGGCTTGAAAGAGGGGGCAGAGGAGAGAATTCTAACAGTTAAGATGAGGATCTGCAGAAGTATGCTTCCTTTCGGGCACTTTCGAAGCCTGATTTAAACAGATGGCCCCCTGGGGCGGGGTGGTTGGAACATGGGCTTCTCTGACTAAGACTCTAGGGCCCCAGAGGCATGTGTTTCACACTCTCCCCAGTCTTGAACACAAGGCAGTGAAAAAGATGTCATTTCAAACCACAGCTTCTTTCTTGAAAGAGTTGAGCCTGTCAAAGACCTGGTGGGCTTCTGGATATGAGGCGGTGGGCTTGGTGAGGCAGGGGGAATTTGAGAAAAGGGCACTGGGAAGACCTGAATTACTCATCACAGTAGAGAGGAATCTGGCTTCCCAGAGTCGTTCAAGGAGGAGAGGGGGAGATGGAAGAATGGGAAGGGAGTAACGGATGGGGTAACTGGGTGACTGGGCATTAGGGAGGACACATGATATTATAATGAGCCCTGGGTGTTACATACAATTGATGAATCACTGAACTCTACCTCTGAAACGAATAATATACTATATGTTAATTAATTCAATTTAAATAAAATTAAATAGGAAGGCAGTAACAGGAGGCAGCCACAATAGACAGCAGTGGGCTAGAAGAGCTTTGCGGGGTGGTGTGGCCAGTGAGAAACCCCAGGTGACAAGACAGCCAAAATAACTTTTCAGAACATTTCAGAAATGTGATTTTAAATTGTTTGCTGTGTGATGTAATCTCTCCCCTGTGGCCCACAAACCTTCATTAAAAGTTCTGCTACGTGTTACAGCATTATTTTTGCAATTGTTTTGGAATAGGGGTGGGGGCTGTGTTCCATATTTGAATTGACAGCAGGAAATGAAGAAACAGCCAACACCGCTAGAATAGTGAATAAAACTTCAGATGTGGCAGAAAACTGGAGCCAGAGGTAACCACGAAAATTTAAGTCCTCCCCCCCGCCCCACCCAGTAATTCACAGAAATCCTGGGGAGGGCACTGGACTTTCCACAGGACATGGGCATTCAGCCAGTGTCATTTAAATCTCAAAGGACATGCTACCTCAGCTGACATTAGGTTCCAAATAGGCTTTACCTCTGCAACTGGACTAAGCCTTGCAAAACATAAAATGTATCACACACACCTTTACTATCCAGGGCCTTAGCAGAGAGCACATATTGGGGCCAGTAAAAGAATGCCCTGGGTGCCACCGGGAGTTGGCAGAGTCTATGCTGGGAGTGGGGGGAGCAAGAAAACCATTCGGGGCAGGACTTCTCTCTCCCACCCCCAAGTCCCCCTCCTTCTCTCCACTCCCTACCCATTAGCCCTATCCCAATGGCCAGATAATATTAGCTCTGCGGCCTGAAGGTCTTGTAAACAAGCAAGATCCAGTGGAGACGGTGGTGGTGGAGGTCACAAAAGGTCGTGCGGAAACCAAACTGCTCTGAATCTGTTCTGCTCACCCCATAAGTGTGAGCAGAAGGGGAAGAGGCTCCTGGTCCAAAGGGTCTGGGTCCCCGACTATTTCCTGGTACTGGCCGTAGAATGCGTCGCGTGGGGCTCTGGCCTTTGCTTCCAAACATCCCCCTTACGCCTTTCTGAGGCCTTGCGGGGAACCCCACAGCCCAAAGAAACCCTCCCCTCCTCCCGCCAAGTTCCGAGGAGTCCTTGCGGAAACCACGCGCCGCTCACAGGGCTGATGCCGCCACCTGGCGGCGGAAAGTGTCTAGCTCACTCTGGGACCCGGAGAAGCAGGAAGAAGAAGGCGTGGCTTCTGGTCCAGCGTAGTGACGTCACGACAAGGCGCCATTTCTCCCCGCCTCTTCCCCTTACCCCGCCCCGCTCGGAGCTGCCAGTACTTGACGTGGCGTCACCGCCCTCTACCCTTACTTTGCGTGCGTGTTTGCGTGCGGCGGAGGTGGCGGCGCGGGCCGGTCGGGGCTCGGCGTTGGTGCTCTTGGTGCTCCTGTCGCCGCCGTCGCTGTCCGGCTGGTCTAGACTGCCGAGGGGACGAGACGCTGGCCACAGCACCTTAGCACCGGGCGCAGCTCCGCGCGGGCCCGGCGGGAGGGTGGGCGAACGCGTGTCGAAGGGTGCCGCGCGGGCGGGAGGGCGGGCGGGCGCCGGTGAGGGAAAGAGGCGGGGGCGGCGGGTCAGCCGCGGGCCGGGCCGGCCGGGGGATGTCGATGCCTGACGCGATGCCGCTGCCCGGGGTCGGGGAGGAGCTGAAGCAGGCCAAGGAGATTGAGGACGCTGAGAAGTACTCCTTCATGGCCACCGTCACCAAGGCGCCCAAGAAGGTGCGGGGGCTCTGGGTGGCGGCGGGGGCCTGGGATGGGGCCTCGCGGAAGGGGCGCGAGCGAGCCCAGGGCCCGGGCTCCAGCTAGTTCGGGACTTCAGGGGCCAGGATTGAGGTGGTCCGGGACGACTGAAGTGGTGGGAGGGGTGGCGGGTGAGTGACCCCCAGGCCTATCCCGAGCTGGAAAGGCCGCCCCTGACCTCACTTTCCTTTGTGCCTCGGCCCTAGTCCTCCGGGATCTTTCTGAAATCCGAAAGGGCCGGGCCTTTAATTTGCGGCGGACTTTTCCTGGATGAAGGGCTTTTCGAAGACGGGAGGGGGGGTGGTGAGCCAGCTCAGTCGACCCTTGTGACCAGCCCCCGGGGATGGCGCTGTACAGAAAATCTCCCCTCAGGTGAGTGGGTAAATCCGGCAGAGCTGCTTTGGGCAAATCCTTGGGAGCAGTGGCTGGTTTATCCAACAACTGCGTGCTAGCTTGGAGGCCAGAGGAAAAAATACGTGGAGCTAGCTCTTTTATGCAGGTGAAAGCGAGGGCAGTGTGAGATCGAAAAGGAAAGTATGATTTTCACCTTCTGTGGTCATCCAGTTGCTTCGACATATGTAAGATATTAACGTCTGGAGGTTGGTGACAGACACTGTCATGGATACAGGTTGATCGTAGTCATGTGAGTAGATCACTTAGGCATCCCTTGAGAAAGGAGCTTGGGTGGGTTGGAGGGGTGGGTGGTAAGGAAGGATTGCTCATTCTTTACCGCACTTAACTGAGGCAGAACAAGTTTAGTCTATTGTGCTGCAGGTTGAGCTCAAAAGGACATCCTTCTAATTCTCTTCTTGTCGTGAAAGATTAAATAGCAACCTTTGGAGATTTTAGTCTAACTAGCTCTCTGAACGATGGACTTGGGATCCCAAGTGCTTTGTGAGCATTTGCTGCCAACCACATCTTGACTTTCCACATACCTGGCACCCAGTTAACAGTAGACGGGAGAACCTTTGCAGAGAGGTGACTTTTCTGAAACTGATGAGAAGCTGGGTAAATATTTCCCTCCTGTAAAGACAGAGTTTCAAGGCTGTCTCTGCCTGCAGTGTTTGATGGGATGCAGTGCTTGTATAAGCTGAATACATGGTTTGCAGGAATAGTTACAGTCCTTGAGGCTCCTACACCTGAATTAGTTAAGCTGTCATAGTGGGAGGGATGACTTTGTTTTTAAAGGAGATTAATCTACCACTCCGGAAATCAAATGCAGGATTGAAAAGACGGGTTGCCATGGTGTGCTGTAGCTCTCTTTTCCCACAAAATTAAGGAACTTACCAACAGAATGCCTTAAAAAGGTAGTAGAAGATCCTTTGATTCTGTGGAGTCTGATTAACCTTATTTTTAGTGCTTTCAGTTCAGTTGACTGCTTTGTTGGGGCAGTAACTGTAATCTGCAGTATTTGGAGACACAGTCACAGTCTTTCTAAGAATGCTTAAGGGTAATACCTACGATGAGTTAGGGGAAAAGCCCTGGTACCCTCATTCCCTGAACTCTTCCTCTCCCCATTAGCCTATCCTCTTTTGACTAGTTGCTTCAGGGATTAAGCGGCTTTATTCTTACGTGCCTTAATTTTAGTAAGCTCGTATTCTTGCCAAGTGCCACTTACTAGTAATGCAAAGTTTGTATTGTAGATTGTAAACTCCATAAAGGCAGGGACTCTTATTCACCAGTGTATTTATTGTGCCTAGCTCTATACGTAGCATACAGTAGATATTCAAATATTAATTGCCCACCTGGCTAACTAGTAATTGAGATGTCTGTGGGGCCACCTACCAGGAATAAATATTCCTTTTCCTCTTTTCTTCCCAGGAGGAATATTGTTAATGTGTATTATTGTCAAGCCAAGTGCTAGTGATTTTAAAGAGTCATTCCATTAGCTGAAATGAGGAGTCTCTGCCAGGAATGTGGGAAGACCCTATTATAAGTTTCCATTTGTTGGTAAATGTCCCTCGTGTTTCTTATTAATCTTACTCTTTCTGAGGTTTGTTGTTTAGCATTTACACAGCACTTCGTATTAGAGTGATTTATGATGACTAATTACCCTTCCCCTAGTGATGATTAAAGGCATTTATTTAGTTAATGAGTTGACTGAGGACTAGTCAAGGTCACATAGCAAGTTCTAGGTGATCCGTTTTTTTCAGAACAACTGAATTGGACATTGTGTCTTAAGTCACTTTTGTACCTCTGCCATGTGTGGATAATGTGAGAAAGCATGAGAAAAGAAAAAACGTAGCTTGGTGTGTACTGAATGATGTAAGAAAAAGGCCTCTTCAAAAGGTGCCGGCCTTACCCTGTGAGGATTCCAGTGTGGCTCTAGACCAAGTAATCCTTAGATCATTTCAAAGCCCCTCAGGAAGTGAGGTGCCAGTCAATCTGTAGATTACGTCCTTAGATCAGATTCCAGTGTAACTGGTGAAATCTTACTCATTTTGGGGGAAGAGTAGATGTCCATCAATTAAAAGCATAGATTGAGATTCTTCAACTATAATCGTAACTTAGTTTTGTATGCCCCCAGGGTCTGCCACAGTACTGTGAAGTTAATAGGACTTGTCGGTTTGATTCAAGGTTTGATCTGGGTGTCAAGAAGTCAACTAAGTGGGTACCACCTTAAGCAAGTGAGGTTCTGTGCCTCAGTTTCCTCATCTACCAAAAAGTACTTTTTATTTGGAACAGGTAGAGATAGGTGCATGTTAGCTAAGATTGCATCAGTGGTTTTAAGGAAGTCTATTAGTATACTTACACTCCCTCTTTTTAGTGAGCATTTGAGATGGCTTATAACACAAGACACATACAATATAAATAGAAAGTCAAAACTAGGGATGCCTGGGTGGCTCAGTCAGTTAGGTGTCTGCCTTCGGCTCAGGTCATGATCCCAGGGTCCTGAGATCGAGTGCCGCATTGGGCTCCCTGCTCATTGGGGAGCCTGCTTCTCCCTCTCCCCTCTGCTCGTGCGCTTGCTCACTCTCTCAAATAAATAAATCTTAAAAAAAAAAGAAAAAGTCAAAACTATAGAAGGAAGGGAAAAAATACTAACCGTAAGGGCTAAGATAGTTGATGAGGCTGATCGTCACATGCAACTCCACACTTCCTAGGAGTCAGATGATAAAGGGAATCCCATTAGCAGACGTGGGAAATAATACATACACCATTTTCTTGGGAAGACAGCTTTGGCTGACACAGATTTTTAAAGGAGATGTTCATGGGACAGTACTAACAAGCTATAGTATAAATCAACATCATAAGGCTTGTTTACAACTGTTACTGTTTATTTCAGATTGTATTGCCAGGAAAATTTGGGTGAGAAAAGGGGTCCCTTAGTTGTAAGGGTAGTGTACATTCTGCCACAACTAAAGAGGGTCCTTGTTTAATGTGTTGGCTATTTTGTTTAATGTTGGCTATTATCAGTCGACCCAAATAAACTGGCTAGTTCCTGGTAATCACTGGTTATTTATCCCTCTTTCTGCTACTTTGTATTGTGGGAATGAGAGCTGTCCTTGGGCCTTTGGAAATTGACATTGTATCAAGTTGATTTTTTTTTTTCTAAGAGTAAACCCAAATCTCCAGCTTGATGAAACTTCCTAAGATAGACACGCTTCTCTGGAAGGCCTATCAGAGCATTTGCTATTCTCTGCACTTCTGAACATTTATGGGGGGGGGCTGTCTGTACGTCTGAGTATTGGGGGGTACTCTCCAGAGTGATACATTAGGCATTGAACCTAAGATCTATGCAGACAGACTTTTACCACCAGCATAGTAGAGGAAAAGAGAAGACACACAACTACTTTTGCTTGTAGGATATTCTTTATTTGAATAAGGCATATATAGCAGCCTCAGTTTGTCAAAAGGGTCGGCTAGGACTTAGGAAGCACACTAAGTAGAGCCCTAGTGAGTACTACTTAGCTCTTAACCTGTTGGGTGAAATATATGATGCTCCTCTTCTCATCAGGGCTGTGTTATGGCTAATTCTTGGTGTGGTTTTATAGAATTTGCACGGATACTTCTTAGATTCACCGAGAAGAGGTTTGACAGGTGGATATTTCCTATTTTCTCTACATCATCAGTATCTCTTGATCTCTTCAGGGCAGCTACTGTTTTAGTGACAGTCTTCAAACAGAAGTCAGGGTGTAAGAAGATCTTGTTTGGATTTCTCCACAGATACTGATTATCTCTTTTTCTAATTTGAGTTGTTAGACACTAGTTTCCAAATTACTTTGTTCTAAGTTCCTTTAGACTTTTATCTTGTAACAGAGAGAAATCTGTTCATTGTCTAGATCCCTTGCTGGCAAGATTACAATTGTGTTATCTTTTATTTTATCAGGGGGTTATCATTTGGATCCAGGGTGTGTTACCCAATGTATTCTTGTAAAGTTATTTATGAAGGATATTTTGATACATAGAATCATGTAGATTTCTAGTTGCCTGTGACTCTTCATAAATTTACTCTGCCGCCTCAAGTAGTTAAGATTCTTACCACAAATTGTCTTTCCTACCCTTGTCAACGGTGTCAGCATCTTGCATATGATAAGCAGTTAAAACTTCACATAGAAGTATCGTCACCTTTTCTCTTACGATTCCCTATTTCCCTTTGACTCATTCAGGTAGTTCTCTTGCTCTCCCACTCTTGGCTTGGCTGTTACATAAGATCTCTTTAACTTCCCCTTTTTGTTCCTAAAACTGAGGAGTACAATGTACATCAAGCACTTGATTTTTGGAGTCAGGTTTACCTCCAGTCCCCACCATCCAAAAACCATGTGACTTTGGGCAAGTGACTTAACCTGTGGAGCCTCCATTTTCTTGTCTGTAAAATGAGGAATAATGATAGTTCTACAGGATTGTTCAGGGCATTAGCATTTAGTAAATATTCTTAGTGCTTTTGTTCCTTTATAACTGGAGTGACCATATTTCTCATTTGCCTGGTGCAGTTCTGGTTTAGACCTGTTATCCCATCATGCTGTTCAATGACTGTCTCTGTAAACTCTGAAAAGTACCCTGGTTTATATGGAATTTTGAAATAGTCTTAAAGAGCCAAAACAAAGATGCCTCTATTGGAATGTCTTTTCAACAGGAAAAAAATTTGCCTTGAGAAAAATGTTATTTTACATACAGCTTAAACCTATTGAACACTAAAACTTTGGATTTCTTTTTTTTTTTTTTTAAGGATTTTATTTATTTGATAGAGACACAGTGAGAGAGGGAACACAAGCAGGGGGAGTGGGAGAGGGAGAAGCAGGCTTCCGGCTGAGCAGGGAGCCCGATGCGGGGCTCGATCCCAGGACCCTGAGATCATGACCTGAGCCAAAGGCAGACGCTTAACGACTGAGCCACCCGGGCGCCCCTAAAATTTTGTATTTCTAAGAGGTACGCAGACAACGGGAGAACTTAGAGCTTGTGATAGAACTGGGATGTGCTCTACCTGACCCCCCCTCCTCCCCCACCCCCCACAGCACACAGTGCCCCTGTAGAAGGCGGGCACCTTTCAGACAGTGGGCTAGCTGAGTCCAGGAGTTTATTTCCTCAAACTGCAATCATCTGGGAGTCTTCCCAAACTGGAATCCTTGAATTACATGAAACAATTCCAAAGACCCTTTTGAGGTGTGACTTTATCTTTTTATATAATCACCTTCAGATCACATCCCCGTGTACTCCCAACTCCCTCCCTCAGGTACTGTTTCTCTTTGCTCTGAACAGCCTGCTCCTAATTACATTTAACAGATTTTCTCCTGCAGAAGTGTGTGGCCTTTGCCCCAAAGCAATTACAGAGCTAGGGTGGAACACCCATGCTTTTGTTAACACTCAGACTGGTTTCATTTTTTCCCTATCTCTGTTTTTCTCTAAAGGATTCAGTCCAGTGCCTTAATCTCAGAATGAGTGTAATGATTGGTGCTACTCAGCAATATACAATGGGGCTTAATCATTTACTACCAAACAGGCCACAAAGTGAAAAAGTATAATGAACCACCGGTAAAAGGTAGTGTTTGGAATCCTGTGGCCGACACAAGGAAAAGACTTTGAAGAAACACAAATGGAGGACTAGCCCAGCATGCTCCTGCTGCCTTGCCACAGAAGTCCCAGTGCCTCAGCTGACATTCCTCTGTACTTAACCGGTAGAGCTTAATGGACTGAAAATGTTCTTCTTCACCAGCCCAAACCAGTTCACTGCTAAAATGGACACCTCGTACTCAGTTGTGTGCTCCAATGAGGTGTAAGCAGGAGGGTCTTGGGATTGCTCACTGTTCCATGCTGTTCCTCTTGGACCTGCCTCAGGCTTAGTTCTTCACAATCTGAATAACTGCCCAGCTAGAACAAGCCCTCTTGTATATTTTTCTCGAAGAGTGTGTATGTGTTCAGTGCCACCAGTGGAATCCCACTGAGCATGCTGTGTGCTCCAGGTGCCAAGGAAAACACTAACGTGCTGATCCGCTGATCCACAGTGGTGCACAGCTCTGTGAGCTAGATGGTGAACTGGTGAGTGACCGAGTGAGGGGTTAAAGGCCGGAGGGGATGAGTGTAACCATGTTTCATTTCCGTCTCCTGAATGAAGCTGTCCATTTCACTGTGTTTTGAGTAATGTCAGGATTTTGGAAGTTCTGTTTTTAATAGTAAATGTTTCTAGCTCTTATGGTACTTATTAAAGTGAACCTTTGGGGCACAGGTTTCCATGGGCATAATGGGAATTACTTTATTCCTTTCCCCCAGGACTGGCTTGACCTCAAGTCAGAGTTTTTGGGCTATGACTTGTCTTCATTATGATCTTAGGATCCTGAAATCAAAAAAGGGACCTATCAGAAAAGTAAGTAGGACAGTGGTTCTTCTCTGCCCTTTTTGACCACCTCCTTTCTCAAAGGTCTTATGAAGGATTTGTTTGGACCCTCGGGATGGTTAGCTTTATTTTGGAGATGTAGAAAAGACCTCTTCGCCTTGAATTTTTAAAGTGCACACCCTCATCTCTGTTTCTACCTTTAGGAGACAGGTCAGTAAGTAGATAAGTCTGTGTGGAAGGTAGAGAACTGGAATGGGTTTCTCTTTTGCCAGTTTGAGGGATGCTGCGGAGATTGTCGCTGGATTAGAAACTCTAGAACGATGGTTCTTAATCTTTTGAGTCAACAGATCCCTTTAAGAATCTTTTGAAAATTACAGTTCTTTGGGAAAATTCAGGAACACAAAAACTTGCATATATGTTTCAAAGGACTTGTGGTACTTCCTGAAACTCATCCATGGATCCTGGGTTAAAAACCCTGATTTAGAAGAGGAGGTCTCTAAGCCATAGTATCTCTTTTCTTTACAGATCCAGAAACTGCTGAGACTGTTTTCTGCTTGCAGTTTGTCCTTGAAACAAAGCTGAGGTTGTTGGTGTTCTTTGTCATCTCCCTCTTTGGGATATTCCTCAGCTTCCCAAGAGACTCATTATCAATGCCTTGAGGGTTCAACCCAGGAACTTAGGCATACTGAAACCAGCATTTCAGCAACTTCTGGGGGTTCTTGTACTATCTCATACCCTCTGCCCTTCATATGAATTGTGGTGCCTCTAAAGCTTCAGAGCTGATTCTCAGGAGTGCTTAGGGAACTCACGTGCTATTCTCTCAAAACCAAACAAAATAACTTGTTCCTCTGTATCAAAAATAGGACTATTTTCAGGACTGACTTGATACCTGAATCTTAATTTTCATTTGATTTCTGTAAACCAGGCATATTGAGGGCAAGGACCATATGTCACACTTACGTATAGTATGCAGTGCTTCCCATGTAAGTACTGTCGGTATTTGTTTTTTGAGTAAAATACTGTGAGATGATTATCACTAGGAGAAAGTGAGTTGGACTCACTGGGTTGTTTTGGCTCCCTGTCCCTTTCAGTTGGCAAAACGTTGTTTTTCTAACTCAGATCCCTCTCATTTGGGTGATAATGGAAATACCAAGAACTGCAGGTGAAAAATTGATAAGAATTTCCAACAGCTGAGTCGATCCCTCTGTAATGCCAGAAATAGGAGGTAAGGGAGGAGACTGTGGAGATACAAGGCCTCCAGCTTCTTCGCCCAGGAGCGGAGAACCACAGGGCAATAGGCTAGAAGCTTAGGGGATATCCTTCCATGTAATGGGAAGGTAATTTGATGTCCCACCACGTTTTAAACCCTTAGCATTAGGGACATTGCCCTGAGTTGCAAGTGGTATTCTGGTTTACACATGCTCTTGATTTAAGGAACAGAGGCTTACTCTTGGGGTGTTTGAGATTTGAGGGCCAGCAGTGAGTTGAAGAGTTTCATTTTGGAATTTGTGTTGGAAAGGAATAAACAACAGCGCTGCCCGGCAATGCTGGGCAAACTTCTGATTCTTATTCCGCAGCCCTAGCTGTCCCTTCTGAACCAATGGCTGAGCTCCATGTTCTAAAGCTTTATATGCCCTTGTCTTTGCAATACACCTCCTTTAGAGTTACAGTCTTCTGGGAACTGGGCCGATGCTTGTCCTAACCAGGAATCAGGCTCTAGTTGGCATTGAGGATTTTGTGTCTTTTGTTTCCCTAAGTATGTGATGTAAGCAGGACTCGGGGGAAAGGGAGATCTTCAGAATTTTGTAGTTTTGGAAGTAGAAATAGGCACTTCGTAAAGATGGCAGATGTGTTCGATTGTTCTGGTAACTAATTCAGTTTCCTGTGGGTTGCCAGGTAGTATCCTACTTCTAATTCAGTACTTGAGTTTTTAGTGCCCAGCTTCAGAGCACCAGACTTCTTAGCACGCAGGACATGAAGATTCCCAATGTTCAGTTCTTACGGAGAGTAGCCCAGCTGGCTTGTCATGCTGGGCTAGATGAATTGTGAATGTTAATTATACTGATCAATACAGTGGCCTTGGTAACAGACTTGTAGCTGCTGTAGAATCTGTTTACTTCAGGTTTATAACAGAAAAGAGACCAAGCTGGTTGGGAACATGATGTTCTAAATGTAATAAGCTGTATTGTAAGTCCACGGAAAACGCATGCTGGACGCACTGACCCTATTGCACCCTTCCCCAGGATTTCCCAGAGGAAAGCATTACTCTGGGGGTGGTTTCTGTTCTTATTTGCCAGTTGAAAATGAATTAAAGTTGGCAGAGGCATGGCTTTTGTGAGATGGGGGTAAAGGATATTTACAAATCCTAAAGGTTGGACGGAGAGCACCCATGTTGGGAGGCATCTCCTTCCTCTACCTAGTGTGTAATTAGGAGTGGAGAGTGATCAGATCAGTTGCAACCCTTGCATTCAGAAGAAGGAACCCCTCCTATTTGAGGAATAGAGGGTTCAGAATTCTGCACATTCTTTTCTGACTCCACAGGGAGGGGATTAGCAGAACACTGGGCATGGTTGGAATGAGAGCATCTTGCCAATTCTTACTGATTTTGGACCAAGCCATTGTAAAAATACAGTCTCTCTGCCTATAACAAGCTCTTTGTCATGTTCTCCTAAACCCCGTAGATCTATCTGATGGATTGGCTGTACCTGACAGATGGAGTTGGTATTAAAGAGGCAGATTTTCTGCTTTCTTTGCCTTATTTGTTTTATCTCTGAACAAGATATGTCTAGTCTGTTTGTTCCCTGTGTGCCTTCAGTTGCTTTATCAAGAGCCTGGTAAACTCAGTGTGCTTGTGCTTGCTTTTTCGGATCCTGCTGAGACTGTCTCTGATGAGTACTTCTCATGGCGTGGAAGGAATGGAAGGAATCAGTCACCTAGGGAGTGCTCCAAAACACTCATTTCAAGGCCCTAACCTAGATCTACTTAACCAGAAGGGGAAGGGTTGAGGGTTAAGAGCAAGTGGAGAGTAGGATAGTATGTGCTTTTTGAAACAGCTTAAACTTGAAAGATCCCGTGGTTAGAACCAGTCTTTTAGATTATCTAGCAAGCCTGGCCAGCGTTGTTAGGAAATCTGATACTGGGATGGTAACGTAGCCCCCACCTACCTCGAATGACTTTGGCCATGAGAAAAAATCTTGTGCCCCATGTGAGAGGTCCTGAAAGTAAGTAGCCTGTGGTTACTCTTCCTTTCCAGAGTACTCAGAGTAAGCGTGACCAGAAATTATGCAGCTCTATCAGCTTAGGGTTGAGCACCTACTGCTGTATCTGAGGACCTGTACTGGGCACTTAGGATTCATCAGTGAACAAGACAAAGATCCATATCCTCTGGAGTTTACATTCTCGTGAGGTTATTATTCAGGTCGCATAAGTCTAGTGTAGTGGTTCTTAACTGTTTGGGGTTTGGAGCCCTATCAGAGCTGTGTTCATCTTCCAGAAAAATAAACACACATTATTATATAAATACATATGTGTATATATATGACATATAAGGGGACTTGGCAGCCTGAAGCCCATCCATGAACCCAGGCTAAAAACCTGGAATACTTGCCTAGAATTGAGAACCTGGTGTTTGGGATCAGGCCAGGCCATGAGTTGCATGTTAGGGACTATTATCTGCTAGCCACACTGGTTTGTAGTTTCTTTTTCTGTATAGCCAAGGCCATTTGCAAAGAACTTGAGGGTGTCTCTAAAAAAAAGCAAGTGCTAGGCCTCCACTACATCAATGGCATTTCTTGAGTCTGTGCTCTCTCTGAATGATTTTGACTCTGTTCCCATTCCCACCTCTTGATTTCTGGTTGGCTGAGCTTCTTGGACTCAGTAGATTAAAAATCGGGTCAGAAGATGAGAATTTCCTTAACATGATAATTTATACTATCAATTCCTGGACTAAGAGTGTTAGTAAAATTATAAAGATCATGAGAGGACATTTTAGCGAAATTCTGGCTTCAGAACACAACCTCACAGAAGGAGCTGATTGATGAGGGACTGAGGAAATAGCCAAGGAGTAAAGACTGGAGAGAGATGAGAGGAAACAAAGGAGGGCAGAACTCAGGCAGTGAGGAGCTGGCAAGACAGGTAGCCTTAAGCCAAAAGGAGTGGATTTGAGACCCAGACCAAAAAAAAAAAAGATTCCTTTTTAGTCCTGAGGGGTCTGTCACTATTCCTTTATTATCAGACCGAACTCAGGATAAAAAGGGGAGGGCAGATAAGGCTTTGCTTTATATATACCAGTATTAATACATCTCTATCCTTGGAAAAGTTGGTGTTTGACTTGAATGAGTGGCTAAACCCTGCCTCAGAGTTAGTACCACGTATAACGTATACTGCAGAAGTATGAATGAAATTTCATTTGGGACACTGGGAGAAAGATAGAATGATGTGGCCAGATTTAGACGTTTGGAGCACAGTGAGCACACAGAGTCCTGTACCAATTCTACCTTTACCTCCCTGGAATCTGATCTTTAATGTAACTGCAGATCAAGACCTCCTGAAGGGTGGTCTTTCCAGGGAATTCTTGTTTCTCTGCCTGAGATCTAATGGAAACTTTCCAGACCCACACTGAGGGATTGCTGAGAAAGTGCCGTATTCAAGGCCTTCTAGGCCAAACTGCTGTACCCTCAGAGCGTGTTAAAGAACAGAGCCCACAGTTCTCCCCAGAGGAGTCTGGAGGCTCTAGATGATTCCAGTTGTAACTGCTCTAGTTTGTCCAGCGTATGGAAAAGCTGTTCTATGAAACTTTCCAACCTGTTAGTATATGGATGTCTCATTGTTTGCTCAATGATGCATTAAAACCAAAGCTCCCTAATCTAGGGGAATAGAATCATACCACTGATTTATTTTCTATTTTTAAAGACGCCCCTTGAATGATCAAAGGGATTTCAGGCCTCACTTCCTGGGACTGTTTATTTTAAGGTTCTTTTCAGTGTGTAAGCTGTGTAGTTAAAATCTGCTACTCGGTTTTTGGAAAGATTCTCCAAAATATATAACATATAAAATATATATATATAAAATATAACAAAGATTCTCCAAAACATATAGCCAGAATGTTTTTTTTCATTCATTAAATGAGTAGTTTAAATAAATACCTACTGTGGATATGAAATCAAAATTCAATAATCATATTGCTTAAATCCAGAGTACCTCAATAAAATTAATACCCTTATAAGAACTTTTTTTTAGTCATAGTAAAGTCAGAGAATTTGTTTTGTATTTGAAAAATCTGACTTTGCAAGATCTTTCAGACATGTTATAAGATGCAGGGTGACTTGGAGTGGATACTGTTTGAGTACCACACCACAGATGAGAAAGGGACCTGGTGGAGTTCTCCGTTTAAGGGCATGAACTCTGTGCTGTGTGTGAGAGAAAAATCCCCACATTCCCATTGTGCACTACATAAATTATTTCTTATGAAAATAGCAGGTTTCCCAGATGATGGGGAAAAAAATTATTGGTTTTAACCATACCTAATTTGAAAACCTCTTGTGTAAGTAATCACAGGTGGAATTTTTACATTGCTCTTGATGCCTACAAGACATTCTCGGGTCATTTCTCTCATCCTAGTGGTCAGGATTAGATTGTCCATGCATTCTCCTCTTCCCCATCCCGCCCCCAGAAGACAGTGGATGTATATGCTAGAACAGAGCTTTTTGCTTCCACAGTGTTTGGGCTCTTACTCTTTTCTCACCCTTTCCACCCTGAGGAACCTCAAGGCAATTCATTGGCAACTTTAATATATTACATTTCTTTGCATCATTGCACTTCTCCCAAAATCAATGTAGATTTTGGAACAGAAAGAATTCTTTTCCTTCTCTAGAGTTCACAAGTGTTCATCTGGAAGCTCAGAAAGCTTCAGTGCAATAGTAGACTATTCTGTAGCTGATCTCTTGAAAATAAAGGGGAAAGCTGCTGTTTTCCCCAAACTATTCCAAAAGAAGGATAGTAGTACAGGACCTGTAGGGATTTTTTTTCTCCCTTGCTTTTTTCCTTTTTTTTTTTTTTTAATCTCAATATTGTTAGCAAATTTGCCTTCAGCAAGTCACTTAATCCCCACCCCTGTTCTGTTTTTTTCATCTGTGAGGAGTAAATCCCATACTCAAAAGATTCTAAAATTTTTTGAAAATACAAATCCTCTATAAGGAAATCATATCTGCAGGCCACTGATGTTGAAGCAGAGTGCTTAAACTAGAATGTCATAGAAATCTAGGCATTCAGGGGACGCCTGGGTGGCTCAGTCGGTTAAGCGTCTGCCTTTGGCTCAGGTTATGATCTCAGGGTCCTGGGAGTAGATTTGGGCTCCTTGCTCAGTGGGGATCCTGCTTCTCCCTCTACCTGCTGCTCCCCCCTGCTTGTGTGTCTTCGCTCTCTCTCTCTCAACAACAACAACAAAAATCTTAAAAAAAAAAAATCTAGGCGTTCAGGACCTTTGTTTTTACGATACCGGTTAAGTGTGGATTTCGAATTTATAATCAGCTTTAAGTAAAAGTCCTGACGTAATGCTCGAAGGTGGTTTTACTTGTTCTTTGTATGCCAGAATTTCAACAAAAATGGTTTGAAAAATACTGAGATCAGTGATGTTCTGGCATTGTTATTTATTGATAAAATTTGCTGAGTAACTCTTCTATACCAAACTTGATTTTGACTTTTAGTTTGCAATACAGCCTAAAGCAAGAGATCTTTATCCTTGTGCGTCTGTCCACTTTACTCATTAGAAAATGACTGTTTAGGGAGTCATGGGTGAGGAAAACTCCACTTTGGTATTTTGGTCTGGGAAATAGAGGGTATTGTACTGTATTCATTATGGAGCAATAGGTAGTTTGTTTTTGGGGGGTTTTGTGTTTGGTTTTTTGTTTTTGGTTTTGTTTTGTTTTTTTGAGAGAGAGCGCATGAGTGAGCACATGGGTTTGGGGTGGGGGGATGGGAGGGGGAGATGAAGCGAATCTTAAGCAGGCTCCGCTCCACACCCAGTGCAGAGCCAATGCAGGGCTTGCCCTCAAGACCCTGAAATCATGAGAGCCAAAATCAAGAGTCGGATGCTTAACCGACTGAGCTACCCAGGTGCCCAGGTAGTTCTTCTTTTTAAATAGCCCCAAAGACATTACAGCCAACAATTCCTTTCAGCCAGCTTCTTTCTTACAGGCTATCTAAGGTCATGGTTTCATACTGAGACTTTTATCTAAAATTGAACATATACACCTCGAGTTTAGAAAGCCAGGAAGAGATGGCAAATATTACCTCTCTAAAGTGAAAAATATAGTTATGTTTTTGATGTGACTGTCAGATTCTTGTCCTTGTGTTATATCTCTAGTCTCCTTCTAGAAGTTTAATATTTTGTGTTTTGTTAAGAGCTGTGGAAACTTAAAAAAAAAAAAAAGCTGTGGAAACTAAAGCCACCTGCAGCTGATCTTTAAAGTGATTTTACCTGTTTTTTTGAAATTGAAACTCTTCTACCTCTCTACAGAGTGGATTCTGAAAGATCCCATTGACCCATACTACATAGTTACTGTTTAGTATTAGGTCTTTAAAGTCAGATTTTTTATTTAATGTTTTGATGGCTTTTTCCTCCCTTGAGCCAGTACTTTATGGGAAGCAGTGGAAGGTAACTAAAAAACTGATGTGGTTTTTGTCTTATTAACCTTTGTTGGGCATTAGCCTGGGGTTTAGAAAGCACACCTACATAAACTGAGCTGCCACTTTTTTGGAGCTGCTTGTAGTTCTTCTGCCATAAACTATTTGGCAGGGATTTGCATGTCTTGCGCCTCTCAATGGATATAGCCTTCCCAAAAGCTGCTCTGACTTAAAGGTGAGATTCATTCACTCCAGCAAATGTGTGTAGAGGGTTTCAATTTGTCAGATGTAATTGGCTTTCAACTTCATTTAAGCTAAACTTCTAGATCAAGGAAGGAAGAATTGTTTTTGTACATCTCCAATCTTGTTCCTTCTTGGCAGGCTAAGATATTATACAGATGGCATTTACTCAGTCTGTGTGGCCACCTTCCAAAATGTCAGAAACTCCATCTTCCTTCTAGACCTGTCCATTGATCGATTGCTTGCTTTCACTGTTAACTTTTCTTCTCATAAAAATTCGTTTGACGAATACAGATTTACCTATTTATAAGCATTTGACAAATTTTCATCTTAAAGAACATCCCAGCATACCTTGCAGTGAGATTTGCCAGTTTAATTTCTTGTGAGCTTTATTTATTTAAAGTCAAGATTGGCTTTAGGCTAATGACTTTTTATTACAAACATATAAGGTGAACAGTAGTAACCTGGCTCAGTCCTTCCCAGCATTTAAGAATTACTGCTTCTTATACTCTGAGCCAATACAAAGTGATTCCTAAGTGGAAAAAAAAAGTGCAGAATATTTTAGCATTCTACCTTTTGAGTAAGAAAAGGAAAAAAGTATAAATATATACTTGCTTTTTTTCTACCTCCAGAAATGAACAGAAACCAGAAACCAGTGAAAATGGTGACGGGGGGTGGGTTAGAAATGGCAGTGACACTTCTCTGAATATACCTTTAAAACTTCTGAGATGTGTGTTTCATATGTAAAAAAAAAAAAAGAAAAAGGAAACCTTAAGATTGCTGTTAACAGAAACAAATGAATCGAACTACATATCATATTGATTATATAATCACCCAGAAAACCATACTTGAACTATACATCATTTGTGAGATATTTTCTAAAGACAAAAAGAACTTCAGTGAAATATTGGCACTTCACTATGTAGAATATTGTTAGTAATATTACCCTTACAATTTTGAAATTGTTTTAGATGTATTATAGAATAAAACAAGTAAGTGTATCATTGGTAACAGAGACCAAGATTGTCAACATATAAGGGGAAAGAAATACAAATAGGAAAATTAAAAGTTTTTAAAAAGGTAATGTTAAATTTGAAACGGATATATCAGTGCGAACTCATGAATAAACAAAAAGATTTCTCTGTACCCTGAAAGAACTTCTTAGCACTGACACCTGTAATAACAATTAACCCACTTTATACTCAGATACTATTTTCTAAATAACATTCCCCACTGAAAGAAGTCAGTGCTCTTTGAGAAATGGCTAATTTCAGGTCTGAAGCAGAGAAAGAACAAGGTAAGCCTGGTGTATCTTCTTATGCCAGAAAGGAAGGAAGCACTTAGAAGAGTCAGCTTGAAGGAGACTCCCACTGGCTCAGTTTGGGACAACTGGAGCATTCAGCGTACTCATTGTATAATATAGTGTAACAGATTGAATAAATAAAAATACGAATGACAAAGAAACAAGTGAAAGAGGGAGAAGAAAAGCTTTTCTTTACAAAATAATGCCAGCTAATACATGTGGAAAGAATGATAGGGAAAAAGCCATGATTCTGAAACACTCCCCCCAATATAATTGGTTCAGGCAAGGATTATGAGCAGATGGTAAAGTCACTAGGGAACAGGATAATCACAGGCTGAAAAATATCACCCCACAGTTTAACCTTTACTTGCAAAGGAGAAAATACACCTTTCAGAGACTGATGGTCTCACTTTAACCCAGGGTTCAGCTTGGTGTCACTAATCATGGAACAACCTGACGTTATGTGCTGCCTGATATGATGCAAAGTAAAGTATACAACATTATCTATGAAATATTCTTTTTTAATTTTTATTTATTTTTTTAAAGATTTTATTTATTTGACAGAGCACAAGTAAGCAGAGTGGCAGGCAGAGGGAGAGGGAGAAGCAAATTCCCCACTGAGCAGGGAGCCCGATGTGGGGCTCGATCCCAGACCCTGGGATCATGATCTGAGCTGAAGGCAGCCGCTTAACCAACTGAGCCACCGAGGCACCCCTGTCTATGAAATATTCTTGCCAAAATTTTAATCTCTTTCAAGTCAAACCTCAAAACTGAACTTCCAGTTTACAGGAAAGAACTAATCTAAAAAATTCAGAATATAGGAGATTCCATAAGGCAACTGGCCTGGACTCCTCCAGGAAAAAATATCACAGGGGAAAAAAAATAAAAGCAAGAGAACTGTTCTAAATTACCAGACACTGAAGGAACCTAACAACCAAATGAATTTAGTGAACCTTGATTCTCCATCCTGGGTTGGAAGAGTTGGGGAGGCATTTGGGTCTATAACTATGAAAGATTCTTTTTTTAAATTGCTCAAGTATGAGTAACAGTGTTATATTAGTTTTAGGTGTACAATATAATGATATAGCAATTCTGTACATTACTCAGTGCTCATCAAGATAAGTCTTAGTCTCCTTTATTTCCCCCACTACTTCTCTGTCAACCACCAATTTGTTCTCTGTACTTAAGAGTGTGGTTTTTTTTTTTTTTTGGTCTCTTTTTTTTTGTTTGCTTTTTTAAATTCCACATATGAGTGAAATTTATATGGTATTTGTCTTTCTCTGACTGACTTATTTCCCTTAGCATAATACCCTCTGGTTGCTGCAGATGGCAAGATTTCATACTTTGTTATGGCCACATAATACTCCATTGTGCACATACCACATCTTCATGAAAGGTATTCCTGAGATAATTGGAGAAGTTTGAATACAAGCTGGATGAGATAGGGTTATTAATATTTGTAAAAGCATGAGAATGTTATCGTGGTTCTGTAAGAAAATATCCTTATTCTTAGAAGATTCATTCTTAAGAATTTATTGGTGAGTTTTCATGTTTGCATTTTTTTTTTTTGGCAGGACCACTTGAAAGTTTGCATATGTACATGTGTGTATATATACAGAGGCAGAAACCTAATGTGGAAAATGGGAGGATTCGATGTAGATGGAGGGTATACAGGTGTTCATTAAACTATTCTTTTAAAGTGTTTACATGTAGAAAATGATAATAAAGTTGGGAAAATGGGACAGTGGGGGTGGAGAGTGAGTTGGAAGGGAACTTTGGTGTATCGCTGAAGTCATGGGTATGTTCCAAGAATCTAGATTTCTTTAGTCACCTGTACAAAAATAAATATAAATATATGTTTATATATATATAAGTATAAATATATGAATATATATATAAAACCTAGAGTTGATGATAATTGAATGTCAGGAGAAAAAGAAGAATGACCAGCATCTTTTCATATAATACTGGTAGCAGATTGAGGATGAGGAAAGTATGGACAGGCCAGGCAGTTGGACAGGCAGATAGCTAAATGGGCATTGAAATATAGGGGAGAACGTGTTGTAAATTATGGTTTTCAAAAGATTAGGAAGCCCTCCCTGTCCTACTTGTTGCCAGTTTTTAACCTCTTAATTTTAAGAGGTTGGCAGTTGGAGGCCCAGATCATTCACTTTCATTAGACCATTTTAAGAGCTAATAGAAAGCCACTGAGGTACGTTGTCTCATATGAAGGGTGGAGGATGGGGGAGTGGCTGATAAGGGTAAAACCACTCTTTGGCAGAGGTTTTCAAGCTTTGTATTACTTCCTCACCAGTTAAGTGACTTGGCACTGTAAGCCCTGGTGTTGCCTCACCCCTTCCTCCCACCGACATTGATGAAAGGTCAAGTTAAGTCCCATTTTTGAAAGGAGTGTTTCTTCTGGAAGTGGATTCTAGCAGTGTGTGTGTGCACACGCACATATTATATCCTGTTACCCTTGAGACAGAGATGGGTGGAGTGGAGGAGGGAGATGTGTGCTGTGATTAGTCAGTTTGCTGTCTCCCTCCCCCCCCCCCCCCCCCCCCCCCCCCCCCCGCCCCAAGCTCAAGCCCCATCTGGGGAAACTGAGAACTTAAGAAACTTGAGACAGGGAAGGAGGACAGGGAGCAGCCAAAACCTGCTGAGTCTCAGAAGACTGGTTTCTGCACTAGGGAATGGAAGAAGTGACTGAAGGAGGCTGTGGATTTGACTCTGTGGCCGGAGATTGATTCCCTTGAGATAAATTATTTTCTGGTGGTATACTTGAGAGCAATGTGTTGGGAAGAGGATACCCTTCTTCTTTGGGAAATTTCTTTTACCTAATGGAAGGTCTGAAAGATGTGCAGACTTAGATAGTTCTTGTACCAAAAAATTGTTG
Organism: Zalophus californianus; assembly: GCF_009762305.2. Lineage (NCBI taxonomy): Eukaryota > Metazoa > Chordata > Mammalia > Carnivora > Otariidae > Zalophus > Zalophus californianus. Next base: position 92,493,782 of record NC_045598.1, read on the forward strand.
TTTATTGATAACTATTTCTTTGGATTCATCTGAAATGGAATCAGACTGATCACTGGTAAGTATCAAGGAAAGGTCTTGCACCTCTTTAGTTTAGGCTGACAGCCATACCCTCTTCCTTCCCTCTGAAAAGAGAGCAGATGAGAGTAGATTCTGTAGAAGAAGAAGGAATCTATTAGCCAGAAGATGTGTGAAAGACGGATTAGAAAAGATGTAGGAATCCTGGAAGGTGTTATAACACGTTGCTTAGTAATTGACCTTGTTAAAATTTTTAGCTTCTGATAGTCTTTTTGCTCAGTTGCTAAGTGTTAGCTAAGAAATATGCTGACCATCATTTCAAAACAGAGAATTCTGCACACACAGTATGCTAGAGGAGACAGTGTGACAGATTATATAACTTTGGGAATGCCTCAGGAAATCAGTAGTGTACCAGAAGGAGAGATACTGGCCTCTCACATACTCCTCAGCAGTTAAGACAGACCAGTCCCTCTACTCGCTTCTAAGCTATGCTTTCTTAATGGTTTGTTTTCCTAATAATTGCTATTTACCTTTGAGTCTAGTCCTTCACCCTTAGGAGGAAACCTTTCTGAGGAAATTAAAAGCTGCTAGATAGGCATGTGAAATCACAGGTTTTGTGAGATGTCTAGCCTAACCTCTGATTTTTGGAGGCCTAAGCTGAACAATATCCAGATAAGCCTGTTAAGACTGCAATATCTAGGATCTTCCTTAAGAAGGAGTAAAATTCTGTAACAGCCATTTGTGTTATCATTACCCTCTTGGTCAAACCAAATCTACAGATTGTAAGGGCCCATATTTGCTTTCATAGATCTTTCCTGGGATAGCGCTGGGTGCTTAGTTGGTGCCTCCCAAATGTGTCAACTAAAAGAATATAATCCATGAATATTATCCTGATCACCATCCTTTGGCTATAGTGTCATAGTGCAATTCTGATGGCTTTCACTTCTCTGGGATTCAGGAGCTAGACAGCAAAATTGGGTGGGACCTGGGAAGGAAGTGTAGCTAAGCTATTATCTAACATCTGGGGAGATAGAACAGGTGTTTGTGGAAGTAAACTTCAGCTTCTAATGGTAAAAAATATCAGTTGGGATAAATTGAACGAGTAGTATACGACAGTTTTTCTTCCCTGGAGGGTTATAACTGTTTTGGGTTGCCTGTGATCCCTTTTTCTTGATAAATTATATACAGCAGTTCTTTCAGATCACTTTGTCACCAGACTTAACCACGAGGAGGTGGGTGTACCGTATCCCAAATTGTTTCTTTGGAAAGCTGCTTTTCATCATTTTCAGTGTCACATGGAAGAGTGTTTGTACCCACTGAGTCCTTTGAAGAGGTGCTTTAAAATAGCACATTGAATTGGCCTGATACTTAATTGAGTTTTTAAGGCACAGCAAATAGACTTCTGTATTTGGATGTGCTATTTGGAGAATGGGTCAATCTGACCTTCTAACCTTTCTCAGATGTAATATTAGTTCAAGAATGAAACACTGGCATGCTTGTTGTGGGCAAGGCTGTTTATGGAGTGGTGAGTATTCAAAATAGTTCTTTAACATAGGACTTTTTGATTTTCAGATACTTTTTTTTCTTAAGATTTTATTCATTTATTTGACAGAGACACAGCGAGAGAGGGAACACAAGCAGGGGGAGCAGCAGGCAGAGGGAGAAGCAGGCTTCCCGCCGAGCAGGGAGTCCGATGCGGGGCTCGATCCCAGGACCCTGGGATCATGACCTGAGCCGAAGGCAGACGCTTAACGACTGAGCCACCCAGGCGCCCCTGATTTTCAGATACTTTCTGAAGTTCCAACTACCTTATCTCTTTTTCCTTCCCCCTCTACATCATATTTAGAACTAGCCTTCCTTACAGATACGGCTTTGAAGAAACACTCAAGTACACCAGTTGAGACTTATGATTGGGAGAAATGATGACAATAGGAAGTAATGTAGACAGAACAGCTTTGCAGCCGTCCTTGGATTTCATTTTTACCTAAATGATCATATTGTGTAAATGTGGTGAATTCATCCCAATTCAGAGGGCTGTTACTGAGATCTGGTTTCACTAGAGGGGAAAACCTATGATATTCAAAAACTGCTTTTGACAACAGTGTCTTGGTTTACAATGTGAAGGTGAATGGCATTCCAGGAGGTACTTCAAAAGGAAGACAGAGCTGCAGACTGTAAGGCAGCCATGCAGCAAGCAGGCCTGGTGGAGACTGGCAGAGCAGCAGTTGTGATCTCGGTTCTCTTCAGCACGCAGTTCGGTGGTGGGAGAGAAGACAGGTTATCGTGCATCTTCGTATAGCCGGACCACCTTAGTTGTAAGAAGTGAAAATATCAAAGAGCTGTGAGAATAGACAGCCACCCATCCGTGTCATGGCTTGAGTTAACAGTCTGCCCACTTCAAATATGGACCATATTCGTTATTTGAGACATGAGGCACTGCACTGATCAGTAAGCTGCTTGCAACACAGTCTAATATTTTTAGATGGGAAAGATTTTGCTAAGCTTTAGGCTACTGTTGAGCTGCATTAATACAAGGTAGGATTATGACTATTAAATTAGTTCTTAGGTTGCTGAAGAAACACATTTCTATCTTGCCACAGCCAGCTCTCTCTCTATTTAAGAAACGGCGAATGTTACTGCATTTCCCTCCCCCACCCCCGCCACCACCAGGTAGGTGGTGTCTGGGAATATGCCCGGAGCCTTTTGAAAAAAGATGAACAGGGGAGGGAATCGTAACAGCTAAGAGAGAAGACTAGCTTCCGACTAGACTGCCCATGCCAGGAACAAGGAGGCTGATGGAGGAAGGGCTGCCTCTGGGGAGTGTTAAAAGGCATGACAGTCTCTTGACTGTATTTTTTCTGCCACCAAAAGAACTGCATATTGGGTTGAAAGTCATTACGTTGGTCCTGGATTAATCTCTTCACTAAAACTCGCTTTGCTGACTGCAGAAGTCATGTGAACATGCGGTGGGAAATCCTATCTAGAAGGGCGGACGCTGACCTGTGGCCACTTCAACAAGTGGGTTTTGTGTTTTGTTTTAGATTTATTTATCTGAGAGCGAGAAAGAGCACATGGGGGGAGGGGCAGAGACAGAGGGAGAGAAATTTAAGCAGACTCCATGCTGAGCACAGAGCCAGGGCTCGATCTCATGACCCCGAGATCCCGACCTGAGCTGAAACCAAGAGTGGGTCGCTTAACCAAACGTGCCACCCAGGTGCCCCTCAAGAGTAGGGTTGGTTGGTTGGTTGGTTTTTCTGAAAGGCGCTGTGCTTTTAGCATTTTAAACTACTTAAGTTTTAGCACCTAAACTAAACAAGCTGCTTAGGATGTATAAAGGTATTTGTTAATCAGGTTCTGGTGCCATGTATGTTGTTTAGGGTGAGTCCCTTTTACTTATTTCTTCTGTGTTGCACATTTAAGCCTGATTCTCACACTGCTAGCTGATGCTACCCTAGCTGGAGGGCACATGTGTCAGAGGAGGGGGATGTTTTGCAGCTGTAACAGATGGGCAGTTTACTGTTCCTGGCTTCAAAGTGGGTATAACCACGTTGCTAGCATTATGGGGAGACTTTTAATCTGTAATAGCTTTTATATTTCCAGAGATCCCTGCTAAAGACTTACCTTAATGGATTCTCCGTGGGAACCTTTTCAGATTTAGTCAGATTGTGAGGAGAATCTCAATTCATAGTCTCAAACCGTTTTGTTTTTCAGGAGGCTAAAGCTTATTTTATATCTTAAAGGGTTTATCAGAGCTTAAATAAAGAGTTCAGGAGGAAGGTTTAAACCATTTAATAGAAGAAAATGTTTTCATACACTTTAGAAGCATCCATTAATTTGACTGTAAATTGTATTAATTGTAAGGTATTTGCCATTTGTTAAAGCCAATTTTCCAAGTATCCTTCAAACAATTACTTAGTTCTGGTGTATTTCATTTAAAGAAGCTTTTAATACAGAATTTACCAAGTCATTTATTTTCTCCTTCAAATTAGTCCTAATTAGTTGGATTTTACTGTGGAGTGCAGAGATTTTTTTGTTTTTAATTTTGCTTTCTTTACTGTATGCAAGTATTTTACTGGATGTAGAAAGTTCTGCGCATACTACATTGCCTTTGTGAAGTATAGGTATGATTGGACTCTGAATTGGCACCCCAGTGCCCATTACCATTTCAAGGCAGCTCCATAATTTTTCAAACAACAAGACCATTGCTGATTTTAGGATAAGAATGTGCTACAAGAGGATCTTCTGGGAAAAAACAAAACAAAACAAAGGAACAAAAAACAAGCAGAAGCACTATGAGATTGTGCTATTTTTTGGTAGAGTTGGGAGGAAGGGTAAAGAGCTTAATGTGTGTCAAGGTTGTAAGAGGAAAGAAAACTTTATGGAATGTGAGAAGAAAGATTTGTGAAATTTGGACAGAATGCTAAAAGAAGTTGTGTTTAAGCTCTCCCCGTCCCCCCAACAAAAAAATTCTACAATTGGAAAGAGGCAGTAATTGGCATTTGGGGAGGAGTCAGCAAGTCGCCTCCGCCCACCCTTGTTCTGGTGGGAGAGTTGCTGGCTTAGTAGGAGCTATATAATAACATTAGGTTTTAGGGAAGGAAATGTATGGCCTTAAAAAATGGAACATTTCATAGAATGCTTGTTGTAAGTTTTCAACTGTTTGTCTTCCTCTTACAGCAAATCCAGTTTGCTGATGACATGCAGGAGTTCACCAAATTCCCCACCAAGACAGGCCGACGATCTTTGTCTCGCTCCATCTCCCAATCCTCCACTGACAGCTACAGTTCAGGTAGGTATGAACTTCGTGTCCACTCTGATCTCTCTTCCCAGGTCCAGAGCCTTAAGCTAGTTCTCTACCCACTGCTCTGTTTATCTAGAATCTAAAAGTACCTCATATCAGAACTCCCCATCTTTCTGCTGAAAGCTGATAATTAGCACTTGGGCAATGGGAATATCCCCACCCAGGCTTGTAGCTGGGGAGGCTTTTGTCATCTGGAGACTTCTCTTCCCCTGGCTGTCTCTGTGTGGTCTGCGGCCAGTGCCTGCTTGGTAGTACTGGGCCTGTTCCCATTCCCACGTTTCTCCGCCCACATCACAAAGGGAGAAAATCAATTCTATTTTGGCTGACGGAACGGGCCTTGAAAAAGAGGTGTACTTTGGAAGCATAATTTCCAACTTTGTTGTTTAAGATATACCCCACCACCTGTCTTTTTCTTTCTTGGCTCCAAGACTGCTTGAATGGTGACAAGAAGAATGAATATTTGGGCTCCTTTTATTTGCTAGGTCACCCTTTATGTTGAAGTGTCCTCCCCTGTTCACCTCTGGAGTAGGAAAGGTTCAACTATGGTAATGTGGCTCCAGCTGTTTCTTTTTAGTCCTGCTCTCCTGTTTTAACCTTATATAAGTAGGCCTTTTTTTTTTTTTTTTTAATTGTGTTCTTCTCAACTTCAGAGGGAGTACTGGAAAGTTAATGTGGAAAAGGATGTAGAATTTAGGATTTGAGTACTAGTGGAAGAGACACTGAAAGATCCACAGGGACATCTGATCTAACCCTGCCCCCTCATTGTTAACTGAGGAAACATTTAAGAGTTTAAGAGGCTTGCCCAAGGTCATAGATTGCTGTTAGTTTCAGCAAAGAGATTTGCTGTCTCCATGAATGACTTTACCAGAATACTGTTTGTACAGTGTTATTAACATTAAGGATCTGGCTTGAGGTGAGTGGATTGTAAAAAAAAAAACAACAAGTAAATGCATTTTAAAAAAACGTGTCCTCTGCTCTGTGCCATTGATAACCCAGCGTGGGTGAGATAGGCAGATAAGAGCAAATTGTGGTCTACAGGGTAAGTACTGAAATAGATGAGTATTCAGAGTCACCGTGGCATGTGTGCAAGAAAGGTTCCAAATATAATGGCTGTCACAAATGAAAGGAGTGAAAGATGCCAAGGAGTGGGAGTGATAAGCAGACCGATTCCAGCTAAGAGAGAATTAATTGTGAAAAACTGGGCTATAAGAGGAAGAAGGAAGGAGTGAGTGAAGAAAGCTTTGGCGAAGTTCTCAAAGATCTCGATGTCCATGTATTAACAGGAGCCTATCAGAGCATTTTTAAAAGCTTTATGATCTAGGGGCGCCTGGGTGGCTCAGTCGTTAGGCGTCTGCCTTCGGCTCAGGTCATGATCCCAGGGTCCTGGGATCGAGCCCCGCATCGGGCTCCCTGCTTGGCGGGAAGCCTGCTTCTCCCTTTCCCACTCCCCCTGCTCGTGTTCCCTCTCTCGCTGTGTGTCTCTCTGTCAAATAAATAAATAAAAATCTTAAAAAAAAAAAAAAAAAAGCTTTATGATCTAGTTAAATTGTCCCGGTGGGACAGATACCTTTGGGAGTATTTGTGTTAGCTAGCAGTGTGTAGAAGACAGCGAGAGAGACCTGATGCACTGGCAGAGACAGAAGAAATACTGGTCGATTCAGAGAGAAAAGAAGTGAATTGAGAGTAGGGGAGTGATTATTGTATGTCCCCCTGCATATCGTCTGAAAGGACATTTTTATATGAAGCTGCTTTTTTTTTCCTTAAAGTTGAACATACTGAGTGATCTCAGGGCTGACAGTAAAACCAGAGCTACCTACTCACCTTTTGAGTCGTTTCTTTCCATTTCTGTATTCCTTGAGCACAACCTAGTGTAAAATCCCTTGTAAGATTCTCTTATCACTGTCATCCGTTTTAGTGGTTCTCAGAGTGTGGTCTTCTGAACGGTGGCAGCAGCAACACCTGGGGACTTGTTAGAAATGCTAATTCTTGGGCCCCACCTGAGACCTACTGGGTGGGACTCTCTGGCGGTGGGGCCTAGCCATTTGTATTTTAACAAACCTTCCACGTGATTCTGATGAATGCTGTAGATGCTTGAGTTTGAGAACCAGTGTTCTACAGAGATGGTGTTCCTTACATGCCCTAAAGTATTCTTGCGTTTTTGCCGTGTCTGGTTCCAGTCCACATTGGGACCAAGCGCCTCTGTTAGCTGGGACCCCGAGAGGTGGTGCAAGAGTGGGATCCATAGCTTCTGTTACAGGGACTAATGGCGGAGGATCATCAGGGTGGATGAAGGGGCCAAAACACTGAAAGAGCCACAGCAGTTTCATTCATCTGTTAGACTCTGAAGGAGTAGAGCTGAGAGTGATGTAAAAGGTGACTCCCAATTCCGAGTTTGCTTAACTTAAATGAGAGTCCTTTGGGGAGTGCACTTTGTGGAGTTGGGACCATTGCGGTTTTTCTATCCTTGTTTCTTTCTGTCCTGGCTCTAGCTGCATCCTACACCGATAGCTCTGATGATGAGGTTTCCCCCCGAGAGAAACAGCAAACCAACTCCAAGGGCAGCAGCAATTTCTGTGTGAAGAACATCAAGCAGGCAGAATTTGGACGCCGGGAGATTGAGATTGCAGAGCAAGGTAAAGAAAGGGAGTGGGTAGGGGACCAGAAGCAACCCACTTGCTGGTCATGAGGATCCACAGACAGCTTTACACTTGAAAGCTAACTTGAAAGTCGCCTCGAAAAATTCAGCACTCTGGACTCTTGTATAAGCACATCTCTCTGTGTGCAGCTTGAGCCTCAGGGTTCTGTTCTCCTTGCTTCCTGTTCTCAGCACGTAGTAATGACACAGAGTAGTTTCTGTTTTCCTCCCCCATGACACCATATTTGGAGATCTCCTTGTGGAGTCAGCAAGTCCCGGATCACTACATGGTGGTTAGGTCTGCGGGATTCTACCAGAGCTGCCAATCTCAGAGACCCACATTTCCCAGAAGCAGCAGATGTGGGAGGGTTTTCAGCTAAGGATGTGGTGACCAGGGTCTCTTTGGTCTTTGGTCCTTAGCACCCTCTGCTGGAGCAAGAGTGAAAGTGACTGACAGTCTGTTAGATCTTGGTTTCCCCACCCACCCCACTCCTGATAAGGTCTTTTTACTCTTATTACTTTCACACTGAAGGCGTGCTCTCTACTGGGGGGAAGTACGGAAACCAAACAGACTGACAGAATGGGGTTAGGCACTATAGAAAAAGCAGCAAGTGCTCTTCTGCTGAGGGTGAAGTCTTCCTTCCTGGTTTGATGATTATATAGAGGAGTCCATTAGCCAATGCCATAACCACTTCCCTCTCCTCCCTAGTGAATAATAAGACTTCCCCCTCCATTTTGACCACATGTGAGAATTTACTTCATTCTCCATTCAGTCCTCTGCATAGAAGGCTGAAATGGTGGAGGAAGAGAGACATTTCCAAGTCATTGGATGACAACTCCCCAACTGCCTTTCTGCTGTTGAAGCCGCCAGTCATCATGGAAATTTGCTTAGAGTGTTTCTACCTTATCTTGTAGTATCTCAACAGATCCAGACCACCCCTAGATGTTGCTGGGGCAGAAATTGATAATACTGCTAGTGCAGACCTAGCTCAAATCCTCTGTTCTTTCACAGACATGTCTGCTCTGATTTCACTCAGGAAACGTGCTCAGGGGGAGAAGCCCTTGGCTGGTGCTAAAATAGTGGGCTGTACACACATCACAGCCCAGACAGCGGTGAGTTTGTTGGGAGACACAAGAGGGACTTCAGATGAGGGGAGAAAAGAAATTTGTTTTTTCTTGCTTTTCCTTCCCTATCTATCCAGTCTCCAAATGCTAATGACTATTAGGTGGGACCTCCTATTACACAGGAATGGGGTTTTCTACTCTGTGTGGATAGCTATAACCTATGTTTAACAGACCTGATTCGGGGAGGTCTAGATCTGCAAAAATATGACTGTTAATGAAGATGTTAAGACTTTTAGGAACACATCTTCTGGGTAAAGTTAGATACCAGTAGGCTACCTCGCAGGACCATATCCTCTTGTAACTTCCCAGTGTAGCACTAGTTGCCGCAGAGTTGCTGGGTATTGTCCTCTTGTGTGCCGCTCCTACCTGGCCCTCCTCTATCTCACCCTGTCTTCCTGAATGTCTATCTAGGTGTTGATTGAGACACTCTGTGCCCTGGGGGCTCAGTGCCGCTGGTCTGCTTGCAACATCTACTCCACTCAGAATGAAGTGGCTGCAGCCCTGGCTGAGGCTGGTAAGTTTAGCTTTTTTCACCAACTTTGCCTTAAAATAATTATCTAAATAGAATATTTTGGATCTAAATTGTCTTTACAGTTACACGTATGTCTAGGGGCTGTAAGACATGGAGGGTAGTAAGAATAGCCACAGGAAGAAAATGGGTAATAAAATGAAGGTCCATATCCCTGATGAAATATCATATGGTCATTAAGAATGACCTTTGAAAAGAATTATAAACACATGGGGAGATGCTTAATTCTAATGGTAAGTGAACGAGGAGGAGTATTAAACTGTGTGAGGTATATGAGTTCAGCTGGTCTCTTCTCACCAAAAGCTCATCACTTTTGAGGGAACACAAGAAGTGCCTTCTAGATTGGTAGCTCATTAGATATTGCATTGAAAATACATGGACTACTTATAAGTTTAGTTTAGGTTGAAACGGTTTTTGTTGTAAAAATATTCAGAGGAAAATCACCGTGAAGTTTCTGAAGGACTTACCATGTCCCTGGGATCCTCAGAGAGCAACTTTATAATACTTTTGTTTTCCTTGTTCTTGTGTTTATTGCAGAAAATTTAGGAGTTTCCAGAATAATAATAATAATCCTACTTCACAGGGATAATATTTTACACATTTTTCCTTTTTTCTATTCACTTTTTCACAGAGATAAATAAATCTCAATATACAATTGATAACCTAAAACATAACATTTTCAGAAGGAGTTTTCCATATCACTGAAAACTTCTTGAAAGCATCATTTGTAATAATCACGGCCACGTGATTTTACTTCACTGTTTTACTCACATTGAACATTTCGGTTGTTTCAAGATTCTTGCTAATACAAATAATGTTCTAGTGAACAACTTTATTTTGGTTTCCATTTCATTTTATCTCCTGAGGTAGAGTTCCAAGTATAAAATTGGCCAAAGAGAATAACATTTTAAAATTCCAAAATATTTTTAAAAATAAAAATCTCTTAAATTTGTTACCGATTTCTGAACTACAGGTGCCATTTTGACTTTTTGCCCTTTCGAAGTTGTTTCCGTTCCATCATAGTTTCTGTAGCCTTTTTCTCTTCACATGGATCTCAGGAAGTGGTATTGGGATAGCAAACTCCCAGAAGGAGGAATCAGCTGGTCTGTTCCCATCCTACAGGAGTTGCAGTGTTTGCCTGGAAGGGCGAGTCGGAAGATGACTTCTGGTGGTGTATTGACCGCTGTGTGAACATGGATGGTTGGCAAGCTAACATGGTAATGATGTATATTCATCCTACACTTTGACCATAGATTTGTTTCCCTTTTTTCCCCTCAAAGCATGGTTCCCTAAATATGTTTTGGATGTATGTTCTGATATACTTACTTTGTTGCCAAAGTGTTTGGCTGATACCTGTTCAGAATGGGTCTGAGTACTGAATGGAAAGGTGGGGGAAGGGTAAGACTAAAGTGAACACATGTGGCTCAAACACAGCAGAGTGAAATAGAAAGGAATAATGTGCTTCCTCTTTGGGGTAGAATTCTGGTTTCTCTCCTTCCTGCCCCAGCTCTCCTTTTGCATCCCACGGAGCTATATATTTCAAGACTCTAGACTAAAAACGAGTCTGTGATTAGCCTCATACTCTTCACTATAGCCAAGAACAAACTTAGGAATCCTTTTAACCATTCTACACCAACAGATTTGACTGTGTTTCCACTGTCTAAACCTGCTCTAAGGAGCTCTGAGGAGTGCTCTTCCAAAACATACAGGGCTCTCTTACTAGTACAGAAAGTGGGTTCAAAGTTCCCCCCAGCTCTAGCAGCCTGAATGCCCATAGAAGTCTTCTGGCTGTTCTATAGATCCTGGATGATGGGGGAGACTTAACCCACTGGGTTTATAAGAAGTATCCAAACGTGTTTAAGAAGATCCGAGGCATTGTGGAAGAGAGCGTGACTGGTGTTCACAGGTAACAGATTCTGGAGTAGCTGCCCCTTGTGTCCTTGCCTCAGCAAACTCTCCTGCTCTCCGTTAGGCTCGAGGGCTGTGTTTCAGACTTGTAACTAAATGGGAATACCTTCATTAGATAAAACCTTCTCTGTGTTTACTTCTGAAGAATCCAGGAGATCCTAAAAGGAAGTTATCTCAGGTTCTAGTTCACACATTTTTCTTTCCCACTTATTCCACTGTGAGTCTCAACCAGTGTTGGGAGGTGTAGGAATGAATATATCTGGAAAAACTGTATTCAATATTGTATTATAATTTTATATTTGAAATATGAAAAAAAAATCCTGTTGTAAAACTATACATCATACACACCACAAAAAGTAAAACTGGGCAAAATATTCTTGGCTTGTCAAAAACCCTGAAAGATCTCTCTCTGAAAGAGTGTTTCTCAGTTGGGGGCACACTGCACATGCTCACACATGCACACATAGGGAACCGAAGCAGAGTTATTGATAATCTTTGTTTGTCAGAAGTAGGCATGTTTGATTTTTTTTTAATTGAGAAAATGCTGGTCTAAGGAAATACATCCCCTTTTATGGAAGAGAAGTCCATTTCTTCTGTTGAGAGGGTTTTTTTTTTTTTTTTTTTTTTTCCCCTCTCCAAGAAAAGGGCGGGGGCCCAGGGGGAGAGAAAATGAAAAGAGGTGAGGAGGGATGACAAGGAAATGACCTTGTTTACTAATATCCTTGGGCAGTAAATACAGCTGGGGTGGGCAGCATGGAGCTCGCAGAGAATTAGGCAGATTTCACCAGGTAGTATGTTTTACCAGCTAACTTTGGTTTTGTTTGTTTTTGTGGCTTCTTCTCCCTTTAGGCTGTATCAGCTCTCCAAAGCTGGGAAGCTCTGTGTTCCAGCCATGAATGTCAATGACTCTGTTACCAAACAGAAGTTTGACAACTTGTACTGCTGCCGAGAGTCTATTTTGGATGGGTAGGTTGAAATGTATAGATACTTAAACTTCTAAGGGGACAGGTTTGGGTTGGGTTGCAGTGTTAGTCTGATATCACGCCAGTCTTGTCTCATGGTCTTCCTTTGCCACTAAAGGTTCGTTAGAGGGGTTCATGTCATACTGAGCCCAGCCAGCTACCAGCTGGAGTTCTCGTGGGGCATTGCCTCACACTTTGCTTTTGTGCAGAGGGACTGTGTTTGGGCTAATAATGTTTAAGTTGAGCCCTTATCTGTTTTCCACAGCCTGAAGAGGACCACAGATGTGATGTTTGGTGGGAAACAAGTGGTGGTGTGTGGCTATGGTGAGGTAAATAGCTGGGCCTCAGTGTGTCTTTTTGTAGACTTACTAGAAATGTTGAGTGAAGGAGATCTGTGCTGTCAGTGTGGTCACTGATGTGGGGTTAAAATATGCTTTGAGATAATGGATCTCAATAACAAAAGTGCTTTATTCAGATTTATGAATAGAGAAATACAAAATCAATTGAGTTCTCAGATCTCACCACACTATTTTGTGGAATGGCATGTTGGCATCATCCACCCTTTCCCCCACCGTAACAGTTACCTTTTATGAGACTTACTTCAAGTGAATATGTAGCATTTTAGCCACATAAGTGACTTGGTATTAGAGCGAAGGGTGGGATCCGAAGTGGTATGTAGTTATCTCAAACCTAGACTAGGTGAAGGAGATTGTGTTGTCATCAGTGACCCATGATGGTTCCTGAACTACTGGGCTATCCTTGAGTTAGATGCATCTCAAATGGGAGTTAATGAGGTTTTTCTGGAATAAGCTATGAGAAGTTACAATTGCTCTTCCTTGGTCTTGTTTTCCTAATGGTAACACTTATTTGATCTCCGCATTTCTTTTACCATCCCAAGCCCCAGCCCTTGCTATGAAATATGAATGTCTGCTAAATCACCTCTCTGACTGAGGGTTACAGCATAATCTGGATCTGTTTAAGCTCTGCTTGGTTTGGAGCATCCCTGCAAGGGCTCACTAGAGGATTGGTGATTTCAGGGTGGTTAATTCCCATCTCCCGAAGAGCCTACCTGCCCTAGTACCCGTGCCTTAATGGACCTGACACCCCTACTTCTTTCTTCTGCTCTGCAGGTGGGGAAGGGCTGCTGTGCTGCTCTCAAGGCCCTTGGAGCCATTGTCTACATCACAGAAATCGACCCCATCTGTGCTCTGCAGGCCTGGTAAGATTGTGTTTCTGAGAGTTTACGATTGATTATATTAATCATTCCTTGCAGGAATCTCTCAAAGGAAGAGAAAGCTATGAGGATGGCTCTGTTCCCTCCACTGTAACCCCAGGGCACGCCTAGAGCTTCTTGGCATTCCCCTTCCTGAATGGAATCTCGGATAGTCCGAGAGGCCAGTGTGTAGTGTAGCACAGCTTGTCACTTACTCCTGTAAGGTAGCACTGGACCTGACTTCAGAAGGGAATTTAGCAAGTCTCATTTTGTGACCAGCTTCTGTCCCACAGTCTCCTTGCTTTGCTCATCTTGTTCCTTCCTTTTCTTCCAGCATGGATGGGTTCAGGGTGGTAAAGCTAAATGAAGTCATCCGGCAAGTTGATGTCGTAATAACTTGCACGGGTAAGTATCAGTGCTTTGGTGTACGTGGAGGACTGGTAACTCTCAGGCCAAACCTTGAAAGTGGTCTGACTTTCAGATAAAGTAGGTGAGACCTTGTGCTTGGTGGAAAAGTCCCAGAACCAGAATAAGCTATCAGAACCTTAACATGTTTTCCAGAACCAAGAGCCTTTTCACCTGATGGTTGTTTATACTGTTGAATCTTAAAACCAGATCACTGAGCCTAAAGAGCTGTTACGCAGTGTACTCGTTTCTCACAAAGGTTGCATGCCCTTTAATGCAGCAGACCTCCTCTTTCCCATGTTCTCACTGGAAGCCAGTCGATACCTTTGTTCCCCAGCATCTTTCCTCGGCTATTCTTGTTTACCTTTAGGAAATAAGAATGTAGTGACACGGGAGCATTTGGACCGCATGAAAAACAGCTGTATCGTATGCAATATGGGCCACTCCAACACGGAAATTGATGTGGTAAGTTTTCCCTCGTTGATTTGCTGCAGGGCCTTTTTCCCCTCCTGTGATAGCCACCGTCAACTGTGCCGTCTTCCTTTCAGACCAGCCTGCGCACTCCAGAGCTGACATGGGAGCGCGTGCGTTCTCAGGTGGACCATGTCATCTGGCCAGATGGCAAACGTGTCGTCCTCCTGGCAGAGGTACGCACACGGGAGGGCAGTGTCGTTAGATCCATGGCGGAGGGGGGAGGTGGGGAAAAAGCATTAGGCCCACGTTTCCCTGAACTCCATCTTTGGATAGACATATAGTTCTTAAACTTTCTGGTCCCTAAAGTAGAACCACTCAAAAAACAAAAAATCTACCTTTTTCCAAGTAACACACTATTTCTTTACCCCAGCGGCTGCTTTAGCTTGTCATACTCACATGGGCTTACAGGAAATAAGATACAATCTAGAGTCCTGATCTGGAACTGTAATTCTTTTTCTACCAACTGAGTCCTGTCCTGCATTTGCTTTGCTTGTATGACACTGGAATCAGACGGAGGGGGGAGCACAGCTCATCCCAGGGCTCTCTTACCTTTTCAGGGTCGTCTGCTCAACCTGAGCTGCTCCACAGTTCCCACCTTTGTTCTGTCCATCACAGCTACAACACAGGTATGTGACCAAATGCCTGCTTCTCCTGCCCTGATATTAGTGGAACCGGGCCTTGGTCAGAGTTCAGTGAGACTGTGCCCTGCTATGTTCTTTTCAACTGGTTTCAGGTCACGGGTGTTCAAGATGGGCCTTCTTGAGTGTAGAAAAGAGTAGTCAGTCAAGCAGAGTCAGTGTTGTGTCCCTTTGAGTTGGCTGTGTTAGTTGAGAATGTAGGGTTCCAGCTTAGTTGTATTTAGTCTGCTCTTTTATTAGGAACTAAACAATAGCAGCAGCAAATTCTCTTACGATGTGTGGTGGTGTTTATTGCAGGCCAAGCCCT
Organism: Zalophus californianus; assembly: GCF_009762305.2. NCBI lineage: Eukaryota > Metazoa > Chordata > Mammalia > Carnivora > Otariidae > Zalophus > Zalophus californianus. Next base: position 92,508,794 of record NC_045598.1, read on the forward strand.
GGGAGCTGTCCCTATGATAGATCACTATAGTACCTACCCCAAGACCCTGTTAGATCTAGTTTTATTTTTATGTCCCTGTCTAAGAAGGGTTTTTGTGTCTTCTGATCCTCTTTTCCCAACCTAGGCTTTGGCACTGATAGAACTCTATAATGCACCCGAGGGACGATACAAACAAGACGTATACCTGCTTCCTAAGAAAATGGGTGAGCGAGAAACAGTAGGAACCTGTATTGATCCCCAGTCTTTTGCATGATTTGGTAAAATGATTATCATTGAAATGAAAGTATTGGATTTAGAGTCAAGAGTTCTAATCTGCATCCTAGCATTTCGTGGTTTCTGGACCTCAGGACAAATTCTAATGAGCCTCAGTATCTTTATCAATAATGTGAGAGTAATATTTACATACATTGCAGAATTGTAGTAAGAATTAGAGCTAATGAGTAAACGTGCTTAGCACAGTGGATTAGGGTAGATACTCTTATTCTTAGTAGCCATATGGAGTTTAGTAAACTTCCCACCACCAGTGACTACAGCCTGGGACCGAGACGAGAGAAACAGAAACAGATCTAGGTTTTATCATCCATCCTCTGTCTATAAATATGCAAACTCCTGATATTCTGGGGGACAGCTGTGTTTTGTTCCTGTGGCGTAATACATCATCTCTGGTTCTTTCCCTTTTTGAATAGTGGCACCCACCTCCCATCTATAATTGGTCAGCCCCTGACCCCTTAATTAAAGCTGAAAGACTTCTCACTCTCATCTCCTCCAACAGCTTACCTCAGATTATTGTTGTTTTTTTCTTTAATTCATACTCATAAAAGTAAAACCCAGGAAGTATCTATGAAAGAGTAATAAATTTGTACCAGCTGCCTTAGAAATCCATGAACCTAAGATTTGAGGTCTTTATGGATGTTATTCTAAATAAATCTTTTTTTCTAATTTGTTTTTATTGTTATGTTAATCACCATACATTACATCATTAGTTTTTGATGTACTGTTCCATGATTCATTGTTTGTGCATAAAACCCAGTGCTCCACGCAGAACTGTGCCCTCTTTAATACCCATCACCAGCCTAACCCATCCCCCCTAAATAAATCTTAATGACACAAAGCTCTTTTGAGCTATTGGTGTCTACTTTGTTTCATAGTTTGTAATTCATTTAAGGAAGTTGCTGCAGGAAGGTGAGAGTCATACATAGCATGTTGGCCACTGGGGTAAAGCCATAAGCTTGGCTGGAGAATGATGGGGAGGTACAAGTCCACCTCATTTTGTCACCCTGGCAGATGGCTTTCTACATGCATTCTGCTTGTACAGAGAGAAGTACCCTGCCAGAGGGGCAACTTTGAGGGTTCTTTAAGCAATTATTTCGAGTTATAGATGCTTTCACAGTTATTCCATTCCTTGTCCTTTTTCTCGAAAAGCTTCGGAGGAAAATAGGGGGAGGTTGTGCCCTGAGAGGCAGATTGAAATGGAGTCTGCTCCCCTGCCACTGTGTTCTTCCTAGATGAGTACGTGGCCAGCTTGCACCTGCCATCATTTGATGCCCACCTGACAGAGCTGACAGATGACCAAGCAAAATATCTGGGACTCAACAAAAATGGGCCATTCAAACCCAATTATTACAGGTAACTTGGGGGGAAAACAAGTGAGAAGCTCTTTTACCCAATATTAAACAAGTATGCTAGCCAGCTTTCTTAAATAAAGTGGTGTGCCTGATTTTGAAGAGTACAAGAAATCTTCTCCAGACTAACAAGATAGGCAGAGAAATTGTATATCTAGTAATAGATGTAAAGGAGTAAGGGTTTTCTAGAATTCTGAAGCTTGGGCCTCACCCCCAGAGATTCTGATACAATTGGTCTGGCATGGGCCCAGACTTACTTTGTAAAAGCTCCCTAGATTAATGTATAGGCCGGGTTGAAAACCACTGGTTTATATTATTAGGAAGCAGGAAATGAAACCAGAGATGTCATTGCCAGAAACCCTGTGGAAGCACAGGGAAGAATGATCCGTGGGGAATGGCTGTAGGGAACCCCAACTGGGGCTGGGGAGGGATCCTGGGGAGTGTCCTCTGTTTCTGATTTTTCTCTGTGGGATCTCTCATGTGGAAGACCCAAGTGCTAACCAACCAGTCTCTTTCTTTACAGATACTAATGGACCATATTACCAAGGACCAGTCCACATGAACCACACAACTCTAAAAAGAAATCTTTTTTAAGATAACTTTTATTTTCTTCTTACTCCTTTCCTGTTGATTTTTTTTTCTATAATTTCTTCTTTTCTTTTTTTTTTTCATCTCATTGTCCAAGTTCTGCAGACCACACAGGAACTTGCTTCATGGCTCTTTAGATGAAACTGAGGTTCAAGGTTCCTCACCCTAGTCACTAAAGAAGGATTTTACTCTCCCAGCCCAGAAAGGTGATTCTTTCTTTCCCATTTCTGGGGACTTTAGTCTTAATTGGGTACCTTATTAACAGGAAATGCTAAGGTACCTTCTTTGTTGAACAATCTGCAATGTCTAAATTGCCTTAAAAGAGCCCATTTCTTAGCTGCTGAAATCAGTGCTCTTCACTTTGTCAGAGGAGCAGGGATGGTACCCACTAGCCAGGTAGGTTAGATGTTAGGTGGCGCATGCTCATTTCTCCAGGTGTTCCAAGCCCTGTTTCTTGTGTGAAGGTGGTGTGTCCGGTTCAGAGATGTGTACTGTTAAGATCCAGTTGGTCCACTTGGATTTAGTACAGCCCTTCCTCCACTCCCACCAGACCTTCTCATTTTTCGAGTTTTTAACCAGACTGCACTCTACTAAGTTTAATTTTGTCCCCTAGCATTGATTTCCGTTGTACAAAAAAGGAAAAAAAAAAAGTAAGAAAAATGTTTAGTGTTAACACTGAGGAACTGCTTGGGTGATTAGTTGTTACCGGTTTCTCTTTTGAACCTTTGGAGCTGAGAGTGCAGAATTGAGTCTGGAGAAATGCTGGCCTCAAACTCATCATAAGTCCCTCTGTCTCTAGCCCATAATGTATAGCATCAGTGAACTGGGGCCATAATGGCAAGTTCTGTCAGCTCTGCCCCATATAGCTTGTGCTGAAGGCGAATTTCTTGAGCCATTATTCAGTCTAAAACACTGAGCTCTATCTTTAGGATTTATCCTTTAAGAGCAAATTTCTGGTCAGCTGTGCTTCTGCAACCTAAAATATTTAAAGGGAGGTAGATGTGGATGAGAGGAGAAGAGTAAATTGGGCAGGGTGAGGGAAATGTAGTTCCGTATAACTGGTCTGGGACTTTCGGCCCCATGTATAACGTTAGTTTTACAGAAGTGGTACCTCTTTTAATTGACATGTGTCACAAAAAGTTTATGAACCAAGATCTTAAAGGGCAGTTTGTGCACAGAGAAGGTAATCAGTGCGTCCTGGCTCATGCTCGGAAAGAATCCCTAGAAAGGCCCTCAAAGATTGGAGAGGTGTATTCCCATGCCATGCACCCTGCTTACCAGCATTTCTGCATGGTCCGGTGAGCTTTATGCTCATGAGCTTTAAGTATGTAATTATGCAGGATTCTAAATCCTCAACTTGTTCTAGCTGGCGATCCTTCAAAGTTGGGTCAGGCATTAGTGCTAGGTACTAGCAATGTTCATTTCTCTGTTGCCATCGATCGGAGAGACAAGACGTTAAAAACAGTAATATAAGAAAGGAAAGCTTTCACTCTGCAGCCTTCTAGCAGAGTCTTGCCAAAACATTTTTCCTTTTCCTCTCCTGGTTCTCCCCCACCCAGCCCCTTCCTGCTCCTTTTCAGTGTGACCATGCTTTCTTCTCTGTAGATGCTAACAGTTCAGGCCCTTTTCCCCAGGGCGCTGAACCAGCCAATCAGAACACCCCATCCTTGAGGGGCAGTAACCTGGCCAACAGTGGTATCCGTCGTGTCAGCTCTGCTGGAGGCGAGGGGCCCAGGTCCCGCTGCCCTCTGGCCTGCCCCCTGCTCCCAATCTATTACTGTGTCCATAGGAATAATAGGTAAGGGCTCCATCTCTGTCAAGCCATGTAACAAAGGACACTGTGGGAAAATGTCTGGCATCAGAGGGAGCGTGTGGAGAGCAACTCGGGAAGAACAAGTTTATTTTGTATTGAATGATTTTTAATGAATGCAATATTAATCCTTGCAGATGAGCAATAATCATTAAAGTCAATTAAAACGATAAGACCTTATTGGGATTCTGTGTCATTCTTGCCTGAACAGCAGAACGTCATTAGAACTTCTCTTCTAGGGCGGGATAAGTCACAGGTCAGTGAGCAGTCCCTCACAGAGATTTGCTGAGGACCTGATATGGAGAGGAGCAGGCTGGATGCAGAGTTCTGCAGGACTGTCTTAAGGTGTGTTTGCTCTGTGCCAAAGCACTTGCACTCAAAACTCCTTCAAGAAGCCAATCTGTGAGGTGCCTGGTTGGCTCAGTTGGTGGAATGTGCAGTTCTTGTCCTTGGGGTTGTGAGTTTGAGCCCTTTGTTGGGTGTGGAGATTACTTAAAATCTAAAAAAAAAAACAACTGCTTAAACTTCGGGGCCCCTCACTTACATAGTCCCCCTTCAATACCCTATACCTAATTCTTTTCCTTAAAGAATGTCTCCGGGGCGCCTGGGCAGCTCAGTCAGTTAAGCGACTGACTCTTGGTTTCAGCCGAGGTCATGGTCTCAAGAGTCATGAGATCGAGCCCCGCGTTGGGGGGCTTATTAACGGCATCTTATTACGGAGTCTTCTTGAGACTCTCTTCCTCTGTCCCTTCCCCCTGCTCGCTTGCTTTCTCTCAAATAAATCTTAAAAAAAAAAAAAAAAGAATGTCTCCCAAAATTAGGAAAGCTTCAGCCCCTCCCACACCTGTATCCAACTCTGGAGTTGTCTCTGTGTCTTTTGATGTAACAATGTATCTATTAATATTAAAAAGTAATACCTTTTCTTTTTTGTTAAATTGGTCCCAAACAATGTTGATGATTTCTATGCAGACTGGTCAAATGAGTGTTTTTCATGCTGGGAGGCTTTATCCATGCACATAAATCCAAATTTAAGATAAACTTCATATTGCCTAAAAAGAGATTTAAACTTTCAACTGTTTTGTAAGTCTCTTTTATAACTTTTGAGATTATAAAGTTGCCTATTGTGGGAAAATATCTTAATATATTTGAATATAAAGAATTTAAATGAACTGTTGACCTTATAGTTTCATAAAATTGATTCTTTGAAATTTTTTTTTTTTATTGCCTATTACGTGCCAAGGTCTGTTTTAGATATTGAGACATACATCAGTGAGAATCCAATTTCTCCCTTTGTGGAGTTTACATAAAATTCCAACAAGTCTCAGATTCCTCTTCCCCTTTTTCCTTCACCCACAATTCTGCAATTCAGTAGGGCAGAGCAAGCTAGGCATCCGCATGGATTTGTAGCCTGATATGTGGATGTGGGAGCTGGGGGCGAGGCCCAGTGCGGGGAGTCATCCTAAGTGGGATGAGGAGGGCAATGGGATTGGGTAAGAACAGGGGACTTGATCAAATAAGCAAAAATATTAAGGATAATGGAAGTCAGCTTTCTCATTTTCAGAGAAGGTGTTCCAAACTGGAAAGAGGAAAAGACTAGAATGAACTCTGGTGTTGTGTTTGAACAGGAGGTATTGCTGTGAATTCATGAATTTCAACATAAATACAGGAATGTGTGTGCGCGAGTGTGCGTGCACAAACATTCTCTAGCTCTAAGCCTTGCAGCAGTCTCCTTCCCCTGATGCAGTGCACACATCAAGCATCCAGATTCAGGCATTACATTCTCCACTTAAAGGAGCCAGGACCATTTGGAGAAAGGCTGATTTCCATGGATGGGCAGGAATAGCACAAGATGAACCAGAAAGAAAGGAAGTAGTCAAAAAGTGATGGGGGCATGTCAAAAGGACACACAAGCCAGCTTTGAAGGGATTTAGACTGGGCAAATAGACAATCTGACATCAAAATAATGGCTTACAAACCATTAAAATGAAATAGGAAACTATGAGTCTACACTGATATGAATGAATGAATGGAGAAATAAGAAATTGGATACGTACATAGTTTCAAAGTACCTCCCCATAAAATACTTAAGTACAATGGGAGAAAGTAGTTTTAAAGTGGGGAAGCTGGCAGACCACCTTAACTGAACACGATGAAAATAACGGGGAGGATTCTAAATCTCCACCCCTGGGATGCATTGAGAAGGGCACAGCATCCCTTCTGTAATATTTCTGCCAAAGACGCAAAACCCAAATGGAATCACGAGGAGACAGACAAATCCAAATTGTTTTACCAAATTACTTGCCTGTAGTCAGTCTTCAAAAGTGCCAAGGTCACCAAAGTCAAAGAATGACCAAAGAACTGCAGAGACTAATGAAACAACTAAATAAACTGAACTGGACCGGGCGCCTGGGTGGTTCAGATGGTTAAGCGTCTGCCTTCGGCTCAGGTCATGATCCCAGGGTCCTGGGATTGAGTCCTGCATTGGGCTTCCTGCTCAGTGGGGAGCCTGCTTCTCCCTCTGCCTCTCTCTCTCTCTCTCTCTGTCTCATGAATAAATAAATAAAATCTTTAAAAAAAAGAAAAAATAAACTGAACTGGATCATTTTATTGTAAACATTACTGGGACAACCGGTGAAACTGAACGGAGGCCAAGGACTAGGTGGTGGGAACAGCGGTGTTAATTTCCTGATGTGAATGGCTGAACTGTTGTTCTATAGAGTGTCCTTGCTTGGAGGAAATAAGCACTCAAATATTAGGGGGTGATGTGTCATCAGGTCAATGATTCACTCTTGGACGGGCTAGGAAAAGATTATTTGTAATGTACTTGCTATTCTGTAAGTTTTATTGCGAAGTCAAAGAATTTTAATGAGAGTTCAAAGACCAAAAAAAAAAAAAATCAGACTTTAGTTTCATCAATTGAGAAAAATTGTTTAAATCTATTGGCTCTATTTAGGAACATCTTAGACCAGATGATAAAGGTTAAGCCTCCTGGGTTAGCAAAGGAAAAGAAATCAACAGAAAAACTATTTTACCTGCCTACACAAAACCGTATTTCACTGACAAATCCCAATGAAAGTAATAACACAGACCCGGATGGATCAACAGAAAGGTGGACATTCCTGTGTGGGTGCACTGTGGTGTAACCACTCAAGAGTGCTCCCTGAACAAAGTCTTAGCTGCCAAGTAACTTCCGAATGTGGGAAATTTCAGAGAAATTTGCGAATTTTGAGAGAACTTAGAGCAAGAATTGACATCAGTACTTACCTGCTAACTGGGTGCAAAACTCTGGGTTAGAGCAGGAGTCAGTAAGCGATAGCCTTCCCATGAGCCCAATCTGGCCCATTGCCTGTGTTAGCACAGCTCACAAGCTAAAGAATGATTTTCACATTTTTAAATGTTTTTTTTAAATCGTGACTGAGGGGCACCTGGGTGGCCCAGTCGGTTAAGCGTCTGCCTTCGGCTCAGATCGTGGTCCCAGGGTCCTGGAATCGAGCCCCAGCATCGGGCTCCCTGCTCAGCGGGGAGCCTGCTTCCCCCTCTGCCTGCCGCTCCCTCCGCTTGTGCTCTTTCTCTCTGACAAAATCTTTAAATTGTGACTGATACTTTGTGACACATGAAAATTACATAAAATTCAAACTTCAGTGTCCATGAATGAAATTTTATACACAGCCACACTTATTTATATAATGTCTATGACTCCTTTCATGCCACGATGAGTTAAGTAGGTGCAACCAAATAGCTCACAAAGTGCAAAATATTTACTGGCCTTTTATGGAACAAGTTTGCTGACCACAGGCATAAAGGTTGTGTTAGGTGTAAAGGGAAAGATGTGTTGAAAGGCATTTCATTTGCATTCTATTAGGTAAGAAGAGGGAGTCTGAGAGCAGAAGCTGAGAGAATGAAAGCACTGGAAAGTAAAGGATGTTGAACAGAGTATTCTAGTTCAGGTAGCAGATGCTCAATCCATCTGCATCCTGGCCAGGAGTCCCTCTGGTACAAGGAAATCTCAGCAAACCGATAAAGCAACTTAAAATTTACTTGGGGAAGATAATTTGATTCCAGTCTAGAGTGTGTGACTGAGTAATTAATTTAGACTTAGTAATCAGTTTTAAATTGCAACCATTTCTCTATATATGGTATTGGAAACTATCCGGAACTTTTAATAGTATTATTTTGTTTGTGTTTGGTTTGCCAAATAAAGTACTCCAAAAAGGAAATCGAATATATTAAATACATAAATACAATAAATGCAATAGGAAATGTTTAAAGGTGTTTAAGTTTATAAATTGGATATTCAAATTTCCCTTAATTAAAGTAATTAACATTTGCTAGATTTATAAATATAAGATCTAGAAGCCAAACTTTAAAAAGCTTGTTTTTGTCACTTTAGTAAATTGAATATTAATTTTTTTTGACTGAAGTGATGTCTTCTCTGCCCATACAGCAGCACTTGAAGATATTTTAAAATGTCCTCTAAAAATTTTTCTTCTGAACTGTGGGCCAGGGGATACAAGTCTCTGATGGTGGGGCTTTTCCCCCTCATCCCGTCGTCCCGTGGCGTGGTTCTCCACTGCAACCACCAGAGGGCGAGTTTTCTCACATTGTCTGGTTATCACACACGGTCTCTGGCTGGCAAATGATAATGACATGTAGCTCCACAATCCCGTCTCTGAAACCCCTGTGTTTTGAAGTTGAGAGTATTACAGATTTTTAGGAAATACACAAATACACAGTATATCATGTAATACCTATTGGTGTGGGGCAGCATTCCATAAGCAAATGTGTTGATATTTCTTCAATTAAATTTTAATATTCAGGGCGCCTGGGTGGCTCAGATGGTTGAGCATCTGCCTTCGGCTCAGGTGACGATCCCGGGGTCTTGGGATCGAGTCTCGCATCGGGCTCCCTGCTCCTTGGGAGCCTGCTTCTTCCTCTGCTTCTCTCTCTCTTTCTCCCTCTGTCTCTCATGAATAAATAAAATCTTAAAAATATATATATATTTAAAAAAATAAATTTTAATATTCACAGACTAAGGGATAAAGACTATCAATAGCCTCCCATCAGTTCAGATCAGGTTTTGCTGCCAAATTGATTTGTGCCAAACTTCAGGGAAAAACTTTTTTAAAAAGATTTATTTATTTGTCAGAGAGAGCGAGAACACGCGAACAGGGGGAATGGCAGGCAGAGGGAGAAGCAGGCTCCCCGCTGAGCAGGGAGCCCGATGCAGGGCTCGATCCCAAGACCCTGGGATCATGACCTGAGCTGAAGGCAGACGCTTAACCGACCGAGCACCCAGGCGTCCCAGGGAAAAACTTTTTGATTTTTAGAATTTTTAAAAAATTTTGGAGTTGTGAATAATGGTCTGTGGCTCTGGAATATTAAGAGTAACACAGTGTTGTAACTGGCTCTATTCTAAAAGCTTTCCGCAATTAGCTAACTCGATCTTCACAATAACCCCATAAGACAGGTACTACTAATCTCCCCATTGTACAGATGGGGAAGTTGAGACGGGGGGGGGGTGAAGTAACTTGCCCAACGGTACACAACTCCTAAATTGGTGGAGCTGGGATTAACCCAGACATTCTGGCTCCTGGGTCCACGCTTAACAAACACTAGGCAATATGGCTTGTAGGAAAGAGCCTCAAACCAGGTTTCTAGTATGAGTCACATATGGGGCTGGTTAAAAATATAAATTCCCAATCCTGTCCCAGACGCACTGAAACAAACTCAGAGCCAAGAGGAAATCAAATACCTCGAGTCCTAGTGCACTTGATAGGTAGACCGAGGATTTAACCTCCAGTCTTTATGGCTCCCCGTGGCCTTTCTTCTGAGTTCCCTTGAAGCTCCCAAAAGGGTATTTTGAAGCAGTTTCTCTATGGTTCTCATTTCTTAGCAAAGATCCTTTCAGCAGAAGAAACGGCATGGGCATGAAGCCCCACACTGCAGATGCTGTGACTTGGCAGATGCTTCCTGCATAGCAAGCCCTGACCACCTAGGGAACCTGCTGCCTCCGGGTGCACAGAACTCTTGCTTCCCAGAGCCAGAGCCAAGCTGGGTCAAAGTCACCCACTCTCCGGGCCTCACAGATCCCCTGATGACCCGTTGGGCCCTTGTGCTCTGCATTGGGTTGTTCAATCACAAAAGTTCACACACATATTCATTACCAACCCCACTATTTTCGTGCACAAACACCAAACGAAAGGTGCATTCTCTTCAATGATTCTCTTGCCTTTGTATTTCTATCTGGGCAAAGTACTTCTGAAGGGCCACTTAGAGGTGTCTTCCCGTCAGGGAAAGCATAATGAGGAGCTTGAACTGGATAAATATGAGCATGATGCTTTCCTGAAGGTCAACACAGCCTTTTCTGAGGGGCACTAGCTCTTACCGCTTGCTTTCAGGCAAATCTGTCTACAGAGGGGAAAGCTGTGTGTGAATTTTCTTTCAAGCAAAGATGGCTTTACCTCAAATTTAATGGTAAGGTAGAGGAAGAAGGGAAGTGTCTTTTTCTGTCACACGTACAATGGGGAACAACCCATCAACGGTGGCTTTTTCCTATCTATGCTGTGGGCTCACTAATGTGTGTGCTTTGGTTGTTGGATAGAGTGTTCTGTGTGTCTGTTAGCTCTGGTTGGTTTATTATGTTAAGTCCTCTATTTCCTTGCTTGTCTTCTGTCTGATTGTTCTATCCATTATCATGAGTGGGATATTGAAGTCTCCAACTATTACTGTACAACTATCCATTTCTCCCTTCAATTCTATCAGATTTGCTTCATACATTTTGACGGTCTTCATTAGATGCATAAATGTTTATAATTATTATAGTTTTATGCTGTATCGAGCTTTTTCTTACTACATAATGTCCTCCTTTGGGGCGCCTGGATGGTTCAGTCAATTGGGCATCCGACTCTTGGTTTCAGCTCTGGTTGTGCTCTCGGCGTCATGATCTCAGGGTCGTGAAATCGAGCCCCGCCTTGGGTTCCTGGCTCAGCACAGAGTCTGCTTGAGATTCTCTCTCCCCCTCCTTCCGGCCCTCTCCCCGCTCGGATGCACTCTATCTCTCTCAAATAAATAAAAATCTTTTTAAAAAAATACATAATGTCCTTCTTTGTCTCTTCTAAACTTTTTTGATTTAAAATTGATTCTGTCTGGTGTGCCTGGGTGGCATAGTCAGTTAAGCGACTGACTCTTGGTTTCAGTTCAGGTTGTGATCTCAGAGTCATGATCTCAGGGTGGTGAGATGGAGCCCTGTGTTGGGCTCCACATTCAGCATGGAGTCTGCTTAAGATTCTCTCTTCCTTTCCCTCTGCCCCTACCCTTATGCTTGCGCTTGCGTGCACTCTCTATAAATAAATAAATAAATAAATAAATAAAAATCAATTGTCTGATATGAGTATGGCCACCCCTGCTCTCTTCTGCTGGCTATTTGCATGAAACATCTTTTTCCATCCTCCCCTTTCAACTTGATAGTGTCTTTGGATCTCAGGTGAGTCTCATAGACAGCATATAGTTAGGTCATATGTTTGTCCATTCTGCCAATCTCTGTCTTTTGATTGCTGAGTTAAATCTATTTACACTTAGTTACTTATAAAGAGGGACTTACTTCTGGCATTGCACTATGTGTATTCCATATGCCCTATAGCTTTTTTTGGTCCCTCATTTCCTGCATTACTGTCTTTTGTGTTTAGTTGATTTTTTATAGTGAATTGTTTAAATTCCTTTCTCATTTCCTTTTGTGTATATTATACAGCTATTTTCTTTGTGGTTACCATGGGATTACATTTAAGTCTAAATTTATAATGCTCTCATTTGAATTTATACTTTCAGTAACATACAAAAACTCTGCTCCTTTACGGCTCTGTTCTTACCCCTTTTGGTTACTGATATTACAGAATATCATCTTTATACATTGTGTGCCCCAAAACAAACAATTCTTTTAAATTCACTATTCTAAATTATGTAGAAAACAAAGTGTGGAGTCGCAAACCAAAGATACCGTAATACTAGTTTTCACACTAACAATTTTTTTCTTTAAATGTATCAGTCTCATATAGAAAAAAGGTACAGTTACAAGCCATTGGGGGATGGGGAGTTGCTACTGTGCTAACAGCTGAAACTGATCAAAGCGAAGGTAATTTACTCTCTGGGTCTTCCCCTGGAAGTTGCAGAGCCTTCAGCAAACCTCAGAGTTCCAAAACAGTTACATCGGACAGATTCTGCCCCTGCAATTGTCCCCTAGGTGGGGAGACAGATTTCCTGGTGCTTCCTACTCTGCCATCTTCCTAGGATCCTCTCCCTGCAACCCCTAACACCTACATATCATTTGACTATGTCCCACCATCTACCCCCTCCGCAGGTCAAGCTGTCAGATAAGACCACCCGGGCAACCGCTTGACTGTAACCTCGTGCAAGACCTTGACAGTGACGCTCTCCTTGTCCAAACTTCAGTCAGCCTCCTCTGAGCCCTTTTCTTGATGAGGCCTTGACCTTGGCCCCCTGTCCTTGCCAGGCCTGCATTGCCCAAGTGTAACAAGAATTCTGCTAAGTCAGTTTAGCAAGAATCTCCTCACCCTTGATATCTGATCATATTCTTCATTCCCTACCCTTGATATCCGATCACCCTGGACTGCCTTCAGCAAGAATCCTGTTATGTCAGTTTAGCAAGAATCGCCCTACCCTAGGTGTCTCCTCTTAGTAATATCTTTTTTTTTTTCATCCACTAACCCCCTCATTCCACTTGTTGGCTGTAAGTCCCCAGCTGTCTTTGCTGGATTTAGAGTTGAGCCCAATCTTTCTCATCTCGTGATAGCCCGGACACCTACTGCAAGAGTCCTGACTGAAGTCTTCCTTACCACGTTAACAAGTGCCAGAATATTTGTGCTTTAACATCCCTGAGCTAGAGGCACTCAGCAAAGCCATCCCCAGACTGCTGACCCATAGAAACTATGAGATAATAACTGTTTGTTGTTTTGATCCTTAAATGTGAGGGTAACTTGCTATGCAGAACTAGAAGCTAATGTATAGTGCTCACACTCTCCTTTTGGAGCTGGGGCTCTCTTGCTTCCATTGCCCGCAGTGTTGGCTGCTTAGCAGTTGCTGTTTCCAGAAGTCTTTCTCCAGTGACTGCCTTTGGTAAAGAGAACTACCTTGCCTAAAAGATATAGCCCTTCCCCAGGCAGTCTGCCAGCAAGGATTTGTCCACGCAGGAATATAAAGGCCTGGCTCCTTGGCCTCCAAGGTGGGACAACTCAGCTCTACAGGGCCCTGAAGGGTCCACCGAGATCTCTGCTGCAGCTGCGTCACAGTTCAGCTTCTCCCTCCCCCATTCCTGGTGCTCTCACCTCCGTAAGGGGGTTTGTGCCAGGGTCAGTCTCCAACACACCTCCTAAATGCAAATCTCTGCCTCAGAGCCTGCTTTCCGGGGAACCTGGCCTCAGCCACTATGTGACCTTGAGCAAATACTTTACCTTTCTTTATCCTGGTTTCTTTGTCAGCAAAATGGGAGAAACACCAGTGTCCATCCCAGAGCATTGTTGTGAGGATTAAATGAGTTTAGGTCCTTGGCATGGTGCCTGCCATATGGTCAGCACATATACATAGTTGCTGTTATGATTATTTCTATTCTCTATCAAAAGAACATTCCAAGCTCCCTGCTCCCCTCACCTCAACAAACCAGCTAGTGCCAAGGTCTTGAGGTAGCCACAGACTTGGCATGCTAGAGAGATAGAGCGGAGGTGGGGGGTGGGGGTGGGGGTGCATGAGGCCAAAGGAGGAGAACAGCAGGAGATGAGGTCAGAGAAGCAGGCAGGGCCCTGCTGGGCCCACGTGGGCCTTGGATGTTAGGGTAAAGAGGTTGGATTTAAATCTAAGGGAGGTGGGGAGCCATGGCAGATTGGGAGCAAATAAGTTACATGAGTTGCTTTGGGGTTCTAAAAGCCCAGCCTGGGGGCGCCTGGGTGCCTCAGTCAGTTAAGCGTTTGGCTCAGGTCGTGATCCCGGGGTCCTGGGATCGAGCCCCGCATCACTGGGCTCCCTGCTCAGCGGGGAGCCTGCTTCTCCCTCTGCCTCTGCCCCTCCCCCCACTTGTGTTCTCTATCAAATAAATAAATAAAATATTTAAAAAAGAATAATAAAAGCCCAGCCTGGCTTGCTGGGAGAGTCAGGCAAACAGCAGGGAGTGAAGTGAGGGAGACTACAGGTGTGATGTTCATGAAATAGGAGCGTGAGGGCAGGTTTTGGTGGGAGAGTCACCCGGGCGCCCCAAAATAATTTTTTTAAAAAATGCTTTATAGTTTTCAAAATGATTTCACATGAATGAGCTCATCTGATCCACAGCCTCATAAGACAGATGGGATTATCATCATTTTACAGATGAGGAAAGAAGGAAGTCATAACCATTCTCCTGTCACTAAAAATTCTTCTTAATATTAAACACAAATATTCATGGCGTCTGTATATTCAATTTTATCCATGCCCCCATTTTTAGTCATTTTCTTATTGGCTACTTCTCAAATTAGGTTGGTCCCAACTTTACACAGCTGAAAAATACCACTGGCTGGAACATCATCATATATATATCTTTGTCTAAATCTTTGTTTCCTTAGGATCTATTACTAGAAGTGGAATTACTGAACTAAAACCTTAAACCTTCCCTATTCTGAATAGAGCTGAAACAGTATAGGATGTTTAAAGGTCTATTCCCACCCACTCCCCAGCTTGTGGTAGGTCCGTCTTAGTACTTGGCCAAACTGGTCACTAAATTAGATAGCAGTTATGTGTTGGGTTTTGTGGGACCTGCTGGTTTTATCCAGCATTAGTGGTGCATTGTCCTTGGTGCATTAGTCCTTTTCCTGCAAATTCCTTGGTTTTTCCTATCACCTTGGCCCAGCCCTGCTTGGACGAAATGCTAATTTACAAAGGATATTACTGGATATGAGAAGAAGGGGGCAAAAGACAGGAAGATCAGTAGGAGTACGTAGCAACACAGTGGCTTTAGATTTATTTATTAGTTTACAACAAAGACTTTTAAAGTACCTCTACTAGTTGGGTGGTGGAAATTTCGCAAAAGTTGCAACATGGGGACTTTCTGAGAATTGAGCTGGAGTAGCCAAGATGGAGCTCCGGAGAGACAAAGATGGCGAAAATGCCTTTAAGGACTTCACAGCATAGTAATAGGTAATTATCAAACGTTACCCCTAAGGAGTCTAATGGGCATCTCAAATTTGACATGTCCAAAACAGAAATCTTGATCTTCTTCCTAAACCTGTTTTTCTTTCTCCCAGACTTCCCTATTTTAATAAGCAACACAACCACTCACCTAGTTACTCAAGCCAAAAATCTAGGACTCATCCTTTACTCCACTCTGTCTTGTTGATAGGATTCCAGCCTTTCACTAAATCCTTTAGGATCTACCCACACAATATGGAAACATCCTAACTCCATCCTGGTGCAAGCACCGTCATTGTCATCTATAAAGTCTCCGAACCTGCCTACCCTCATCCACTGTCAACTCCCTAATCCTTTCTCCAAAAAGCAGCCAGATTGGTCTTGTATACATTAGACCATGACAGCTCCCTGGTTAACACCCTCTGATGGTTTTCCATCTCACTTAGAATACAATTCAAAATTCTTTTCATGCTCTGCATTTATGTGCCTCTGCATTATCTGGCCCTCACCTCCTCCTATGCTTCCCCTGGCTCACTCACCTGCCACACCGACCTCAGGTCCCTCTGCTTAAGTTGCTCCAGGGCGCTTTGCTTGGTTCTCAGTTCTTCAGAACTCATTTAAAATCGTACTCTCGGGCCTGCCACCCCTGGCATCCGACCTAACATAGCCATGCGTCCCATCACCACTGCCACTTCCTAATGCCTTACGCTACTTTTTGTTTCTTCTCAGCACTTCTTTCTCTAATGTCGTATTTGCGTGCTCATCGTTCACTGTGTCAATGTCCTACTCGGTACTATGTCAGGTACCATTAGCGCGGGAACGTGATGTGTTCCCCATTCTATCGCACTGCCTGGAAGCACAGAGACGTTTATTGTTTGTTGAATGAACGATGAATGTATGCTTGTCACAACACTGATTGTTCTATTGATTTATTCATTTGTTTAGCGTATCTCCCCCAGGTGAGTGTAAACTCCGTGAAGACTGGGATCGTGCCCATTTTGTTCACTGTTCTATCCCCTAAGCTTTGAACAGAGCTGTAACAGTGTCACGTGCAAAGTTATATTAAAGCGAGGTGGGCGCAACTAAACTGACCTAAGGAGCTATGGAAGTACTCACAGATAAAACTGCACCTAAACAAGTACTGAATAGGGGCGAAAACCAAAAGGACAGAGAAAGGTAAGAGTCCCGGCAGACGCAATCTCGCGAGGTGTTGGGCAGCCAAGATGGCTTCCAGCACTTGCCGCCACACCTAATATGGCGACCAGGGAGCGTTCCTGGAGGAAATCACGCGGGAGTTGCATCACGGCTACCGGCCGTGAATTGAGCCGGGGGTGTGGAGCAGCCAAGATGGAGCCGGCAGCCGGCGGTCCCGGCCCACTGATCATGAACAACAAACAGCCCCAGCCGCCACCACCTCCACCACCGGCAACCGCGCAGCCTCCACCCGGAGCCCCGCGGGCCGGCGGGGGCCTCCTGCCCGGGGGCAAAGCCCGGGAGTTCAACCGCAACCAGCGCAAAGACTCGGAGGTCAGGAGCTTCGGGGGGCGAGTATAGCACCGGGCGGGTGGCGGCGGGGGACCCGGGCTCGGGGCCTCCTTCGGGTTCCAGCTGGGCTGCCCGGAGGGTTGGAAAGGGCCCGGTGGGAGAGTTGTCATTTTACAGCGAAAGGAGCAGGAAGCAAGGCTGGCAGCCCCGGTGCCAGGGGCGTGAGGCCAGGGTCCCATCCCGAGCTCGCTGTTTGCCAGAACCTCCCGGGGCCGGCGGCTCCTCGTTTGCTTCTCTGGGGCGGGGGCTGAGGGTGCGGCCTCCAGGCCCCAGCCCCTGGGGAAGCCGCCCCCGGCCCCAGTTCGGGGGTGAGGAGTCAGTGGTCTGCGTGCGCTCCAGGGGGCGGGCGGCTGCACCCCGACCCCTAATCATCTCTGTGGGCTTGTCCTGTGGGCTCCGCAGCGTGCGGTGGGCGGTGTGTGTGGGCAGGGAAGGGAGCTGGGGGGCGGACGGAGCTAATTATCACTAATAGTACTACGCGCCCGGAGATTTTGAGAGTAGGAGGGAGTAACATTCCCTATTCAGTCTGACCTTAGCTATTTACAGGTGCGGGCTGTCGTTTGACAGTGCCTAGTCCGCCCGATGTCGAACTGTTAACGATCACAAATACACACTGTAAACAAGCATTAGGGCTCAACATTCCCTTTCTTGCTAGTGGGCTCTTCCTCTGGTTCCGGAGACACCATAGTCTGAAGCTGACTAGTCACCTCACCCCGAGTTAAAGAATTCCTCCCACTCCCTCCCAATGTAGATTTCATGAATGAAGACACACACGTCGCAGCATCTTAGGGCTTCTTAATCAGTACGTTCCCAGAGTATTTACTGTGAGGTCTCCTTCACCAGAGATAACTCAGAGGCTGATCAGCAGTGAGGCGCTTATTAATGAGAAGGAATTCCTCCTTGTCCAGACGCAGTATACCAGGTCATACCAAAGACTGATATGTGAAATCAGTTCCTCTCAAGCTTTTGTATTTTGTTCGCAAGTGCAAAGCTCTGGTAAAACGTGTCAAAATTTGGCAAGTCCAAAATAGAGATACTCTGAGCTTGAGGTGAATTTGAAAAAGCAATGAAACTGACTTTTTAGGAGCCTTTGCCTGGTGGGGTGATGGAGGATTATCAAAGTGGTGGGGGTGAACCCGCCTTCATCAGGAGAGGAGTTACAGTTTAAAAACAGTTTAAAATTTCCCTAGGTAGCCTTGAAAGAGCAAATAAATACCCTTTGATGCGATTTAAATTTCTCCTACCCTTTAGTTTCCATATAGACACAACATGTGGAAGGCCAGCCAGTGAACGCGTTTAAGCTGAGAGATCTGTTTCAATTTATTTTCTTAGAGATGCCGGTTCTGCACCCAGCTCTTTGGGCCTAGCTGGAATCAGTCGGCCGGGAGCTTGAGCGATGCCTGGAGGACAGGGAGGCCATCACTTGAGGAGAGCCACCTTTGCGCTACATAATTCTGATTAGTCCTTAAAAACCTTCAGGATAGATTTTCGTCATCCCCATTCCATAAATGAACTGAAGCTCAGTAACTTGTGAAAGTGTACACACTCTGTTGCCTCTGACAGAGTGGAGTTCTTCATGTTTTTCGGTGTCTGTGGGTTTGTTATGTCATTTTGTGGCTGGTCTTTCTCTTCCCAAGTAGCTTGGAATTAAGCCTGAGGACTTTACCTACTTCATCACCTCTTCTCTCTTCCCAGCACAAGGCTCTCAAGATGGTGTGTTCTGGGTGATCACCTATCCCCCCCCCCCCCCCAGCAGTGAAAAGATTCTCTTTGTCACATTTCTCTCCTGTGTGTGGGAGGGAAACCATTCTGTTAGGCTGCCGCCTTCTCTGTCTGTCAGTTCTCACTGAAATTTGAGAGAAGCAGGAAAGCTGAGAATGTCAGTACTCATTTTGTCCTGAGCTGTTGATGGCCTACTACTAGCCAGAAAGAAGTGAGGCTTCCGGCATCTTAGCACCATGTGGAACGGGTCATTCACTGCACAGAATACATAGAAGCTCTGTGTTCATTTATCTAACAAGCGTTTATTTGACTATAAACTCTTCATTCATTCGTTCAGGCGAGGTAGCGTGCTGGGCATTGTGAAGTTACTGGTGAGCAGAGTGAACAAAGTTCTCCTCCTCAAGGAACTTGCAGTGTCATGGAGAGGCAGACATGAAACACACACCCATGCTGGTATATAATGAGAAGTTGTGCTCTTAGAGAAAAGTGGAAGGTGCTCTGCAAGGGCTTAACAGGGAAACCTGAGCTAGGCCCGGAGACAAAATGTGATAAAACCTCAGAAAGGGGAGGCAGTGGTGTCTTGTAACACAGCAGCGTCTCTGGACGCATATGTATCTCTTCCTTTTGGCATTACTGTCTCTTTTTCTCCGCAGGGCTATTCCGAGTCGCCAGATCTGGAGTTTGAATATGCTGACACAGACAAGTGGGCTGCAGAGCTCGCAGGTAAAGCACAGACCTTCCTACTCTTGGGAGGTGTTTGTTTTCTGTATTGGTCTTTAATAAAATTAAGAGTCAGTGTCATTTTGGAGTTCATGTTTTCCTTTGGTTAGCTAGTAATGATATATATATACACATATATAGCGTTCGTATAAACATATATATATATATATAAACATATTAATTACGGGGTTCAAGCTTTGTGTATCTCATATGTTTGGCTTTTCCTTTACTTTGGTGAAGCACCTCTGCTGTGCGGCCAGCTCGGTTGGCTGTGGCCCAGTCGCAGACAGTGATGCTCCTTGGCCATACACTGTCCGCCTGACAGTGGTCTCTCCTAGAGCAGTAGGTCTTGCCTGCATCTGTGCACATCTGTTGCTGCCACTGCTACTCCACATGTCATGTGGGGCTAGCCTGAGCTGCTTCTCAGGCCTCAGGCTTCTCAGTGCAGGTCCTAGCTAGGAGGTCATGGCCACTTAAGAGACACACGTCCATGGTGGTAGTCCACCTCGCATGGCATGGTGGGACTGACGTGCACCGGACTGGAAGTGCCTGGATTTATGTGTAACCGGCATTCTGATTATCTGCCGCGAGGGGAGTCAGCACTCTCTCCGTTATGTACGTCGGAGCATTAAGATCCCCTTAGTAACTGGATAGTCCCGGAGTCACTGTGACTCAGGGACAGAGTGGGGCCTAGAGGCAAATGCCTTATATTCTCTGCTGCGTGTGTGACCTGCTATGGCACATGGACATGGAGCTGATGAAGCTTTGTTCTTGATAGAGCTTTACAGCTACACAGAAGGGCCAGAATTCCTGATGAATCGAAAATGCTTTGAGGAGGACTTCCGGATCCACGGTGAGATGATTCTCTGCACTTCTTGGTTCCTTTGACCCTGTGCCGTGACAGCTGCAGAGCTTCTCTTGGTCATCTGAGTGCCTTGAGTCGTCCTGGCCTGGCCTAAGAAACCTGCCGAACCCTGACTGCTCCAGGCCACATGTGACCTTTAGGGTGGGCTTGCTGGTGCTCTGGTGGTGGCTTTGTAGAGTGTGAGTACTGGGGGGGGAATGCTTTCTGTGATTAGAATTGCACCAAAAATAGCAGTGTTTCAGCCTGGAAATTCGTAGAGCAGCAGCGTGACCTAGAGAGTAACTTTTCTTTCTGAGTTTTCTGGTCTTGTGGCAGTCTTGAATTTGGTGAGTTAACATTGTGTTCATTCCATTGTGAGGATTTTTCTGGGCTCAAGTGCGACTGGTCTCTTGCCCTGCAGTAACAGATAAGAAATGGACCGAGCTGGATACCAACCAGCACCGTACCCATGCCATGAGGCTCCTGGATGGCCTGGAAGTCACTGCCAGGGAGAAAAGACTCAAGGTGGCTCGAGCAATTCTCTATGTTGCCCAAGGTACCGAGCAGGCCCCCAGGCCCTCTGACGCTGCCTTCAGTGACGTTGTCCAGCCCGATACCGGGAGGGACTCCGTGAGCTGTGCCCTATGTTTGCAGGCACCTTTGGAGAGTGCAGCTCGGAGGCAGAGGTGCAGTCCTGGATGCGCTACAACATCTTTCTGCTCCTGGAGGTGGGCACGTTCAATGCGTTGGTGGAGCTTCTGAACATGGAGATAGAGTGAGTTGTTCTGAGGAGCTGGAGTAGGGAAGGGGAGGCAGGGGGCGAGGGGACAGAGCTGGCAGAACTCAGTGGTTTTGAGAAGGGTGAATGGGCCAACTGGGGCTGACGGTGTGGTCCCAGGCTCTATTCTGACCACTCAGGTTGAACTGTGGCCTCTCGGGCAGTCAAAGCACTTATCATAGCGTTTCAGTCCCCCCTACTGGGCGCCCTTGTCAGGGCGACTCCTTGTCTTCCTTCCTGGGGGAAGGCCTGACTCCCAAATCTCTCCTGCAGCAACAGTGCGGCGTGCAGCAGCGCAGTGAGGAAGCCGGCCATCTCCCTGGCCGACAGCACAGACCTGAGGTGAGGCAGGCAGCAAGCCTGGGCTCCCTGAGAATGAGATCAGAGCCGGGAGCGGGAGGGCGTCTTCCGGGGCCCTCGCTGTGTGTGCGCGCCTTCTGCACACGCCGATCTCCGTCTGCCCTGAGTCGGCCCCGCGGGGGGGCTCTCCCTCAGTGGGGCTCTGGGCTGAGACCCCACCCACAGGAAATCTAGGGTGAAGCCACTTGATAGAGCCACAGTGACGTGCGGCCTCCTGCCCACACTGCTGCTGACGATACTTTGTGCTTGGTGAAACGCACGACGTGGCTCCTTGGCTCCACCTTCGGGTGCGCAGCTTGACCCCCATCTCCTTCATGATATTCTGTGGCTGTACAGGAAGTAATAGCAACTGCTGAACAGTGAGATCACCTTCCCATTTTTGTGAGGCTTAGCATCTGTCTCTGTGAGTTTGGGAGTTTTCAGACCGGCCATTCGTGGCGTTCCCCACTGCGGTCGGGTCCCTGGGCGCTGCCCGCTGGCTCCCGATTTCCGCTCCATCACAGTAGCACTTGCTTGTTCTCGCTTTGACCCTGCGCTGCTTCATCTGATCTGGCACCTACTTCCGCAGCTCACTCCCACCTCTGAGCTCTTCTTGCTCCAGGAAGCTTAGGGCCAGAAATGCTTTGGGCCATTCTTGTTCATATTAATCCATTCAGCCATTGATGAAGCACCTGCTTTGATAAGCACTTAGCTCAATGCTGGAATGCAAAGCAGAGTAAGATCTGGTCATGCCCTTAATAGCAGAGGACAAGAAAGGGCACCCCATGGGGCGCTCTGTGGGACTTTTAGTTTTCTCTGCGTTATAGCCCTCTGCCACCGACTAGCCTTTGTGCACGTGCTTTCCTCCTGTTAGCTGGACCGTGGAGAAGCCAGGATACTCCCTTGCTTCCCCATTCTGCACCATTATGAGCTGGCTTTTGTTCCCAGGGTCCTGCTTAACATCATGTACCTGATTGTGGAGACTGTTCACCAGGAGTGTGAGGGTGATAAGGCTGAGTGGAGGACCATGCGACAGACCTTCAGGGCTGAGCTGGGTAGGGCCCTGCAGATCCTGGGGTTTTGAGGCCCTGCCTGGGAGCTGAGGCTGCTGGCCTTGGGGAGGGCCCTGTTCCTGCTGGTCCTGATCCCTTTGTGTTACCCCTAGGTTCCCCCCTGTACAACAATGAACCATTTGCCATCATGCTGTTTGGGATGGTGACCAAATTTTGCAGCGGCCATGCCCCTCACTTCCCCATGAAGAAAGTTCTCTTGCTGCTCTGGAAGACAGTGTTGGTGAGCACCTCCTTGAAGGGGAACTCAGGGCGCACCTGGGTGACTTAGTTGGTTGAGCGACTGCCTTCGGCTCAGGTCATGATCCTGGGGTCCCGGGATCGAGTCCCGCATCGGTCTCCCTGCTCAGCGGGAAGCCTGCTTCTCCCTCTCCCACTCCCCCTTCTTGTGTTCCCTCTCTCACTGTCTCTTTCTCTGTCAAATAAATAAATAAAATCTTTAAAAAAAAAACTTTATGAAGGGGAACTCAGCTGCTAGGGGTCAGGGCAGGAGAGAGACTTTGCACTGCATATCTTTTTAAATGTTGAATTATGTGAAAACCTATATATAAATTAATATATAACTAAACTATAAAACTTTGGTTTAAAACAAAACAAGACACTTTTGCCTCACTGTAGCCAAAGAGGACTTGGCCCTTGGGTCAGAGTAGACTGTTGGCTCTCTGACTCCTGCAAGCTGCTTCTCTAGTCATAAAACGCCTTCTCCCCAGACAGGCTGCTTCCGAGCCTGGAGTATATGAAGTGATTGGAGGCAGAAGTAGAGCTGGTGTAATTGGGTCCCCTCAGTCAGAGGTCACTTGAAGGAAGCAAAAGAGCAAGAGCGAACCTTGTGCTAGTGCCGTCTCCCTCCGGGGGTGGTGTAGAGACTGTTTCTGGCTGGGGAAGGAATGGCTAGCACCCTTGGCTTGGGGGCCATTGTCAGTAGCGAAGCCCAGCGCCCTTCCCACTTGGAGGAGTGACCTCAGCAGAGAGAGGAGCTGCAGGTGGGATTCCTCGTCCCCTTGGGGCTCGCTTCCTCCTTGCAGAGCAGGCCAGCTCTGTGGAGCCAGGCTCAGTGAGTTTAGCGCCTCTCTAGAGTGGTGTGTGCATTTTATTTTGGTCAGACATCCTCTTGGTTCCTCACAGAGCCTCACTGAAGCCAGAGATAAAAGCTGAATACCACTGGGGTTTTGGCTTCTAGGGGCATGTTGAGAGGAAGCTTTTTTTTTTTTTTTTTTTTTTGGAGTATCTAAAAGTGTATCCCCAATTTGAAAGACTGGCATGTACAGCCTTTGAAGCATGTGAGTCTCACAGACTTGTCTAGGAACCTGAAGGGGTAGGCTCTTCAGTCTGCCTTCTTGATCTGAAGAGTATATCATACATACAGAGCTAAGCGTGTCCACTAGCTCAGTCAGCCTGCATGTCTCCTTCCCTTGGTCTGTTTGCTCCCGCGTTGGCGTCACTGGATCCTTGTGTGATCAGTCCCTTGTTCAGAGACTGGTGCGGGTTGTGGTGTCACACGGGGCTCGGGGACCCACTCGCGGAGGTGTTGAGCCCGGCCCCGTCCCTTGTCCACGATGCAGTGCACACTGGGTGGCTTTGAGGAGCTACAGAGCATGAAGGCTGAGAAGCGCACCATCCTGGGCCTCCCGCCGCTGCCCGAGGACAGCATCAAGGTGATCCGCAACATGAGGGCTGCCTCCCCGCCGGCGTCTGCCTCGGACCTGATTGAGCAGCAGCAGAAGCGGGGCCGTCGGGAGCACAAGGTAAGGGTGACGGATGTCCCCTGGGAGTCCCGAGGGTCCCGAGGTGCACAGCACATGGCAGCATGATCCCTGGGTGAGCGCTGTTGTTGGAAACCATCTCTGACCAGCTAGTCCCAATGAAGGTCTCTGGGCCAGGGACACTGTGTCTCTAGCCCAGGGTCCAGTTTATCGTGGGGACTCACAGCATGGCACTTTTGAGGCACTGGGGCAAGAAAGGCTTTGTCTTTTGGGCCCAGCCTTGACTTCCTCTCAGATTTTTCCCCTGCTCTTGGCTCTGCCTACCACCTTTCTGTGTTACAGCCTCTCTAGCCTCCTTGCCCTTTGTGGTTGCTCGGTTGGCACTTGTCTGATTTCCCTTCCCCCTGTTTTCAGGCGCTGATAAAACAGGACAACTTGGATGCCTTCAACGAGCGGGATCCCTACAAAGCTGATGACTCTCGAGAAGAGGAAGAGGAGAATGATGATGACAACAGTCTGGAGGGGGAGACATTCCCCCTTGAGCGGGATGAAGTGATGCCTCCCCCATTACAGCACCCTCAGACTGACAGGCTCGCCTGCCCCAAAGGGCTTCCGTGGGCTCCCAAGGTCAGGTGAGGCTCAGACTTCTGGCGCACTTCTGGCTCCTGAAACCAGAGGCCTCCCACCCCCAGGCCTGGCACCTGGCCTGAGTCACCACAGGAGGTCCTCTGTGGGGCCAGGCTGACTTTGGCTCTGGGATGGAACTCTCTTAAAGTACCCTCTGTTGGCCCAGAGGTCTCAGGGTGCTGGACTTGCTCAGAGAGACCCCTGTATGGCTCTTGAGTCAGTAAGATGAGTTAGCTCTTGGTTAGCTGTACTATCATGAAGGGGGAATAGGAAAAATGAAAACCAGGACATTTAACTGAACCCATCTGCACTCTTGCTGGAGTTGCATGTGGTTTTTCACAGAAGAATTCAAGATTAAGGAAGAGTTTTTAGAATCGTAATTAAGGTGTTTGAGATATGTGTGCATGAATCAATGGGTGGGAAGGTACCTGGATATGTAGAAATGGCATCTGTTTGAAAAGGCACCAGTTAGGGGCGCCTGGGTGGCTCAGCCACTTAAGCGTCTGCCTTCGGCTCAGGTCACGATCTCAGGGTCCTGGGATTGAGTCCTGCATCGGGCTCCCTGCTCAGCGGGGAGCCTGCTTCTCCCTCTCCCTTTGCCTCTCCCCCTGCTCGTGCTCTCTTCCTTGCTCTCGCTCTTAAATGGATAAATAAAAATCTTAAAAAAAAAAAAAAAAAAAAGCACCGACTTAAGAAATAGGTGGACACGTGAAAGGATACAGAAGTCAGTTTCTTGATCTGAAACCCCAGTTTTCAGTTATTTGTGATGGCAGTACAAAACTAGTCCTCATGCAGGGTGTGCCAGTTGTTTAAGACGGACCCAGGACTCATATGAAAATCTCTGTAGTTGATAGGTCTAATTGTTGTAATAACTTTAAATATTTGAGAAATTCTTTTGACAAACGGACTTGTTAGCTGAATAAAGTATGCTTTTCAGTTTGAGGTAGCACCTTAATTTTACTGGTAAACTAGTTACACATAATATAGTTTCAGGTTATTGATCCAACAACATTATAGAGGATGTTAAAATAGTCTGAAGATTTTAGTTCATTTGTTCATTTTTTTCTCTTTCTCTTTTCTTTTCTTGTTTACCTAAAAAGAAAAACAATGGTGGGAGACCTTTTCTTCTGGCTTCACAATTTCTGGGCATTCTATGTTTTATTGACCATGACACCTTGAAATAACATTTAATAAAAACCTCGTTCTTTCTCTTTGACAGAGAGAAAGACATTGAGATGTTCCTGGAATCCAGCCGCAGCAAGTTTATAGGTTACACCCTAGGCAGGTGAGTGTGATCTGACATCCTTTTGAAGAAAGGTAACGGGAGTTCATTCTCCTGGCCTTTGGTGTTTAGGGATTGAGGCGAATTGCTGTCTAGGCTTAACACAGGGTTTTCTTTATTCTCCAGTGACACGAACACGGTGGTGGGGCTGCCCAGGCCAATCCATGAAAGCATCAAGACTCTGAAACAGGTAGGTGGCTTTGGATGAGCTTTTGACCTACTTTGGTCCCATATGAGTAAAGTGAGAGCAGTCTGTTGGGAGAAACCTTTTTAAGACTGTTGTCTGCCTGAAGGAACCTGGGGTGGAGGCATAGGTGGACCGTGGCTATACCCTTTAATACAGTTCTTTGTAAGTTCTATTTATTTTAGCTGAGTTTTTGTTGGGGACTTAACTGAGAGTTTATTAAAGATAGTACTTGATAGGTGGAGTTTTATTTTTTTATTTATTTATTTTTTATTTTATTTATTTTATTTTTATTTTAATAGGTGGAGTTTTAAAGGGCCTGATAAATAGCCCTCCCTTTTCCAAGTCCAAGTTCTAAGGCAGTTGAGATAGAGGAGTAGGCAGATGGAAATCGAAACACCAGCTTTATTGCTGATAGAGCGACTGGACAATGAGGCATAAGAACACAGCAATGATGTGCACCCTAATGCTTTACTTCCAGAATTAGGTGGACTCATCTACCCAGGGTCAGGCAGTGCTGGAACCCTGCTAAGCCTGGTTGAGGAGCAGAAGAGAACATAGGCTTTTCTTTTTTCTAAAGTGAAGAGAGAAGGTGGTTGGGCTCAGAAAGTCCTGTTCCTCTCCCGATACTCACTAGTCGGCAAAGGGAGGAGTGAGTGTGTGGAAAGGGGCAGGGGAGAGCGGGGTTTTTTTTACACGTGCATATCCCTCCATGTGGGAGGAAACATCAAGAGTGGGGAAGGGCTGTCTCCCCTGACAACATGTCAGGAGTGGAAATTTTGATATGTTTTTGAAATCTATTTTTGAGATTTGTAGTAGAAGTGAGTTAGGTGGGCCCTGTGCTGCTAGGCGTTTCTGAATCCTGGACCCTCCCTCTAATAGTTTTCTCCTGTCTCTATGGTTGTCTGAAAAGCCCCTTTCCTTTGTGTGTTTTTTTTTTTTCTAATCTATCGTGTGCTTTTTAGACTGGGTTTAAGAAATATATGCCAACGGGGGCACCGGGGTGGCTCAGTTGGTTAAGTGTCTGCCTTGGGCTTAGGTCATGATTCCAGGGTCCTGGGATCGGGTCCTGCATTGGGTTCCCTGCTCAGTGGGGAGTCTGCTTCTCCCTCTCCCTCTGCCCCCCCCCCCCCCCCCCCCCCCGGCTCATGCTCACTCTGTGTCAAGTGAATGAATAAAATCTTTAGAAAAAATTAAAAAAGGAAAAAAAAAAAGAAATATGTGCCCACTTAGAAAAATATTTTAGGACTTAAGTTAGGGATCTTTGTGGTGACTTAGTCCTCTTTGAGGAGATTGTGTCTGAAGAAAATCGAGTGGGGTCTTTGCCAGGGTGTGGGGCTTCGGCCAGAGAATGAGAGGTGTTTCTCTGCTCTCTCTCCAGCACAAGTACACGTCGATTGCAGAGGTCCAGGCACAGATGGAGGAGGAGTACCTTCGCTCTCCTCTCTCGGGGGTGAGTCCGAGGCCTTCTCAACACAATAGGTACAAATACAAAACCCCAGACCCCCAGGCCATTCCCAGGCACTGCGCTGGCCCAGACTGCAAAGCTGCCCCAGGCCCTGCCCTCAAAGCTCCCAGTCTCGCTCCCACTGCAGGGGTGGCTTGGGTCTGTGTGGGGGTCCAGGGCGCAGACTCTGAGCCTGTCACCCGCCCCTGACTCCCGGCTCCATCACTCAGTAGGTGGCCACTTAGGCCAGTTACTGGCTCTCGCTGTGCTTTAGTTTTCTCGCCTGTAGAATGGGAATAATAATAGTATCTTCTTCACAGAGTTGTAGTGTGGATTAACTGAGTTACTGCAGGTAAAGTGCCTCACACGTTGTATTATTCAAGGTTTGCCGTCGTTATTTACATAGGTACTTACAGATGCTCCTCTAGCCACCTAGCAAGCTGGCTCAGGAGACCAGTTGGGACAGGGGTTTTGTATCTGTACCTATTGTGTTGAAAGGGAGAAGAGGAAGTCGAGCAAGTACCTGCAGAAACCCTCTACCAAGGCTTGCTTCCCAGCCTGCCTCAGTATATGGTGAGTGCTCCTGCTTTTGGGGTGTTGCCTCCTCCTCAGGAGTACTCTGGGTCTGGGACCGTCCCCACTGCACTGGCCTTGAGAGCACGCCCTGCCAGTGTCCTTCAGCCCCTCCTGCCACCCACCTGAGCTCTTCGGGAAGGACTGCCTCTCAGGGCTCAGCTCTGCTTCTCCCCAGATCGCGCTGCTGAAGATCCTGCTGGCTGCAGCCCCCACCTCAAAGGCCAAGACGGACTCAATCAACATCCTAGCAGATGTCCTGCCTGAGGAGATGCCGTGAGTAGTGTTCCCGTGAACGGAGCAGGTCAGGGGCCACAGAGTAGAGGGGAAAGGGACGTGTTTTCCTCTCGGTCCCAGTCTTGCTAGGTTGTCTCTCTCTTTGGCTCAGTTTCTCTGCAGGTTAAGTTTAGGGTATTCCTGGCTCAGAAGAAAGAAACTGTATCAGATTAAATGTTTAGTTTTACCCGTTGGGGAAGTGGCTTAATGTGGTGGGCCTGGATTCTGGTATGGATTCTGCCGCTGAGTGAACTTGGGAAAAGTCTGCC
The DNA here is from genome assembly GCF_009762305.2 of Zalophus californianus. NCBI lineage: Eukaryota > Metazoa > Chordata > Mammalia > Carnivora > Otariidae > Zalophus > Zalophus californianus. Next base: position 92,537,356 of record NC_045598.1, read on the forward strand.
ACTGAGTGAACTGGGGAAAAGTCGTTTCCTCCTCTGTAAAATGAATCAGGCGGTGTTAGACATTTCCCGAAACCCTCCCTCGAAAGCTGTGTGATCAGGACATCCAGGAGGTGTAGGTTTAGCTTCTGGACACTTCACCAGCCAACAGCTGAACCTGAGCTGGGTGTGGGTTCTTTTCTCTTCACTGGTGATTTGGCATGCAGGATATTTGTGGGTATCTCAGGGCGCTAGTGAAATCCTTAGGGGTTGTTTTTCCCTGTGGCACTGACCTTGCTTTGATATGAGAGTACAAACCGAGATCGTTTTCTGCTTTGAGAAGGACCTGGGCCTTGATCTGACCTCCAGCCTGCCTGCCAGTACCACCCAGGTCTGAGCCCAGTTCCCTAGGGGCTGGGCCCCTTGAGTCTGGCAGTGATAGCCAGGTGAGGGAGGAGGCAGGGGTTGGCTAATACCAAAGGGAGTGTCCCAGAACACTAGGCCTTCAATGATCCTTGGAAGAAGGGTTCCCGAGTCAAATACTAAATTTCCTCTTACAGAGATTTACAGTGAGAAACCCTGAATTAAGAAACCGATTTAACTCAGTGCTGCTTTTATTTATCTGACTTCCAAAGCCCTTTTTTCTCCATAGTATGAAACGTCTCAATGTATTGGTAATTCCACAGAATACACTTTGAGGGACCCAAGTTCATATGGTAGCAAAAGCTTAGGAAGAACTTGAAAAGGAGAAGTTCATTTTCTGAGAAATTAGGGAAGCAGGCTAAGAATGTGTTAGGGGCCTCACAAGAAATACATTGTGCTGAGCTGGATTGCCTGCGAGGTGGGCAGAAGGAGCCCCGGTCCTGATCTCTGAGATGTCCGTGGGGGTGGGCGGTGAAGCGGGGCCCTCTGCCCAGGGAAGGCTCAGGAATCCCATCTCTCCTGTGAGCACCAGGAACGGCTGTGCTGTACATGCTGGTGGCTCACCCGGGGAACTGTGTTTCCAGCACCACGGTGTTGCAGAGCATGAAGCTGGGGGTGGATGTGAACCGCCACAAGGAGGTCATTGTTAAGGCCATCTCTGCTGTCCTGCTGTTGCTGCTCAAGCATTTTAAGTTGAACCACGTCTACCAGGTACCTGCAGGGCCTTCCCATTCACTGGGCCAGGGCCTCAGACATTGCTGCTCCTCCGGCCCCGAAGAACTGAGGCCTTGACCTTCAAACCCCCTTGAGCTCTGCATGAATGTTTTAAGACACAGTCCTCTGTCCAAGGCCTTTTATCATTGGAGGAAAGAGGGTGAGGTCCTAAAGGGCATGCTTATTCCTTTCTGTTGGTTCCAGTTTGAATACATGGCCCAGCACCTGGTGTTTGCCAACTGCATCCCTTTGATCCTAAAGTTCTTCAATCAAAACATCATGTCCTACATCACCGCCAAGAACAGGTGATAAGGATGAGGGAGCAGGAAGGGGTGGGTATGGCCAGATGGCAGGGCTCCTGGCTGGCCTCTCCTCCTGAGCCCGTTGAGCCCCTACAAGCCAGCACTCTGCCAGGCCTCAGGACACAAAGATGAACGAGACACGGTCCCTGCTGTGGAGAATGCCAGTGTGTCGAGTCTGAGTCTAGCCACTCTAGTGACAGGTGACTTAGTCTGTGCCTGGGTGGGAGGGTTCTCATCCAGGGCTCCAGTACTGTCCTCACTGTTCGGTGGTTTTTTGAGGAGACTGGCCAGGCCTCCTGCTCTCTGAGGGCCTCCGCCATGTGCACTGTAAAGCCCTATCTGCTCTTACCCCTGCCCTGCTCGCCTGGGCCCGCTGTGTTTGATGGTGCACCGCAGGGTGAGCTCTCGGCCAGACACTCTCTCCACTAGGGGCTTGGCATACATTAATTGCCTTGAGAAATCTTCCCCCTGGCCCCAGGCTCGTTGCTGTGGGGAAGGCAGGGTCTCTGGACCTTACAAGATGGTGGGCTGGTCTCTGGCCATAGTAGGACCGTACAAGTTCTGTGGTAGCAGGGATTTCATCTCCTGTAGCTGGCGGGATGAGGGGGGTGCACACAAGGCGGAGTCCTGCTTCCACTCCCAAGTGAGGGAGGAAGGCCAGGAGCCAGCCCTGTCGCAGCTGCTTCACCAGCCCACAGCCTTTGCTCAGGGTGGGCGCCCAGCTTCTCTTGCTCTCTGCAGCATTTCTGTCCTGGATTACCCCCACTGCGTGGTGCACGAGCTGCCGGAGCTGACCGCCGAGAGTCTGGTGAGTGGCTGTATGCTTCCCTGGCTGCTCCTTTGGCGTGAGGGGTGGTGGTGGAGGGCCTGCCTCCCCTGACACAGGGATAGAGGTGCTCACATGGGAGGTCCCTGTTGCGGACTGGCTTTTAAAGGGCCAAAATGGCATAGAAGGGCCAGAGGAGGGAGCTCGCTGAGGGGAAAGATGTGGATATACAGGGAGTAGTTCATCAGGAGCGTGGTCTTCAGGGGCTGCTGACCCAGGGCTCACCTGGTCGGGTGGCTTCGCTCTCTCACACTGGATCTCCGTGGGGCACAGCTCTGAGGGAGCTGGGTGCGGATGCCCCAGCTTTGGGGGCTAAGGGCACAGTCCCCAGAATCATGCTCCACGTTTCCTGCAGAAAAATTCTAGGGAGCTCCCTTTCCCCTGCCAAGCTCTGGGATGGAAGTCCTCCTGGGCTGAGGAGCGGAAGGCCCGACAGTTCCGAGAGAGGCGTGCGGGCCATGGACACTGCTGAGCACCCTACAGCTGTGAGGGTTATAACTGTTCTCGGGTTCTCCCTGCAGGAGGCAGGTGACAATAACCAGTTTTGCTGGAGGAACCTCTTTTCCTGTATCAATCTGCTTCGGATCTTGAACAAGCTGACAAAATGGAAGCATTCGAGGACCATGGTGAGCTAGTGCAGTCAGCGGGCACACGACTTGGAAGTCAAGGCAGAGGGCCACACCCCGTGCTGTCCCCTCCCAGGGTGTCCTGGGGGCAGGCTTGCTGCTGCCCCTACCCCCTTCTCACCGGACTCACTCTTGCCACGTCCTTGCATTTAACGGCTCGTGCCTGGTTCCTCGCTGAGTTGAACTGGAAGCTAGAAGAGGCTCAGTCGTGCCCTGAAGCCAGTGGACACTTAGAGAAGGGATTTTTCTATGTCCTTTTAACATCCACCGGTAACACAACCGGGATTCTGGGAGTCTCCCTTAACCCTGAGTCTGAGGATGCATTTGGGGTGGGGAGGTCCGTGGATCCTCGGAAATTTTCCATACACGCACATAGGAACATTCCCGGTGAGTGAGTTCACGGCTTCCCTCAGATTTCACGATGACCCATGATTTTAGTGGTGGGAGTCCATGTCCCGGGAAACCCCTCAGTCTGGGGAGACGGAGATGGTCGGTTCCCCTGCCTGTAACCCCAGAAGGGGTGAGCAGCAAGGTGGTCGTGCAGGTGTTGATCTCTGCCCTCGATCCGGCCCTCTCGTGGCCCTTCCAGATGCTGGTGGTGTTCAAGTCGGCCCCCATCCTGAAGCGGGCCCTGAAGGTGAAGCAGGCCATGATGCAGCTGTACGTGCTGAAGCTGCTCAAGGTGCAGACCAAGTACCTGGGACGGCAGTGGCGGAAGAGCAACATGAAGACCATGTCTGCCATCTACCAGAAGGTGCGGCATCGGCTGAACGACGACTGGGCGTACGGCAATGGTAAGGCTCTGGCGCAAAGCTGGGGGGGTGCCTTTCCCTCCGAGGAACCCACAGAGTCCAGTTCCTGCTTCTCTAGCATCCGGATAAGAGCTCCAAGAACGACTTTGAGAAACTGCCTGGGATTGGCGCATGTGATCACCCCCATTCCTCTGTCCCCTGGAAGGTGTTCCTTTTTCAGAAACTGTCACAAGATAACTGCCCATCTTTTCTCTCCCTACTACCACTGCCTTGGGTCTCACCACTGGAATTCTCACAGACCCTGATGGCTTCCTTGCCCCCCTTTTCTTCCCTGCCCCCCTTTTCTTCCCCTCTGTCAGTGCCTCAAACTGAGCCCCAGTGATCTTTTTTTAAAATTTTTTATTTTATTTTTAAATTTCTTTTTTAAGATTTTATTTGTTTGTCAAAGAGAGAGCACAAGCCGGGGGAGCGGCAGGCAGAGCAGTGGGAGAGGGAGAAGCAGGCTCCCTGCTGAGCGAGGAGTCCGATGTGGGACTCGATCCCAGGACCCTGGGATCATGACCTGGGCCGAAGGCACTTAACCGATGGAGCCGCCCAGGTGTCCCCCCAGTGATCTTTCTGAAAAGCAGATTCTGGGGTGCTAACTCCCTGAGTAAAATCCTTCATTAGCTTCTGATTTCCCTTACAATTTGAGCCGAACTCTTAAGCAAGGCATGTGAGGCTGGCCCAGCGTCCCTTCCCCTCCTGCGTAATCTGACCCAGCTTCTCTTCAGCTCAGCGTCCATCACATGCAGGGATCTTGGCCCATTAGCCGTGTTGTCCCCCATGTTTCTTGCTCCCGGCAGGGCGCCCCCCTCATACCCGTAACTGTTCGGTACCCGCACGTGTCCTTCCCGTCTGGGCGGCTGCGTCGGCCTCCAGGCAGGGTGGGCTCTTCCTGGGCTTTCCCGAACATGCTGCCACGCTGTTCCGGTTCCTTGCTCACGGCCCCACGGCCAGGTGACCACGTGAGCACCGCAGTGCCCTGTGGATTTGTGTGGAGCGGGAGTGCCCCCCAGTCCCTGGTCAGGGCACTGAGAGAATGAGCAAATGAGGGGCTCTGCAGCTTCCTGCCATCCATCCCAGAGAGCCAGGGAGAAGGTGACTTCAGAGAAGCGTGTCATTCCTGTGGCTCTCCCTGGCTGGGTCCCCCCCAAAACGGCAGTGTGGCCTCTTTCTCTGTAGATCTGGCCTCTCTCTTTTCCCCTGATTTTCCTTTGTATCGAAGTAAAAAGTCCCATCAGTCTTCCTGAGGATGGGAATTGGAGGTCTCCTGCTTGGGGCTGACAGCGTTTCGAGCCAGGGTCAGCCTGGCCCCGAGCTTCAGTGAACCCAGCGGGGAGCTGCCATGAGGGCTCAGCTCCTAAACATGTCTTCCCGCTTTGTCCCAGATCTTGATGCCCGGCCTTGGGACTTCCAGGCAGAGGAATGTGCCCTCCGTGCCAATATCGAACGCTTCAACGCCCGGCGGTACGACCGGGCCCACAGCAACCCGGACTTCCTGCCTGTGGACAACTGCCTGCAGAGTGTCCTGGGCCAGCGGGTGGACCTCCCTGAGGACTTCCAGATGAACTATGACCTCTGGTTAGAAAGGGAGGTCTTCTCCAAGCCCATTTCTTGGGAGGAGCTGCTGCAGTGAGGCTCCTGGGCAGGGGACTGACAAGGAAAGAAGGGCTGACCTGGAGGTGCCCCAGGGGCTGTCCCGGTCCGTGGCTGCAGTGCTCCCACCTCCCTCCAGGTGGCAGCACAGCCCCACTGTGCCCTCCCTAGGCCGAGCTGGGCTGCTGGGGGAGGCTAGATTTGGCCCCTCAGTTGATTCCCAGCGTCCTGCACCGAGCCGCAGTCTGCTCTCTACTTGGGGTCCGCTCTTCCTTTACTCCTCCCCACCCTCTTGGACATGGTTGGTTGCAGCTCGTTTCTCGTTCAGGCCAAGGCTGGGAAAAGCTGGGGTGGGCTGGGAAGCTATTGGCATCTGAATTGCAGGGGTCGTGCTGACTCTTCCAGAGACACACAAATCCTTGGCATGTCAGCCTGCCAAGGAGGAGGGTCAGGGCCAGAAAGTCGGAATGTTTGGTTTTGCTTTGAAGGGTTTCTGATGTCATTCCAGCCTCCTGCTAAGTTTCATCCAGAAGCAATTGCAGAGGCTCCTACAGCTGCCTCAGTGCTTTGATTTTGGGCAGGGTTAGGGGGTAGGAAGAGAAGCTTCCCTTAACCAGAGGTGCCATTTTTCCTCTTGGTTTGCGAGGGTCTGTAAATACCTATATATAAATCTCTATGTATTCTCTTGTGTCACGTTGGGGTTTTTAACGTGTTTGTGTATTCTGTTTACATTAAAAGGAAGCAAAACCAATCCCCGTTGCCGTGTCTGCAGGAAATACGGCCCCTGAATATTTCCTCAGGTCTAGAAAGTGGCTTTTCCTGCCAGCATTGATGGGTCACCCACTTGTTCCCTGCCAGGCTGCCTGCCTTTCCCACCTGAGGGGGAGAAACGGGGAGTTGGCACTTATCCAGAGTGTTTTTTCCCCCACATCAATCTGGAATCACTTCAGCCCAGCTCCAGGGCTCCGGGCTGCTGGGGTGACAAGTTGTCCTGTATCTCTGGGTTTGATGTAATTGCAGTAGAAGCCCCAGGATCACACTCCTGAGTTGGCCTCCACCAAACCAATTTCAGTGCTAGCGAGGGAGGGGCTGGGTCAGAGAGGGGGTCAGCTGCTATAGGCCTAGCAAGGGTAGGTGGTTGGGACTGAGAGGAAACGTCTGTGACCAGAGCCTGGGGAAGCGGTCAGCTTCGCAGTGGGAAGGAGTGTGTTGGGGGAGCCCACGTTGCTGGGGAAGAGGCAAGGAAACTCTCTGTGGTAGGTGTCAGTTTGAGGTCTCGTGGAGCCTGCACCTGGCCCTCAGATCCCTGGACACACATCCGCTTTCACCTACTTCCATCTTGAGGCTCTGTTTCTGCTGCGGGTGATATGATAGGACTGTTCTCTTTTCAGAATTGCTTGAAGGTCCCTTATCTTACCTGTGGGCCATGTGTATGAGGTCTTAAGTCTCTGAGGGGTCTTGGCTTACAAAGGAAATGTACTCTGGGGAAAATCTCCCTTTTGTTGGTTCAGTACCTGCCTGGCCTGGGTCTTGGGCTGAGCCTCAGTGTAGGCCCCAAGCTGGGCTTCCAGGATAAGTCTGTATGATTTGGAGCCGCAGGGGCAAAGCCAGCACTGTCCTTTTTCTGTAAGTCACACAACCTCTGAGGTGGGAAGTCCCTGTGACTGACCGACTTTTTGCCCCTTGGTAACTTGCACCAGACAAGGGACTCTGACACGATTTGTGTGTGCGTGATGGATTTTCTACTGTTCCTTGCCCAGGACCGATAGGAAGTATGTATCATGAGATTTTAGTTTGGGTAAGATAGATTTTCACATTCATACTCCACTCATTGAACCAGCTTGTCTGAAGTTTTCCTTCCTTCCCCTTTTCTGAAGCTTCCCTTAGTCAGAGGTGCAATTTTTTCCTCTTGGTTTGCAAAGGTCTGTAAATACCTATATATCTAATTTATATTTCAGTTTATACAAAAAAGAACACATTATCAAAGCTGCAAGGGCCATGAAGCCTGAGTGGGCGGGTGAACCCCTGCATCTCTGTAGGCCCAGGGGCTGGCCCAGGAGAGGAAGAGTCTTTGCCCAGCCACAGAGTGTGCTAGTGGTAAAGTGGCCACCCTCTCTCTGTGGTTTTCTTTCTCATCTGGCTCCCGAGATGGGCAGGGTACATGAAGGCCTTTTGTAAATGGTTGAGTTACACAAAATGTTGGTTATTGCTAACCAGGCTCAAGGTCCAGGGCTCCTTCCATCCACTGAGGGATGGGTTACCTTGTGGCCGTATCATCTGAGGGAACTGGCAGTCAAAAGCGTTACCACTTACTGGGTGCCACATAGGTACCAGGCCCAGTACTGATGCTTCTGGAAAGCTCATTTTCCACACAGGAGCCAGCCAGTACTCTGATGTTATTGTTTATAATAACCCTGAAAGGTATCAGCATTGCAGTGCCTATTTTGCACATGAGAAATGGGCACAGAAAGGGTAAAGAACTTGCCCAAGGGCACAAAATAATGAGAGCCAGAGCCTGGATACAACCAAGGTCTCTGCTAAGTGTATGTCCCATGGCCTCCCCGCCCCCCCCCCACACACACTTTCTCTAATGAATCATTTTGATTCCCCAGCACTTACCACCAAGGCATTCATTTGCTCTTTTATTACCTTTAGTGAGTACTTTTTTTTTTTAAATTTTATTTATTTATTCATGAGAGACAGGGAGAGAGAGAGAGAGAGAGAAGCAGAGGGAGAAGCAGGCTCCCAAGGAGCAGGGAGCCCGATGCGGGACTTGATCCCAGGATCCTGGGATCATGACCTGAGCCGAAGGCAGACGCTTAACCATCTGAGCCACCCAGGCGCCCCCTTTAGTAAGTACTTAATCTTTGCACAAGCATGGTCCTTGGCAAGGAGATTGTTGGCAAATGTCCGCTAGGCCTTGCCCTGGCTTCTCATGTGCCCCAAATGTGCCCTTGTTCAGGTAGTTCGGGGGCTGTCGCTGCCACCTTCCTTTTCAGCCTGAGCCTGGGCGTCTTGCTCTCCTGGGTCCCAGAGGACTCGCGTGTGGCTGCCCCACCGTTCCTGTTAGGCTTCTGTCCCAAGCGGCTGGCTTCCTGACTGTCCTCTCACGAACCGACTTGGGGAAGCAGTACTTGTACCATTCATACGTCACTCAGCACGGTCAGCTTCGGGCTGCAGGCTGCCATTTACTCACTGAAGGGCCTTGAGCTCATCAAGCTCGACGCCTCAGTTGGCTTATCTGCAAGAACTGGTTTAATAACAGCAAGGTGGTCACGAGGGCTGAATAAGATAGTTAATAATGGCTCTACGGACCTGGCTGAGGAGTGACAGCACGGCTCGTAAGTGACAGCTATTCGTAGTCCTGCTAAGGGCCCTTCCAACTCTGGCCCACTCTGAATTTGCTTCCACTTCCTGAATCCCCTGGAGAAGAGACCACCCCTGCCTTCAAGGGCCAGAACAATGTCTTAGGGCTCCTCCTGTCCCTCCTCCTGAGTTCACTGCTCTCTATGCAGAAGGCTTTCAAAAGTCAGTCATTCACCCAGCCACCCTGCTGTCCTGCCTTGAAGGCCTCTTCTCTGGGCCAGGCCTCGTTCCAGGAGCCCTGGGCGTCCAGGTGAACAGAACACCGCACCCTCCCACTTTCCTTGTCAGTCGATAGGTGGCCACGAGAGCAAGCGGGAGCAGTAACGTGGTGGGCACCGAGACAGACGTCTGCGGGGCCGCCCAGGCTCTGCCGGCCCCAGCCAGTGCCCCGGAGAAGAGACTGGGCGGCGGAGGCTGCCGTGGGTGAGGGGCGGGCGCGGGGCCTCTGAGAGCATTGCCCCTGGGGAGAATGGCGAGGGTAAGCCTGAGGCAGAGGCTGGGGCAGGAGTGAGGTGTGTGCTCCCTCTGCCTGGTACAGGGAATGCCCGGCTCCTGGCGAGGTGGGGCCGGGCTCGGTTCCTGTCCGGAGCTGCAGAAGGTCTGCACTTCAGGGCTGTAATTCAGGTTGATGTGTAAATGCCTGGGGGGAGGTGGGGGAGGAAGATTGAATGCCTCTCATGAGAAGCATTTTCTCACACCGGACTGAGCCCAGAAGCCTGGACTGAAGGGCCCGTTAGCGAGGGCTCTCTGCTCTGGGCCTGGGGTCTGTGCCCCTGCCAGCACCGAGATTTAAGGCTTCTCTGGGTGGGCCTCACTGGGGCAGAGTGGGGCCTTAGCAAAAGGACATTGAGCCTAGCAACTCTCTTAAATTTGGGATTCCAGATGGGGCCACTTCCCCTTTCTTTTTCCAGAAGGGGATGAGCATAGCCCCCAGCCTGGCCTTTGGCCTAGGTTGAGAGCTGAGGTCACCTCTGGAGTGAGGCTGGGGGCAGGGGCATCTGAAGACCTGGGGACTGAATCTTAGCGGTGAGATGCCTAGGGTGTGGAGGAGGACGGGAGAATGGCTAATGGGAAGCAGGTGGAAGGGCCGCCTGCGTCCCAGCCAGGGGACAGGCCGGCTGGGATGGCCCAGTCAGTGGGAGAAGCCATCAGCTCACAGATAATCCCAGGGAACGGGCTCCGGGATGCCCATTCATATTCATTATGTGTGAAGTGGGCGGTTGTAAAGTTAGCTTTCTCTTCATTTAGCTGTCACTGGACAGAGAAATATGAGCTGTGGGCAGATGCCCCTGGATGGGAGCCAGTAGCTGGTCTCTGGCCTCCCCGTGCCCTCCTCCGCCAGGGCCTCCCTCCCGCACGGTTCGCTCCCAGCCTCCGCCTGCCTCCTCCACTCCTGCTTCGGGGATCTCTCTTGGCTTTACTGCCTTCTCTTCTCTCATCCCTCTCTTCCCCCACTTCTGCTTCCTTTGCTTTCACAGATCCTTTCCTCCCCGTGCACCGCACCGCTCCCCCCCCCCCCCCCCCCCGCCCTGAGCTGTGTGAGAGAGGGAATTGTGGTTTTTTTTCTTGACCATTGTTCTATCTCTGGCACCCAGCACAATGCTTGGCACAGAGTGGGCACTCAGTAAATATTTGTAGAACAAACCAACCTTTCTGCATCTCTCTGACTCGGTGACACAGAACTCCAAAATCTTGCTGCCCACTCCTTGGGTGAAGAACCTTCTAGTGCACTGGTCTTAGCCCTGAGTTAGAAGTGTGGGTTTGAGGCCCAGTCATTATTGACCAGCTGTGTGAAGGGGGTTGTGTTCCTCGGAGGTGCTGGGGCTGCTTCTCCTTACTGCTCCGACTCTTCCCTTCCTGATGGACGCAGGGCTCTCGCATGGACCTCAGAGCCAGCATCAGTACCGAGAGGAGAGAAATCACCAGCAGCCAGGCCCTCGAATGAAGGGAAGGGAAGGAAGACCCTGGTTTCTTCTGAGGGGAGCTTGAGCCTAGTCACACTGACTGTCTTAGAGGAAAATCTGATCTGATGGGGCACTTGCTCCCTCTGGGAACGAGCACAGCACTGGTGTCTTTGTGTGCTCGGGTTTCTCTGTGCCTGGAAGAGGCTACTAGCCGAGGCTGAGCTCTCAGCAATGTGGTTGTGTTTACTGGGAGGGTGGGAGGGCCGGGCCTGCTTTCTTCCTGCCTTCCAGGCTGCGGAGATAAGGCAGAAAGTGGGGATGAAGGGTAGATTGGCTAATACTCTGAAACCACAAGAAAGAGTCCTGGCTTTTGTCTCTGCCCCACAGCTCAGACATGTTCCTGGGGCATCTGGGAGAAGGGGGTTGCCCCACCCCCACGGTTCTGGCCCAGGGGAGCTCAGAGCCCTCAGTGGACTCACCCATCTTTCATTCCAGCCCCCTTCCACTGCCAGTTCAGCCACACGTTTATCTCTGCCTTCCCACCCCAGCTCCCCATTTTCCCTTCCACATGGGCCCAGCAGCCCTCGAGCCGATCCTAGGCAGGTGAAAGGGCCAGGCATGGCATCAATGGCCTTGGGGGCCCTGCTGCAGGCCCACCTTCCCCTAGCCCCCAGGACCCCCGCTGGCCCCTTAGGAGGGCCTGGCCCAGCCTGAACCCTGGGCACAGACCAGCTAACCCACTGTCAAACCCTGAGGATACACAATCACCTGGTCTAAAAAATACTGCCATCTTTATTATTATGCTGGGCAGCACACTTTTTTTTTTTTTTTTTTTTTTTTACAAAAGTGGGGTTTGAGATCTCAGGGGCTTAGAATTTGTGGAAGTCTGTTTTATTCTTACCAACATCTAATGAGTAAACCAAGGGAGTCTACAGTTTCTATGGCATAGCTCTGGCCTGAGCCCATAGAAGAGAATCCAAATATTTGGTGGTTTCTGGTGGACTTTCTGCCCCCTTGGAGGGGGTGAGGACTCCATGCCATGTTGGGGGAGGGGGCACAGGGCAGGAGTAAGGGGTGGCTGGAGCTGGGGCTCCGGGCACCTTTTCTGGCACCTTTTCCCCGGTGGCCTTCAGGCCCTTGTGAACTCCAGACGCTGAGCGCTCGCCCCCTGGTGGTGGGAGGGGGGAGTCAGGCTGGCCCTGGCTGCTCCTGCTCTAACACTGGTTTCCCCTTAGTCACAAAGAGCTTCTCCTGGTTCAACCTGTGTCATCATCCTCTTGTTTTCCTGGGTTCCCTGAATGAGGAGCCAATTCAGCCATTTCAGCTGGAGGGATGACACTTAAACTTGGACAAAGTCTGAAGGAAGCAGGGCAGTGTCTTCCTCCCTCCAGCCCAGAGTTGGATGAAGGGACCCAGTGTGTGGTAGGAAGAGTCCTACCTGCTTTGCAGCCCCCTTTGTCCTGAGCAGTCTCACCTTATTTTAAGAGAAAAAAAAAAAAACTCTAGCTTGTTCCCTGTGGGAGGCTGAGGATCCCAGCTGCTCTGCCTGGGCCTCCGGGAACCGACCGGGGCTTGGAGGCAGAGGTGTGCCCTCTCTGGCATCCAGGCTGGGGTGGGGTGGGAGCAGCTGGGAACAGGAAAAGGGGGGTGGGCAGCTTAGTCTGCATGTCCACGCAACCGATCACGTGGTCCAGTTCAGTAGGCTGGGTGGCTCCTTGGACTTCACCCTGAGCGAGATGAGGCTTGGAGACTTATAGTCGCCATCTGGGGTAGGCTCAAAGCTGTGGCCCCCCAGGGCAGGGGAGAAGCCATGGATGGAGTAGATGCCAGGGTGGGCTCCGGGGGAGGCTGGCACCCCCATGAAGCCAGCCACATTCCCATGAGAGTGGGAGTATGGAGACATGCACGGGGAGGGCATGCCCTCTGGAGACACGAGGCAGGGGCCGGGGGGGCTCCCGGACCCTGGACTGGGCCACAGGGAGTTCTGCAGCTGAAAAGAGAGACAGAAAAGAAGGCCCATGAATCAGTAGCCCAGGGGCTGCCTCCCTTACCTGGGGGTTCTGTCTTTGCCCTTAGGGCTCCAGAAACTTAGCAGGAAACCTCCACTTGGCCCAGGTCTAGAATCTGCTCCTGCCTACCCCCGACACTCGAAATGGCATCTCAGGAGCCCCCTGCCACTGCGCCTCCAAATGAGGTTTACTTCAGTACCAGCTGTTCGGCATGCCTCGTTCACAAGACAGGGAGGAGCCCCACTTTGCAGAGGAGAAGTGATTTACCCATGGTCCCGCAGAGTCCTAATGCTGCTTCAGGTCTCCCTGGGGCCCACGCTACCCTGGGGGATGTGGCCAGGCCCTGACGCAGGGCCAGCTGGGGTCTCACCTGTGGGTGGCTGTCTGTTCGGGGCAGCACAGAGATGTCATAGGCAGATGTGAAGGGGTTCTGCCCCTCCTGGATCTTCCCGTAGCGCTCACGCTTCCGCCACTTCGCTCTGCGGTTCTGGAACCAGACCTGGGGACCGAGGTGAGAGGCTGAGGGAGTGACAAAGCGGCCCTGAGGAATAGAGCCCGCTGGGGAGAGAGTGGGTGGGGGTGTCCTCCTGCAGGATGGGGAGCTGGCTCCAGCTGGAGGATCTTGAGCTGCAGCAGCCTGTAAATCCCTATTCTCCAGGCCAGGGAACGGGGGGGGGGGGCTTCTTGGTCCCTTGGGCCACCCCTCACCCCTAGTCACCAGGCTGAGTCACTCTCTTGGTTCTCCAGCCCGCTTGTGCCACTAAGGGTGTCGTGGGATCTGTGGCCTCAGAGGCTCTGGGCACTGCCTAGGCATATCAGGGCACAGGCCTCTAGCCCCCCTGCCTCATCTCCGTTCCCAGGCTCCCCACCTCCCATCCTCAGCCCAGAGCCCAGCTCCTTAAGGCCCCTGGGCACTGAGCCCTGCCCTTCTCCACAGCCTCACCCCCAGCCAGGCAGTATGGCTTGATTCTTCCTACTTGCCTCTCAGGCCAGCTTGCCTTTGAACGCATCTGCTACCTTGCGACTCCCTGCCTCACCTCAGCCTTCCCCTGCCTGGGCTTACTGCCTCACCCCAACACACACGCATATGTCACCGATGGCCTGGGTGATGCTCCGGCATCTCCCTCGTACTCACCACACCCTATTACCATCGTCCCTTTTGCCATCTGTGTCTCCCACTCATTTGGCAGCTCCTGGCAGGTGAGGGTGGCCTCCCTGTGTGCTGTGCGCATCTGTGTACCTATCTGCGCCGAATCTTTCACTTGACGGAGGCCCTGCGGCTGTTACATTTATGGTACCAGTGCATGCGTTTTGTATTTCTGTCATTTAATAAACATTTCTGTGTCAGGCTCTGGGCTAGCTGTTGGCAATATCAAAACCAAACCGAACCAAACCATTCCCTTGCTTTCCAGGGATTTAGCTGGGAGCCATGACAAAAGAAGTTCTGTGTGTGAGAGTGTGTGTGTGTGAAAGGAACCCCACCTCGGCCCCTCACACACGCCCCCACCGTGGCCGTTCCTACTGCGCAGGCAGGTGAAGCCATGACAGTTAAGGAGCTTGGCAGGCCCCGAGCCCCCTAAGCCCCAGATGCAGAGATCCCAGAGCAGGCCTGGGGCAAGGTCCAGGACGGACCATCCCACCTGCCCAGCTGCTGGGCCTTTCCTTCTCAGCCTCCCTCCCCCTCGGGTAGATGAAGGAGTCTGGCCTGCTTCACCGGGCATTCTTCCCCATCATCCCTGGTTGTCTCTGCAGCCCCCACTGTAGACTTCTGCCTGCACTTGGGCCTTGCCCTCTGCACTGTTCTGTGTGGTGGCTTACTGCTCTCCATGGGGTAGGGCCTACGGGTGGCTGTCACATTCCCATCAGAGAAAAGAGCCCTGTGGCCGCCCCTGCACCACTTCGGCATTGAAAAGGCCTGGGAGAGGAGTGGGGGGCTGCGCTCCGCCTCTCCAAGGCAGTGCCATGGCCACGGCTATCCAGAGGCTCGCAGAGCGTCCGGAGACTTGATGTTCCGGACTTCCGTGGCTCATGGACTCTGGGACTGTTGTGAATGCTTGGTCTCTTACCCTGCTGGCCCAGGTCCTGGGGCGCCCTGGGAGGACAGTCCTAGAAGTGTGTTTTGGGTGCCGCCTGGGAGGAAAATGAAAGCAGGAGGACCCAGAAGGGAAGGGGAAACAGCCCAAGCCCCTCTGGTCCTACGCTGAATCCAGCTGTAGGGCCTTCTCTGCTAGAAGGCAGCCAGCCTCTTCGTGGACTGGCCGGCCAGTCCCCATATTCGGCCAGAGGGAGGCCCCACACAGGTGTGCTATGTATGAGCTCTGTCCCAAATAGGTCTCCTCTGTGGTGGGAAAGAGAATCTTCTCTGTCTAGAGGTCACCTCCTCACCTCTCCTGAGAAGCCCAAATCCCACCCCTCTCCCAGTGCCTCCTGCTTGGCCTCAGGGAACCTGCTGTGCGTCATGCCAGTTCAAAGTCAAAGCAAGGCAACAACCACCATCTTCCTCTTGGGCCAGGCGTTTACTGAAGCCTCCTTCCCCATCCCCACCCTCTGCTTGCCACCTTCATGTTCTTTCTCACCTCCGACATGTCTTGGACGTGGACTTCCCTTCTCCCTTTCCCCTGTTCCCAGCATCCCTCCGTCCCCTGACCCCCAACCCCTACCTGAAGCTGACCACAGCCCTACCCAGGAAGCCCTGCGGCCCGATCTCTGCTGGAGAGAGTTGGTTGGGTGGGGAAGGGCCCCTGGCCAGGCTCTCCCGGCTGGGGTCTGGGAGCTGGTGGGCCTGACAGTCGCTGGCTCGGGATGGCTTTGAGCATCACTGAGCTTCAAACCCCCCCCGCCCCAGTGGGGACCCTCCTGCTCTGGGCAGCTACCTCGGGAGTAGCCGGATGTGTTCAGCATTTCACTGCTTCCGAAAGGCTGTCACATCTGTGATCCTCAAAGACCATCCTAAGTAGGAAAAGCGAGACTGAGAGATCCAAGGACATGCCCCAAGTCACCTGGTCAGCTGGAAGTGGCAGAGCAAGGACTCCCAGAGGCCACCAACCCCATGAGGCACTTGGGCTGCAAGCCCGTGGCGGCAGCAGAGTTGGGCATGGAGGGGAGCCGAGGGCAGGCGGGCCGGGCGGCAGGCACCTGGGAAAGGTGGGTCTGCGTGGCACCAGCGCCCACCTCTCCCAGCCCTTCCACGGCCTGGCCCATGGTCGGGGTGGGAGAGGCAGCCAGAGAGGCCCACGTCCGGGGTGCCCTCACCTGTACCCGGGCCTCGGTGAGGTCCGTTCGCAGAGCCAGCTGCTCCCGGGCATACACATCAGGGTAGTGAGTTTTCTGGAAGACTCTCTCCAGCTCTTCCAGCTGGAACGTGCTGAAGGTCGTGCGGTTACGGCGCTTCTTGCTCTTGTTCTTGGCCAACTCCATGGAGTCAGGCAGTCCCGGGGACAGAGGGACACGCAGGCTGGCCAGACAAGGGCCTGGGGAGCCTTGCAAGTTAGAGGCCCCGTCTCTGGGCGCCCCTCGGCAGTCCAAGGGCAGCTGGGGGAAGCTGGCAGCTTTGGAGGCCTTCTCCTCAGCTGCAATGGAAAACACAAAAAGGAGGATGGAAACCGAACCAGGGGGTTTTGTGGGTGGACTGGGGGAGGGGGCAGGACGTTTGACGCTTCAGTCCCCGCCTCCCCCTTCCTTTCTCTTCCCTCGTCCCAGCAGCCACCCTCCATGGGAGCCTGGCATTCGGAGGCCTGCTTGCTGAGCCTCCAGCTGGGGAGGGGGCCCTGGGGAACCATGTGCTCTGTGGTCTGGGCGGATCTGCTGGGGCCAGACGAGGGTTCATTTCGGGGAAGCGCTTTGTGGTGGTGCGTCCCACAGGGTGTGGAGGTGCCAGGGTTGGCGCCATGGCAGGGCTTGGCGCAGAGGCGGGAGGAGGGGGTGAGCACGGGGTGGTTGACGTCTCCCGCCCCTGCCAGGAAGTGCCTCCTTGGCCCTGGCTGTGGGTGGTGGGGGAGGGAACATGGTTCCCAGGTCCTCATGCCCCTGCCTCCGGTCCCAGGTCCAGGCAGGGGACAGACAGGGACATTCAGATCCCCATTGGCTGGTCTGGCTGTGCCCCATTCTTTGGACCCCAAATCTCAGGGCAATGTCAAATCCCCCAGCCCTGGGGCATGAAAGGCAAGATGGGGCAAAGAAGCGTCCAAAAAAGATTGTCTCATTCCTCCGAAAATTGTGATGTTTGGGCCCAAGACTTGAGCTCCAGCATTAGAGACCAGGAGGTCGGCTATCTGCAGAGGAGAGTCAGGGCTTGGGGGGGCCAGTGTCAAAACAGGACTCAGCTCCCAACCCCATCACTCTGGCCATGGACTGCCCCCTCCCTCCTCAGCAGTTTCCAATGCCCCCCCCCCCCCCCCCCCCCCCGCCCCATTGCCCATGACGAGCAAGCAGGGAGGGAGGACCTGACTGCAGCTGGGCACAGTTCCCAGCAGCCCCACTCTGACACGCTAACCCTCACTCGGCGGGCTTGGTGGAGCCCTGCCACAACCCGGTCATGGTGAAAAATAGGTCACCCTGATTGCTCCGCCCTCTCCTCTGGCGAGGCCCCCAGCAGCACTGCCATGAAATCTCCAAGAGCTCACTGGGACAGCAGGAGCACCGCCACAGAGACGCCCCACTGACTCACACAGCCTGGCCCCGGCCCTGGCCCATCCCCAGCAGGGGCCTGGACCCCCGGAGGCCCAGCAGGCTGGCACCAGGAGGCTGTTTCCTCCTTGGGACTCGGTGTCAGGATCACAGCTATCATCAGGGAAGCATGGGACCAGAGATGGGATTCTCGGGCTCTGGCGCTAAGGAGCCCCTGTCTGCATTATGGAGGACAAGTCCGGCAAGGTCCCCCCAGCTGGAAGGTGATCAGGGACCTCCCAGAAGCTCCATGTTGTGAGAGGGTCCTGGAGGCCTGGCAGAGTCAGGAGACCTGCCCTCGGGCACCAAGCTCACAGCTCGGGCGGAGCATCGAGGAGAAAGTACACCAGCCACTGACCTCCATTCTTGGCCCACACATGTTTTGGTTCTAGAGGTAGTTCCATGGGCAGCAGCTTAGGGAGAAGGACTCATGGAAGCTGAGCCAAATAACTGAAAATGGTCAGGGGGAGTGGGAGACTGGAAGGGGACGACACCCCACATCTAGCAGATTTGAGGGGGTGGTCTTGGAGTTCTGGGTTCAGAGGGAGGTCCTGCTGGACTCGAGGCAAAAAAAGGTGAGGGTGGCTCAGGGATGGGGATGAGGGGAGCACTGACATCACTACAGAGGGCCCCCCAAAGTCCTGAGGCTTTGCTCATCTGGCTCTTGGGCCCTCAGTGTCTGTCCGAACAGGATCTGCCCAGAGGAAGTGACTAGCTCTGGGCTCTGAGTGACCAGAGTAAGAGATAAAAGCGCAGCAGGACTTTTCCGAATAGCCACCCAGAAAAGGCTGCTGGCCTCCACTGGCCTCCCTCACCTGCCCAGTCTACAGCCCTCCCAGGGGACCGGGGTACTTGTCCCCTCCTCATTGCCATGGCCCTGAAACCTCCATCTACCTGAAGGACTCCGGGGAGAAGCCGGCATCCCCCTCTTTGAGGGGACAGGGGCACACTTCCTAGAATGTCTCCTGAAGAGCAAGGCGCAGTGGAGAAAAGAGCGGAGGTGGGATCAGCTAAGGGCAGCAGTCAAGGAAAGGAAAGAAAGGCAGCCCCAAGTTTGAGTCTCAGCTTGTGAACAGCAGGGTGCACCAGGAGGCCCCCGGCACTTTCCAGGTGTATGCAGGCTGTGTTTGGGGGTCACCTGCACCCGGTGGGGACACGGGGTGGTTAAGGGGGAGTGTTTATGGTAGAGACTGGACTCCTGGGTCTCAGCACCAGGGGGTCCACAGCCTGCACAACTGCAGCACCACAGCAGAGGTCTGGCGGGCCAGAAAGACAGGAGCCAGGGCAAAAACCTCTGAGGCGGCCACGGGGCTCGGTCCCTGACCTGCTCCCACGCCCCGCTGCTCTCCTGCACCCTGGGGCCGCCAGAGCCCCCCCCCCACCTCCCCGCTAGCGGCTCAGGAGCCGTACCGCTGGCTCCGGACGCCAACCGGGAGACCCACTGCCCTCTCAGCTAGCGTCCACTGAGGCCGCCGGGCCCACCACCCGGCTTTCGGCCTCCGCGCGGTTTCCCACGCGATGCGCAGAGCTCGCAGAGGCCTGGGCTCTCGAAGCTCCGGCTGAAGCCGTCGTGTGCATAAACGCCGTGCGCGGGACCCCGGCGGGGCCTTGGTGCTCTCCCTAGAGTTTCCAGCTTTGCCCTAGACGCCTCAGCCGGCGGGGGGGGGGGGGGGGGGGGGGGGGGGGAGGGGGCTGGTAAGGGAGAGGAGGGCGGGGAGGGCCCTGACTTGGAATCCTTCACGAGGTCTGCGGTCGGTCCGGTGAGCGCGGCCTTCGGGATGCTCCGCTCCGGGCCTCCGAGGCGGCGGGCGCGTTCCCGGGTCCGAGAGCCAAGCCAGGGAGCGGACCGGGCGGCCCGCGGCGGAGCGGAGCGGGAAGGACCGGCCCGGCACTTCTCCGGCCCTCTGAGCAGCCGCGCTGCACCGCCAGGACGCGGCCGGGGTCCAGGGCAGGGCTGGGTGCGCTCTCGGCCAAGGGCGCCGCAAAGAGCGGGAGAGGCGCGCCAGGCCCTCCAGAGCGGGACTGCCCGGCGTCGGCGAGATCGCGCCGCAGATGGGGCGCAGCTGCGCGCTCACTGGTTTGAACTGGAAACGCTCGGAGCCCGTCAAGTTAGAAGCCGGGAAATAAGGCGGGTTCCCCCTTTGCCGCCACTTCCCACCTCGTAGACTGCGTGGCCCGAGTCCCCCGGGGCCGTTCCTCCCCAAGCAGCCCCGCTCCGCCGCAGGGTCGCAAGCGGCCCGCGCCCGCCGGGCTGCGGCCCTGGCATCCGCGAGGCGAGAGGCGGCTGGGGTCCCAGGCTCCGCTCGCACCCGCTGCTGCTTGTTTTTCGTTTGGCCGGTCCTCCGCTCAACTGGAATCGTTAATTTTCCTCTCCCACTTGATTTTGCTGCTTTCTGCTCTGTTAGAATGTCCCTTTTTTCCTTTCATTTTTTTTTTCCTGCTTCTACTCTCTTCATCCTTTCCCTCCTTCTCCATTTACCCGCTTCGTTCGATCGTTTGATCCTGCGCTTGCTTTTTTTCTTGTTCTTCTGTTCGTTCTCCGTTTATTTATTGACGTTCTGCCCGGCTTGCCGACTTGCGTCTACCTCTCCTCGTCTCTCTCCTCCGTTGTTTTGTTCATTTTCCTTTTCCTTCTTTTTGGTGGTTAACACTCTTTGGTTTTACTTTTACGCATTTCGTTGCTGACACCCTCGCCGTCGCCGGGTCCCTCCGCGCCCCGCTGCTCGTTCTGCCCCAGCGCTCTCCGCAGCGTGCCAGTCCTGGCGTCCTCGCGGTGCCTGCGGCATCCCGCCTGCCCAGCAGGACGCGGGCCGGAGGCGTGGGTCCCGCCCGACGCGGCGCGCCCAGCCAGCCCGGGTACCTGTCCCCAGCGGTGCTCATGGCGCTGCGCGGCCGCCGCCGTCTGGCGGGGATCAGAGGAGCCAGGCCAACTGCTTTTCATTAAATCCCAACTGTGGTTTTTATCAGGAGAGCCTCTTTCAAAGGGCACAGACACGAAGCTCCGCGGACTCGCTCATTTCCTCCGCTGACCCCCACCACACCTCCCCGCCCTGCCCGACACATTCCCACCGCCCGGGCTGGGCGAAGGCCCGAGCTGCCTGGCCACTCGGTGGAGGCCGGCGAGGCGCCAGTGGGTGGAGGCGGGTTGGGGCCGATCTCAGAGGATCCAGCCCTGGGCCTAAGGTGCGGGATGTGGCAGCGCAGATGGGGCGGGCGCCGCCTCCTGCAGGTCAGCCGGTGCAGTGGGCAGCGGCGCGGCTGCGGGCCCGTGTGGCAGGCCCCGGCGTTCAGGCGCGTTCTCCGGAGATGGCAGGGTCCAACTGGCCTTGGCGCACGGGGCACCGGCCCAGGAGCCCGAGGCGCCCAGGGGATAGGCCCGCCGGGGCTGCTCTCGACGGCCCCAGCCGAGACGATCCAGTGCGAGGAAGCCAAGACTGCGAGAAGGGCGGCCATCACCGTGCATAACGACGGGGAGGCCAGGTTAGTCTGAGAAATAAGAACACAGTTATTCCGTATTGAGAACGGCCCCGGTACTGCGGGACCGGCCGCGGCCGCGCCGCCGAATGCCTGACGCGCCGGCAGCGCCTTCCCCGCGGAGGCTGGGCCTTGGGGGGGGTGGGGGGGAGGTGGAGAAGCCGGCGGAGGCCAGGCCGCAGCCCTCGGCTGAGTCCTGCTGGGCCACTCTAGGTCGGGGCCCAAGCTCAGGGCCCCGAACGGGCGCCACACACAAAAGCCGCGCTTCTCTCCCCGCATCGGGACCGAGGGCTCCGCGTGGCGCCCGGGGCCCTGGGCCCGGTCCGGGCTTCTGGGTCAGTGGCAGTTTCAGGCCAACTCCGGCCAAACATGATTTCTCCTTCCCGCCTCCGGTCGCCTTCGGGCTTCACTGGGCCCGGGGCCGTCGCCGCTCCACCCTCGCGCGACCTCCCGCCTCCCGTTCCCGCCACGGGAGGCACGGAGGGCTCTGCCTCCCGCGGGGCGCTGGCTTTGCCGGCCTGGGCCAGCGCCGGTGGGGCTTCTGAGGGAGCCGTGGCGAGGGGCTAGAGGGTCTAAAAGTGGCGAGCTGGGCGAGCGGGCGAGGGAAGCAGGGAGGCCCGGGCGGGCCGGGGAAGAGAAGGAGAGCGGGTCGGGGCTGCGCGCTACGCCCGCGCCGCGCGTTACCTTCCGCGGGGCCCTCGTAGAAGTGGCTGCCGTTGAGCGCCGGGCCGGGCCCGAGGTCCTGCAGGTACTTGGCGGGCGGCTTGGCCGGCTCTGGGAGGTAGGGCTCCAAGGGCCCGCAGGCCGGAAAACGGGTCAGGCGGGGGCCGCGGGGCGGCGCGGGGTGCAGGTGAGGCGCGCCAGCGGGGGTCCCCTGGGGGCCGGGCGGCTCGTCCCCCGCGGCCGCGTAGGGGCCGGGCCCGGGCCCCACGCCGAAAGGCGCGCAGCGCTTGGGGTCCATGCCGGCTCCCGGCGCACAGGCCGCCGGGGCTCCGGGGCTCGCGCTGCCCGTGCGGCCTGTGAGCGCCCGCCAAGGGGGAGGGACCTGGGCGCGGGGGCGCGGAGCCCCCGGGAGCGGCGCGCGCCGCGGGGGGCGGGGGACAGGGGAGGGGGCCGCGCCTCTGACTTAATGCTGGAACCATCCACGTCACGTGCGGCCCCGCGCGGGTTAACCCCTCGGAGCCCGGGAGCCCCCTGATTCACCCCAGGCCGCGTATCAGAGGCAGTTCGAGCAGAGGGAGGAAGCCACCTTCTCTCGACGGCAGGGTCCCTTTTGTCTGCCCATCTTGGTGAGTCCCTTGCTCAGAGCAGCAGCCTTGGGCCTGACATCCAGCCTGGAGGTTCTCGCCCCTAGAGGCGTGAGGCACGCCCAACAAACGCTCTTAGGCCTGGTCTCCCGACATAAGCCTGGGCTAAGGGCGGGGTGGGGGAGGGGCTGGGCTGGGCCTTTACCTAACTCTTTGCTGGGAGCTGGAAAAACGTTGCCTCTGCAGAAACACCTCCCTTGGGGATCCCTTGTTCCTCACTGGGACAGGAGTCCTTGGGAAGAGGTGTGTGGAAACAGCTCTAATCTGGGAATGGGGGCTGGGAAGTTTGGGCCTGGGCACTATCATTAATTAGCTGTGGGACCTTGAACTGTCACCATTGTCTTCATCTGAGTCTGGAGTCTGGACCACGGCAATCCTTGGAGCCTTTCTGTGTATTCCTGGTGGGTTTGAGAAGCAGAGGCAGAACCAGAAGATTCAGGGAGACTTGCAGGGTTTGGCAGAGGCTGTCTTTGGAGCAGGTGGAGGGGTACATAGAGGGTTTGGGGTTTGAACAGCAGGCGTGGAGTGAATACCTTTCAAACGATCTGGGAGTGCATGGGGATCCACTGGAGAGAGGCTGGCTGCAGCCCAGACTTCAGGGCTCTGCTGCCCCAGGCCTGCCATTTTGGAGGGAGATGAGGGTAGGGTGGCATCTCCTAGGAGTTGACTCACCCCAGCCAAAAGGAAGCAAGCATAGGACTAGGGAGGTGGCTTGGAATTTCTGAGAAGAGAAACAACCCCCACCCTAAGATCCGGGAAGAAATTCCTGAGGGCCCTGGGACCTGCTCCCTTCTGTGGATTGAGGAGTCCCCAAGTCTGGGTTACACTGCTTTTTATTTTTAGTGCCTCCAGAGACTAGTTAGAGGGATGGGGAGTCAAACGTCATTTGTATTTCATTTGAATTCTCAATTTTTAAAGGAATCCAAGAGGCCTGGTGTGAACACCTCCCTCTTCCGCTGGGGGCTTAGAGGGGGTTTCTTGGCTGTCCTCAGCCAGAGTTGGGCTGTAAATCAAGGCCAAACAGGAACCAGAAGCCTTGCATCTCACAAGTAGTCATTAAGCCATTATTAAACATACCCTAACTTCTCTGAAGCCTTATTGGTTTAAACACCACATTGGAGGTATTATGGCCATTAGGGCCCCTAATCACAGACTGCAGACTGGGCTAGTGAGGTGGGAGCACCTGGGGCTGGGATTTCCAGCCAAGAAGGAGGTTCAGCTCAGAATTAAGCTTTCCACTCTGGCCTCATCAGGGGGGATCCATTCTCTAGGATCCAGTGGATCGTAGCTCTGGGCAATCAATTTGCAATGATCCCTTTTGCTCATTAGTAAGGTTTTTTTTTTTTTAATAGTTATTGGACTAAGGCTGTGGATATTGTTGACTCTTCAGGAGGATGTCAATGTCAACTCAGGACGCTGCTTCTGTTCCACAAAGGAATCGAGCAGCTTACTGTGAGATATGCACGGAGGATGCAGGAAAAACATCACCAACAGTTTAAACAAGGCAGCCGGGCTTAAATGCCAAGTGTTTTGCCTCAGGTGATAAATCTTTCTCAGCCTCAGTGTTCTCATTGTAAAAATGGGCTGTGCACGCGGACAGAGGATGTTGGAGAAGCACTTATGTTTTGATGGATGTGATGTACTGTGTTAGTTCATGAGATTATTATTACTATTATGGTATCCAGAGATGGCAATTGGCAGAAAGTTCCTGACTCCGGGGTCTGAATGGGCTAGAGGCTGGGGCTGATCAGAGAGACCTAGGGACCGACCCAGAGCCCTGCCCAAGCCCAGAAGCTCCTCCTGCCATTCCTCACTCTCTGACCAGAACCAGTTTCCATTCCGTCAGTGGAACTGAGGCTGGAGAAAACCCCAGTTTACATTCGGATCAGATGGATAGATAGAGTTGCCCTCTGGGCGGCTTTTTCCCCAGGATAATGCGACACAGGGTACGCTTTCCTGTTTCCCTTTTAAGCCACTAGTGCAAACTCTTTATCTGTATGGGATGTGGGGAGAGTTTGATGGGGCAGAGGCGCATAGAAAACACAAAAATTGGCACTCTTAGAGTTGTCCAGGTTTTCCCTTAGGAAGGCTGAGACATCCTGGAGTACCACAGGGGCCCTCATTTTACAGATAAAAACAAGAGCTAATACTTCTTACAGTGTACCAGCCACTATCTAATGTATCCTATAGACATGAGTTTATTTAATCCTCCCAACTCCACGAAGTAGGCACAATTATTATCCCCATTTTACAGAGAAGAGAGTGAGGCCACAGAAGGGAGCCATTCGTCCACGGTGGACATGGCCACTTCGTGGCAGACCCAGAATTTATGCCCAGACCCATGGTCCCCCGCCTGACACTGAGCGCCTCTCATTCCTTCTTCGGCTAACTTGACAAAGCTGAAATCATCCAGTGCACACCCTCGTGTTCTCAGAGGAAGGTTGGGACTTTTCCCTGAAGAGGAAGTTGAGGCCAAAGTGGATTAGGGACAGAGGTGGTCCAGGGTGGAACCACACTGCTGCATTCCTGATGGCAGAGTGGCAGGTTATTGAGACACGCTGTACCTCATGCTGGGGTGGCTGGGACAGTAGGTGGAGGGTGGTTTCTGCTAAGCTGAGACCAGAGCGGCGAACACCTGAGAGGTTTTACGACCCACTGACGCAGCCAGATATGGGGCAGAATCTTAAGAGAATCTGCAAGTTCACCATGTGTGATGTTTGATAATCACTTGCATTGCAGTAGTGTTTGTCACTGCTGTATTATCCATGGAGTAAGTGAGATGAACTGATGCGATGATCCAGATCATTCTAGGTCCTGTCATGAAAAACCTTAAAAAACAGCAACAACAACTAACTTCCCACCTGCTGAGAAACACTACCTTTAAAATAAAAATGGTACTAACTGACTGTGTCTAGGCAACTGTTTTGCACCAGCCAGTTGCTTCATTCATTCATTCATTCATTCATTCATTCATTCATTCACTAGGAGGACCTACTATGTGACAGGCACAGTGTGCCAGCACTGAGGTACTAGGTGTGCCTCTGGGCTTCGTGGAGCAGACACTTTGCTGGAGTGGAAATGTCTCCTCCACCACGACAAAATCAGCATTGGGATGTGAATTAGGGTGGAATCTGGTCTCGAGAGCAGAGTTCCTGGCATCTAGCCTCACCTGTGAGGTTGGTTCTAGAATCAGGGAAGCAGCCCCAACTCCTACTTTCTTTCATTTTTGACTTCCCTCAGCCTACACCACAGGACGGCGAAGGCTCCTCCCTTTTGCTGCAGTGGATATCCGAAAGGGGTCGGGACAACGGGAAAGATGTCACCTCAGATCTGACATTATACAAAACTTCCTTCCAGACAGGAAAGACTCAGTTGCTTTTTTTTTTTTTTCTCGAAGGGAAGAGAGTTGGTATTGCCCTTGTCCTGTTTAGACTCTGAAATCCTAAATTGATCCCTATGAAAATTCTGGGTTTGGGAGCCCAAGGAGATTGTTTCTCATTAGTGACATTCTTCCTGGAAGGTCAGGCTAAGGAATGGTAAATAAACCTTCAGATCCGGTGCTTCCTCCTCACCCATGATATTTAAAAGAAAGAAAGAAGGGGGCGGGGAGCTTTGTGCTGTGGAGACCCAGAATCCTGGGCTGACAATCCAGGCTGCAGTCTGGGCTTTGGGGTGAAATTTCTGGGACATTAGGGAGCTATTTTTTCGCTTCTGTTAATTTGATCTGTTTTCTTGGGACAGACACTTAACCTGTCCGTACCTCAATTTCTCCCCTGGAAAGTGAGAGGAATGATTTTGTAGTTCAGCTTTGCTGGAATGAACAAAACAGTGTTTAGACAGATGTTTCTTGAGCCTGCCTCCACCCTGAACCTATATTTCTCTGCTTACGCTCTCTGCCCACCTCCCTGGGGTCGGGCTGGGATGGGGGCAGTGAACAGCGAGGTGGGGCTGTGTCGGGGATGTGTCCTGAGTGCCTGGTCTGGCCTGATGCCTGTCTTACTGCCTTTGTGTGAGGTGAATGGGTTCTGTGGCAAATGCCAACGCAGACCAGGAGAAGTCATTTTGTGGGAGAGTTTCTGGTGAACTCATTCTTGGTGTAAAACAGAAGGAGGCAGGTTTGGGCTTCTTGGCAATTCTGATACTCTGATCAGTTAATATGGTGCATTCGTTTATTCGTCAAACACGTATGGAGTGCCTGCCATGTGCCAGAAAGTGGGGCTGCACGGTGAGGACGGAGTCCGAGGACAGAAGCCTTACTCCCAGGGCTTTTCCAGGCTGGCAGGGGAGACACAGGGCAATGGGCACTTAGATCACAGGCTGTGTGCTGGCAGGAAGCACAGGGGCTGTGGCAGCCATGAGATGGGCACCTGTCCCAGCCTTGGGCTGGGGGCAGCTGGTCATGGAACACTTCCAGGTAGAAGGTTGAGTGGGGCTTAACAGGGGAAGGGCATGTGGAGGGGGCAGGTGAGAGAGCATCCAGAGAGAACAGCCCAGAGGTGGGAAAGAGGAAGCCACATTTGGGGAACATGGATTTGTTGAATTGCTGGGGCCGGAGCAGGAAGAGTCCGGGCTGAAGTGGGAGGAAGAGAGAAAGAGGCAGAAGAGTCCACCAGAATCAAGAGAGACTCCAGGGGGAGGGCAGGATGGTTCCACAGGCATCTGTCCGTGCACCCTGCACCATGCGCCATGCACCATGCACCGCGTCCGCCAAGCCCAGCTTCATGCACCGGATCTGCAAGTGGGAGATGAGAGGGAGCAAGCCCCAGGGCCCAGAAGTCCCCAACTTTAGGGGGGGCGCATGACCCATACCTAGCAGGCAGGTAGTAAGAAAGCCTGCAGAGAAGAAGCAGAGAAGAGGCAGAACATGTCTAGCTGCTGGGCGCCCTGAGGTTGGAGAGTTGGTGGAGGGCAGAGGAGCTGTGCGCGGCAGGCTAAGCGGGGCGATCCGTGAGACCCTTCCGTAGCAGAGCTTTGGCTCTTACCGAGAATGCTGGCCGGGGCACCTCTTGAACTCATTTCAGCAGGAAATCCATTGGTTCCAGAGTGTAGATTCCAGATTTGTTGTTTTTACGGGGCTAACAAGTATGTAATTAGCACATCTGGGGCCCTTCAAAGGAAATGCAAACATACACCATTGAACACCCTTAGAGATGTGAGTGGGACCCACCCCAGAGTTCTGGAAGGAGCTTACCACCATGTCACAGAGACGTCCACTCTAGTCCAGGGTCTGCTCCTGCTCTGGAGGAAGAGAGAGAGGACCAAGACTGAGTCTGAACTTTACGAGGGACTGGGAGAAAAGCAAATGACAAGGGTCAAAGGGCCTCTGCCTGGCCTCCTCTGAGTCACCCGGGAAGAAGAGGTAGTGGGCCGGGTAATAATAATGTCCACTGCTCACAGAGCACCTACGGTGTGCCAGGCAAACGCCATCTCATCTCATCTTCACATTGTTACACAGCTGACATTAATAGTCCCATTTTAACAAGTGAAGAAATGGAGATCGATCTGTGTGTCAGTTATCTAGTACTGCATAGCAAATCACCCCAAAACTTGGTGGGCTTAGAACAACAATAGTCGGTGACTACAGGTCAGGGATTCAGGAGCAGCTTGGCTGACTGGTCTGTCCTGGGGTGTCTCATGACCCCAAGTCCAATATGGGCTGGGCTGCAGGACTCGGAGGCTTGGTGCTGGCATGCAGGATGGATTTCCAAGGTGGCTCACTGCCATAGTTGGCAGGTTGGTGTTGGCTGTTGATGGGAGGCCCCAGTTCCTCCCCTTCGGGGGCCTCTCCACCTGGCTGCTTGGGGGTTCTCACAACCTGGCAGCTGGCTTTCCCCACAGCGAACGATCTGAGAGACCCAGGTGCAAGGTGCAGTGTCATTAATGACCCAGCCTCAGAACGCACGCACACACGCACAATTCAGCCGTATTGGATTGGCCACACAGTTCTGATTGGTTCTGATTGATCGTCGGAGAGGATGCCACCAGTGCAGGGCCACTGTGGAGGCTGGCAACCCAGACCGGCTCAGAAAACTGCCCGGATCCCACAGCTGCGGAGTGCGGCTGGGATTCACACTCGAGGTGCCCGACTCCGTGGGGAGGCTCGAAGGCCACGTGTTGGCTCAGAAAGACTGGCTACATTGAAGAGTTAAGAAGAGGCCCTGAAGGGGCAGGATGAGGAGCCCGGCAGGCAAGTGGCAAAGCCCAGTGGGCAGTGAGAGCCCCACTCACTGCCTGTCCTGAGGGAGACTGATATGGAAATGGGGACAAGGTGTGCCCTGAGAGGTCAGCAGCCACAGCACACAGACTCCTAGGGGCTCCCTCAGTACAGCGAGCTGATCTCAGGGCTCCTCTGGGGCTCTTCGTTCATGTGGGTGAAGGAAGGAAGCAGGGGCACCTTTTCCCTGAGCAGGTACTAGAATATCCTATTTGCATTGCTGTCAGCTTAGCAAGGGGAACCCCGGCCTTAGACCTGGAATTGAGCGATCGGGAGCGGGGCGGGGGGGGGGGGCAGTGTTGGGAGCCCACTCTGAGCTGGGTCTGAACCAGGCACTGTACTTTTTAAAGTTGCATATAACCCACCCAGGAGGTAGATGCTATCATTTCTACTTCCCAGTTGATAATACAGAACTCAGAGAATGAAGTCAGTTGTCCAAGGTGTCATATACTTCCTAAATGGTGGAACCAGGAGGGACCCCCAGGCAGGTGGCCTAATCAGCTTGCGCCGTCTCCAGCATGCTGTGCTGCTTGAGTCTTCTCAGACAGACGAGGGCTGCACTTTTCCCTCCTGCCATTTAGTAGATCTGAGCCCTGGGGGGCTTGAGGGGTGGGCAGAGACCATGCTGGGCCGAATCGGGAGATGAGGGGCTAAAAATGCACCCCCACTCCAAATTCTGGGTGAATCCTTCTTACTAGATTTTTTTTTTTCCTTCTGAGGAGACGAGATTTGGACACGTGAACAATCACCCAGGAATACGGGGATGTTGTTAAGTGTGAGACTGGGCTGCCCTTGCGGAGGAACAGACATAAACAGGGAGGCGTGGTGTACTCTGAGTCACTTCCAGGTAGAGAAGAAAACCGCTGTGCGGTCGCGAGCATATCAGCACCCATTGCTGGACTCCGAGCTGCACAGCCCTGGGGACCAAAGCAAAGGGCCATTTCCCCGTGCAGAGCGTCCCTGGAGATTTCTGAGCTGCAGCCTGAGAAGATGTGAAGGATCTGGACAGATGGAGAGGAGTTGCTGAGCCCAGGTCAAGCGGACATGGTGCCTCTGAGCACGGGGCGTGTGGCTGCCTCCAGCAGAGGGTTGTGTGAAGGAGTAGCAGGTGTGACAGAGACCGGCTGGGCAGGACCAGAATGTGGCAGGTGTGGAAAATGGAGCCTTCTTTCTTTTAGATAATGGGAGCCACCGGGGAGTTGTGAGTGAGAAGCCCTTGCAGGGGGCCTGGCCCTTACTAAGTGTTTGGAGTGTTAGGAGTATTATGGTTGTTGTTATTTAGCAGGAGAAGGAGAGCTGTGCTTTGGGAAGAGAGTTTTGGTGGCCTGAGCAGAGTAATAATAGTAATGATGATACTTAATGTTTCTTGAGCAGTTACTATGGGCCGGGCTCTTTAAGTACACTGTCTTACTGAATTCTAAGCTTCTTACGAGGCAAGTCCCACTATCTCCGTTTTACAGCTGAGAAAACTAGGGCACGGAGAAGTCAGTCACTTGCCCAAGGTAGTGGGGGCACATAAGGCAAGGGGACACAGCATGTAAGAGAGTGGTCCTGGAATGAGGTGACTGAGGGCTGAACTGGGGTGTGGCCGAGGGGATGAAGAGGGATGGCTGGAGGGAAGAGGTATTTAGTGGGAAGAAGTGACTTATTGCCATGGTTGGGGGGGGGCGGTGTGTGGCGTATGGACGACCAGCCGCCCGGAGAATGGCTGCTGCCAAGACGGGGCACAGGGATATGTCTTCAGGGGACATTTGGAACCTCTGAGGCAGACGTCCATCTGGAAGGGGGTCCTGCGATCCCTACACATTGTCGACTGCAAAGTCAAGGCTACTCTCTGGACTTTGGGGGCAGAGGGCGGAAGGCTTCCTGTGGACTGGCCGGGCTCTGGAAGCCTGTGATCGCTGCCCTCCTGGTAACAGCACTAGGCACACCAGGTGCTAAGCGAGAATGGGTCTGGAGGCTGGCTGGCCTGGCCCTCAGAGAGTGTGGGCCCTGGCGGGGGTCCTCTGCTGGGGTCAGAGGTAGAGAGGTAGAGAGCCCAGTCCTGGGGTGGGCATGATTCCTGGGGAACGAGCGGATGATTCGGGCGCCGGGTAGAAGACAGTGAAGACCAGGCCCGCAGCTGTTCTGAGTCAATCCGTGAAGATTATGAAACACTTGGTCCCTTTAAATGGGAGCGGAGAGCCCAAGGCCCCGGCTTCAGGGAAGGTGGCTCTCTCCAGAGAGGTCCCACACTTTGGGACTGAGATGACAGTGAGGATTTTAGAAGCAGCGCCTGTCCTTGGGGGTGGGGGTGCTGTGCCAGGCCAGGGGTCTGGGTGGGGGGCTTTGGGGGGTGTGCATCTGCCGTGGGAGTCTGAGGCTCTGTTGGTGGGGTGTGAACATGGTGTGTGCATGTGTGGAGTGTGTGTGGCTAGGTCTCCCTCTTTGGAAGAAGCCTCAAAGCCCTGCATCTACTTTGGGGGCCCCTTGCAGCCGAAACAGGCAAGCCCTGGATTTGGTGGGGTCCGTACAGGGGAGGGTGTCTGTAACCACACACAGACCCCGGGACGTCTGGGGAAAAGCAGCTCTGTAGGCACATTCACACCAGACCCATTGGACAAAGAGACCGGATATTTTGCTGTTTGATAAACTTCATAAAACAGTGGAGCTGAGTGATTTTGCTGCTGCCTGAATGGAAGTATTCTAAGAACCCATGCCAAGAAGATAAATAAGGCCGGGGCTCCAGGAGAGGAGCTAAAACAAATGTGCAGCGAGAGGTACATCAAAGTAAAACTAGCTCTCCTGACGACCGCGGGTTCGCGTGTGCCGAAGTGTGCGCGTTGCGTGTGCGCGTGCGTGTGCATGTGCGTGTGTTGGGGCAAGTGTTTGGCAGACACCAGGCTATATGGAAGGGCCCGGAGATGTACCTTGGGCTCCTGCCAGCCCCTCTGAAGGCAGCCCTCCGTACAACAGGCCTGCTTGGGATTTAGTTAGGATCAGGCCCCGTCCTGCTTGGTACAAAGGGAAACCAGTGTTAGCCACCGTGGGGAGATTGAGGCCCCGCAGTCAGCCAGCTGGGGTTAATTCAGACTGGAATAGGTGCGCCGAGGGGTCAGGAATCCCTCGGGGCAGGGCGATCAGCCCACGTTGGCCAGTTGAAGGATTTATTCTGTACCGATGACAGAGGGTACAAGCTTGGGCATAGAAACATCAAGCCTCTCGTATTTGGTTCCAAACACCCCAGGGGGTGAGGGGGAAGGACAGGGGCGTGGAGATAGAACAGAATGCTAGAATCAGGATGGGCATCACCTAAACCCTCACCTAGTCCGAAGATGTTCAAAGGGATGACCCTCAGCCCAGCAGCAGCAGCATCAGGAACTTAATAGAAAGGCAAATGATTGGCCCTACCTGAGACCTATGAAGCCAGAAAGTCTTGGGGTTGCGGCCCAGCAAACTTTGGTTTGACATTTTTTTCCTGGGCGATACTGATGGTGTCTTCAGCTCAAGCACCACTGATCTAGGCTGTCATCTTCATTTAAAAACGAGGCAAGGGAGGCCTAGGGAGGGAACCTTTGCCAAGAGCATATAGCTAATTAGGACACAGCCACATCCCCCCTCACCCATATGTTCTCAGCTATTTATTTTGCAAATAACATGGGGGGTGTTAATAAATTTTTTCTTAGAGGCAATTGTTGTGTTTATATATTTTCATTTGTTAATAAGCTATTTAGATCAGCAGTGTTGCCGGGGCTCAGACCATGGAGTTATTTGCTATAAAGTTCAGGCTCTGGGAAGTGGACTCTCCAGTAGGGCCCCAAGCCAAAGCAGCCCGGCCATGTCCCCCCAGCTGCCCCCCCCCAAGTCACCAGCACCTTCTTCCCCTGTCTGTCCCCAGATGCTCTGTCTGTGACTACGCCACCAGCCCCAAAGGCTCACTCCCTGCAGATGTTTTGGTCAGTAATCCCTCCCTCCATCTGCCCGTCCCAGTGCGGGTGGACGTGGCAGGATTAGTTTCGCCCACTGGCCTTCACTGGCTGCGAGAGAAGACCTGCCTCCCCTTCCGGTGGCTCTTGCAGTGGGCCCAGCATGTTTCCAATATCGCCTCCGTGTCTTCCCCAACGGAATAACGCTTTAATGGGGCAGATTTGTTCTCTGTACGGGAAACATGTGGGCTCCCGTCAGATGCTGGGAAAGTGAGTTGCCCTCCGTCACAACCATCTGGTCACCTCTGGGGGCTCCCAACCCTGAGCTCAGGAGATGGCAGTTTTCTGGAGCCGGTGGTGTGAGGATGAGGGGGGTCTCTGAGACTTCTGGGTGAGTAACTCTTCTACAAGAGCAGAACCGTGACAGATAGCATATTTACATCAGCCCCAATTCCTGGAAAGTTCATGCAAAACTTCTGTTGTGGTCTGAATTCGAACGGTCAAGGACCCGCCCGAGTCCAGGGTCAACTGGACCTTAGGGCAGAATTGTAGGTGGATTTAGAGTGGGGGAGAAATGCGCTCCCTTCCTCCTCCAAAGGCCTAGGTGGAGATGGTTGGCAGGAGGGTGGGGGAGGAGGCCCCCTTCTGTCAGGGAGAGCCTTCCCTGGCTCCAAACCTTACTTAACTAAGGCCCTGACCTCCTGGGAACTTGCTTTTCTTCGCCTGAGTCCAGGATTCTTTCCCGAGCCCTAAAGTTTTTTGAAGCTGGAATTCCTCAACTTCAAGAGAGTGGTGACACCCCGGGATGGCTTGCTTGATTCCCCAACATCCTCCTCGGCTTCTCCTGCCCAACTAGGGGTCTATAACCTGCAGTTAAGTAATTAAAGTTAATTGAAGTTTATTTCGTTTTGAGCATTTCACAAAGCCCTAGAGATAATTGGAGTTTCCCTGGAGTGTTGCAAAACTGGATTTGGAAATCTCAGATCAAGAGAACTGTTGGGCAATGAATGATGGAGACAAAGGAGAGGAGGAGAGAGAAAGAAGTGAGGGAGAGGAAGGAAAGAGCTTTGTGTTTCCACTGGGTCTCCCCACTGTGCTGGGGGGCTCTGGCGGGTTTAACAGTGATTCGATTCCAAGATGGTTGATTCCATTCCTAAGCACCAAGAACAGACAGAGCCAGAGCCCAAGGAGCCACGGGAAAGAGACAAAGCACCTCCCTAGATTCCCCCCCACCCTTCAGGACAGTATCAGCCCAGGAAGAGACACCCTGTGTTTCTGAACCTCCTTTCCTCCTGTTCCGCAAAAACCCTGAAAGATTTTAGGGAAGCCTCTCTTTCTGAATGTGAAGTCTGCTGATTTGAGTTGGGCCCCTGGAAACTTCCCTCGTGCCCAGGAAGATTTATTTTATTAAATGGTCCACACCTGAAAGTAATTCAGTCCCTCGGCTTGGGTTTGGGGGCTGCGAAGGGAAGACCGAGGGGCGACGGCGGCGCCCCAGTCCCTCGGCAGCTCCGCGCCCTGCGCCCCCGGGTCTGTCCGCCACGCCTGCACCGCGCGCCCAGCCTCCCGCGCCCGCCTTGCGGAGAGCGGCCGGGCGCGCGAGCGGGGAAGGGGTGGGTGTACGCCAGGCGAGCCGGAGTTGCGTGTGGGTGTGGGTAGGGGCTGTGCCCAGCGTCGCCTCCCCCCGACCCCCACCCCGCACCCTCGTGCCTCCGGACCTGCTGATCCCGGTGCCCGCGTCCCGCCCGCGGACATCGCCGCGGGCCCAGGAATTCCCTCCCAAAATGGGAATGAGAGAGATTGAAATAGATAAAAGCATTCAAAGTTTAATGTCAACATCAAATCTCTATAAAACCAGATCAAAGGGAACAGGCGCTTGGTTTCTTCCCGGATCGCCGGGGAGCCCCGAAGATGGAGCCCCAGGCCGCGCCGCGCGTTCTTCTCTCCAGCCGGGGCCTCGGACTCCAGCACCGCGGCCTGGGCGCATGCGGGCGGAACGGACGTGGTGCCCGTGAACTTGAGGCCTGGTAAACTGACAGCAGCCCATAGGTTGTCCGCCGCGCGGCCAGAGTGCCCGGGAGCCGAGCCGGAGGCGACGGGCCGAGGAAACGCGCTAGCGGAGAGCGCGGCTCCTCGGGGTCCGCGAAGGACAGATGGCCCGACGGGCGGGCGGCCGGACAGGCGGCCGGGTGCTGGCTGCTCCGAACCCGCCGCTGCCACTCGCGGGCCGCTCGGGTCCCACCGGGCCCCCCATGGCTGCCTCGCGTCGCATGACCGCGCCCTGCCCTGCGGGCTCCCGCGCCTTCCCGGGGCTCCCGCGGCGTCCGCCGTGCCTCTGCTTTCGTTTTCTCCTGCCCTTTCGCAGTTCCATTTTTCCAGAAACAGACCTGAGCGTTTCCCGTTCCGTTCCCGAAATGATTCTTCTAAGGTGAATGACTCAAAATGGAGCTTTCTTCTCGTGGTCACTGGGACACTCTGCAGGAGTGAAACTCCTG
Organism: Zalophus californianus; assembly: GCF_009762305.2. NCBI lineage: Eukaryota > Metazoa > Chordata > Mammalia > Carnivora > Otariidae > Zalophus > Zalophus californianus. The sequence goes on from NC_045598.1 coordinate 92,571,952, forward strand.
GGTGTTTCCAGCAGGACGCGCGACTTGGGCTCTTGTCCGATCGTAAACCTGCAATCTAAAAGAGCTTTCCAAGGTTAGGGCCACAAGAAATGTGAAGATAAACCCTCACATCTCGAGGATAAATATGGAGAACTGTATTAGTAGCAAAATAACAGTCTTTTTCTCTCATCCCCCATAAAAAAGAATTGTAAATTAAGGAAGTGCTCTGCGTGTATCAGTTTTATGTGCTGTAGCATTCCACCCTCCAGACATAAATTTCCATGTCTGCAGAGCCAGCTCATAGGTAAAACCACATGTCTCTTCGGTGAGCCTGTATGTGCTGGCACAGTTACATGGCAGCGATGGACGGTTCGTGGTGCAGGGGCTGGGAGAAGGGATGGGCATGCATGGAGGGCCAGTGTGTGTTTGGAGACCTGGGGGAGACACCCAGGACTCACGCTGGTAAATAAACTGGTCGAAGAGGATTTCACCTCATATGTAGTCTGAAATTACAGGAAATCCATATGCGGAAAAAGGGGCCAAAAATTTAAAGAGAGGCCAAGGAAATGAAGTTGCTGTGGAAGGAAGGGAGGAAGGAAGGTGGAGAGAAGACAAAATGTAGAGACAGATACAGTGCTGAAAGACACAGAAGGCATGGAAATGTCACAAAAAGACTGATGACAAGAGGGAACCGTAGAGAGAAGAGAGAACACTCTTAGAAAAAGAAATGTGGAAAGAGAGATAGAGAAGAGAGACAGACAGAAGAAGAAAGAAGCACAAAAAGTCGTGGAAGAGGAGAGACATCAGGAGGGACGGAGACAAAGAGTCAAAGAGCCGGAGCCCAGACTGGGGGTGGGGTGGGTGGGGAGGAGGAGATAGAAGCCCTGGAAGCTGGGAGCCTTCCCAGGGCTAGGCGCCTCCCCAGGGCCTCGCTTCTCAGATTTCCCCAACGCAAGGGAAATCCAGGGAAGCCTTTGTGGGCGCCGTTTGTTTGCTCCAGACCCGGATCTGATGATGCTGTTGATTTGGTTTTTAAACAGTGGGTTTGCAGCCTTCTGCGCTGGGGCAGGGGTCTGCTAGCCACCCTCAACCCTGCAGATTGGATTGAATTTCGGCCACTTTGATGGTCCTGTGCTTGTCTCCCAGTTTTCCAATTTCCAATCCCCTCCACCCGGCTGGGGGTTGAAGAGGGACTTTAAAGACGCCTTTGATAACATCTCACGGTTACATATTTCCATAACAATTTTCTTTACCAGACCGTTATGTCTGATGCAGCCCCAGATGTTCTGTGGGAGAGAAAGGGAGCCAGTGTCCCAGCCTGCCAGGCCCTGGAGACCAGCGTGGGGAGGCCAGCTCTGCTGCTATCCAGGGCGCTTCTGTCCTCTTATTGCCCCTACCTCCAACTCTTCCTTGGCCCCACTCTCTGAATCCTTCTCAGGGCCAGAGACCCATCCTCTGTACACGGCTCAGGCACTGGTACGACCCTAAATGTCTCTTTTCCACCCAAACTTCCCTATACCGGATCCCCTTCCACGCACTGTGCTCAGTGACACTTTGTCGGGTGGATAAACCACTCCATGCTCATGTCTTAGTAGGGCAAATTGATTCCAGGTGCCCCTTCTGGAGAATTTTAACAGGCCTTTCTGGAAACACAGTGCCCCGAGGAGCATGAGGAGACTTGCCTTCTTCCTCAAACAAATTTATTGAATATTTCTGTGTGAAGGCACTGGGATGGATGCAAAAGGCAATCAAACATGTCTGGCCCCTTACGGAGGGCAGCGTCTACATTGCTGGGGAAATGAGATGTGCCTGCCCCTAACTTGAGCTGAAGGCTGAGTGCATGTGAAGAATGTGGGAAAGAGGGGTGATGAAGTGGCTTTGGTGCTCAGGGGCAGCAAAATGACTGGTTGGTGACATCTGGGAAAGCTTCATGGAGGAGGTGGCCCCTCTTCTGGGTTCTGGGGGACATGCAAGGCTAGACTGTGTGGTAATGGGGAACGGTAGGCACTGTGATGGGCGGATGGGCGAGACTTTGGGAGGCAGGGTCATTTTTTGGTGCTCTCTCCCCAGACCCGACCTGGGTAGTCGTTGGAGCAAATGTCTCTCATTCAATTCATTTCACCCAACGTGTGTTGAAGTGGGGGCACCAAACTGGCCATGTGCTGGGCACTGGGGCACAGAGATGGAGGAGGCAGGTTCCTGCCCTCCTGGGTACTGTTGGTATAGATAAAGTTCTACAGAATTCCAAGGGGCTGCTCAGGGCTGTGGGGCAGAGAAAGGGGAAGCCAAGCAGTTAGCGGCCAGCCCCCACCCCCACTGCAGCCAGAGCAGTTGCCCTTTTCCATTCGGATTCCATGTAAAACTTCCTTTGGGGGGCACCTGGGGGGCTCAGTCGGTTAAGCATCTGCCTTCGGCTCAGGTCATGATCCCAGGGTCCTGGGATTGAGCCCACATCGGGGTCCTTGCTCAGCAGGAAGCCTGCTTCTCCCTCTCCCACTCCCCCTGCTTGTATTCCCTCTCTTGCTGTGTCTCTCTTTGTCAAATAAATAAATAAAACCTTTTAAAAAAATAAAATTTCCTTTGGGATAAAAGGGGGACTGTGCTGCTTTAAAAGAAAGAAAATCCCTGGTTCATAGGTGCTTGTGCATGATGGAAAAATAGCTAAGTGAACCATATAATGAAAGCATGAGAGTGCATCAGGACCCAAAGATGGTGATTAAGCCAGAATCCGATCCTGGACACCTGAGTTTCGATGAAAAAATTGCCAAGTCCCTTCGGTACGTGGCCTGTGGCTAGAGCGCACATCAGGTCCCAGGCTGCCGTTTTCTCTGGCCTTGTCTTCCCACATCCTGCTCTTTTCTCCAACTCCCCAGCTGGTTGGGAGTGGCTGGGTTCCAGCTGTTCCCAGAACACCCAGGGGCCCTATCCTAATGATACCTCAAGACCATCTCAAAGATGGGGGTGTTCAGGGGGCTGAGCTCAGCCGCTGTCAGAACCGCCCCCCCTCCCGCCGTTAGATCCTGTGAGTTGCAATACAACAAACTGCCACTAGGGGGCAGGGCAGAAACGTGGGGTCCTGTTCTCTGAGGGCCAGGCTTGATTTTGGCCATAGTCCTGCTCTAAGCACTGCCCTGTTGGGAAGACTAAGATGAATGCATACAGCCCCTGCCTGCAAGAGGCTTACAGTCCCATGGTGACTTTGGTGATACAAATCCCTGCTCCTTAATTTAAGGAGCAGCTGGGAAGGGTGGGGCCCCCCTTGTGCTGGGTTGGGGGGAATGCCCCCACAGGCTAGGTGTGCCCCATGTGCATATGTGGGTGTGCAGGTGGGGTGGCGTGCATGATGGGCTGTGGGCGTTCAGATTGTTGAGGTGTCCCCCTTCCAGCTGTCCTCAGTACCTTAGCCCCTCAATCCAAAGCACCTGTCCTGCACAGGAGCCTATGCTGGGCACAGTGGGAGGTAGAGCCATGAGCTAGAAGCAGTCCGCCCCCCCACCCTCCGGGGGTGTTTGGTGGGTTAGACAGAAAAGATGTCTCCCAGAGACATGCCCGCCCTGGAAGCACCGTGTGGTGCGCCGGCTGGGCAGGTGGTGGGGTGGGGAGTGGGCCTTCTGCCTGGGCTCTGAGAGGTGCGTAATGGACAAGTTCTGGACGGTAGGGGGCGTGTCTGTCCTTTCAGGGCCGAACCTGCTGTGCGTGGCAGCAGGCCTAGTGTGGAGTAGGCACTCCTTAGCATTGGATGGGGAGTAAGAAGGCATTCAGACAAGGTGGTGGGGTGAACCTGGGATGGTATGCAGTGTGGGGGACTCTGACAGTCCCCTAGCCGGGGCTGCTGCAGAGGTGACCAACCATCTGGTCTCCAGCGTGGAAGGCCCGTATTGCAGGAAGGCAGACCTGGATGGTTGGCCACCCTAGCGGCTCCTCCCCTTCGCAAAGGGCCTTGCGGTTGGTTCCTCCCTGGTCCTCTCTCCATCCTCCCTTTCTCTCTCTCTCCCCCACCCAGCAGGTCTCCTCTCAGGTCTCCTGGGCTGGGCCCTGCCCCTGCCATGGCCCCCAGCCTGACCTTCAGGGCGGCCCGCTTCCCTTTCACTCGGCTGTTCCTGATAAGGAGACTGGAAACAGGTTTGCCCTTTCACCTTTGCATATCTTTCCCCCCTGAACCTTCGAGTCTCCACATCCTGGGTCCCGTCTGAGGGTCCCTGTGCCGCCCCCAGGCTGCGGGCCACCAGCCCTAGGCTCTAGTGGGGAGCAGACCTTTGGGACCGGGGGCTGCCTGGGCCGCAGTCCATGGGAGATGGGCCTTTCTTTCCCCGTCCGGCCGAGGGCGGTCAGGCGCCCGCTTCCTGAATGCAAGCGCTTGCTGCAGGACAGGACGGCTGAACTGACCGATTCCTCCCCTGCACTGTGACTGACATTCTTGATGGAATTGGCCGGATGTTTCTCCTTCACAAGAGACACAGCCTCAGGCCAGACAGCTGTGCCTCCCTCAGCCCAGCCGCAGCTGGAGGTGCTGAGAACCCAGGACCCACACTTCCTACTTACGGGATAATATCACTGGGCCCAAAGGGCTCCAGGGAAGGGGAGTGGCGGCCTCTACAGGGTCCCAAGAGGTCAGCAGGACTGGCTTCTGAGTATCTTCTATCCACATTCTGAGCTGGTTCTCTGCCTGGGTCTGTGGACCCAACACGGTCGCTGTCCTCTGACTCGGCAGGCAGCTGTGTGTGGACCCCCCGATACACAGAGACCTCTTAGGTCTGGCCCGGGCCAGGCTCGCTAAAGGCCCCGAGTCATGCCCAGATCCACTTACGAATTTCGCCCCGATTACGGATGTTATTGTCCAGAACGTCTGTCTGCATGAGTTAGAAGTGTGACCAGATGCAGCTCTTACTTAAAGGGCGCCTCATAAGCTTTGCTGATTTTTTAAGATTTTGTTTATTTGAGAAAGAGAGAGGAGAGAGAGAGCATGAGCAGGGGGAGGGGCAGAGGGGGGCAGAGGGAGAAGCAGACTCCCTGCTGAGCAGGGAGCCTAACACGGGGCTCGATCCCAGGACGCTGGGATCATGACCTGAGCCGAAGGCAGACGCTTAACGACTGAGCCACCCAGACGCCCCAGCTTTGCTGATTCAAAGGGCATTTCCTGAATTTGCAGCACTTGGAGGGCTATCATTGGTAACAACATCAATTTTATGGCCTTGAGATGGTGAGAATTGTATGTTCAGAGACTTTTCCCCTTTGGTGAAACCCGGTGGTGGCAAACACAACACGGAAGAGGGAGTCTTATCCAGGTACGGCCCGCCGGGGCTATGGAGGGAAATGAGAATGTTCCCACCCTCGATCTTGGGGTGGCTTGGGGGATTACAACCTCTGTGTATGAACATGAGGCTCAGCACTCTTATTCTCATTCCTGCATCTTTGAGAGCCATGTTTTTTTTCAGACTTTAGTCGTGGAAATAGCACCTTCATGATTTGGGCCACATTTGTACTATTAACGGTTTTCTTTACGGTAACTCACGACACACACGTGCATGCGTATGCCTATGCACACACGTAGATATCTTTTAAAAGGAAATTTTATATCCTTATCATCGATGGGACAATAGTAGCACTTGTCATAAACAGGAAGTGGCTATAAAGATAAATAACACAAAAGCATAGCAGTGTGATTCCACTGTAGCTAGAGTTGCCCGTAGAAGGCTCTGAGTCCAAAGGTTTGCTTTCTTTCCTACAACAGGAATGTTAGCAAGGATTCGAGGGCATTAGAGCCCCATTGGCCACATTGTTAGTGACCAGTGTTAGATTCCCCTGTTATGTAAAGGACGCATTGTAATCAGAAATGAAAGGGAATTGGAGAGGACTGATTTTCTCACTCTTCTGGGCACCATCGAAGATTATTGCAGGTTCTGCCCAGGGTCTCCAAGTGGGCCTGCCCGGAAGACACTGAAGCATCCCTCTCAGCTCATTCCAACCACATCTTCCCAGGAGCTCCACCTCGCAGACACCTGCTCCGCAGAGCCATGCTCTTCGGGCCACGGGAGGAGGACCGGCGGAGTTGCTGGAGACAAGGGGCACTGGTCTCGCCTCCTCGGACATTGCCTGGAATATTCCAACTTGAATGAGACAACCCTAGAAAGACTGTTTCCACTTTGCTTAGCAGAGCAATGGGGAATTTTCCATAATGAGGATAAGAAAGCCCCAAGCCTGAGAAAAAGCAGGGCATTTGAGCTACACTTCCTGCTGATGACAATTCCCGAATATTTTCAGCTCTGCCTACTCCCCTGAGGCCTAGACTGGTATGTCTAGCCGTCCAGTTGTCCTGTCCACTTGCAGGCCTCACAGGCGTCTCAGACTCATCATGGCTAAACAGAGCCTTGATTGCCCCCCGACCCCCGCCCCAACCCAGCCACAGACCTGCTTCTGTCCCAGGTCCGCCATCTCAGCTGCAGGCTGCTCTCAACTGTGGCTCTCTAGTTGCTCAGACCAGAATATCCACTTGGCCCCTTTCTGTTCCTCACGTCCCAGATCCAATCCATCCATTGTTCTATTGGCTCTACCTTCCAAACATATCCAGAATCCAGTAACCCCCTCCCTTCTACTGCTGTCCTGGTCCACGCCCCACCATCTCTGGCCTGGACAGTGCCTTGCAGCTTTTCTCCGTTCTCCACACACCAGAGCCAAGAGTGGGGTTTTGAAGACGTAAATCTTGATTGTGTCACCTCTCAGTTCAAATTCCTTCCATGACTTGGGCCCTGTGCCTCTCCTTCCTCACCTCACAGCCTCTGCCCTGGGCTCATCATGCTCCAGCCATGATGACTTCTTTCTGTTGCCCCAACATGCCCGCCCTCCCACCTCAGGGCCTTTGCCCCTGCTGTCCCCTCTGCCAGTGGCTCTCTCTCCCTGATCCGCCCACAGCTCCTGCTTCCATCCTTCACTTCATTCAGGTCTGCACAGAAATGGCACCCCCTTAGACAGGTCTCCTGACCACCTGAGAGAGTGCCTCCCCCCACCATTCTCTAACCGTTTACCCTGCTTTATTTGTTATTGTTTTAAGTCATCTCTACGTCCAACGTGGGCCTCGAACTCACGACCCCGAGATCAAGTGTCAGATGCTCTCCTGACTGAGCCAGCCAGGCACCCCCACCCTGCTTTATTTTTCCTCACAGCACTTACTGCTGTTGGCATTGGTTGTCTGAGACCGTCTTTATTTCTCTTTTCCTTTGGAAGGATAATTTCACTGGATCCGGAATTCTAGATTGGGACATATATTTTTTTTCAACACTTTAAACATCTCATTCCACTTTAATCGTGCTTGCATGGTGTCTAAAGAAAGTCCGATGTAGTTCTTATCCATTTTTACAGGTGAAACATTTTTTTCCTTCTGGCTTCTTTCAAGATTTGTTCTTTGTGTTGATTTTTCTGCAGTTTGAACATGGTATGTGTACATGTAGATCTGTTGGTGTTTCTCCCGATTGGTGTTCTCTGTTGACATTGTATTATATATTTTTTTGCTTATTTAGTTTACTGACTGTCTCCCACAGGAGAATGTAAATTCATGAGGATGGAGACTTTGTCTAATTCACTGCTTTATTCCCACTGTCTGGAACAGTCTCTGAAGCTGGTGGCTTTCGGTAAATATTGGTTGAATAATGAATGAGTAACCATATATAGAGCCTCTAATAAGTTTGTAGAAGAAAGCAGTATCGTATAATGTGATTGATCCTGTAAAATGTCACGTTACGTTTTCTTTTCTTAATTTGAAGTTGTTTCATCTCATTTATGTTTCAGTTTAGAGTTGGCAGCTGCAGTTTCTTGGAAGAACAGCAAACACCACTGACTTTCGAGCTACGCGCAGGCCGGCTTCACATGCATTGACTCCTGAGCACCTCACAGGCTCTTTGAGCTAAATGTCATTATCCCCATTTCCGAGATGAGGAGACTGAGGAACAGGGAGGTGAGGCACTTGGTTCAAAGTCACACAGATACCAAGGGGTAGAGCTGGAATTTGAGTTTGGAAGAGTGGCCCCAAGGGCATGAGCTTCTGTGAGCTCAATGTCTGACTTGTGCCTTAATTACTTGACTTTTTCCATTTAGTTGTGACTTAGGCGCGCCAGTGCCCTCCTCCCAGATGTACGGCTCGGTACTTTTCTCTGTGCACCGTATCTCCGTGCCGGCCGCCCAGATCTGGGGCTCGCACTTGACCAGTGCCTCCCGGGCCTCCTGGTGCCCCTTTCAGTCACTTGCCCCCAAAGCTGCCCCTCGCTGGATCTTTATCACTAGTTGATATTGGGAAGGATGGTCTTTTATTCTGTCCTCTCCACTTCTTTCAAAACAAGTGTTAAAATACCTTTCTTTTGTGATTAAATGAAAAGTCAGAACATTAAATTCCAATTTGACAGTCTGTTAATACCCAGTTTGGGAACCAGCAAGTTAGAGGCCCCCCCCACCCCGCCCCGGCCCAGTCCCACCCCATTCTGAAGGAGTCTCCTAGACTGAGGAAGAAGTGGGCCTTTGGGGGCCTTTTGCACGTTTGTCACAGTGTCACGGCTGTGACAGGTGTGCATGGACGAGGATGGATCATCTGAATAAATGGTCCATTCCCGCCCTTGTGGGGTTCCTGGAGAGCGGCCTGCATTGTCGGGGGCCATGAGACCGAGGGCCCGGGCTGCTAGCATGGTACCATCTACTGTTCATTGCCTCCTGGGGGTCCCTGGCTGGACTCCCACTGCCCCTACCCTGTACTCACAGTGGATGCTCGCCATCCCCACCCTTACCCTGGCACCCTGGGGGGCTTCCTCCAATGGGCCTGCCCCTTCCTGCACTTCCCCTGGGCCTGCTTCTCCTTTGGGTCCTCCTGCCTGGGGCTGCGGCTGTGATAGTCTAGGATCAAAGTTCTGGGGGATGGTCACAGTCCCCCGGACGGAGGGCTTTCATCTGCGATGGGGGGTGGTGAGCCGTGGGACAGGGCAGTGCAAAGGGGAGAGAAGTCCACGGATGTTTCTTTGCAGGTGGGGATTGAGCCCAGCCTCCTATAAGTATTACCTTTGAGCGCACAGAGTGCTGTGTGTCCCTGGTCATTCCACCCCCAACGTCCCCAGCATGTAACCACACACTTTCTGGTGGAGAACCTCCGGGGGCAGTACGAGTTGGAGGATCTCAGTTCCCAGTCCCAGGATCCCTCCTGCCACTCACCCCCAGCCCTCCCCAGTTTCTGTCCAAATTTTTGAAATACTTAGGAGCACCTGGGAGCCAGCGCATGTTTGTATCTTACTAAATACAGCAGAGAACAGAGAGGTGGCAGGGGAGGGAGAGAGGGAGAGAGAAAGGGATGGCACAGGGGGAGGATGCAGAGCAGAATGTCTAGGGCCCAGTGGGACAGGGAGGGACAGGGGACAGCCTGTGAGGAGGGGGATGTGATTCCTCTCCAGATTAAAGCTGGTAGGGGAGCCTGTGAAGCAGGGGCACGTGGCCTGGTGAGGGTGGAGCAGCGGAGGGATGCTAAGGCGCCAGTTCGTACAACCGTGGGGGTGGGGAAATGGAGGGGGTCCTGTGACCCTGGACAGTGCTGCCCTTCCCCTCCATTCTCACCCCACGCAGCCAGGCTGGCCCCAAGCTCCAAGACTCCCCAGCCTCCTGGGGAGAGCGCAAGAGGAGCGGGACCAAGATGGAGATTCAGGGCCCAGCTCTGTGTGGCTACAATCCCCTCAGAGCCACAGCGGTCTGCCCCTGCTCCAGCCCGTCTGGTGCCTGCTCGGAACTCACCGACTGCACGATCCTGGCCCCCCACCTCCTGGACCCTTCCCCAGACCCTTCCCTGGGCCCTTCCCCGAGTGTCAGCAGCAATTTCCTGCAGGCCCAGTGACAGTAGCCTGAGCCAGCCCAGGGGAAACCCAATGCCATGGTGTCAGCAGCGGGTGTCCCCTGGTGTCTGGGGAATGGGGCTGAGACTGTGCAGAGCTGAGCTGCCTGAGGGGGTAGGAGAGCCACCTCCGCCCTCCCCCATAGCTGCCCTGTCCCTTCCACACTTTGTGGAGGCCGTTGTGCCCTCTCCCCCTGTGCCCCAGGACCCTGGCAAACTTGCCTCTTTCCTGCGTCACAACCAGACCAAAGCTGGGAAACGTCACCCACACCCCGGAGACAGTGTCTGCTCCAGACAGGCCAAGCCCTGCCTCCCCCAGTGGCTGAGGGCCCCGCTTCAAGGAGGAGTGGAATGGCCTTGGCCCCTTCCCTCCCCATTCTAACCTAGCTCCAGCGCTCACAGAAACATCTTCGTCCAGGCCCTTTCAATGGATGGCCAACAGTCCACACCTCCTGCTTCTGGGTTTACCTTATTGCTGGGTCTGTGCAGAGCACCCACCTTCTCCTTTAGCCAGAATGCTCCCTGGGGCGGAATGGTTTCCTCTCCCCTCTGGATTCTCTTCAGGTCAGTAGGGGTGTTTTCCAGAAGCCGGTCTGTGAGGGCAGAGACTGGTCATATTTTGTTTAGTCCAACTGCCTCTTAACAGGCTTGACTCCTGTTGCTTGACCAAGACCCATATGAACATATATGTCCTAAACTGAAATGATGCAGCACAACTGTGTGCACCGTTTTCCTGGATAACGCGTGCACCGCCCCCCCCCCCCACTTGGCATCAGAGTAGGGGCTAAGCGGCACTGGATCCGATGGACTTGACCTACAGAGGGTGGCGTGATTTATGGTGGAGCGGAGGCTCGGAGACTGGTCCCAGCCTGCAGGGGCTGGGAGATGCATCCAGAGGCTTGGGACAGTGGGCAAGGGGCCATCGTTTCGTTTGGGCCTGAGTCCTGGCTGCTATCGGTGATACTCTTTTCTCCTGGCTGGCAGACCCTCCGTTGCTGATGCTAGAAATTCTCTCACGTGGGCTGGCTGAACAAGTCCATCCTTCCGTCTTCCCCCTTAAGTCTTCGGCCTGGGGCACGGCTGCGAGCTCCAGGCTTGAGACGGGCCTCATCTATGTGCCAAGAACTCAGAGTTGCCCTTCCCTGAGCTGCGGGATGTTGCCACTGAAATCCATCTCAGGGTCACCAGATGCTCCTGCCTCCTCCACTGCAGAAGAGGAGACTGAGGCGGAAATGCAGTAGTTTGCTCAGGCCTGCACAGCCACCCCAAACCTCCCATCCATGCCCCTGCTGACCTGGACCATGAGAAGTCCTGTGATCCGCATTTATTAAGCACTTGTAGCATGCAGAGCTCCAGACTGTGTCTCAGGCTAGGTAAGAATGTCTCCAAATAAATAATAGAGGTGCCTGGGGGGCACAGTCCGTTAAGCGCCTGACTCTTGGTTTCCGCTCAGATCATGATCTCAGGGTTGTGAGATCAAGACCCACGTCAGGCTCTGTGCTGGGTGTGGAGGCTGCTTAGAGTTAGTTTCTCTCTGCCCCACACACCGCCACCCCACATGTGTACGCTGGCATTCTCTTTCTCAAATAAATAAATAAATCTGTAAAAAAACCAAATAAATAATATACAGTTGTTCCCAAACTTGGGGATTTTTATGGACCCATTAAAAATTGCTTTTAACTGAAGGGAGGAAAAGGTTTGACAATTTTTATTTTGCCAAGAATAGACTTTCTAGAAATCCTGCTTTCATTATGTTTTGTAACAAGAAAGAAAGAACATTTTAAATCAGAAAAAGGATATCATTTCAAATTTAGAAGCTCACTAAATGTAACCATATAAAGAATTCACTATTGGTTTTTTCTCCTTCACCTCCAGCTGGTAACAGCATCGTCATGGACCAGAACCTTTCTGTGGACCTGGATGAGAAGACCCAGATCTGTCCCAGGGAGCCAGTGCTTTGGCCTCAGGGCTGGCCCAGACTCCTGCCGCCACCTCACAGGTGCCTCCAGGCAAGGGTGACCCAAAGCACCAGAGTCCGATTGGCATGTGGGCAGAGTCCATCCAGGCCCTTCCCCTGGTGCCTGGTGGCTGGGGAGCAGGAGGGTTCTGGGAAGGACCTCTGGGAGCTCTGCCCTCGGCTGTCTGACATCATTGTTTCCATCTGGATGCTTTGACTTGAGAACTAGTTGAGGCTGTTCAACCCACAGGGGTTGGAGCACTGGCCGGGTATCCTGAGCTTTAGGTAACTAAAGTCCAGCTTCTTATCTCATTGGCTGTGTGACCTTGGACCAGTTCCTGAACCTCTCTGAGCCCCTTTCTTTGGCTCACAGAGCTAATGTGAGCATAGACACTCATAGAGCAAGTGTGGGATTGTATGGCCACAGGGGCTTCTCCTTAAATGCCCCAGGATCCCAGAGCACCCAGGTTCCTGGCTCCCACCTCAGAGTCCTTCCTCCACACCTTGCAGCCTCCCGTTCTTCATCAAATCTGACATCTGCCCAGGGATCAGGCAGGTTCCCTCAATCTGGCGCTGATACCTCCCATTTTCCACTGGTTTCCACATGTTTGACTTAACGTGAACACCTGTGTCCCCCCAGCTCTGGCACATCTGGGCATGAAGCTCAAGTCCAGACACCATTGCTCGGGCGCTGTGGCAGCCCCTGCTAGGGGTTCTTCCTGCAATGGATGGTGGAGATCATCGTCGACCCTCCCTCACCTCCTTCCCATCATCCCTCATTCCAGAGACCCCAAGGAAGCCCCTCCTCTGGAAAAAATTACTCCCTGCTGCTCTTCGCCACAGGGGCTCCCTGGGCCTCCCACCGCCTCCCCTCCCCTCCCGCCTCACTCCAGCACTCCGGGGTGTGTGTGGCGGGGAAACCTGTGTCTCCCCTCCCTCCCACCATCCTTTTCCTCCTCCCTGAGCCCCAGCCCTCGGCCCCCAGGTCCTCCTCTCTCAGCCCTTATCTGGCCCGGGATCTGACCCGCGGATGCACTCACTGCTCTGTGTGCTCCTGACCTCAGGATGGCATCACCGCCCGGCCTGCCTGCCTCGGGCCAGCTCCGGCCTGCTCTCCTTCCCTTTAGAAGTCCCCATGTCTTGAAGCTGATTAAAACAAACACAGCTCGTATTTTTGTTCTTAATCCAATTCTGCACTGGGCTAGGGTCGGGGAGGGAGGATAGGATGACAGCAACACATTCTTCCCTATGCCGGGGGGGGGGGGGCGGGGGCGGGGGGAGCCATACCAGGTACCCGCCAAGAAGTCCGCAGGGGCTGGGAGGTTATGGGTCCAAGTTGGGGTGCTGCTGGACAATAGTGGAGCAAGATTTAGCTGTGGCTCCCAGGGCGGGGTCAGGAGGAAGGGCAAGTTTTTCAGGGCCTTCCCAGAATGTGGGGGGGGCGGAGGCAAGAGGCCCTTCTGGGAGTAGCCAGCTTGGGAGGGGGCAGTGTGTGTGCAGGGGCTCCAAATAGAGGCCTTTATTCTCTCTAGTCTGGAAAGAAGACAGGATCTGCTTGTCTCAGCTGACCCCTTCCTCTGACATCCCTCCTCAACACTTGGCCTTGGAGTTCCAGAGGACATACAGACCCAGACACATGCTGTGGACTCTTTCTCCTCTCGTAGGCAAGGCCCATAGGCCTCTGAAAACTCTGTGACTGTCTGAATCAGAGACCATGCCTCCACCACCCTGAATTTCCTGATGATGGGACCACCTGCCGTAGAGCTTGGGGGAAGGAGGGGGACCACCTGCCGTAGAGCTTGAGGTTGGGGGGAGACCGGGAGCCCAGGGACAGTGCAGGCAGAGGCTGCAGGCGAATGCCTGGGGTTGGATCTTGGTCGGCCACTTACTAGTTGTGTGTCTGTAGGCAAGTTATTTAATCTCTCTGCACCTCAGTTTTGTCATCTGTAAAATGGGGGTAGTACACCCACCTCATAGGATTGCTGTGAAGTTGTGTGTGGTTAGAACAACAAACACTGGGGCGCCTGCGGGGCTCAGTCGGTTAAGCGTCTGCCTTCGGCTCAGGTCATGATCCCGGGGTCCTGGGATCGAGTCCCGCATTGGGCTCCCTGCTCGGCGGGGAGCCTGCTTCTCCCTCTCCCACTCCCCCTGCTTGTGCTCGCTCTCTCTTTCTCTCTGACAAATAAATAAATAAAATCTTTAAGAATAAAATAAAACAAAACAAAACAAAACAAAAGAACAACAAGCACTAAGAACAGTAGCTGGCATGGTCCTGTACACCGCACTAAATACACTGTCCATATCTGGAATGTGCTATGTTATAGGTCATAATATATGTTATACTATAGAGTGCTACTGTGGGAGATCTTGATTACCATTCTGGGATTGGAGGCAGCTGGAGGTCATCCTAGGTCTGTCATCTAAGAGCTCTGTGACTCTAAGCAAATCAGGCTGAGCCTCAGGTCTGCACCTGTAAAATGGGAAGAAACTCAGCCTCAGAGAAAGGTCGTGAGGTTCCAGTGTAGTAATCAACGGGAAGAGCCTGGCACGTATATGTGTAGCACATATATTCATTGGAATATAATTAAAATCATGTGACTTCATGGTCGCACGAGACCTTAAGAGACAATCTTGTCTAAGAGCGGGCGCAGAGATGGCTAGATCAAATAGGGAGAAAAGGCAAAAGGGAGGAAGAAATAGTAAAAACCAAATGGAATGGTTCCGAGAACAAGAGTGAGTCTAAGGAATATGAAAGGGGAAGAATAAGGGGGAGAGCAAAAGCGTCCCCCCAAAATGTAGCAGACAAAGAGATAGAAGAGGTCAGGAAAGGAGGGCCAGTGGGGAAGGGTGGGAAGGGGCTGGGGAGCGGGGACGACCAGCAGAGCCCAGGGCGGGTCTTCCGAATCTGCCTTGGGAGCCTCTAGGGCTAGGATGACTCCCTGGCCCAGGTCTCCAGGCGGGAGAAGCTAGGAGCAGGCAGAGATCCTTCCCTGCCACCCCACCACCGGGCTTCTGTCAGCTCCCAGGCTGGGAGCTCCCTGCCACCCCACTGGGCACTTAGAGCCAGGTGGTCTCTGGACCTGCTAGGATCAGAGACCCAGCTGGGGAAAGCCTCTCTTGGGCTCTTCCCAGGTCTACTGGCCTGGGGAAGTCCTGGCTCTGCATGGGAGAGATGCTTAATAATTCTTTCCCCCCAGATCCTTAGAAGTCTATAGCTTTGCAGTCTTGCAGGGCTAAACAAGATATTAAAGATCCATTGTTGGAATCCTAGCCTAAGACAGCTCACCTGCCTAGCCACCTCCAGAATGGGCTGAATACCTATTGGGATGGGGCCCTCATGACCCTTCCGGGGTGTTTGCTGGGCCCCTTCCGAGACTGATCTACAGTTACTATAACCGCCAACCAGTCAGTTGGTAAATAACAACTTGGTGAGTTTTCATTTTGTGCCCTGTCTGAAGGACAAAGGGGCGAATCCGAGGGGGATCCCAGCAGACTGCCTGACCCATAGAGGCCAGCTGGCACCTCCCGGGGACGGGGGTGTCCCATGCTCCTTCCTGGCCTCACAGTCCCTTACCTGGGCGGTGACAGTTCCCCACACCACAGCTAGAAACCAAGATGCTTCAGTAGGTCAGCGGGAAGGAGACTGGAAATGGCCCATAAATGTCTCAGGCTCCCCGTAAACACCAGAGTGGGGGGCTTTGAAAGCCCAAAGCACTTTTATGTGCTAGTTAAAGGGCCTTCCTGTTGTGTTGCCAGGATTTACAGGGAGGTGGGTGGGGGAATGGGGTGAGGTGAGGCCAAGTGCAGCCTCCACCCTCTGACACTCCCCAGGCTTCGGGTTTTTCAGAGCTCCCATTCTTTGGGTCCCAGAGGAGAATGGAGGAAGGGGAGTGCTTAGCAACTTCTTGGCTGTCACACTCCATTTACCAAGCAGGGACTGTGAGGCTCCTCCTTGGTTCTTTTCTATCCTGAGCCAGCCCCCCTGGGCAAGGGGCTGACCAAGGCAGTGACATATTCCAGGCCAGCAGGGTCCAGGGCCAGGGGGAAGGAGGCCCTGGGGACGGAGGCAGAGGCCAGGCTACCTATGCAGTTTCTAAGGACTAGAATGATCCAAACGGCTTCATTTAGGAGAGATTGTTTCACGGCCAGTCTTGCCCATGCCCCGTGTCCGACACCAACACTGAGGGATCACAGGGAGAGAGCAGGGCGCCTGCCCCTATCTTGACTCCGTGAGTTAGGGCTGCCCATGCAATGACCGTGAATTTAAACTTAAAAAAAAAAACACAACAACAAAAAACCAACAAAACAAACCCCTGAAAAGCTCCACAAAATCAGTGTGCTGTTCAGGCCCATTGTCCCTCTTGGAATGATGGGCTGCGTGAGTCTACTTTTCTGTCTGGGAGAGCTGAGAAGGAGCTTCCCTGATCCGTTGGGGGGAAGGAGCCCCTCCTGGCTCTTCCGCAGCCTCCTGTTTACACTCCTGCAGGGCCCGTCAGCGTCATTTAAAGACCTGATGGGTTCTCTCTCTCTCTAGGCTCTGAGCTCGGTGCCTGGTGAATAGAACTGAAGAACCAAGTTCACCGGCCACCGCTGCAGCCAGGCATCATGGGGGGGGGGGGGGGGGGGGGGGGGGGGGGGATTCGCGCACATCGACCTTCCTACGTCGCCCCCCCTGCATAGGAGACACCAGTACCCCTCCCTGCTGTACTCTTGGAGAGAATCTGTGGCGCTGTTCTCCTTTATCAGACCTTCTGGAGGAACAGGGCCAGCGTTCTTTCTTTGCATCCTCCCAGGCTCTCAGCTGGGTAGTATCAAACCCAATTTGCATATGAGGAAAAGTGAGGCCCGTGGTTCTGTTTGGTGACTTGGGGACGGTCCGGCTGGGTACTGCCTTTTGTTTCACGTGAGCTACAGGTCTCGGGCTCTCCTCCTGCCAGGATGCCCGCACGCTGATCTGCCCCTTTGCTGATGCCCACGGTACCTCAGTCTCTGCCTCTCCGGCCAGACTTGTCTCTGTCCAAAAGCCCCATGCTCTGGGCTGCTCACTCGAGTTGTCCTCTGCTGGACGGCTTCACCCTTAGCCCATCCTTCTGGGAGAGCTGCACCCTGGGCGCACGCGGCTTCCTAGGTGTGGGCCCTGGGGCTCTACCCAGGCAGGGGGATTCCTGGATCGACCCAACCATGACCCCTGTCCCCTGCCTGCTGGCCCGAAATGCCCATCACGGCCTCAGGCCTCTGGCATTCTTCCCCTCTGCTCCTCTGTGACCCTATTGAGTTTCCCCAGGTCTGGCCAACCAAACACTGCCATATGGGGGAGAGTTACATTTCCTGTATATGTGTCAAAATATCTGAGCGGATGTGAAATAGATCAGACATGTATAAAAATAAACTTATATGGGGTGACTGACTACTCCCCTCCAGGGGGAACCAGCGATTCACGCCTCATCTGGGGCCCAGAAACTTGGCTGGGGCCTTGGGGAGCACTCCCCACACACAGCTTCCCAGGCTGCCCTGCCTCACTTCCTTGGGCTTGGTGCCAACTCCTCTCCTGGAAGGGCATTCTCCCCAGGGGACCTGGGTACAGAAACCCCTGGGAAAGAGGGCTGATGTCAGCAAGTTACCTCTCTGGGCCCCAGTTTCTTGATGGGGGTGGCGGGGCTTGCTTTTTCAGGTCCCCTTTCCCTCTGACAGTCTGTGATTCTACAACCCAGGGGTCCCAGGCTAGGCCACGGCAGGACCAGTGGTCACCTGTTCTGCTGGTCAAAACAGGATCCCATTCCAGGTGGCCATTTCCCATTGCATTCACGTGAGGCCTGGTGGACAAGAGGTCAGGGGTTCTTTCTGTCCAGAACCCCCTCCCCGCGCTCCCACCCCCGCCCCACCCCTGCCCGAGTTCCCAGCGAGGGCTTGTCAAGGTCATCTGCTTGTCAAAGTCATGTGGCCCATCCCCTCCCTTCTGGCGAACTCTGAGTCTAACTTGATTTGGTGAAACCAGGCTCGTTTTCCTTGTTGCTCAAAATTTGCAGGAGGCAGCCTCGGAGCCTCGTTTCAGAAATTTCTCCCTAAATGTGATCTGAAATCCTTCCGCATTCAAACACCCCTTTCACCCTTTTCCCCAGCCGTGTCTCGGCAGGGAGGTGGCCGGGGGGAAGCGGGTGAGGCAGGGAGCGTGAGAGCACGCACTGTGGTTTCGCACAGCTTGGGGGATTCCTGCATCAACCGCTTGGTGACCCTGAAGCAGCTTGGGGACAAGAGCCGCAGGATTCCCACCGGACCCCATTCTTGGGCTACCAGTTCCTGGCTGGCAAAGAAACCAGCCTGGTCGCGACTTCCACTTTTGCCCACCCAGCCAAGGGACTCGAGGGTCCCCGGGCTGAAGACCCAATACCCAGCACCCAAGCTGAGTCAGAACCCATAGTCACGTCCCTCTTTTCCATTTCCCCAAAGCTGTCCAGGCTGGAGGCATCCTCTTCCCTTCTGGGCTCAGAGCTGGCTGGCAGGCAGGGAGCCCACTGTCACTCACGTGCCCTGCTTCCTGCCCCTAGGGCCATTGCCGCAGACATGCCATTTCCGACAGATGGGCAGCTGCCATCCTGCCACGAAGCCGGTGTCTGCAGCTGGAGCACCTCTCAGCCTCCATCCAGCATGGCCCATGACCTGGCCGCCTGCCCACTGCCCCCAGGGCTCTTTAGGGCACCTAGCGTCCAGGCCAATCACCAGTGCCAGAGATGGTCTCAAGCCAGCAGTTTCTGAACCTGACGGGCAGGACTCTGGGTGGGGAGACACAGGTATGTTAAGGGCATCACTAGGGCCAGTGTTTTGGAGAGGCCAAGGGAGGGGCGCAGGCTGACAACTGGCCCATGACTCCCTGGACGTCTTGAGTTCTCTCCAAGACAAAGAGCACACAGACCACTCTTGCCAGCCCCTGCCACCCTTGGATCTGGTCCCCCCCACCGCTGAGTACTTCCTGCCTGACCATGAGCCCTGTCCCTTCCCACTCAACTCTGAATCAGGTCCCTGTGGGTGAGAGCGTGAGTTGACTTGTCCAGGGGCCCCAGGAATGTCTGTTAGGCGGTGGGCTTAATGGACAAAGGTAGTCAGTCCAGCGTGATAGTCTTACAGCTGAGGGGACGCCACAGGACAGAAGCTCTTGAGCCCATGTTGGTGACCCGGGGAGGACCACCCTCTGGGATTTCAGGCTCTCGGTCCAGCAGTTTGTTGCTTGGGTTTTAACACCAGAACGACTCAGCTGAAGGAGGCCTTGGGAGGGGAGGGCAGCCTCTGATTGGGCCTGAGCTTTTCTTTTGGTTGATATACCCCATGCTGCTCCCAGGAACGTTCAATCAGCTCCTGGCCGGAAGAGAATTCTCTCCCTCTTGCTTTTGGCTCCAGCCTTTTCCAATGACTGGCTGCTTATGGTTGGTGCCCTCGGCTGGAGAGCAGGCTGGCAACCACTAAAGCCATCGGCAATCTGTGCAGCCCAATGCCCCACCGGCCAGTTGGGCCTCCTTAGGGTAAATGAAGCCCGAATCGAATCCAAGTGCACTAGCTGCCTTGTTCAGTTATGATTCGGTCCCTCTTCTTCTGGTGGGGACCTGCCTCCCAGGTAGCTCGGTTCCCCCAAGTCCAGCCTCACCTGGTCTGTTCCCAGCTTTCTTCCCTCTTTCCCCTCTGGACCTCCACTTCCGTCCCAGTGTCCTTTGGGGGCAAAGGTCAGACAGCAGATTACATGCTATCCCCCTTGGCAAGAACTTGCCTTTAGTTCAACTGAGAGAAGGGGCCGGTGGGCAAGAATCTCATCCACATATGGCCTTAGCACCCTTAGGCCAACAACCAGGTCAAAAGGAGGGCACAAGCTGTGCTCTTGGAGCGCCAGTCTTGGCACCTCTCCAGGAGCAACAAGGAGCCCTTTTGGGTCGGCAGGATCAGTGTGGCTGCATCTTTAGAGTAGCGGCGGGCTTCTCCATCCAGAGCTGGCTGCGGACTTGCAAGAACAGCAAGATCCGGAGGCATTCAGGGCAGGGCTCTGTGGGCACCTCCTCTGTCCTCGCTTCTAATGCATCATGTTGATCTGGACTGCATGGTGGTGGGTTCCCCCACTCTGATTGATGACACGGATCTTCAAAGGAACAGTCACCCCTGGAGGAAGGGAGCATTCATCAAAGCTGTTCAGTGGGGGGGAGGGGTGGTGGTACCCACAAATGCCAGGCCCTCTAGGACCCATCTGGCCCTCAGACGGGTCTCTGTAGCTGCTACCCTTCCACCGGACCCAGGAACTCCTTGTTTCTCCCCTTAATCCAGCCTAGATTTGTGAATACATCTTTTTTTTCTTATTGTCGCAACCAAGACAAGATCATAGATTTTTTTTTTTCGGAAGCACTTTATAAGGAGAAATAGTACTCAGGGGCTGGGGGACACATGATTTGTTACCAGGCACCCCCCCTGATGTATCAGAATCTACCCCATGATGCCCTCTGCCTGGCCTGGAGCATCAGCCCCTGCCTCAGCCACCAGGGCCTTCGGCTCTCCGCACTCCCGGGCCCCAGGTGAGGAAGGCAGTCTCCTCCCTGGCCCCACAGATCCCCCCCTAGAACTCTGACACTCCTTGAGCACATGCCGCCCACAGCCTCCTGGAGGACTTTCTGAAACTGGCCTAGGAGAAGGCTTTTCATAGTTGACCCCCCTGTCCTGTCCTGAAGGACATTGATGGCAAATCGGGCTCTGCTCTCTCTCCCAGAGCTTTCCCCCTTTTCTAGGACCGATGAGAACGGCTTCTCCCCCTCCGACCTGCCCCTCAGTGCCCTACCTGCCAGGTCCGAGCCCAGTCCAAGTACTCGCTTTTGTTCCTGGTAAGTTTGCAGAAATCACTCCCCACGGTCTAGCGCACATACCATGCCTGGCACATGTTTAGTGTGGCGTGTAAGGCTGGGTACGGGTGTGAATAACCAGCCCCGGCCCCGTAGAGCCTCCCCCGCCCACCACTCCCAGTGCTTGCTGATGGCCCCTTGTCTGAGGAGTCATCTGGCAGAATCCCAGTCCAGGAGGGTTTACGTATGTTACACTCAAGTCCAGAGTACATGTAGTATGTTTAAATGAACGTCACAGTACCACAGCTACGGGCTGATGCAAACTATTTTTTATCAGCTGCAATCACACAGCCCGGGGTGCAGACGCGGGGGTGGGGTGGCGGGGGACGCCCTGTGTGGATGGATCATGGTTGAGGCTTCCCCCAGCTGAGATGATGGGCCACCAGGCACACCATGGGCAGTGTCCCCCTCACAGAGAAGGTGCTGAGGGACGCAGGAGCTCACTAGGCAGTGGAGCGCTGGTTGGGGTCCTGGCATTTCTCCAGCGCTGGCAGAGCTCAGAGTGTGGGAAAGGAGCTCCTCCGCTGATCCCAGCTTAGGTCGGCAGAGCGCGCGCGTGCCTGTGCGCCGCGCGCATGTGTGTGTGTGATTAAGAGCGTGAGTAGTGGCTGTGGACTGCTCCTTTGGGACTCCCGTGTGCCCTGCAGGGACTTAGCATGTGTTACGTTTAACCTAGAGAACTTTCAGCCCCTGGAAAGAGCACTTCTGTGAAGGTGACTGGCCGCCACTTGCTTTGTCCCTGCCCCGGGTCACCCCCGCCCCCCCTGCGGGCCACGGCACTCCATCACACTGAACCCCACGCTCCTCCCCACGGTCTTGCGTGCTGGGCCCTCAGCCAGGGTGCCCGTCCTGCCCTCGTCCCTGGGGTAGCTCCAGCTCCTCCCTCAGCCGAACCCAAAGTCCCTCCCTGAGAGCAAAGCCTCTCTGGCCAGGCTGGCTGGGGTCCAGAGTTCCTCCCCTCCATGGTAAAGTCCAGGCACAGGGCCGAAATGGTGGGTCTGTGTGTGTGTGTGTGTGTGTGTGTGTGTGTGTGTGTGTGTGTTTGTCCCCCACGGGGGCCTGTCTTACTATCCCGCTCTCCGGCCTCAGGGTGGGCACTACGGCGGGTGCTGCGGGCGTGGGCAGGGGCGACAGGCAGTGCGAGGGAGGCCAGGCTCTGGCCCCGGATCCAGCCCTGCGTGCCTAGAGGCCCCAAGGGGCAGAGGCCCCAGGCCCACTTGCGGCGCGGCTGCTGGAGCTGGCCTGGGAGGCCGCCAGTGACATCTAGTGGTCACAGCGTGCTGCACCCCCACAGGGTCTTCCAGGTGGGAGGCTGTCCTGTAAGGGGCGGGGCTCGGCTTCCCAGCCGCCCTCGGCCAGTGTCTGACTTCTGGACGGCTCCAGGACAGCAGCTCAGGGCAGAACGTGGTCTGGGGGCGAGGCCCAAGGCCCAGAGAGAGGCTGGGCGGCCCACAGTCAGTGAGCGCAGGGCTAGGATGGTTCCGGCGGCCCAGAGCTATCTGCTGCCTTCCTTCCGCTCTGGCTCCCTTGGTCCTGCCCAGCCTGGCCCACATGCCTCAGCCTCAGCTCCCTAAGACCTGTCAGGGGGAACTTGGGGTTCCCCCCTGGAACAGCCGCAGACCCACTTTCGTGCAGCTGCTGAGACGGCCAATGCCAGCCAGTGGATGAGGCGTGGGCAATGGGCCTCACGTAGCTACCAAGCACCTACTATGTGCCAGACGCCACAGAAGGCGGCCGGGGGTAGGGGCCGCCTGAAGAGCTGCCTCTTCTGTCCTGGGCTAGGCCTGCCTGAGCACAGAGCTGCCTGAGAGACCCCTCCTGGAAGGGGCAAGGGGCCCTGGTGACAGCTACAGGAGGTGGCATGGGCTGAGTGGGGTCCCCAGCAGCACAGCGGTGGGCCTGAGGACACCTGCCAGTGTCCCCCCCTTGCCCTGTCTGGTAGTCAGCACTCTCTCTTCCAAGGTCTTGGGAGATCCTGCGCCTGCGGAGTGTGGGCCTCACTGGTGCCCAGCAGCCGCTGCGGTGGTGGTGGGGGTGGCGGGGGGCTGGAGGCCACAGGGGGGCCCAGAACCATCACAACTCCAGGCTCTCAGCCCTCTGCCAGTGGCAGAGGGAGTGGGAGGGAGAGAAGCAGGCTTCCCGCTGAGCAGGGAGCCCCATGTGAGGCTCGGTCCCAGGACCCTGGGATCATGACCTGAGCGAAGGCAGCCGCTTAACGACTGAGCCACCCAGGTGCCCCATGCCTATCTTTTCGATGAGCCTCTTGTGCAACCCAAGGAGGGGTTGTGCTCTCCCCACAGCCCAGAGCCACCCCCAGCTGTCCAGGAGCATCTTGGGCCTTCTTCCCCTGGGCCGGCCATGCACGGCCCGCCTACCTGTGTGCGCAGTGAAAGCTCCCTCCGGGGCGCGCGCCGGGGATCCCGTTTGGGCCCGTTTCTGGGCATGATGGGGCCTTCCCTGACAGCTGGGGGTGACAGAGCTCATGTTTACGTTGATTAGTTTATATCAATGCAGGTACTGAATGCTTTCATGGATCAGGCGCTGTGCTGGGGCCTGGGGGCATGACCTGCCGGGGCGGCTGAGCAGGGCTCAGACCCCCATGAGACAGAGCAGGCAAATGAAGTTCAAGGAGGACGCTTGCTTCAGGCATGCCCCAGGCTGGCAGCCGGACACGTGGCGATTAGCTTAGGGAGTTCACGGCCTCAGCGGACCGATGTTGTCAGTTTGCTTAGGAGCGTTGCCAGGGCCCTGCGGGTACCTTGGCATTCACAGGCCTGTCCCCAGACCCCGCCCCCCAACACAGACATTGCACTTGTTTTCTGGTGACACAATCACATGTGTTGTGGTTTGCGAGAGGGGACCCAAGCCCACCGCCGTCTGGTGTTCTCTCAGCCCGTGTTCATTCTTTCTGCTCGTCACAGAACCCAGTCGTTTCCCGCTAACCTTCCCCCCAATTATGGCAATCGTCGTCTGATTGCATGCTCTGAAGACACGATTACATTTTCTCATGCTAACTGTGTAATGAAGACAAGCGATTGTATGGGAAAAATTACGAACTTTCCAGGTTCCAAATACGATTTGAAGGCCCAGCAAGGTGCCCCATCGTCCCCCGTGGGGAAGGCAATGGGAGCTCCAGGCACAGGGGCAGGGGTCAAGTGGCGATCATCTTTCTCAGTTTCCTGGGACACCCCCAATTCTGCCGCTTCTGTCCTCATGGCCTGTTAGGAACATGGGGCTCTCTAGACCAGGGAGCCAGGTTTGAAAAGCATGATCAGCAGCTGTGGCCCTCAAAACCCCTGTCACAGGGGCACCAAGTAGCCTTGGCGAGATGGAGCCTGAGATGGGGCTCTCACATGCTTCTAGAAGCCAGGCCCTTCCCCAGCCCTGACAGTCCTGGGCAGCACCCCACTGGGTAGATGGTCTGAGAAGGAGAGCCTAGAGGTGGATGGCTTGTTCTTACTTCCCTCCATGCTCGGAACTCTGCTTCCTGCCACTTTCTTCAGAAGGACCCAGAGCCAGGAGAGAGATTACAGGCCATCTCACCTTCCTTTGTATCCTGCCGAAGACAACTCAAACTTGGCCCCCTCCAGGAAGCCTTCTTGGATTACCTCTGCTCTGCGCATCTCACATGGTATGTCCCGAATACCGTCCATCCCATGGTTTATCCACCACAGAGTCCTCCCCTCCGGAGGCTGGGAACTTCCAGTTGTCCAGGGAGAAGCCTCATCCACTGCTGCTCTCTCTGAGCAGACCCCTGACATCGTGGAGTCCACGGGGAGCCCACACGCTATATGCACATTTGCAAATTCTCTCTTATTTCAAATGCACCAAGGGAGTTGACTATTTAAAGAATACGATAGAAGATCCTTTGGTAAAGATTAGAATCACTTTCTGATTTATTTTTTGTGTAATTTTGGATTTTCATCTCTCTAGGGGAAGAGGGAGGGGCAAGGGAGAGGCTGCAGGCAGGTTTTTATCTTTCCACAGCTTGTCATACTGGGTCCTGCATCCTCCTGCCTAGCTCAGCAGGTTTAAATTTTATCTTCATTCAACAGACGTGTATTTGAAGCCTTCTCCGTACTGGGCTCTGTGTTGGTGGTAGGGGTTTCAAGGACTGGTTAAGACTCCCTCCCTCCAATGGTCGATGGTCGGTGAGGGAGACAAAGACATATGCTAGGTGCGTGCTCCAGGGCATTAACAGATGCACAGAGGGAGGGTGGGACTGCCCCTCCCCAGCCTGGGGAAAGCAGAGAAAGCTTCACGGAGGAGGTGGTTTTTAACCAGCCTCGGAGACTTCACAAGGGACAAGGAAGTAGAGGGAATGGCCGGAGGTTGGCTGGCGTGGAGGATGCAGTGTGGGGAAGCAACGAGGTTCGGGAGGCAAGCGGGGCAGGGCCATGGTGCCCTTGGGTGCCGGGCTAAGGAGGCTGATTTTGGTTCCAAAGGCTAAAAGGATTAAACTGGGTGGTGTTAATGCAGAGGAGGGACTTGGCCTCACTTTTATTTAGGAAGACTCCCTTGGCTGCGGTGTGAATGGACCCAAGGGGGTGGGACTGGACAGAGATCAGCTATGAATCCTGAGCCACAGGCTGGAGGAAGGTGAGAGCCTGGGTTGGCTTGGGGTCAGCGGAGATGCAGACAAAGGGTGGATTTTGGAGACATTTCTGAAGAAGAATCGAAAGAATGAGAGAAGGCTCGTTTGGTAAGGGGGAGGAGGAGGAGGGGACTGGGGCAGCACTCTGGTTGGTGGGAAAGGGCAAGATGTCAGGGGCTTCCTGACCGGTGGGCTTGGTTTCCCTATGGACTAGAATTTGGGTCGATGCCGTGAGTGAGAACCTGGCCGGAGGCTACCAGGGCCTGAAGAGAGGGGTGGTGGTTGGAGTGACCCTGGGCAGGGGATCCGGGCTGGGTGCTGTGCCAGGGCAAGGTCTGAAAAGTCCAAGGGTGTTGGCAGCCTGGAGGAGGTGGTTTTGAACCAGCGTTCAAGTGTCGCCCAGGCTGGAGGGAGGAGACAGGAGAAGGGAGCCGAGCATAGCCGTGGAGCACGGAGACGGGGGAGAGTTGGGGAGCCGCGAGGGGCTCCTGGGTGAAACCCCCCTACCGGTGGGGAAGTCAGCCAGGCTTTCTTCACACTCGCTCATTTCTAAAATGCATCATGATACATTAAGCCTCGCAGGCTTAAATGTGCCAGTATATAGAAAGGGCTTGACCCAGGAGACCTTTAACAAGTGGGACAGAAAACTGAACCCAGCAGAAGGAGCTGACGGGCAGAGGCAGAGGCCCCACGCGTGTTCCCTATTCGCTGCGGAGCCCGGGTGTCTCCGAGTGCCCAGCGCCCCGGACACCCTGAGCAAATGGTTCAGGAGGCCACACGCGCTAACAGTGAAGACACGCCTCTGCTGCTGCTCGCCGTGTGGGTGAACCGAGCTCCATGGTCCGTCCTCTGCAAACGGAGAACATTGCAGTAGTGCCTCTGAGGTGGTGAGGAGTCGGCAGGGCAGGGCCCGGGCAGCAGACACGACGGGGGAACCTGCTCCATCCTCTCTGCACTCCTGCTCCCCAAACCTGAGGCCTCCCACTTGCCAACGCCTGCAAATCTCTGCCCACTGGTTTTCTCTGGTCACAGAAGCATGCTCTGCACCTGTGCAGGCCACACAGCCAAGAGGTTAGCACCCCCACTAGCCAAGGGCGGGAGCCCAAGCACACAGATCTAGTGTCTTTGCTCCTCAGGTGGTACAACTCAGGGGTCTACTACGAACCTAACCTTCCGGGGCATGCGGCAGGATTGCAGCCTCCCTGGTTACTCACGAGGGCCACCTGCTCATTTCTGCAGTTTGGCTTCCCTCGCTGCCTTGTCTCACCTCCTCACCTCCTACTGCCGCTTCCTGGGGTCACCCCCCCAACTCAGCAGGTGCCCCGGAATCCCTGTCCCGGGTCTGCTTCTGGGAACCCAATCCGAGAGAGCGTGTCAAGTGCTTGCCAGAAAGAAAACACTTGATAAATAAATGTTAGCCACTAGATTGAAAGCTTCATGAGGGCAGAAAGTATCCACCGTGATCCCATCTCTCCTTGGGGACGGGTCCTGGCAAAGAAGGCACCCAATACGTATGTGTTGAATGAGTCAACGAGGACGTATTTCCTTCTGCTACCCTCTCCTTTTGGACCCTCCTGCTCCTTAACCTACTCTCCTTTCTCCCTTTATGGAGGAAGGATGTCCTGTGCCCAAAATGTCCCTCTGATTTCCCTAGAGTCGGCTCTCAAAATGAGCTCTCCCGCAGCATTGTGACATCACAGAGCATTAGCCAATGGCTGCCCATGGGGGGCTGGCCCCTGGCTTCCTGGGACCACCGCCCTCCAGGGATAGGGAGAAGCCACCTTCTCCTGCATTGGCCCTTAACCTCAGGGCAGCGGCGAAGCATGGATCCCTCCTGATTCTCTTCTTGGCCTGATGATTCTCACAGTCAAGCTGCTCCTGGGCCGGAGATGCAGCCTGAAGGTGTCAGGGCGAGAGAGAGTGTGGCCATGCTGAAGAAGCTGGTGTCAGAGCGACTGCAGGTGCCCGAGGAGCAGCAGTACCTGCTCTTCCGAGGCCAGCGTCTGGCTGATGACAAGTGTCTCCGACTACTGCATCGGGCCCAATGCCTCCATCAATGTCATCATGCGGCCCTTGGCGAAGACAGAGGCTGCGGAGGCCGGCCAGCCCCAGCCGTTGTGGCACCGTCTGGGCCTGGTCCTAGCCAAACACTTTGCGCCCCACGACACCAAGGCAGTGCTGCAGCTGCTGAGGCAGGAGCACCAGGAGCGCCTGCAGAGGATAAGCCTGGGGGCCCTGGAGCAGCTGGTGCAGGACCTCCTGATAGAGGTGCCCTTAGTGGAGCCCACGGGGGCGGAGGGGCCTGAGGCTGAGACCTCGGAGCCCCAAGACGAGGAAGAGGGGGAAGAGGAGGAAGAGGAGGAGGGGAAGGCTGATCAGTAAACTGGCCTATCCTACTTTGAGTTTGCATGCTCAACTTCGCCTGGCCTCATCCTTCTCTGGCCCCTGGTGACTCCCACTCGCTCCTGTGGGGGCAGGTGCATCCTTACCCCTTTTTGAAACTTCAGAGCAGCCGGAAGGATTGTGGACCCGTCTGTCCTCTCTTGGGCCTCTGGTATCCCCTCTGAAACATAGTGCGATTGCACCCCATTACCATCCTTGAAGGGGTTTTGGTCACCTCGCGGATGGTCCAAAAGGGGTAGTCAAAGGCAGCTTCACCCCCCTGGGCTGGACACCCCCACCCGGGCTGGACAGCCCCTCCTGGGCAACCTCCCAGGCTGTCAGCAAACCTTCTGCCCAGAGTCTCTGTGGCTTTAGACAGACCCTCTTCCTCCTTTGGGACAGTGAGACAGATAATATGAGTTCATTTCTGTCCGTCCCTGGGCCATGCCACCTACCCTCGAGATGTCTGACAGCCAAGAGACGAGGAATGGCGGGCAGCTGCCCCTTGACCTCTGCGTGAGGCTGTCCCCGCTGTCTGCTTGTGCTTGCACAGCTCAAGCGGCAGGGCTCGGAGAGGCAGGGGTGGGAGGAGAGCCCCTACTGTGCCTCAGGCCTGGATTCTTAGGGAGACACACACAGACCAAAAATAGCCGGAGACTGAAGCTTGGGGCAGGAAAGGTGGTTTGCACACTTCCACCCTGTGGTCTGTGTGACAGATCCCTGCTTCACCCCCTGCCCCAAGTCTAGTCCATTGGCAGGTGTCCCTGAGCCCCCCTTCCCTGCCCAGCATCGCCCAGGCTCCCCGGGACCAAGAATGGTACCAGTCGGCATCCCTGCCCCCACGGAGCTTGTGGCCTGGATGGAGAGACAGGGCAGAAATGTGACAAGTAAGGCAGCGACAGAAAACAGTGTAGCCCATGTGATTAGATAGATGCCCAGGCGAAGCCGCCACCTCGCAGGGCGCCCGGCTCCCTGTCGCAGGCCACAGGGATGCCAGGCTTTTCCTCTGTTCTGGTGGAGAGAGTGGTCCTTCCCAGGGCTGAGGAACCCGCACCCTGTGTGTGGGGGGCAGGGAGCTCCCTAAGAGCCTGTCCTCCCAAGTCCCTGAGGTGCTGTTACTACAGTCACCCTGTCCTGTGATGGAGACGGAGGGGGGATGAAGGGCGAGGTCCTGAAAGGTACATGCAGGGCCCGCTTCCCTGGAAGCCTTCTGTCCTTGGCCTGGGGGCCCTGCTGCTGATTCGAGTCCTAGTTCAGCCATGGGCTTGTTGTGTGACTTTGGCTAACTTACTCTGCCTGTCTCATGCTTGTGACTTCCCCTGTTAGAGGGACATCACTCATCAGTTCAGCCTTGAACCACATGGGTCTGCCTGTGTGGGTCCACTTCTAGGTGGACATTTTTCGATAAATACAGTAGAGCACTGTAAATGCATTTTCTCTTCCTCGGGATTTTCTTAACATTTTCTTTCCTCTCACGTTACTGCACGAATAAGGTATAATATACATAACATACAAAATATGGGTTATCGACTGTTTGTGTTATCAGCACGGCTTCCGGTCAACATTCGCCTGTTAGTAGTTAAGTAAGTTTTGGGGGAGTCAAAAGTTTTATGTGGATTTTTTGACCATGTGGGGCCGGGTAGGGGGGGGGGGTCGGTACCCCTAAACCCTGTGTTGTCTAAGGGTTAATTGTCTCATGATGCCAGGCGCTGTCTCAGCCCCTGTGTGAGGGCGAGGGGGGAGAGGGACCCCCCACGTAAAACGAGCGTGGGCGGGTGAGCATGAGTTAACCCGAGTGTTCACGTTGTATTCATCAGCCCGTGATTACCAGCCAGGCAATGCTAACAGCATCTATTTCCCCCCGCCAGATGTTTGTGAGGGTTATAGTCATGAAGACTGCACAATCCACAGTGACATCTTCTGAGGGGGCAGTGGCATGGCCGGGAGAGCCCCCGAAACCAGGTCTCTGGCTCCGTGAGCCTGCTTTGTAGCAGAGAGACCCTCATTCGGCCAATGAGCATCTCCTCCACCGATGCCCCAGCCTCTGCCCCACCGGCCAAGAGGAGAGGGAAGTCGGGTTTCTGAGGGTGTGAGCTATGTCACGTGTGACCTCTCCCTGGGGGCACTGAGGGGAGACTCAGCATGGGGTGGCTGCCACCAGCCTGCTCCTTGGTTCCTCTCCGGTTCCGCTCCCGCTCCCAGGCGGGTCCTCCATCCTCCATCCTCCACAGAAGAGACTTCCTGAAGGTTCTGGGAGTGTGTTTGTGCTGGGGCTGTGCCATTTGCCAAGGGGGACGAGCCTATTATCTTTACATTAGGGGAACAAATGGCCCATTTCCCAAGAAATCTGTGGGCGATAAAAATAAGTGAGCCGTTTTATTCCTTTTGCTGAGAGAAACTGGCATGAAGGACGGGGAAGCCCTTGTCTTCTCTCTAGTTAGTGGGGTGTCGGGGCTGGTTGAGGGCACCACCTCCACTGCTTCTGTCCCCAGCACTGCAGGGTGGGTGACTCCAGTCCCAAGGGAGCGGAAGGAAAGGTGTTCTGCCCTTCCATGCCTTGGTTGCCCCCAGTGGCTGACTCCACCCTTCCCAAGCTCCCCGCCTCTGCCCACCAGAGCTAAGCACAGGTAAGGATGCACGGGCACTGTCACTCGGAACTTCAGGAGAACTTGCTTCCCTTCATTACCTCTCCCTGGGATGTTTCACTCAATGCCAGGTTCTTCAGCGCTGGTAGGTTTTGTCCTTTGGTGGAAGAACTTACAGGTATCAGGGCGCAGCAGGTGCTGCGTTAGGAGGTGGGGGGGGGGGGGGGGGGGTAGACACTCCAGAAATAGGTGAGAACCCTTTCCCCAGCTCTCGGGCTGCCTGCCATGGAGATCCTTCCCTGGGCCCAATGTCACCTTATTTCAAATTTAGACCTGTACTGGCGAACCAGCTGAAGGCTCCCTGTTCCCCTCTCTGCTTTCACCCGGTGAGGGATGGTGGTCACGTGGAAGGTGCTCTTTCTCAACTGCAGCCTTGGGCATGTAGCTCTGCCGCTTCAGTCCCCACAGCGTCTCTCTCCCACCATGATAGGACACACAGGTCCCCAAGGGTACCCACTTTGCTCAGGTAGGAAGCATCTCCGGACAGCCAGCTTTGTGTTTCTATCCACAGAGAAATCTGGCTTCTCCTGGTTCCTTCACGCATCACCTGCAGGCCAACACTCTCAGTCAGTCCCCTGGCTCCCAGCAAAATGGTCTTTCTGCTGGAAACAGGCACAGCATCCTTGTTCCTGTGTTATTTTATCAGTCCTTTATTCTTCGATCAATAAACACCCACTGGTGGTAGATGGTGGCCCTACTATGTGCCAGGCATTCTGCTAGTGATTTAGGCTGATAGAGGAAGGGTCCCGCCTTTCTGAGAAGGCAGGAGGAAGCGCGCCCCCTTGCATCCTGTGCTGCATGGTACAGCAGGGAGCTGGAGAAGCCCCTCCGGTCCTGCGAGGGCCCATGCTTGAGCTGCGGTGATGTGTTGGTAGCTGGGGGACATCGCTGTTACCCCAAGTCCTAAATGATGGGGCAGGGAATGGTCTTTCAGGATGGAAATTCTTGTAGATGTTGGAGAAAGTGGGGGACTTAACAATGTTCCAGGGCCTACAGAGACCCCGATGCCTGATTTGATTAGAAGCAAGTCACGGGTCCCGCCCACATTCTTGGGAAAGAGATCTCACAAAGGCACGGACACGGGGAGATAGAGATCGTGGAGGGCCACCTAGTAGCCTGTCCCCCACAGTGGATGTTGTGTTGTATAGGTTTGCTATATGAATGAAATCATTGATAATAAATCCACTAAAGGCTTAGTTTCAGCCCAGGAGCTGTGGTTGCCTCAGCCCAACCTCAGGGAGACTCCAAGGAGGAGGGAGCATATGGGCTGGCGAAGGATAGGAAAGGAGGGCAGTCGAAGGAGATGTGAGGGACTTTTCTTCATGTCACACCTGGAGAACTGTCACTTGGTTTAGCACACCCAGCTTCTGATCTTGCTAGGTGCCTCATGACACCCAGAGCCACACAGACACACCCAAGGTGCACAACTATAAACACAGACAGCCCCTATACCTCAGACCCGTAAGGTGGCCTCTACAGGGGCAGAGCCAGGTTTGCAGAGGGAGCTGGAGGCTCTGTGCCACTTGCAGTTTAGGGTCCAGACCTGCTGGAGCTTAGGCTGCTGGAGCCCAGCAGGCTCGGCCCCACCCAGGCAGCCCAGCCAAAAGATCCCACGCAGCAAATTCAAGGACCGAAAAGGAAGACTTTGCCGAGCCAAGTCCAGGAACTGCTAGGGCTGCTGGAAGAGGCGGCGTGGACTAACTTTGCTGTGTCCAAGTGATGCCTCATGTAGCCCGGACAGGGGTGTTCAAAGGACACACAGGGACATGGAGCTGGACATGTGGGGGCACACGTTTGGGTACTGGGCTTTGCAGGGGTACCTGTACCTACGTGTGCATCAGCCCGTGTATGTTGGAGAACAGAGACCCCCTTCCCTTCTCTGCTTGCCTTTCAGCTCCCTGCCCCAGCATGGACGGCTCTCCGCGTGCTCTGAGCTGGGTGTGGGTGACTGCCAGCCTGTGGCAGGGGAATGGCCAGAGGGCAGGCTGCCCTGGGGGAGGTCATGCTGCTGAGCCAGGGGCTGCTCCAGCAGCCAGCTGAGGTGAGAACAGCTGCAAGGCCAGGTGTGGGGCTCCTTGGGAGCCGATGGCGTTCTGGCCGGCTGCCTCGCCCCACTCCTCCCCGCTTGGGGCACCTTCCTCCTCTCCCTGTCCTTTCTGGGTTTCTTCCTATACCTCTCCCCTACCCTTTCCTATTCTCTTTGACTACATTTGGGGCCTAGTCGACTGCATTGCATGGACATCTGGGCACTTTCTTTTAGTGTGCTCTCTCTCTCTCTGTTCCTTATGTCTCTGCACCCATTCTCTGCCCACCTTCCTTTCCTTCTCATCCCATCCAGTCATCCCTAGTTGTCTTACTGAATGCCACCACCACCAGCTCCTCTCCTTGTCTTCCCGTCTTTTTTTTTTTTAAAGATTTTTATTTATTTATTTGAGAGAGAGAGAATGAGAGGAGAGAGCAAACACAAGCAGGCGGAGGGGCAGAGGGAGAGGGGGAGAAACAGACTCACTGCTGAGCAGGGAGCCCGATGCGAGGCTCGATCCCAAGACCCTGGGCTCATGACCCGAGCCAATAGGTGCTTAACCGACTGAGCCACCCAGGCGCCCCTTCCCCGTGTCTTCTTTCTCCGGTGTGTTTACCCAGACTCACCCAGTGTGCAGGTGTGGACAGGGACCCAGAACCTACCATCTTTGAATATGTCCTGACCCTGCACCCCACCTGCCCACATCTGCAGTACTAATTCACTAATTCACGGGCACATCTACCCAGCCCCGTGCTCAAGTGCAATGGCAAATGGCCTCATTGCACGCATGCACCTGTTTGCTGATCTAGAGCCCCGGACAAACACGCCCCGAGAGAGGGCACAGATGCCTGCACACACACGGGGTTGCCCCAGACAGCTTTGCTTGCAGATGGCCATGCGGCCAGGGAGGTGGGACTGCTGTGGCAGGCGCACGTGCAGGCTCAGCCATGGCGGGGAAGCTGCTTCTTCCAGTCACAGCGGCTAGCAGTCTGGGTGCTGGGTCCCTGCACTTGCACGGCTCTGGGCACCCTCATTCTCTTGGCTCATTTCCTGCGGGCCTTTCTGGCTCCTCCCTGGGTGGCTTCTTGGCCCCCAATCCCCTCCGGAAGGACTGTAACCCAAGGAGCCAGCAGGAGGACCAAGCCCCCGGGGACGGCTCCTACCCACCCGCCCTCTGCCGTCTCCGACAGCATTTCGCATCAGAGTGATTTAAGGGCTCCTTGGCAGCCTTTAGCGGCTCCCTCTGCCCTGGTAGAAGGGTGATAAATCTGAGGTAACTACTGTTGGCCGCCTGGCCGTAAACCCATCACAGCCCACAGCAGTGGGGCCAGGCCTGTCCACGGAGGCCCTGTGGAGTTGGCCTTGTCAGCCAGCTGCCCTTGGAGAAGCCCCAGGGCACCCGCACCGGGCCGTTATTTATGAGCTCAGACCCTGGGATCAAAGCTGCTGTCCATCGGAGACGGCAGGGGAGAGGCCCTTGGAGCCCCCCACTGGCTCCTCTTCTCATACAGACTACTTAAACTTGACCGATAATGCATTGGAGAGAGCCTCAGTGCTCCCAGGGTCCCCTTGAGCCCCTTCCACTTCATTGCCGCGACCAGCACCAAGTGCACCCCTTTCCACACACAGGCTGGAACAGGGACTCTGGAGGGGCTTTGGTGACAGAGTTGCGGTAGCCCGGGTGTCTGCCTTTCCTGACCTCTTGCCACCCCCTTTCTCCAGCACAGTCCGTCCGGCGGGGAAGGAGAAAAGCATGGGGTGCTCAGACCCCAGGACCCTGTCTAAGCAGCCCCAGAGCGGACATCACGGGGCAGAGACATTTGGGGAGATGCATGTTGATCTTAAGCAAAGTGAGGAGTCTTTCTCCAGACTCTACATCGTTCTGTGTTGCTTTATTTCCTGAGGCCGTCTTCACCCCAGACCATCCCTCATCTGGGCTGGGACTATGGCAGCCCGTGAGGCGAGGGAGGCAGGATGGATGGTGAGGGACAATAGAGAACCTGGAATCTGAAGACTTGGGGCTGAGTCTTGAGATACTCTCTAGCTGTGGGAGTTTGGGTTGGTCGCTTGGTCTGCGCCTCAGTGCGCTCCTCTGTTCAGTGGGGGATAAGAATGCCCCTCCTTGCGGGGGAGGTAAGAGCACCCATGACATGATATATGTGAACATGGTTTTTGTTTTTGGTTTTTTTTGAGAGAGAGAGAGCAGGGAGGAGCAGAGGGAGAGGGAGAAGGAGAATCTCAAGCAGACTCCCTGCAGCGTGGAGCCCGATGTGAGGCTCGATCCCACGACCCCGAAATCACAACCTGAACCAAAACCAAGAGTCAGATGCTCAACCAAGTGAGCCACCCAGGCGCCCTGTGAAAGTGTTTTGTCGACTCTAAAGTGCCGTTCAGAACTAAGGCTTATTCTTATTCATCCCTCACCCTCTGTAGTCAGCAGAATGTTCTCTAGCCAGTTTGCACCTAAAGGGATTTATTACAGGGAGGGGGATGGCTTACAGGATCCCTGGGAGGACCAGGAGCTGCAGCCAGGAGGGACACAGAGACTGCCACCCCACCCGCTACTTGGTTCCTCA
This sequence comes from Zalophus californianus, assembly GCF_009762305.2. Taxonomy (NCBI): domain Eukaryota; kingdom Metazoa; phylum Chordata; class Mammalia; order Carnivora; family Otariidae; genus Zalophus; species Zalophus californianus. Next base: position 92,606,828 of record NC_045598.1, read on the forward strand.
GGTTACAGGGACAAGAGCCCAGAGTCCCACCACAAGTGCCCCAGGGGACTCAGACACCCACAGCACCACCGTGAAGGTCGCCTCTCTCCTGGCTCACTGCCACCTCTAAGGCGCATGTGGGGGCATCTGCTTGGGAGAAGCTAGGTGGTGATGACACCTTAGATGAAAGACTCTTGGGAATGTAGATTTTAACTTTCCAACAATCAAGGGGGTTGGTCTGTGGGAAAGTCTGTGGAACAAACCACCCAATTTCTTCAACAGGGGGGGGAAAAAGACAAAGAGGGAGAGAAATCCATAGATTAAAAGAAACTTAAGGTGTAGCAACTAATTGCAAAGGCCAGTTATTTGGATCTTGTTTTGAGCAAACTGTTAAAAAAAAAAAGGACAAGACAATGGGGACATTGGGACATCGACTGGATATTTGATGGTATTAAGGAATTGTGTTATGTATTTTTTCAATGTGGAGAATAGCATTGTGGTTAACACTTTCCAAAGTCACCTTTTTGAGAAGCACACTGAAATGCTTCTGAAATGTTTTATAAGATCTGCTTCAGAACAATCCAGTGAATTGGGACAGAGGAAGTTTCGCTTCAGCAGCTGCTCAGTTGCCAAAGCCTTGCATCCCACGGGCACCTTCCTGTGGAGACCTCAGGTGATGGCGGCAGCCGTTGCATGACAACGTGCCCCCACCCCCCCACCGAAGCCCCATCTTCTGATGTTAACCAGCACTCCGCTGTCTGGAAATGCAACTCATTCAGAAAACTAGTCCCAGATTCTCATTTCCTTGAGTGTTTCTTGCTTGGAATCTCTTCCGATACCAATCTGGGACAACAGATCCCACTCTGGCTGATTTAAGCAGAAAGGAATTTATTAGAGGAAATTAGGTAGTTTATAGAACCTTGGAGAAATCCAAGACATTACAAAGCCAGGAGGAACACCCGAGCATCCCCACAGGACTGATCTGGAGGAAAGGCACTGCTCTGCTGCCTGCTGCCCAGGGACAAGGCATGGGAAACCTCCCACAGCCGACCCAGGACTCTTCCTTCTTTCTTTCTCTTCCTTCCTTCTTTTCCTTCTTTTCTTTCTTTCTTTTCCTTCTTTTCTTTTTTCTTTCCTTCCTTCCTTCCTCCCTCCCTCCTTTCTTTCTTTCTTTCTTTCCTTTTCTTTCTTTCTTTCTTTCTTTTTCTTTCTTTCTTTCTTTCTTTCTTTCTTTCTTTCTTTCTTTCTTTCTTTCTTTCTTTCTTTCTTCTTTCTTTCTTTCTTTCTTTCTTTCTTTCTCTTTCCTTCCTTCTTCCTTCCTTCCTTCCTTCCTTCCTTCCTTCCTTCCTTCCTTCCTTCCTTCCTTTCTTTCTTCCTCTCTCTTCTTTCTTTCTTTTCTTCCTTTCTTCCTTTCTTCCTTTCTTTTTCCTTTGAGTATAGTTGACACACAACGTTACATTAGTTTCAGGTGTACAAGTTAGCGATTTGACGATTGCTTAGTGATTTATACACATTCACCACAAGTGTTGCTGCCATCTGTCCCGTTACAACACTATTACAAGATAATTGACTGTTTTCCTATGCTGTGCCTTTTCCTTCCATGACTTATTCCTTCCATAACTGGAAGCCTGGATCTCTCACTCCCCTTCACCCATTTTGCCCATCCCTCCAGCCCCCTTCCCTCTGGCAACCATTAGTTTGTTCTCTGTATTTTTAGGTCTGATTCTGCTGTTTATTTTATTCATTTGTTTTTGTTCTTGTGTTTTTTTTTTTTTAAGATTCCATTTGTGAGTGGAATCATATGGCATTTGTCTTTCTCAGTCTGACTTATTTCACTTAGCATAATACCCTCTAGGTCATTCCATGTTGCCTCAAATGGCATCGAGCTCATCTTGTATTATGGCTGTGTAATAGTCCATTGTATATATACCACATTTTCTTTATCCATTCCTCAATCGATGGACACTTGGGCTGCTTCCATATTTTGGCTATTGTAAATAGTGCTGCAATCAACATAAGGGTGCATGTATGTTTTCCAATTAGTGTTTCCATTTTGACTCAGGAGACTTAATCTCATTTAGCCCAGCTGCTGCCTCCCTTTTTTTCTACCTCCACTCCTCTTCCCCATCTCATCCAGGGATTTTCCTGGCGGAACTCAGTCACACGTGGGCCCTTGCTGCAAAGAAGTCTGGGAAAGCAAACACTCTGTCTCTCTCTCTCCCCCTCTGTCTCTGTGTCTAAGAGAGCTTCTTGCTTTGTCCCTAGCTCCCAGCACAGTGACCTGATCTTGGCACTGGACTGTCTTTTTGTTTCCTGCCAAGGTTGAGATTATCAAGCCCAGGCATGTTCTGCCCCTTGCCCTTAATGCAAACACGTGCAGAGTTTAGAGTTTACAAAGAGTTATCACATGCTTTTTCTCTTTTGATCCTCTCAAGAAGCCTGAAAGGTTGAGATTACCATCCCCATCTTATATTTGAGGAGATCGAAACTCCCAAAGCCACGGAGCTGGTATACAGCAGAGCCAGTATCTGGATCCTTAACTCCCCTACTCCCCACCCACCAGGTGAGATAATTTATTGCAACTTTGGTTTGGGACTTGATTTTGTTTATGTAACTAACTGTCCTTCCTCCATCCCAAGACCACAGGCAGGCTTTAGTGCAAGCTCGCCTGACACCAGATTTCGGTGGGAGACGGCACAGAGCTGTGCTTAGAGCATCGGCCCTGGAGTGGGAATGCTGAGGGCTGCTTGTGAGCTGGGCTCACCTCGGCTCTCTTACTTCAGCCCTGTTTCCTCATCTGAAAGAGTGACGCTAACAATAGCATCTACCTTAGAGACCTATTAACAGGATGAAATGAATGAACACAATTGAAGTGCTTGGAATACAGTAAATATTCAATAAGTTTGGTTATTGTTCAGGATGATCATTGATCCTATTTGGGGGAGGGGAGGGCCAGAAGCATCAGCTGTCAGGCACCTGGAAGACCACTGTCACCCTTTCCTGGCTTTTGTTTTGTAAAATTCCTGGCTCACTGAGGGGATTGTGGTGGATTGTCTTTGTAGGAGGAGGCAATGGAGGGAAGTTTGAAGGAAAACAGGCTAAAAGGGATGGGTAGGATGGTCCCAAGGTTGGGGCATGTACAGGCTTCCCTGTGGTGCTCCAGAGAGGGGCAGGGCCTGAGGATAAGGGTTGCGGGATGCCCCGAGAAGGTTTGACTCTCAGCAGAGACCGTTGCCCCAAATTGGCCCAGAAACAGAGGACCCACTCCCATTCAGGAACCATAAGAACCGGTCAGTGAGCATATCCGTGTGGACAGAGGGCACAAAGACCAGGGGGCCCTTCCCTGAGTGTTCTGTAATGTGGGAGACCCCAGAGACTTTGCTTACCTCTGATGGAGAGGTGGGCAAGGAAGTCCCTATAAGAGCTAATAGAATTTTGCTCTGGACTGGGAGGATGGAAGCCTGGAGAAGATTAAATTTAATTTAATCTTTAGAAGAAAGATTACGGGGGGGGGCACCTGGGTGGCTCACTTGGTTAAGCGTCTGCCTTTGGCTCGGGTCATGATCCTGGGGTCCTGGGATTGAGCCCCACATCTGGCTCCCTGCTCAGCGGGGAGCCTACTTCTCTCTCTGCTGCTCCCCCTGCTTGTGCTCTCTCTCTGTCAAATAAATAAATACAATCTTAAAAGAAGAAGAAGAGAAGAAGAAGAAGAAGAAGAAGAAGAAGAAGAAGAAGAAGAAGATTATGTGACCTAAGAAAGAAATATGACCTTTTTAACACCAAGTTTGGGAGAATGAAATCCTTTATTCACACAACACCTTATCTTGTTTCATCCAGAATGGGCTCCGGCAAAACCAAAATGTAAGCAAAGATTGTCTTGAGGACCGGGGTGTATTCCTTTCATCTTTCCTAAAATGTATCCGAAAACTCTCTATCAAACTCACTCTCTGGTGAGGACATGAATGAGTCAGGTCAAGACAGGTTCAAGCTCCAGCTCTGTCACTTAACTAGCTGGGTGTGAGGTGGCGTGAGTCACCAGTAAAATGAAATAATTAAACTCCCTTCAGAGAGCTGTCAAGAGGATTATGCAAGACAATGGAATACAAATGTGCTTTGTAGCCTGGGCCAACATGTCAGCATGTGAGGTGTGACGATTGTGTCTTTATGCAGATTTACGCCCATGGGCTGTGTGACGCTTTGTGGTGGCCTGGCTTGGCTGGGCCAAATTACCGTCCCCAGAATTCCATTTCTACCACGCTTCCAGGGTGCTCTCTGAGAGACGGAGCCCGTAAGGGGCCAGCAAGCAGCCCTTTGGTTGCATCCACGGTCCTTCTCCCAGTTATTTGAACCCACATCCAGGTGCGGCTGCTTCAAAGGGATTTTGCACCTGTGATGAAAGCCCCTCCCTAATCAGCTGACTTTAAATTATGGATTTATCCTGGGTGGGCCCGACTCAATCAGTTGGAAGCTCTTTAAGAGAAGGCTTAGGCCTGCCCTGGGAGCAGCTCGGGTGTGGCCAATAGCTTTCACGGGAGCCTGAGGGTTTCCAGCTGTCCAGGGTCTTCCCCTCCCGCCTGCCTGCCCCATGGCCCTCGGATCGGCTTAGCCAGCCCCACACTCACGTAGCCAGTCCCTGGGAATTGTGCGTGTAGATCTCCTCCTACTGGTTCTGCTTCCTTGGTGGAACCACGTCTGATACCAGGTGCTTCTGTCGGCACACAGCGTGGCAGGAGGCATCAGCGAACAAGAAGGGACGTGTTTGGGGACGAGGCCCCTGTGGAAGCCCCTGCAGTGGTACCAGAGGGTCGTGCGGGTGTGATGTGGGAAACAAAGGCAGAAGAAAAATGATTAAATTTCCTTATTACCTACAGCCCATGGACAAGTCTTGAAATAGGCAGAGTGACACTCCTCTAGGGACTCAGCTGCCTCCATGTTGGTACTTTGCTAAGGGCAAATGGCCATCCTAGCCTGACCCCCAGGACCCTGTGAGTCTACTTCGACATAGAAAAATTCCTTTGGAAACTTCCTTTATCTCCACCCCCTACAAGATACATGTTGGCAATCATCCCCCAAGCATATCTGAAGGGTCTCATGACTGAGTTTTTACTAAGCAGTAATAAATGACCTTTTCCTGTGTTTTAATAAAACCACTTTTTTTGCACCAAAGACGTCTCAAGAATTCTTTCTTGGCCATCAACTCTGAACCCCATCTTTCTTACATCAGATGTGGTAGGCGAGGTCTGCTTGTCTGCACGGCTGCAATGTTTGTGAAACTCCCGCCATCCTCTGGGTCAGCAATAAATGCTGGGTCACATCTGGACATTTAAACGGTGAGTGGGATGGGCATTGTTATCCCCACTTCCCAGATGAAGAGTCAGGAGACTCCGAGAACTCTAGTGATGACTCACTCAGTAAGCAGCAGGAGCGAGACCTGGCTGACCCTGAGGGCCCTCCCAGCCCCAGGTGCACGGCCTGTCTCCGTGCAGCTCCTTTGTGGCCAGTGCTAAGGGTGGGAATTTGATGGTGAGCAGACAGACCCTTCCCTGCCCTCGTGGAGCTCCTAGTTGAGGGCGCCTCTCTGGGGTGTATGGCTGGGTGGGGGCTAATGCTAGACCTTTGGAGAGCTGTGATCTGGACTTGGCATTCCCGGCTGGGCCCGGCTGCCCTGAGCAGCACTCAGGCTCATGCCCTTCAGAAGAAGCCGCTGCAGGGGTAGGTTCTCTAAGCCAGCAGGAAGAGTGGAGGGTTCTCAGGGCATCGGTGGGGACCCTGGTGGTAGTCCCCCAGGGGTCCCTCAGGGTCCCCCGGCCTTGTTAGAGGCATGGGTAACAGCACTGGGAAATGCCATCCAGAGGGAGATGTTGAGCAAGGACGTCAGCAGGGCGGTGAGGGGCTGTCTTTGCCCTCCTCTGTGGGCTGTCCCTCAGTGTCTAAGTCCTCCTACACATCCAGCCCCGAGAGAGCCATCTGTGCACCCCTGCCATCTGCAGATGTGGGTAAACTGAGGCAGGCAAGTCCTCGGCATCAGCCAGAGGACCAGCTCTCCCTTATTATGTGCATAGCACCTTGGGAAATGCAAAACCGATGAGAGAATATTCTTTGATCTGAGCAAATAGCAGTTATTGTAGGAGTAGCCCTTTTTAAAGTCAATTATTTATCTATTCTGGCCATCTCCACAAATCAAAGACGGCCTCCTACCTCCTCTCTACTTCGTGTCATGTGTGTAGGGCAGCCTCTTCCTCACTGACTGCATAAATACTGTTTGAAGGCCTACTGTGTGCCCCAGCAACCCCACCGTCACACTGGCAAGGACCCACAACCAACTGAGGAGCTTGCTGGGGGCGAAGGGAGCATGGGCAACCCCGTGCAGGGGAATACCTCTGTGGCCGTTGTAGAAACAAGGACTGTATTTCCTTGTGAAGAAGTTTTTGTCGATGTATTGCCACTAGGCCAATATTTTTTGTCTCTTTCTCTCTCTCATTCCCTCAACATCTAACATAAGATGTTCCCTTAACATCTCATTCCCTCAACATCTAACATAAGATGTCTTAACAGTAGTTAACTTTATGTCTCAGAATTTGTTAAAGGATATTAAAAGGGGCATGTGAATCAAGGAGGAGAAGAATGAACATCAAACAGATAAAAGTTCCTGCCCTGATGGAGCTTACATTCCAGTAAGGGAGAGAAATAATAAACAAATAAAAATATAGGTATCAGTTGGTGATAAATGATAAGAAGAAAAATAAAGCAGGGAAGAGGTACAGGGAGTGTGTGTGTCTATGTGTAGGCAAAGGCCTCCCTAGAGGTGACACTTGGGCAATGGAGAGAGCAGGTGCCAAGGTCCTGAGGTAGTGTTCAAGGAAGCCTGCTGTGGCTGGAACAGAAAGAAGGAGGCAGAGAACAGCATGAAATAGGTGGAGAGATATTGGGGGCCAGATCACATCGGGCTTTGGGGTCATGCTAAGGACTTTGGTTTTTTACCCCAAGTGAGCAGGGACAGGACTTTGAGTGACATGCTCTGACTTAGGTTTTCACACAAATGCCTCTGTTGCCCCTGAGGCTTGGCTCTGCACTCGAGCATCTAGATAAGGAGGTTTGTCCATAGCTCCCCCTGCTTCTCATCCAGTCCACCCCAGGATTGTCAGAACCCTGAGGTCCAGAGCTTTGTGGACAGGTGCCCAGAGAAGGGAGTCTGGTGACTCCCCTCCCAGCACCGGGCTCCAGGCCTTGCCTGTCTTTCCAGGGTCTTCAGGCTAACCGTAAGGTGCAAATGAAGCTTGTTTGGTTCGTTTCCATGAATGTGAGCCCAGCCCTCGTGGCTGGGCTGGACTGACTCTGCGGGTTATAGAGACTGAGATGCTCTGCCCTGGAGCAACCCACAGGAGGAGACAGACATGTCTGTGGTACACCAACATGCGGTGTGAGGAGGCCCATCGTGGAGAAGCTCAGAGGATGAGCAGTTTGTTCTGGAGGTGCTGGGGATGCGGGATGAGGTGGGGGATTCTGAGAGTGGACAACACCAGAGCTGGGCTAAGCAGAGAGGCTGGAGGGGCAGACCAGAAAGAAGAAATAAACAGAAACAAGACAGTCGTACAGAAGACATGTGTAGAAGGTAGAACCTCAACCTCCAACTTAGGAGTGAGATTAATCAATTTTTCTTTATTTTCTAAAGTAGCTTAAAATCTCTTTTAACTCTATTGCAGTGGAGTGGTGAGACTTTAGCCTCGGTCACTCTGGGGGGAAGCCCCATCACTTTCCCTGGGACTGCTTTAATTCCTGGGGAAACCTCTGGAGAGCCAAGGTGGGGGCAAGTGATAGGGGCAGGGACATTTGCCACTGATGTCGCTCGCTCAGAAGGCCCTGCTGGCTGGTCCAGACAACCGCCATCCCGTGGCTGCCCTGGCGGCCTGGGGCCCCTTTGCTCCATTCACACGGTCTGGGGATCTGAGAGTGGCAGGAAGTTGGTCATGCTCCAAAGGACGCTGGGGCCCTCTGACATGGGCTACCTGTCATCTGGGACTGGGCCATGCGACAGCTCTGGACCTCTGTTCCTCCTACACTAAAGGGGTAACAAATAAGTACTTGTGGGGGTGAGTAGGTGGAGAAAAAGATGGGAAGGCAGGCTGCCCAAGGGCAGCAAAGGGTGTCAGGGCTTAATGCTGCAGGGATCTTGAGCCCCACACCGAGGCACTGGTCCTGGCTCTCTGGTCCCTCTGGGTGTGGTTGGGAGGTCGTGTCCCCACTACGCAGTGGCTTAGCCAGACACACCGGGCGTGGGGGTGGGCACTGGAGCAACCCCTCTTCTCCTGCTTCGTGCCCCGCCCCCCCCCCCCCCCCGCTGGGTTCTCAGGGCACTGGCTGCTCTCAGAAGTGGGGAGGGGGTGCCTTGGCCCCCCGAATGGAATGGCGCATTAGGGACCTTGAGACCTCTCCGCAGACATTCTAGAGGCTAATAGCTGCCACCCCTGCCGTTTGGAGACTCTGAAGAGCTGGGATTTATGTTTCTTTCCCCACTCGCCATGTCTCTGGCTGGGGAGAGCGGCTCATTTTTCACGGTGCCGCGTGACTCTCCAGACTGTATTTTCAGCCTTGGTTTGACGTCAGGCTCCCGCTCTGTCCCTGGGGATCTGCTTTGTGCATTTCCAGGCCAACCAGGCAAGAGCCTCCTCATGCCCTGGGGCCTCTCGTGTGAGTCCCCACTGCCGCCTCGGCGGTGCTCCCGGGCAACAGTGAGCGTGCATGCGTGTGTGCGCACGTGAGTGCGCGTGAGTGCGTGCGGGGCTCCCGTGGAGGCCAGGGGACGCGGAGGCAGGGAGGGGACCTGAGGAGGTCCGCAGGAGACAAGGCCAGGCGAGCTGGCCGCGCCGTGCTGGGATGTCCTGTGTCCCGGTGAGTGTGTGTGTGGGGGGGAGGGGTGGAAAGCCGGAGACCAGGAGGGAGGAGCCAGAGGGAGGAGCCAGAGGGAGGAGCGAGCCAGGCAGGCTGAGATGGGAGGTGGCACGTTCGTCCCAGGCCGCTTCTCTGCAGACATCCCTGGAACAGGCTCTGTCCCAAGGCCTAAAATGGGGGAGGGGGCTGGGGGGAGAGGAGATGGGAGGGTGCAGTGGGGGAGAGGAGGAAGAGGAGGACGCAAGGGGGAGGGGGTGGTGACAGAGGCAGAAGAAGGGAGTTATAGCACAATCACAGATTATATTTGCACACTGCAAGGTTTCCCATGTCTTTACCTCGCTGAATCCTCAACACAACTCTGCTGTGGCTACTGTTCTCTTTTGCAGGTGGAGAAGACCCATTGCAGGGAGACTGTTCTTGGCTCACAGTGCCTAAAACTCAGCCTAGTTCTGCCCTTGGCTTTGATTTCAGAGGTCAAGCGGGCAAGATCTGCTGTCAGAGCTGAGCTCCTAGACACTCCAGAACCCGCATCCAACAGCAGCCCCCACATACTGACCCCGACTTGTGTTTTGGGGTGTCTCCATCTTCATCTCATTTTTGAAGCTAGACTAGGGCTCTGTTGGGGCCAGGCACCCCAGATATAGTCAAGAGACTTCAGTTCCTGTTTGTGGCCCCACACCTATAGTCTGTGTGACTCCAGGAGAGTCACTGGAACTCTCTGGGCCTCCATTGCCTCATGGCCTTATACCTGAGAAGTTTAGCATGTCCTGGACTGAAACACATCTTCTCTCCCACACCCCACACCTGGGGCCCAGCCCCCATGCTGTTCACCATCCCAAAGGCTTTCTCTGGTTAATGTCACCCTCAGCCATCCCAAACCAGAATGTGCCAAGTCTTCCTCCCCCTCCCTCTTGCCCTTACTCCACATCCAGTCAACCACCATGCCCTGTTCATTATGCCCCCTAAATACTTTGAGGCTCCCCCTGCACCCTGCCTGGTGTTTGTTCAGTAGATGCTGAAGAAGTGCTAGTTTTTTTGCTCACGAGCCCCTCTTCCTACTTGGAAAAATGTCGAGGGATCTGACAACGTGAGGGTCGCTGGGACGTACTGCAGTTCCCAAGCTCCCTTCTCCTTTCTCTGCCGGTCACAGTGTCCCGACTCCCACCCAGGGGCTATCACACAGCTCCCACTGCCTGGCCCGGGTTCATGCTCTCCTGGCTCCCTGGGTGACAGTACATTGCAGCTGGTTAAGTGTGTGGGCTTTGGGCTCCAACCCCAGGTCTGCCAGTAGCTGTGTGACCTGGGCAAGTTAGTCAACCTCTCTGTTGTGGCAGTCTCCTTGTCTGTCAGATGGAAATGATACTAGATATCGCACCTTGTCATGAGAATTAGATGCATCCATACGTACACAGTACTTCATGCCAGCAAAAAACAGGGCTCAACAAATATTACAATTTGGTATTGTTGCCTGGAATATAACAAGAGCATCCTACATGGTCTGTCTCCTTCCGGTTTTGTCCCTTCCAGTGCATTCTCCACTCGGTGGCCAAAGAGCGTTCTCTGTCCCTCCCATGCAGGTTGCCAGAGAAAATACAGGATGCCCAGTTCAGATTTAACTAGCTGTCTGGTATTTTTATTTGCTAAATCTGGCAATTCTACTCCCATGCTTAAACATTTCCCCTGGCTCTCCACTACCTTTAAAATAAAACCTAAATTTTTAGCATGACATTCAAGTTCTGTGTGACTCAGGCCCCTGCTCTCTCCATTTAATCAGTTACCACCCTCAGCCCTTTCCTCTTATGCTCCAGTCATCTCCAACCGCCTTCTTGGGATCCCAGAGAATGAAGCTTAGCATTTTGGAGCTAGGAAGAACCATTTGCCATATTTTTAGATGAGGCGACTGGGGCCCAGAGAGGCTAAAGACCTGCCCCAAACCACATAGCAGTAAGTGAAGCCCATGCCTTCCAAGCCAGTGTTCTGGCCAGGACCTCAAACCGTAGATCTGAAACACTCAACACCACATTCAGGCCAGGGGAAGACCGTCTCAGAGCAGCAAACATATGAGGTTTAAAATTCCTGACGCCAGAGTACCAGCTGTGTGCGCTCTCGGGTTTGAGGGGTGAGGAAAAGCTGGATCTGCTGGCCTGGAGCAGTTCCCAGGGGCCAGCCTCAGTGAGTTGTGAGATGACCTGGGAGTGTTCTGGGCTCAGGGAAGGAGCTCCTCAGGGTCTGGGGGAAGTGCTTCCGGGGCTGGGGAAGCAAGGCCCTGTTGGCAGCTCTGTACTTGAGGTTTGGCCCAGAGTGTTACACTTATTTCCCCAACTCCAGGCAGCAGAGAGTGAGGGCATATTAGGATCCTGGACAGAATAATCCTGGCTGGCCCAGCAGCCTTGGGGTGACCTCAGGGGCAAGCACAACCCGATGGTCATTATGATGGCAGTGGGGGCACCTTTCCTCGGGGGCTTGTGGGCAGGTCTCACCAGTCTGTAGTTGCCCCGGGATCAGCCTCAAAGTGGACCATCTTCCCAGCCAGATCCCTGGGAGGCGCTGGCTCTGTTACAGCCACTTGATGAAAATATCTCTGCTCAGTGCTGAGAACTTGGTCTCGGTAATTGACTTGTATAATGTCCAAAGACTCTGTGCATATAACCAGCTTGAAGTGATGCATCATCTTTAGCAAAAAGATTTATCATGGAATCTGCAGCAGCTTCCCATTTGTCTGGAACAGAAATAGGAACGACTCTCCTTGCCAGGAGTCATCCTTTGTCTTCAAAGCAAATTCCTCCATGGTTGGAGGCTTCTTGGGCCAGGCTAAGGCCTGTGGCCAACTTCCTGGCCCAGGTCCCAGGGTCCTGGTGTCTCCATCCCAAGAATCTCAGCCACAGGCATCAGGGAGCAAGACAGAAAGTGGAGCACTGGGTTTAGGAACCCTGAGTTCTAGAACTGACTCTGCCATCAACTGGTTTGGTACCTGGGCAAGCTCACCTAACATCCTCAGGCTCTTACTTTCCTATCTGCAAAATGGATGCTGTGATCCCTGCTTCAACTACCTCGCAGCGGAAATGCAAGAGTACTCATCCCTCCCTTACCTTGCGGAGAGGCCACATGGAATCATGGTTTCAGAGCTCGGGCTTTGAGGTCCGATGGATCTGGGTCAATCCCGCTCTGCGGCTTTGTTATGTCACACTGGGCAAATTTCTCACCCTCTGGAAGCTTTGGTTTTGTAAAATGGAGATGCTAAGAGTAATTTTCTTTGTGGTGGTGGTGTCAGGAAGAAAATGAAAAGATACACAGTAGCCCTTAGAACGGGGCTGGTGCTGGTATGCTCTCAAGTCCCGGCCCCCGTGCTCCTGTGGCAAAACCAGCCTCCTGTGGAAAGCAGGGCATGGGAGGGGTGACACTCGCTGTTATGGGATGGGGCCCCCCCCCCCCCCCGCACGTCATATCATCTAGCTAAACTGCTCACAACGCTAGGTGAAGAAACAGATGCAGAGGTTAAGGACTTACACAAGGTCACCCAACTTGTCGGTGGCAAAGGTTTTTTTTATGCCCCGTCCAGCTGACCCCAGGAGCTGTGTTTTGTTTTGTTTTGTTTTCTGCCACACCGCGCTGGCTTATATTATAGTGGGAGAGCGTGAAGATGGTCAAGTAAGAGTAAGTTTCCAAGCAGAAGCTGTGGAACCAGACAGGCTTGAGTTTAACTTCCATCTCTGCTACCTATTAGCTGTGTGGCCATGGCCAAGTCACTTACCCTCTCTGTCTCATTACGGTAGGTTCTTAGCATGGTAAACGGTGTTCCACAACGCCCTGCTGAAGGCAGGGCGTGCTGTGTGCTGAGGGACAACACTGTGGGACTGTGGCCAGTGATGGTGCTGGCAAAATCCACCCAGGGGACACCCTGTCTGCTGGAAGCGATCGGGCAACCCAGCAGGGAGGCGTGCCCTTGAAATGGGGCTTTGAAGGACAGAGAGGCTTGTGATGAGTGGAGCCAACGAGAGGACCTTCTAGGTAGAAGGGTTGGTGCCCAGGAAGGTGCTAGCTAGGGGGGACGCCAGGAGAATCCTGGGTCGAGAGAGCGTGAAGCCGGGAACCCACGAGGAAGTGCCCCACCCATGTGGCCCCACCATACAGAGATGACTGCCTTCTACAATCACTTGTTGTGCACCAGGCACTGTGTACCCCTTATCTCTAGTTTCCCCAACTGGTCTTCAAAGTCGGGGTCATTATCTCCTTTCATGGATATGCCACTGAGGCCCAAGAGTCTCACTAAGCCCCCCAAAGGCGCACAAGGTGTGCGACGGGGCCCGGGATCTGATTCAGGTCTGTCTGCACCGTGGGCTCAATACCACCCAGCACCGAATGAGCGTGTGCTTTCATTCAAAGCCCCTGCTGCAGCCCAGGGGAGGGGTTGAGGGCCTGGCCTCGTCTCTGGACTCCAGCAGCTGGAGGTCCTGGTGAAGTAAACACACCCAGGGTAAGTGCTCGGCCCCGTGTGAAGCCCAGAGGTGGTTGTGGCCGGGGCGGCCTGGCCTCCTCATCAGAGTACCTGCTCTTAGCTTTGGAGGCTGGGCTTGGGCTGCTACGGTCAGTCCGTGAGGGGGGTGGGACAGGTGGGCGCTCTGTCCTCAGCTCCATGGAGAGCATAGGTGAAGAATAAGGGAGATCGAGCCAGCCCCAGGCCGCTCGGCTGCTACCAGCCTCCCACACGGTGGATTTGAACCTCCGTGGGGCCCGCTGGACATCTGTCTCATGACCACGTGGTGACAGAGCCCACAGCTGAGGTCTGCGTTCACTCTCTGTCTCCTTCAGGAATATTTCAGTATTTGTCTTCTCTGAATCCGTTTCCCCCCTGGGCCCTCCACTGCTGCCTGGGAGGCCCATGGGACTGAATCATGTGTACCGGCTCTGTGGTCACCAGCGTCCTACCCCCAACACCTGACCAGTGTTTCCTCCTCGGCCCACCTCAGGCAGAGCGCTGTCCCCCACCCTGACCACTCAGGTCCCGTCCCATCTCCCAGCATCCCCTGAGAATGCTCCTCGCATCCACCTGCCAGGCTATGTCCTCCTCCCGACCTCCTCTTGGAAGCCTTGCCTAACTTCTGCGGCCCGTCCTGCTTCCAGACCCGAGAACGTCCCCGAGCACAGCTGTTTGTTAACACGATTCTCTTCTGTTTGCTTGTCCATATGTACCTGAGCATGGTAGCCCTGCAGGGGCAAGGAGCGTTCTTTTCTCAACTTTTCATCTCGTCCCTGGCAACCGAGCAAGGAAGGGTGCAGGACATGGTGATGTCTGAGGGATTCAGCTGGAGGGGGCAGATCTGGGACATGCCCCAGCAAAAAAAGATTTCCATAGATTACTGCGGATGACATCTGGCTTTGCTTGATGCTACAGAACTGTTTCCTGATTTATTGGCCACTCTCTGTGAGTTTATCAGCCAGGGGGGGTGGGGCCGAGCCTTGGCACGGACTAAATGAGCTCTGTTTGCACCTCCCTTGGAAGACCTATCCCAGCGAGGTGGGAGCAAAGATACCTGAAGTCCCCACTCACCAGAGTCACACTTCTATCTCTGTGGCCCACCGCAGCCCCCGGCCCAGAGCTGAGCCCCCAGTTAGGTGGCAAGGAGCCTGTTACTGACACACACCGTACTCTTGCCCGGGATTAGCAACTGACTCCCTGTGTGACCTTGGACAAGTCACTCCACCTTTCTGGGCCTGGTTTTCTTCATCTGACAACAAGGGTAAAGGGCCTAGAGGATTGTTAAGGTGACTTCCACTCTGAACCTTCGCTTCTCAGACTCAGGCAAGGATGTCTATTGCTTCTCGAGTAAAACGTTTCTTCCCTGACAGCCAGCCTGGAGAGATCAATAATTCTGTCAGAGCATCCTTTGCAGGAAGGCTGGAGCTCTGCAAGTCTCCCCCAAGACTGGACACTTTATCTTTATTCATTGTTCATCCCCATTCTCCCTCTCCTCGGTCCTCCCTCCAGCCCCCCTTCGCCACCCCACCCCCAGTCCAGGATGCGGCAACCTGCCATGAATGAAGAGTGCTGGTCACATGGCGCTGGTAACCATGGTGACGGATCCCCGCAGTCGGTAGGCATCAAAGTCACATGAGAACCCCGGAAAACTGGCTGAGGTATTTATAGAAGCAGGCTGGTGCTTTTATGGAAATGGGTCTATATTTGACTCTGGTACTGAAAGCTGCGTGCTGGTCCTGGGGTGAGGCAGGTTTTGCACCTGATTCTCCCTCCCCATGCCTGTGGGGCAAACAGCCCCCTCCTTTCCTATGTCTCCTGGCACATTCCCCTCCTCACACACTCCTAGAGGATGCTGCTCCTACTATAGCAGACTCCCCCACCCCCTTCCCATGTCCAAAGGACAGTGCTTCGTCTCAGGCTGAGAGTTTGGGGCCCCAGGATGCGGGCACGTGGGCAATTTGGGGTATTCTCCTTCACCGTCTCCTACCTCCCCTTACAAACAAGAGAGTATCCTCGCTGCTCTCAGTAAATATTAGAAGATACTGTGACTCCTCAAAGCCTTTACCATTTCTTTCTTCCTTCAGAGTTTGGAGGTAGCCGATAAAAGGGAGGAAGTACACTTCCAAGCACACGACTTCAAAGGTTCAGCCACCCAGCCCTCCACAGGCATTAGAGCCATGTTCCAGAAAAGCAGAGTTCATGCTAACAGTAACTATTGCTTACTGCTCACTCACTGGACATATGTTCTCTCATTTAATCCTCGCGCGCCCTATAATATACATACGACTGTTATCCCCCTCTTACAGGTGAGGACGAGAAGCTGTGGGTCAGAATGAGAACGTGGATCCGATCGCACCGTCCATGCTCTTCCCACCGTGCCCTGCTGCAGAGAGTGGCTGCGTGTGCCTGAGCACAGGGGACAGGAGGGGAGGCGGGGGTCCAGGGGAGAGCGGCGGAAAGGGACAGTCTAGAGGAGAAAGGAGAAATGCATTTTTGCTATTTTAATGAACAGGTCATACAGGCACATGGTCAAAGAAAAATTAAAATGAACTAAGTCCAGTACGAAGTTTCCCTTCCAAGGTCCTCCAACCTCCAAACCCCCGCCACAGAGGAAGTGACCGTGGCCACTTTCAGACATCCCCTTCCCAGAGGTCTCATATGCATATAGAAATAGATATGGGTAGACCAAATATACACGGTACAGACAGAAGGTCTAAAATTCAAAAGGTACGTGATGAAAAGTAAATCTTTCTTCCTTGCTTGCCTGCAGCCATGCAGTTCCTCACCCTAGAGGCAAGCACTATTATCAGTTTCTTATGTATCATTCCAGAAATGTTTTATGCCTCTCCAAGGACGTGCAGCATACACAAGTGGTCCCACCCTCTCCACACTATTCTGCATATTTTTTCATTTAACAATGCATTTTGGAGACATTTTCAAATCAGAACATATAGAGCAGATTTGTTCATTTTAATGGCTGCAAAGAATTTCAATGTGTGGAGGTACCGTAAATTATTTAAACATTTCCTTGTTGATAGACATCTAAATTGTTTCCTTTTTTTTTTTTACAAACACTGCTGCAAGGAATATTTTTAAACAAATGCCTTTAAACAAACACATGTTCAGAACGAGTATGTGCCTTCATAATTTTGGTAGATGTGGTTTAATTGGCAATGGGTATGTGCCTTTGTAATTTTGATAATATGGTCTCATTATCCTCCTCAGAGATTGCACAATTTAAATCATCTCCGATTAGCAACTTGTTTGTTACCAACCTTTTTAAAAAATTTTATTTGCCCATGTCTCATTGTTTTTCAATTTGCCATTTCTCTTATTATGAATGAAATGGAACATCTTTTTGTAAATGTAAGAGCCACTTGTATTTTATTTTCCACAAACTTTCTATTTTATCCTTCTCTCTTTTTCTTACTGATTTTAGGAACTCTTTATATATTAAAGAAATACCTCTCCCCTCTTTTAAACAGTCATTTGGTAGATATTTCTAAACACCTACTATAGGGCAGGACTATTCTAAGTGCTGGGGATACAGTGTTGGTCTAGTTGGGGAGCGGACAACAAGCAAATGAACAGAAAAGTGAATCAAATGCCAGATGATGATAAGTGATTTGGGGAACAATAAAGCAGAGGAGGTAAACAGGAACCAGTGATTATATCATATTTAGGTAGTTCTTCCCCACCCAACATCAGAATAAGTTCTCCATGTTTTCTTTTAGTATTTGTATGGTTTTGTTAAAAAAAATTAGACTTTTTAAAGGACAAACTTCTGACTTTGATAATCTTCTCTACTGTATGTTTACTTTCCTATTTCATTAATTTCTACATTGTCTTTATCATTTTCTTCCTTCTGTTCCCTTTGAGTCTATTTTCCTAGACTTGAGATGGTTGCTTGGCTTATTGATTTTCAATCTCTCTTCTTTCCTAATACAGCTATTTTAAGGCTATAAATATCCCTCTAAGTACTGCATTGGATGCATTCCTATGGCTTTTTTTTTAATTTTACATTTATTAATCCTGGTACATGTACAATTTGATGTAAGGAGTGAGGAAGGCATTCAAATTTACTTCTTTTCTGGTGGCCAAATCAATACCATTTATTAAAAATCCATCTTCCCCAGGGCACCTGAGTGGCTCAGTTGATTAAGCGTCTGACCCTTGGTTTCGGCTCAGGTCATGATCTCAGAGTCATGATCTCAGGGTTGTAAGATTGAGCCCCATGTCAGGCTCCATGCTCAGTGGGGAGTTTGCTTGAGATTCTCTCTCCCTCTGCCCCTCCCCGCACTTGCATGTGTGCTTTCTCTCAAATAAATAAGATCTTTAAAAAAATCCATTTTTCCCCTAGTCACTTGAAAAAAATATAATCTTTATCATGACCTAAATGACTAAGTCAGAGTATATTTATGGACTCTGTGTTCTGCCTCATGTATTTCTCATACTAGGACGACATGAATGTAAACTTGCTTTCTCACCTAATGGGTTAATGCCCTACACCACACAAATCCCTTTTCATAATTCCCCTGGCTATTCCTGCTGGTTTTTTTTTTTTTTTTTTACATGTGAACCTTTGAATTAGCTCATCTAGCTAAAAAGAAAAAAAAATCCTGTGTTATTTTCATTGAGGTCATTTTAACGCTACAGATTAATTTAGAGAGAATTAACATGTTTATTATGTTTTATCTTCCCTTTCTTTTCTTCTGTCCAAACGTGTTTTTTGTTTGTTTGTTTGTTTGTTTGTTTGGATCTCTCAGTGGCATTTGGGAACTTTCTTCATGCAGATTTTCTATACATCTTTTAAGTTTATTTCTAAGTATTTTTCTTTTTTGTTGTTGTTTTTGCTATTGTAATGGAAGCCTTTCTATTATCTTCTTACTGATTGTTGTATATCTGAAGGTTATAGATATTTTTACATGTTAATTTTGCATCCAATCATATTACTGAATTGTACTGTTTAAGTTTTTCAGTTGCAAATTATTTTTTTAAATGAAACTTTCAGCCTTTAAGGGGATAAGGCAAATTATATTTTAAAACTCAGTAAGTGGCTTTTTAATGATTCAATGAGTTAGTAAGTGTAAGATGCTTACAGTAGTGTTTTGTGAGCTATTGCTAATAGCAACAGTGATAATACTGCCTTGATTTATCTCTTTAATCTTCACAAGGACCTTGTGAGATAAGAGAACTGAATATTATTTCCATTTTCCAGATAAAGAATATGAAGTTCAAAGATCGCTTGGCAAGATTGGTTCAGAACCTGGATTTATCTGACTCTGTACATCACACTGCCTCAGAAAAAGAAAGCAAGGCGAGTCCTTGTGTAAAGTGAAGCGAACTTTGCAGGGCTGTGTTTAGTCAGGGCACCCCATCCTGCTTGATAAGGACTTTGTGGGGTCAGATTCTCCGGGGCAGTGTTGCAGTTCCAATAAGCAGGAGATTGGAGTTGCCTTGGGGTTGGGGCCTGGCCTGCATTTGTGGGGTGCTTCCTGTTCCTGCAGAGGGCTGCTCATTCCTCTCCTCCATCCTGTGCTTGACTGTCTCACATCGAAAGAAGAGATGAGGACCCAAGTGGTTCAGTGGCTTGCTTGAGTCCCAGTGGAAGAAGGTGAGGTGTGGGGTGCAGGAAAGAATTGGGAGGCCCCTCCCTGGTTTTCCGGGGCCTCTGATCTCTTTCTGCCTCTCTCTTTCCTCACATTCCTCTCCAATTCTGCCCCACCTCCCCCAACCTGCTCACCACTGGGATTCTCTCAGAACCCGAAGTGAGGCTTCCACTTTAGAGACTGAGGAGTGGATTCCCAGTCAGGAGTGAGGAGACTCTCTAGAAGTTGCTGGGAGGTAGGATCTGGGAATAGAAATGGGAGTCTCCTCTCAGGGGGCAGGGATAATTCTGAAGGGCTCTGGGTTGCCACCTCCCATTTAAGTCTAGCTAGGAAGTCATACCCGTAATGTCACTGCCATGCTCTAAAACTTTCAATGGCTCCCTTTTACCTTTCAACCTAAGTAGAAGTTTCCAGCCTAACACATTACAGAATCCAATTCACCTTCTGACTTTATCTCTCACTTGTTCCCTAAGCCACAGCTTCTAAAAGGCCCAGCTGGATCCAGACCGAGGTCTGTAGGGTTGGGGATGTGGTGGGTCCCTTCACAAGCTCGTCCCCGCTTGCTCACTATTTCTCTACAGTGGTCCTCAAGCTCCAGCGAGGAGGCTACATGGACTTGTGACGTCCATGCCATCATTGGAAAATGATAATTCTATTCATGTAGCTCAAGCTTAAGTTAGCTGCTTTAGCAGCCATTTCCCATTGTTGCTTCCTATTTATAGCTTGAAATATACAAAAACTTTTCACATAAGCTCTTGATGGAACCAAGAATGATGGATTTGGAGAAACAGGAAACAAATTATGTAAAAGGTAATGAAATCATCTGTGTTGTTTCTACAAAGATTCTTACTTAAATTATTATATATATGTACATATATGCTACTTGCACAAGAGAGAATCCTATTCCTTCTTCCAGGAAACCTAATGCTCAGGGCAAAAGCTGAGCTGAACATAAACCCCTAGGGGCTAAACAAAGTCCTTCAGAAAGTTTGCTTTCCCTTATACGTGGATGAAGTCTATCATTGTCCTCTCACCGCTGAGGTTGATTTGGGGTTTTTGTTAGGCCCTGGCCAATACAGAGGAAAGTTGTTTAGCTTTTTTAACACCTTCCATGTTGTCTTTGGCTGATGGTGTAAACCCCTGCCTGGGAATTCAGTCCGTGAGCTGACTGAACTTAGCACAGTGCCGGATACAGAGGAGCTTTGCCCAAATATGATTTAGATGGATTTGCAAAGAGACCCACAGAATGGAGACAGGAGCAGGTGGGCTGGGAGCAGTAGGAAGGGCTGTTGCCCGCCTGCTCACGCTGGCACCCCCCCCCCCCCCCCCCCCCCGCAAATTGCACCAGGTGATGGGCCAGGTGAGGGGCGGCGGCCTGCTGTGTACTGACTCTGCCAGGGAAGTCCCCGCCCCACTCAGGGTCCTACTGCTCCCTCCTCTACATTTGGCTCAAATTTGGACTGGTGACCTTCCAGACAGCTGGGATTGCTAGCAGAGCTTCCTCCCAGGGCTCAGTTCTGTTCCATCTACACAGGACCCCAGGACAGAGGGCTCTGGCTGGAAGCACCTCTGTCCAAGCTGTGGCCCAGCTCTTTACTGGGTCATTGTCACCGTCACCGTTGTTGACATTGTGATCATGATCCCAGCAGCGGTGGACCCATGGAGTCCTCACTCTGTGCCAGCTGCTGGTATAAACATGTTCTTTTTAATGCTCAACATCCTGTGCGGAGGGCGCTATTCTTTTATTGATTGATTGATTAAGATTTTATTCACTTATTTGAGAGAGAGAGTGTGAGAGAGGAGAGCACGAGCAGGGGGTGGGGGTAGAGGCAGAGGGAGAAGTAGACTCTCTGTGGGGCAGGGTGCTGGATGCGGGGCTCGATCCCAGGGACCCTGGAATCATGACCTGAGCTGAAGGCAGACACTTAACTGATTGAGTCACCCAGGCGCCCAGGAGAGCGCTATTCTTATCCCTATTTCGCAGGTGGGAACACTAGGTCCCGAGAGGTCCCACGCTAGTACGGGGGCAGGGGGAGTTGAAACTGTGAGCTCTGGCACCAGTCCGCAGGGCCTGAGTTTCCAACACACTCACGTGCTACTGCCCCACACTGCTTCCGAATCCCTGCCGCTGAGAGCCGAGACTCCCTTTCTTGCTCATTTTCTAACTCAAGACGGCTGATGAGTGTCATTTCTTCTGCCGACTCCAGCTGATTGGTGAGCTGATGAAGCCCATAGGGTCTCATTGGAAAAGCAAAGTACAGTTGATTAGGGCTGGCAGCCACAGGCAAGGAAAAGGAAGTAAGGAAGCAGAGGTGCCATGAGTGGGGGTAGCCCGGCGGAAGATCGGAGCTCCTGTTCTAGGTTCCAATTTCCATTTCCTCCGGGGAGTTAACACGGCATTTCATTCAGGTGAAATTCCACATACCCACAGGGATGGGTTTTATCCTCAGAAGCCATAACGGGATAACCATCCTCAAGAACTACAGTAGGCCTAGCACTTACTCTAAAGACACACACAGTACCAGGGTGGGTGGGGACTTTAGCATCAGCTATGTTTTACATTTTAAACACTACTTGGGTAAGGCTTGCTCTTCCCTTTGCTGATCTAAACTCAATGAATTTGGGAGGATGGGGTTCCTGGGATGGCCATGGAAAAAGGCCCATTTTCTGCTTCTAAGTCATCGGTGAGGGAGGTTTCCAAGGTGTGAAAGTAGCACGTGGTCACTGACCTTCTTGCTGCTTCCATGCTTATTCAGCAATTACCTGGCTGTTCTGGTTATTGCTGTGTAACAAAGCACCCTAAAACACAGCGGCTTAAAGCAATAATCACCTTTCTCTATCTCATGGTTTCTGTGGGTCAGGCATTTGGGAAGGACTCAGCCAGGCAGTTTGTCTCTGCTCCATGCACCGTCAGCTTGGGGGATTGAGTGGGCTGGAGGAGTTGCTTCCAAGATGACTCACTTGCTTGGCTGGCAAGGTCAGGAGCTCAGCCCACACTGGGGGCCGGGGGCCTCTTCTTCACGTGGGCCTCTCTGTGGGCTCCACAGAATGGCAGTCAGGTTCTAAGAGCAAGGATCCTGAGAGAGAGAATGGAAGCTACCATTTTCTTATGGCCTGGGTCCAGAAATATACACAACTTCCCTCTCTTGTTTGGGCATCACAGATCCTAGATTCAAAGGAGGAGACACAAGCATCACTTCTTGAAGAGAACACAGTCAAAGAATGTTGGGGCCTTTTTAAAATGTCCGCACTAGAAAAACTAATAATTGTGCCCACTCAGAACAAAAGAGAGATCATAGCTTAGCATCTGTGTGTTTCAGATGTTCAGAAACACAAACAATTTAAGTGAATTGCCATTTGGGCTCTTTCCCTGTGTCCTGGAAAAAGCCACGGCCAACACTTCCTCCTGCATCTTACTACTTAATGATCCTGGGCGTAGCATTCCTTGGATTCATGTAAGAGAGAAATAAAAATTAGTAGCACGACTTCAGGGTCTTTCTTTTCAGGAAGACAGGCTTGGGTAGACAGGAAGAGCTGGGGAAGGGAGCTTACACACCAGTAAATGTGTCTCCTCTTCCAAGCAGGACCAGTATTTAGAAGAACAGATTAGGTCATTGTGTTGGACCCTCCATACTTGACAGGGCTGGCCCAGCCTGTAAACTTTGACTGAGCACCTATTATGTATAAGTCCTGTATTGGGGAGGGGAGCACAAGGCATGGAGAGATAGAAGAGGAAGAGGTCCTTGCCCTATATGCAGCCACACTCTAATTTGAGAGGCAAGGCATAGACATGTGAAGGGGGAACCTACATTATAAAGCCCTAAATGTCAAGGTTGAGAGCAAGGACTTTGTACCTGGGATGGACTTCACTGTATGACTTGGACACCAAGCCTGAGTTCTTCTATGAGTAAGGCTGGGGGTACTAATAGTCTTACCTTGTAATATTATACTATATACTTTAAATATCTTTCTATAGGCCTGGCAAGGAAGAATCAGCTTTCTAGATTTTTCAGAGGGGAGATGGCCACTGAGAGCTGGAGGGTTCAGGAAGACTTCTTGGTGGAAGCATTCTTTCCCCCTCTCCCTGTCGGGAGCTTCAATTAAGGATACTTTCTGGGCTTCAACTTCTTTCACTTCACTGCAAATATTGATACTGTGGATGACCTTTTCCTTCTGGAAACGCTTTCTTCTGTGATAGACACTGTCCCTCGTCACCTCTTGACTCTTTTCTCTCTTCTTTCCTGATCCTTCTTGCTCCTCCTGCCCCACAGAAGCAGGCACAGCCCCCCAAGTTCTGTCCTCACGATGTCTTCTACTTCAGCACCCCCTTTCCGCACATGACGTCCAAATCTATGTCTCCAGCCCTCTCTCCTTGGACTTCACACCCATATTTCTAACCACACTTTATCTATTCTTTCAGCAAATCCCTACGGAGGGTCCACCCTGTGGTAAAGATGGACGTGGTCTCTGCCTCAAGGAGTTTACCCATCAGCCAGGGAGACCATCAGTCAGCAGACAGTCACACCATTAGGCATCCAATTTACAATCATGAAAAAGGCCATGAAGGAGAAGAAATGTCTACCTGGGAGTTTGACTGAATTCTTCTCCATGCTCAGGAGAGGTGTGAAGAATTAGGGTTTGAGGTGAACTGGGTGGGTGAGCAGGGAGTGAGGGAAGAGGAGAAGGGGACGGAGAGGCTCTCTGGCAGGGAAGGGGACATGGCTGAAGGCCAAGGCAGAAGGAGTGGGCATGTAGGAGGAGCCAAAAGGAGGTCGGAGCAGGCAGTGGGCTGTAGGGAAGGCCAAGGGGGAGGGTGTGAAGCGAGGTTAGGGCTGAGGGAGGGTCTGGAAGGACGTGTTGAAGATGTGGGGCCAAACTCTGCAAACTTGAGAAGACTGTGATCATATCTGGACTTCTAAAAGATTGTGCCATTGCTGTGTGGAGAAAGGGAGCAAGACTGGAATTAGAATCAGGAGGTGATAGTGAGGGTCCAGGTGAGCCATTATTCTGGTCTGGACTGGATGGCAGCAGGATGAAAGAGAAGTAGCCAAATTCTAGAGGTACTTAGAAGATGAAATCTCCAGGATTTAGTGGCAGATTTCACAACGGAGTGAGAAAGAGGAGGTCTCAAGATGATTCCTGGGTTTCTGATTGGCTCAGCTATTCACGGAGCCAAGGAGGACCAGAGGAGGAGCAAGAAGTGAACTCTGGAATATTTACAGGGTAGAGCTTTGAAATGTTGAATGTATTTCTTGCACATCTGTGTTGAGGTGATTCCAAGGGAGTCAAGTGGAAAGATGGAGTAGGAAGTTGAGTATATGGAGCTCAGAGGACGTCTGGAATGGAGATGTAAAGATGAGAGTCAGTGGTCTGGGAGATGGTCTAGGAAAGGGGTACAAAGGGTGAAAAGGCTAGGGCTCTGGGAGGTCCAGCATTTAAAGGTCAGCAGGGGAAACCGGGGGCGGGGGGGCCAGAAGGGTAGGAGGAAACCCAGGGAATGTGGAACCCTAGGGAGAGAGTGCTAGAAGGAAGGAGAGAGGACAGCCAAGGCAAGAATCGCAGAGAGGTCAGGGAGATGAGGACTTGGAGGCTGTTCCATGGATTTAGTGACACAGAAGTCCCCTGTGACCTTTGCGAGAGAAAGCCATCTCGGCAGCATGATGGGCAGAGGTGAGTTGAGGAGAGTGAGTGGGAGTGAGGGAATGGAAGCAGGTTATGTGGAAGAAAAGGGGAAGGTAGGGATGGGAGCGTTAGTGACTTTGAGAAAGGAAGATAGCTGCTAAGAAGGATCCAGTAGAAAGGCAAAGGTTGACAAGACAGGAGAGAAGGAATAACCCACAGTGATTGAGGCTCTCACGAAGGGTGGGGCCAGGGGACCCAGTGGGCAGCTGGGGGCTAGTCTCAGGGAGCAGGAGAGACTCTCCCCTGCTGCATCAGGAAGAGGAGAGGGCAGGTGCAAATGGAGGTGCAGGTCTGCTTTTGTCAGTGGAAATCCAAGGGGGCTTCTGGCTGAAGTAAGGCAGGAACCTATGTGGTGGGGTTGGGGGACAGCAGGGTGCGTACGTAGGAGAGTGGAGAAGCCTGCAGTGGCCCTCCAACAGAATGGAGAAGTAAGTTGACCGGAGAATCATAGGAAGGTTGTTGTGCCACATGAGAGCCCACTTGGGGTTGGTAACCATGAAAAGCAGAGGGACACCTGTGTGCTCCACAGTATGTTTTTCTCTAGAGAACTTGGCTTAGAGAAACCAAGTATTGAGTTCATTCAAGGCTGGGGCTGTACTGGGTTGATGGGATATACAGGCAGAGAAGCAATGGACGTCTTCGGGTTACCCTTTTGCTATCCCATGGACATTTTATTTCAGTATGTCCCAAATCCATGATCTCATTACCTTCTTCCCTACTGCTCCTCAAATCTGTTCCTCTTTTGAGATTCCCTATCCTAGTTAATAATAATAAATCATCTAATAGTACCACTGATAACAGTCATTTTTTAAGCACACATATCAGATGTAATACCAGATATTTAAAAAAAATCATCTCATCTGATCATCATAACAACCTTAGGGGGCATGTATTATTCATTTCACAGATGTGGAAGCTGAGGCTCAGAGATGTGGTATCACTTGCTCAAGGTCTCTAGTAAGTGGTAGTCAGGATGAAAAAAAACAGGTCTGTAAGGTCCAAAGTCCTATCCTTCCCCATCAGCACACCACCCGCTGGTGAGTTCCCCTGCCCTGAAACCACCTATCTCTGACCCCATCCTTCTTCTCCATCCCTCACCAGGCCAGTTGTCACATTCTGTTTGTTCACCTCTGGCACTGCTCCTGGCTCACTTGGCTACTTCCTGCCATGGCCCTTCACCCCACTCTGTGTTATTGGTTGGGTCCACTTGAACGTAAGCTCCATGACGATAGGGATCATTATCTGTCCTGTTCTCTGCTGTATCCTCAGGGCCTAGAACAGCACCAGGTAACACTAGCCAACACAGTAGCTGTTGAGTGAAAAGATAGATGTCCATTAGGAGATAAGTCTCCATGGGAGTCTCACATTTCTGCAAGTCTCGTGGGCAGAGGCACTGGTGGCTTTTTGCTCCAGACTATCTTTTTGAGGATATTTGCATAGTGAACAGCTTTGGAAGATACGGTCTCGCTCAGTGGAGGATGGGCTTGTTTGCTAAGATAATAATGTCTCCTTCCAGGGCAAAAGTTGGCAGATTTGCTTGCAGCCCATTATAAAGGATTGGGGTTTCTAAACTTAGAACTCCTCAGCATGTGCAGGATCACCAGTACCCAGCCCTTCCCATGGGGTCTGGAGATCAAGGGAAAATGATTTGAAAGTGAAGCTCCTGCCTCCCTGCCACACCACCGGTAATGAAGTCCTTTGTCTCTGGCCCCAGAGTCTCACGTCTTCTGCCACCATCCATGAAACCGTGGCAAGTTCACCCTTTAGACTCCAAGCGTAAAATCTCAGAGCCTTCAGAGTATTGCCTGTCAGTAGGACAACTGAGAATCAGCCTCCACCTCCCCAAACACTGTCTCTAATGCCAAGGTCCCCTAGAGCAGAGAGAATTCATCCCAGACTCCACATGCAGCCAGCCCTCCAAGGCTAGGGAGGATGGCTCCCACCTCCCTAACTTTACCCCTATTGCCCCACCCCCCTCCCGCTCAGGCAGTCACCTCCCCTGCACACCTTCTCCACTGTCTGACATCTTTGTCCTTGTCATGCTCTCCCCTCCACAAGGGCCAACCTTCTCCCTTTCTGTCTGTTGAAGGTCCTGCCCACCCTTTGAGGCTAGGATCCCAACTTGCTTCCTCAAGGCCTTCCTCAGAGCCCAGTCAGAATTTTCCTCTCCCTTCATCATCCCTTACTTTCCCCATCTTGTAGGGTTCCCCAGTCCTTCGGCTTGGTATTTTGTCTATCTAGGGAACCCCCTCTGTCTGTCCCGAGAGGTTCCGCCGGCGGTTCTCTGATCTTCTCAACCCCTGCTGCCCGTGGATACAAGAGGAGCTCAACAGCTGTATTGAAGTTGAACTGCACAGGGAATGGTCTTGCAGGGTGGTAGGACGGAAGGACGGTGGAGTGGAAAAGGAATTGCAAGTAGGGGGAAAATGCGCGAAGACAGGGAGGGGAAGTGGGTAGGACAGGGGAGTAAGCACTTTGGCTGGAGCTGAGTTCATGAAGGACGGCCAGAGAGCTGCTCCTGAAAAGGTGAGGAAATAAGGCCCAGGACTCCGGGGGGTCATTGGCTATCGGGGGCCCCATTCCTCTCTGAGGACAGAAGCCCTGGTGATGCTGTCCTAGGCTCTGGGTCCCCTGGGCCGGCGCCTCAAGAGGCTGCTCCCGGGTTTAGCCCCTCTCCCTTCCCCCTGCCCACCCCCTCCGCCTGCGTCGTCGGCCATCAAAGCCTCGCTTGCGGCCCCAGAGCCTCGCACTGACGCGGACCCGCGCGTGAGTCAAGCCTGCGTCACGGCGCCCCGCCGCCAGGGTGGCCTTTCGGAAAGCGAGGGAACAGTGCGCGCTGCGCTGCGCTCCGCCCAGCTCCGTTCCGCTCCGCAGAGCCGGCGCGGCCAAGGCGCAGGGAGGGCGGCCCTCGGCGCCCGCGACCGGAGCCCCACGCGCTGTCTCCGCCGCGGGACCTGGGTCCCCGCGCTGCTCCCCAGAGCCCGAGCGCCCCGCGGGCGGGATCTGGGCCGGGACCGGCGGCGACCGAGGGAGCGAGGAGCGAGCAGAGTCGCGTGCGCGGACGCGCAGCTCCAGGTCCCCTCCCAGCCCCGACCGGTGCCCGCCGCCGCCAGACTCGGGCTGCCCGCGGGAGGGGCGGTGCGCCCGCCACCCGTCGGGGACCGCAGCTACTCGGCGGGTGTGCCGCTGGACAGGTGAGTCGCCGGCCGCGCCCCGCCTGGCTTTTACCCGGCCAGCCACCGCAACTTTAGCTGTTCCGGCCCCGCCCCAGCCAGGAAGGCCTAAGGACGGAGGTGCGAGGCGGCGCTGCCAGGTACCCCGCCCGGCCTGCGCGGGCCCCGGGGCTCCTCCCGCCGCTCCAGCCGCTGTCGCCTGGCGACAGAGCCCCGGGGCCCGCGCTCCTCCGGCGCACCGGGGGTGCCCAGCTCCGCGCTCACGGGTTTGGCCAACGGGTTCTTGCTTCCGGGGCTCAGGAGGGCCCAAGAACTCCGGAGCTAATCCGGCAGAGCTGCAGAGGCAAGCGCCCCGCGGAGGACCAGGCTGGAGGCCCCGCCGGTGTGGCCGCCCGGAGCTGCGCGCCCAGGGCGCAGTTCCCGCGGGGAGGCTTCTGCGCGGCTGGAGACCCCAGCCCCAGCCGCTCGGCTTCAGGCCCTTGACCTTGACAGTAACATTGGCAGGAGAAGCAGAGCGCTCACGCCCGAGATGAATATTTAATTTCCAGTCTAGGGCTGGACCTCGCTCAATTCGGAGCTAGCGGGGAGCCCATCTTCCCTCGAGGGAAGCGCGTCTGGCAACCGAATGGCGGAGATGGGGGACGTGCGCGGGGGTGCAGGTCTGGAGGACCGTCTCGGGAGAGGCCCTCTGACACATTTATACCTGTGCGCACCGTGCTCCCAAGCTATGCTCACAGTAGTCTGGGGAGGCCCGCTCCCCCAGGGGCGCGGCCGCTGAGAAAGGAAACCTAGTGTTATCTTTTAAAAGCCCAACAGCCCTGTCAGGGCTCTAAAGTGTTAGGAAATCCCGCGGCCACTCACATTATAGGACCCGGTTGCTGTCAAGTGGAGTTTAAAAAAAAAATTTTTTTTTTTAAATCCCATTCCTCTTTCCTTCTTTGAAAAACATTTAGGAATTAGGAAATTTCTAAACAGAGCTTCCTTGGGGGCAATGAAGTTGTGCGACTGAGGCAGGAGGGTTGGGGTGGGGAGACAGGGCAGTGGTGTAGAGAAGGAAGATGCTTGCGAGGGCACTGTCCTTGTTAATAGGAACTTCCAGGAGCTAAGAAAATCCTGTAATGGCTCCAAAAATATTCGAACCAAAACTTTAGCTGGAGCCTAACTGTTAGGCTGTGCTGGACATTCTCATTGATGTCTGGAGAACCAGGTCAGAGTGTGTTGAGGTTAACAGTGAAGGATGCTTGTATTTCATGCTGTGCTTACATTATCCCACGGTCCAGTGGGGTGGGACCCGTCACCCAAGCAGGAAGGGCTTTGAGGTCACACCTGATTGTCCTTGGCTGTGGCCTGTCCATTGGGACCATCAGAGGTTTCGGCTCCTGTGCTGGTTTTTTCTCTAACGAAGCAGCTGCTGCTAAGTAGGTTGGTGAGTTTCAGCAAATCCTTGCAGCTTGGCCTGAGTGACTCAGTGTAGGAGGCAAATCGTGCCCACCAGTGCTGACTGGAGTGAGTTCGTTTGGCCTGAGTCACACACAGAGTTGTGTGTCAGCTATTTATGAGATGAATGGAGATCTATACCAGGACTTGTGAGCAGAAACACCAGAGTTCCCAGTGTTTTGGGGTCACAGAGGTGGGCAAGTCCTCAGGGTGAGCTAGGCAGAACTCAGGCTGCCTGGCTCCTGGGCAGGAGTCCCAGAGCGCTGGCCCCCCAGGCAAGGCAAGCAGAGCCAGGCTGGGGTGGGGGGATTGGAGCAGAGGCTCTGGGGGAGGCTCTGTGGTTGTGGTCAGAAATGGGCCCCGTGCTCTGCCATGTGCCGGCATGGGGTTGACCTTGGGCAAATCACTTTACCTTTGGAGCCTTGGTTTCCTCAGTTCTAAGATAGGGATGCTTATGGTGCCTTTTCCTCAGGCTTATTTGGAGCCCAGTGCTAGACACCTGGCGGATGCTCATAAAAATGTTGATTCCCCACCCCTTTCTTTATGGCCTGTAACCAGTGGTGGTTCTTTTTCTCCCTGCCCTTGTGCCTTGGTGTGAGAGGGGATGTGGAGACAAATGAAAGTGTCAGGGGCTTCACGTGTGGTTGAGAAGGACCCATAATTCAGCTTTAAACTGACCTCTTTCCCAAACTTCAGGTCTCCCCAGGACACCCTGAGTAAGAACAGGGTTATGGGGGGCGGGGTGTGGATGGAGGGCCGAGCCGTGCTGGATCTGATGGGTGCCCTCGGCTGTCTGCAACAGCTCCGGCTTGAGACTCCCGCACAGACCTTGACTCTTTCGGATCGTGCATGACTGTGGCCTTCTCTCAAGTTGTGGCATTTGGTGGGTGGACTTCAGGGGTCCCTGCCCTTTGATCAGATCTGGCCATCCTCCCCACAACCTGTCCTGTCTACCATGGAGTTGGAAGCTGCGTGACAGCCATCCCGGAGAGGAGAGTGTGTCTCCTGCCTTCCCCGAGGGATCCTGGCCCTCGCTCTCTCTTTGTGTAATGTGTCTAGACTTGGTGCTGAGCTAAGTTGTGTGTGCCTCAAAAGTAAAGGCAATAAAGGGATCCCCAGTGCAGCAAGAGAGGCCATGCTGGCCCAGGGACTCCATCTACTACAGGCAGTGTGTGTGTGTGTGTGTGTGTGTGTGTGTGTGTGTGTGTGTGTGTGTGTGGTACATGCACCCTGGATGGATGCCCTCCCCACTGGATCTGGGAGCAAATTTCAGAGAGGAGGGGATTCTTGAGAAGCAGGCTCCTGCTGCCTGTGCACCTTCCCTCCCCTCATGCTCCTTTCCTGTCTAAGTTAGCTGCAGCGGGACAATTCATCATCAGTCCCTTTAAGGCTGCTAAGATAAGCAGCAGAAGAGTTTAAAGGAAAGGTGGATTTGAGCTTTCTTCCTGGAAGCAGATCTGAGTTATTGCTCGCTCCGAGGCTGGGCTGCAAGAAGTTCTCACAGCCAAACATCTGGAGCACCAGGCTGGGAAGAGACTGTCAGTCAGCCTCCACAAAGTCCTTTTACATCATCCTGCCCCACCTCGTGCCCCAGACTTCCAGAGGGCAGAAGCACAAGGCCGCAGATGGGTCTGAATTGGTGTGCTACCCTAGACGGGTGGGCCAGTGACCTGTGGGGAAAGGCCTACTTGGCGTGCTTTTAGGAGGGGTGACTGAATTCTGGATTCCAGCAGCTCACGCCATGCTTGGCAAACAGTGATAATATCCAGGTTTTTACTGAGGCTTCTGTGTTGTGCTAAGTGCTTTATTCATACACCATCTCATTTAATCTTTGCTACAATCCCAGGAGATGGATATTGCTCTCTGCAGTTTACAGATGTGGGACTTGAGGTTCAGAGAGGTGAAATAATTTGCCCAAGGTCACACAGGTAGTGAGTGGCAATCTGAGAATTTGAACTCAGGTCTGGCAGAACCCAAACTTTATGTTCTGAACCACTTATGTGATATGTCTTCACAGTAAGTTCCTAATAAATATTTGCTGGCTACCTAAGCATTTATCCAGATGAGGCGGTCTAAGCCTATGGGTCTGATTCTTTAAGCTAGTGCCCTGAGGAAGGGGGAAATGAGCCTCCACCAATGGGAATTTGGTAGAGAATGAACATACGTAAACTTCCAAGGTTTGTGGAAACTGGTCTGTGGTGCCAGGTGGGTTGGAATCCAGCAGAAGATCCCAGACTCCACTGTGGTGCTTTATTGTCCTGTTGGTCTTTTTCTTCCCGATCTCTACCCACTCCTGACCTCATTCCTTAAAGTTTATCCAAGTCAGGGATTGGTGCTGGAAGCAGTGAGGGAAGAGTCCGAGCAGGTTGGATGTTGCCCTGAGGATGTCTGCATCTGCAGAATCCAGGGCGGCCGGGGCCCTGGTGGGAGGTCTGGTGTGTCAGGTTTCTTTGCTGGAGAGTGCGTGCCAGGGACTTGCAGCAGTTTCTGGTGAGGCCCCAGACCCCAGAGCAAAACTGCTAACACTCCAAGGTTATTTACAGCAGCTGCCGGCTTGGGCTGCTCAGAGGGACGCTGCTTGCTTCCTAGCCTTGTCCCATGGAGAGCCCAATGTCCTCACCCCTGGGGCTTTGCCACTGGAGTCCGTGGCTGCTCTGGGAAACTTGGCATCTGAGTCTTCCTGCTTCTTCATCTCTTCCCTCTCTGAGAAATCACCAGCCCTGGGAGAATAGGCCCGTATTATCCTTTCCTGCCTGGTACCTCCAAACCACCGTTGATCTTGAGAAAGTTCCTGTAAGTGAGGGTGGATAATTGGAGTGTAAGCATTAATGCTCCCCCATCCCACCCCCAGAGGACACGAAGAGTTCTCCCAGAAGCCCTTGCTGCACAGGCAGCCATTTTGTGCAGATATATTCCTTTGAAAATTCCCCTTCTCCCCCACCCCCATGAGTAATTATTTAAGTTAAAACATGGTTCAACTATGGATAAATCCGGTTATTAAAACAACTAGATATTCACTGTGTACAGAAAACTTACAGGTGGGAAGATAAGCTCAGAGGCAAGGTGGGTTGCTGTACTACCTTATTCTCGTGTTCATGACCAGGTATAGTTTATTGGAGAATAATTCTGGGTCAGACGAGTCCTGAGCAGCCTGAGTCTCCAACTTGGGAATTGAGACTTAAAGCCCTGTTTGACTGGGGCCTCTTGTGGAGTGAAGGTGGGGCAGGCATGGGCTGGAGGAAATAATGCCCCAGCTCCTGGGCCCTGGAGTTCATCTCTCATCCACTGCGTTTGTCCCATCGACTTGCCGCTTGATCTTCCAAGGCTACTCGTGGTTCATTTGGAGATAACAAGCTGCCTCTCGTTATATTCTATCATTTCTAATTACTGGTTAAATTAGAATTTCCTCTGGATTCTGTGCACCACTAATTTGCCACCTATTCTTTTACTCACAAATAGAATTCATTGGTCCACACCCTCAAATTCCTGCTGGTTGCATTTTCTCTTTAATTATAAGACTCCGGGGCCCCTGTGGTTATAAATCCCACTCCAGGTCAGGAGTGTTGTTTGATAAAGCTACCTTTCGAGGAATGTGAACAGTCACCTGCTGGAGTGACTCCATCAGGTGCTGCCAGGTGAGTATTCGGTGAGGATGTGGACCTTCTCTTCCCTGGGGGTAGGGGGGTTGTCTAGGGAAAGGAGAGCCGGGTGCAACCCAGCATTAGCTCCCAGAAGGGCCTGATGGGCGCTGTCCACGGTCCTGGCACACCACCGAGAAGACCTGCTGGCTAGGAATTTGGGGCCTCCTTTAGAACAGCTGGAAGGAATCTCCTTGACCAGTTCTCCGACTTGCGTTATGTCATTGGCTTTAGGAAAGGACCTGGCCAAATGAAGAAGCTCCTAACGTCGGAGAAATGGTGGTAGAAGGACTCACCTCACTGTTGACATGCTGAATGAGATTCAGGGGTATCACTTTGCAATGCAGCATGACCCAGTGGAGAACTTCCTCACCAGTGCCACATATGGGTAGCATGTGGCCCAGAAATAATGATGCCTTTATGTCTTGGAATAGCCTGGAGTGGCCTAGGGTGGTACGGCCTCCTCCATTTACCCCAGTGTGCCATACCAGCATTCTCTTCTTTGTGTGTTATGACATACAGAAGTTTGAAAAGCGCCAACATACCAGAAAGGAAATGGGCTACAGAACTTGGGAGACCACAGTTTGAATCCCCACTCTTACACTTCATGGCAGGGTAACCTTGTACCTGATGGCTATCTTCCCTTAGCCCTGGCTTCTTTGTTTGTAAAATGAGAATTACACTTTTTATCACAAGTTTTTTGGGGAGATAAATAATGTATGTAAGCCATAGCAGGTCTTCAAAAATATTTGCTCCTGGGGCGCCTGGGTGGCTCAGTCCTTTAGGTGGCCGCCTCTTGATTTCAGTTCAGGTCATGATCTCAGGGTCCTGGGATTAAGCCCCATCTCGGGGGGACGGGGGGGGGGTCTGCTTGTGGATTTTCTCTGCCCCTCCCCCAACTTGTGCACTCTCTCTCCTTCCCTCTCAAATAAATAAATAAATCTTTAAAAAAAATACTTTCTCCCTTCACTGTGATCTCACTGTCCCGTGACCTGTTCCCAGTAGGAGCACTTTTCTGCCCACCCATCCACAAAGCTGCACTGAGGGCTGGTGACGAAAGAGTCACAAACCCTTCTCATTCCCAGAAAAGAGACATCATGTTGGGACTGTAATTAAGGGTTTCTGATCACTATTCTTTCAAGTGCTCTTCAGCAGTCTGGTGGGTAACTCAGGTAATTGGACCCCCTTGGTTCCCTCTGTTTCTCCCTGAAACAAGATAAAATACTGGCTTTAAGAAAATCCAGGTCAGAGAATTTGGACAGATACTGTGCGGACCCATCTGTTACCACCATGAGACTCCCATGAATGAGGAAAAAGGTAGTGAGGTTTTCACTCATTGCTCCCGGACTTTGTATTTTTCACATCTCATTTTAAAAAATTGTGTCTTTTTCCAATTGGGATACTCTCATGGGTCTTTACCTGTCTGGGACCTGGTATGCTTTTCAGCATCCTGGGGCCCTTTGTTTCCTTCTCTCTTTAAAACCTAAACCTCACCCATCAACCTGGTTCAGGTCACCATCACCTCTCACGTACCCTCCCTGTTTCTTCACTTGTCCTTAAAAACAGTTGAGTCACATCACACACCTGCTCAAACACTTAAAACAGCTCCCTGTTAGCCTTGAAAGGAAACCCAGGCCTTTCCATGGCCTGCAAGTCTTGCCTGCTCTGGAGTCTAGCTATCCTCCTGTCAGCACTTCCCATTCTTCCCTTGCTTAGGATGCTCTAGGCCCAGACCCTTCTTTCTGGTCCTTGTAGTCAGCAAGCAGGCTGCCTCAGGGCCTTTGCACTTCCTGTTCTCTCTGCCCTGAATGGTTTCTGAGGGTATTCACAAGGCTCATCCTCTCACTCTATTGGTCTTTATCAGAGTGTGTCCTCCTATTCCCCCTATATATTGCAGCATCCCTGTCTCACTCCAACCCCTCACATTCACTATTACATATTTATGTGCTATCTTTATCTATACTATAGGTATGTGTCTATATACACAGTATTAATTATATATTTGTCAGATTTTTATGTGTCACTTTACAAGAGAATATAAATCTCACAGGGGAGGGACACTGTTTTCTCTGTTCTCTGCTGCGCTCGAACAGGGCTCAGCACATAGTTAGTGTTTAGGAAATACTGGATGAAGGAAGTAGAGGAAGTGGGAAGTCAGTTGGAGCGCCAGTACCTGCACCCCCCAGCAGCCTCCCCACCTCGGGGACCCACGTGCTTGTCACGCTCCGGTGCCAGGGCATTGCAGGACAGTGGGCAGCTGTGCCTCTAGACTTGGTCAAGCCCATCTCCCCCACGTGCTCACCTGAAGGGGTGGCTGGTGCCCGCATTAGCTCATTTTATCCTCGTGATGACTCTGTGAGATTGGGGCCGTCTGTTCCATCTTTTCAGATCCAGGAGTGGAGACCACGAGAAGGTTGTGTAGTTTCCTGAAGACTCACAGCTAGTAAGTAGCAGCAGGACCCCAACCAGGCTTCCCTGACTCCAAAGCCCATCTTTCTGTGCTTGTGTTATGATTTAGAGTCAGACCCCAGAGCCAGACTGTGCTGGTGTGGATCCAGGGGCCTCCACGTTTTGACTTGTATCTATGAACTAGTTACCTTATCTCATCAATTACAAGTTGCATTTTGCTGTATGTTGTCACATCTTCAGTTCAGGACACGAGGTACAATCAGTGGTATCTCAAAATGGCTGTTGGTCAGGTGGCGTGGTGACCTGGTTGGGTGAAAACCTTCCACTGACCCTCTCTGGTAAGTTCAAGAAAATGCCAGCATCAAAGGGTTTTAAGTTCAATGAAATTAGGTAACTAATCCCTTTAAACCTCTACTTCTTCATCTATAGAATGGGAATAATTGTGGAACCAGCCTCATCCAGTGATGGGCAGGGTTTAAGCTGTGGCTTAACAGCGGCTGCCGCAGAGCCAGCCCTCAAGAAGTCTCCCCTGTGGGTTGTGGTTTTGGTTTATTACTACCCCCCCCCCCCCCCGAAGTTCCCTTAGCACCTAAATTCTGGCACAAGGTTAATGCATCCGTGGGGCGGCCATGGGGCTGCCGTTGCTTACACACCCACCGGCATGCCTTTCCCCCCTCACATGAAATGGTAAAACTGAACCAAAAGATTTTGTTTGCACTAGCCCCACCCACGGCTTCCAGTGCCAGTTCCTCCCCCTCTGGACCATCTGCCCCTTTTCCTGCTTCCCTTCCTCCTTGACGAAGAAAACAAAATACCAACTGCAGAGAACATGCTCGGCAAATGCAACAGGAAGGTGAGACAGGCCTCGGAAAGTTCTCCTGGCTCCTTTGCCTGAGTTGTTGTTCGGAATGGTCCCACTAGCCTTGTGGGATGCTCTGTGCCAAGACCGTGCCTGTCTAGGGTTTATTTCTCTGAGGTGAAGACGGACCCTGTCTACAAAGTGGAGAAAGTGAGGCACAGAGTGGATCCTTTATAAGAGGCAAAACATCAGTGAGTGCTGGCCAGACTTCTTAGTTTACCTTTGCTTTAAACTACCACTGCGGGGGAGCGCCTGGGTGGCTCAGTCGGCTGGGCGTCCAGCTCTTGGTTTCAGCTCAGGTCATAACCTCAGGATTGTGGGATTGAGCCCCATCGTTGGTCTCCCTGCGGGTCTCCCTGCTTAGCGGGGATTCTGCTTGTCCTTCTGACTCTGCCCCTCCCCCCAGTGCATTCTTTTTCTCTCTTATAAAAAATAAACTGCTACTTCGGGCACCTTTGGGGCATCAAATCTTCCTGGGATCAGAATATTGCATCAGAAAATAGGAAAATTTGGGAGCTGGGAAATTGTATCAGACTCTGGAAAACTGGGGGGCTTCAAAATGCATCCATTCATGAATTTACTCATTCACTTCCTTCATATCATACCATATCATATTTATTTATTTTTTAAGATTTTATTTATTTATTTGAGAGAGAATGATAGCATGAGAGGGAAGAGGGTCAGAGGGAGAAGCAGACTCCCCGCTGAGCAAGGAGGCCGATGTGGGACTCGATCCCAGGACTCCAGGATCATGACCTGAGCCGAAGGCAGTCGCCTAACCAACTGAGCCACCCAGGCGTCCTCATATCATATTTATTGAGCACATATAATAGTAATACAGGAGGATTTGGTCTTGCAGAACCAAAGATGGTATTCTTTGAGATATAGGAGGGAGACCAAAACACAAACCCAGCAAATCTCTGAAATGGAGTCAGAAATTACCGTTCTGTTTATTTGACTTCTCGATAAACTTGTCTTTTTCTTTCTCTTTCTATCCGTGTGGTAACCAGATGTAGTCGGTAGGTAAGCACTGTTTCCTATTTTACAGATGATTACAGAACAGAAAACTGCCTTCCAAGTCCTGGGGTCCTCCTCACATGGGCTGCAGGCCTGCCCCCGATTAGTCACCTGGGCTGGGGCAGGCCGACACCTAGTAGGTTTAAATGTAGCTCGGTCAGTTGTGTTAGCTTTTCATCCTTGCCTCTGTTTCAAAGGTGAAGGCAGTGGTTAGCATTTCAACAGGGAAGCTGGTTGCTTTTGGAGGAGGGGAAGGCAGCAGCCCTGGAACATCTGTAGGGACCCTGTTCCATCCTGTGTGTGGCAGGCACAGGCTGGGCTGGGGGCAGGGGCAGGTGGACACAAAGCTGGGCACACCTTGGTTCCTGCCTTCGGGGAGCTCCCTGTTTGGAAGAGGAATCAAGGATGCACACAGGTAGCTATACTAGAAAGCCAAATGGTAAAAGCGTGGAAGAATGTTACAAGTTGTGTGCCAAGAAGGGGAAAGTAAGGAGCATTAGTGCTCATTTAGAGCATCACAGAACCTGTCACAGAGGCGAGGCAGTGGACCTTGAGCGGCACTTTCAGAGACTGGAAGCTTCAGTAGGCAGAGGCTGGGGAGGGCTTTATGCAGAGGGGCCGGAGGATGGGGGGAGGAAGTGACAGCCGAGGCTGGGGGATGGAGGGGCCCCAGCGGAGGGGCCACAAATGCCTCTGGCCAGGGCCATGGGCTCTCTCCACGAGGCAGTGGCAGTGGGGTGACATGGTATTTCAGGAAGCTGCCTCTGAAGGCCTAGAGGAAAGTGAGCCTGCTGCAGGCGTCTGACTAAGGAAGGGTCTGAACTAGAGCGCGGGAAGCGGGGGACATTGAGGATGGGGTCAAATATGCTGACGGGGCTCTGTGCCCTTGGGATGGAGGGTGAGGGAGGGAGAGGTCAAGAATGGAGCTGGACGAGAAAACCCAAGGAGACCCATCAAGACCGGCCAGGGCCTGTCAGGAGCAGTTTGCCCCAGGTGACTGCCAGAAGTTTCGATAAAACAATTAAAAATAATTTGTAGGACAATTTGTGTCTCTGATAACAGTCCGACCCGTTTTGGGCTCAGCTGAAGCCCAGAGGCTCTGAGGTAATTAGGAGAGCAGTTTGGGCCAAGGGGCTTGTCACATGAAAATCAGGAAGCTGTTGAGTTGTCTGAGAGAGAGAGACCCCGACCTGGCTTCCTTCCCACCACCCATTAGCCTTAAGTTGGACCCTAGCTTTATGGCTGAGGCGGCTGGGTGTTCTCCCTCCGTCCTCCACTCCGGGGGGGCTCTTCCCGGCTCTCCACTGTAGAGGTTCGCATTTAAGAATGTGCACTACTGTCCCCAGAGCCACGAGACCCAAGGGTGGCAGAGCAAGGTGCGCCCCGTGGGGCTCAGGGAAGCGGGGCCTTGGGGGGGGGTCTGTCGTCACCTTGGCTGCCTGCTCTCCCGAAGATGGTGGCCCCACCACACGGACCCCCTGGGAGTCTGGCTTGGAAAATAAGGGATTTCCTTGCATTCGTCCCCTGAGTTACCTGGCCTAACCCTCCCGAACAAGAGAGACGCTGACCCCAAGAGGCGGGTGTTCAGGGGGCTGGGACTAGATGCAGAATTCCAGAAGGCCCCCAGCTCTGGCTTCTGGGAGCGGAGGGGCTGGGCCTGGCCCCTGTTGCAGGTCGTCCCCTGAGGTGATGGCTGAGTGCTGTGCTTGAAAAGTTGTTGTGGAGCTGTCAGCCTTCTGGCCCGGGATATTTTTACCCGTCTGCCTCCTCATCACATTATTATTTTTTTTTTTTTAAGAAGATTCACGGTTTACTCCCTCCGTGCTGCTTCTCTCACATGTTCTTCTGAGCTGGAAGCTTAGCCTCTGTTGCTAAGTGACGGATCTGGCCCCGCGGGCTTTCTGGGCTCCCGAGCCCCCCTGCATTGTGCTTTAAGTAATTGAGGTATTCCTCTCAGAGCGCACCTTGGAACTCCATCATCCGACGTACTGCTGGCGAAAGCAGCTTTCGGCCCACCCCTGCTCCTCCAGGGACATGATTCGAGTTTGGCTGGGCTGGCCGTCAGAG
Source organism: Zalophus californianus (assembly GCF_009762305.2). Taxonomy (NCBI): domain Eukaryota; kingdom Metazoa; phylum Chordata; class Mammalia; order Carnivora; family Otariidae; genus Zalophus; species Zalophus californianus. Next base: position 92,646,064 of record NC_045598.1, read on the forward strand.
CGTCCCCACGACACCCCAGCGAGCCCTCCACTGACAGAGGTGGTAAGACAGGCGGGAGGACCTGCGGTGTCAAGTGCCTGGGGCAGGTCACGCCTTGCTCACACCCACGTGCAGGAGGGACACCCCCTGGATACAGACAGCTGTAGCGGGCCTCAGAGATCATGCAGACCAACCAATTTTACACACAGGGAAACCGAGGCCTAGAGAGGTCAGGGCAACGGGGCCAGCTTGCAATTGTTGGTTGGTGGTTGGTCGGCACCAGCACCTAGCTGGCCTTCTGATACCTGGATAATGGCTGACTCCATGGCCTGTAAAGTCAGGGGTAAAGAGGAATCTGCCCCTCTGGGTCCTTCTCTGATCTTGCTTGTCCCAGGTCATGCTTCGGGGTTGTTGCCTGGGTACATGTTGGATTCCCATGTCCTGGTCTGAAAGCTGATCTTTCACCAGTCCAGTGACTCCCAGGGAGCTGGGGGGTGCAGGAAGGGAGGGTCGTTCCAAGTCACTGGTGCCCCATCCTCTTTAAAACATGGAGGGAGCACAGGAGTGAGGAGACGTGGGTGCTGACAGCCTCGTGACGTGAGCCAGGTGCTATCCTGCCCTGGGACGCGGCTGCCGCTCACTGCCCGAGCTGACCGTGAATCCAATGGGGTGTTAAGAAGAGGTGACATTTGTGAGCACTTGCTGGGCGCCGGCTCTGTTCTGAGACCCACCCGACTGATGTTCCCCACAACACCGTAAGGTGGGCACGGTTATCCTCCTTTGACCGCTGAGGAAACAGAGCTCAGGCCAGGCAGCTGGCAAGCACGGAGCTGGGATTTGAACCCGTGCAGTCGGGCTCCTGAGCAGGGTCACCACCCCAGACCATGCCAGCAGACTGAGTAAAAACTGTTTGTAAGTGGTTTCAAACCATCACAAATATGAGCTGTTGTTCAACTACTAATATTGCTAGACTTTAAGGTGAGGCCATGTGTCTATTAGTAATAACACTGCTGATCTTTAGACCCAAGACCCTGCCCTGCGCAGCCGTTACCTGCTTCCCTGTGGCACCAGGTGAGGAGGGCAGGCTGGGCTCTGTAGGGTGTCGCCCCAGCAGCCTCCGGTGGGGGGGGGGGGCGCCAGTCCTTGCTGACAAAACTCGGACATTCCTGAGACGGTGTGGGTGGAAAATGCTTTTCTCCACCCTCTACCCCACTTCTCCGCAAACTCACTCTGGCCTCTCCTGAGGAGCAATAGCATTTCTGTGACCACCTAGAAATAGGGGAGCTTCCATATTTTTAAATGAATAAAGGCAAATAATGCAAGGCTTTCCAGCAGCAGGGTCCTTCCTGGTGCCAGGCCCAGCGCTGGGCACTTTGGATGCGTCCGCTCACCGAGTCCCCATGGCAGCCTCCCTCGGAGCGGGGAGCTGTCATCATGTAGACCCTTTTTACCCCCGAGAAGACTGCCACCTGCATCATTAAAGTGAAGTGGCTGCCCACCTCTCTCAGTGCACCAAAGTCCCCGTAGTCGGCTGCGGTGGTGGAGGGCAGGGGCTTTGAAGACCGGCAGGGGTTGAGTGCTCCCATCTTGTCTGTTCGCTCACTCACTTGACACACATTTCCTGAGTGCCTCTGCTCAGACGTCCCCTCCTCAGGGATGCCTTTCCAGACCATAAAATGGCGGACTTCCAGCTTGCAACACTGCTTCCCAGCATGTTATTTCTCTTTGTATCATGTATCCCCACGGGCCATTGTACGTTTCTTTCTTTCTTTAGTATCCGGCCCTTCCACAAGAAATATAAACTCCACAAGAGGACACACTTTGCTTATTTTGTTTGCTGCTGCATCCCTGACACCTAGAACAGAGCCTGGCACAGAGAAGGCACTCAGTAAGTGGATGTCACTCAGTGAATGAATGAATGAATGAATGAATGCAATGGGAGCTCTCAAACCCAGGCCCTCACCACCACCGCTTTCTTCCTGTTCTCCAACCCCCATGCTGAGTCTGACCCGGTGGCTTTGGGCAATTCACTTCCTCTCTGGACCTCAATTTTCTCATACCGAAAATGAGAATATTGCTAGGGCCCCTCAACCTTTACTATTCTGAGTGTCAGACTCTGTTGTCATTGAGCGTGTTTCTAGGCACAGAAGGTTCCAGTCGTGATTGCTTCCCAGCCCAGGGGCTTCACTTGCAAATTTGCACCAGCACATTTCCCCTTGCAAACCTGATGGCCCAGGAGGACCCGGCCCCCCTCCTGTGATGCAGATGCTCTCACATATCTTGGGAAGAAGGAAGAAGCTCCTATTGAGCTGACATCTAGGGTTTCCATGATGCTGCTGTGGGTGTCCTTCCCTTTACCAGAATGTGTTGATTTTGTCCTTGAGTCCTCCTAGTTTAAAGGAGGCTTGTCCCCCCTCTGCAGCCCTTTCTCTGTTGGTGACCAGAGCTGCCACTCTCTCGGCTATTTATGAGGAAGCTTGTCCTCCAGTTGGTCAGCATCAGGATAAATTCTGCAGACTTATGGGAATCCCCTCTGGTTTTCTCCAGTTGTGGGATGACAGGCAGTAAATCATGCTTAATGCACTGCAGATTTGTCCTGATCAAATTCCACTGCAGCCACAGTACCTGGAGTTAGGCTCTGAGCTGGTACCCTGGTGATTGCTGTCTCCAGAGGGACCCCAACCCTTCTCCCCAGTTCTAGTTTTTAATAAAAACTCTTGTCTAAGCTATAGGGGAGATGGGGTAGTCAGCCAGCCAGACATTGCATGGACCTTAGGTTTTCTCCATTTGAGTGCCTGGCGACAGGGACCTGCTGACTGGAGAAAGCAAGGGGCCCATCCTGCAGCCGCAGCAAGAACACAGGCCTCCCTATTGCATAACACCTAGGGGTACCATTTCCTTATGTAGCATGGGCAATTCGGCAGCCAGGGGAGGCTGAGGGATGAGGGGTCCTTGGACACATACTCCCTCCAGGACACAGTGGAACGTTCCGCTGACCCGATGTGGAGTGAAGTCCCAACAGAGAGCTGCGTTTCTTATGAGGAATTCTGAGGTCTTTTAGGCAGACTGGTTCTGTCTCAGTCACTCCGAAGCCCAAGACCTTGACTGTTCCTGGGGTGGACGGGGGGTAGTCACTGAAGACTCACTGTCTCCCTTGGATGAGGAAGGCAGGGAGGTGTCACCTGCTGCTGTGGTCCACGGCCTGGCCCAGAGAGGGCTGGCGAACCACACAGACCAACATGAACTGTCCCCATCTGTTGGGTCTCCCAGCGTCACTACATGTGTAACAGGATCTGGCTGGGCAGGTCCCCTTGAAGTCTGGGTCTTTACCCGAGTCGGCCAGGAGGTGTGGGGTAAGCTTCCACTGCGAGGTGCCATTGCCCGTGCTGTTCCGATGGCGCCGATGAGGAGAACAGACGGGAGCACAGCTTCCAGAGGCGGCTCCTTCCCTTAGTAAAGCAATTACAGAGCTGGGTAATTTACATACCTCGAAAGATGCAGGGCAACGGCAGGCTGGGGTGTATGTGTGTTTAATTTTAAATCCTCCAACCTCCCCTTAACGAGGAGGTGCTTTGAAACATAGCAGCATGTTGCTATCCTTCAAAGGACTCATTCCCTTCGTGCCTTATTTCTTTAAGGGAAGGCATGAAAGATGGATGAGGAATGGCAGGAGCCAGGGTGGGTTTTGCCTCCCCCGCCTGCACTGTGCAGACATTATCTGCTGTAAAACTGTCACCGGAGGATGGAGAACTGGCTCTTGGCTGCAGTGGCCCTCAGATAATGTCACTGCTGAGCAAATGCCCAGCATTTGTTGGCACTCAGCAAACACCTCTGGGGCGGTGGTGTCAGAATCCTTAGCAAAACCTGGTCAGTGCTCCTGCTGGAGAAATGAAAGGGACGCAGGGGCTGGTGCGCAGGGTCCCCACAGTGAGAGCACTAGCCTTTTTTTTTTTTTTTTTTTTTGCAAGCATAAATGTCCCTTTGAATCACCTGAGGGTTCTGTAAAAATACAGAGACTGATTCAGTAGGTCTGGGAGTGGGCCTGGGATTCTGCATTTCTAACAAGTTCCCTGTGATGCTCCTGGCCCATGAACTGTAGTTTGAATAGAAAGACCCTAGAGAAGGCAGACACCAGCTTCCCTGGGTCCCAACAGGTGGCTTAGCTACATAGAGCTCAGGAGGGCTAGGCCTTGGCCACCAGCCTGCACCGCCTGGGAGGAGAGGACAGTGGGGGCCTCTGAAGGGTCTTGAACACTCTAGGACATGCAGTTATGAGAGGGGGCAGTATCGTCATGGACGGCCCTTTATTTGGGTTTGGTGACTTGTTTGGCTTCTTCTACCCCAATAGGTTTACCTTTCTTCCTTCCTTATTTCCTTCCTTCCTTCCTTCTTTCTTTCTTTCAAGATTTTATTTATTTGTTTGTCAGAGAGAGAGAGAGAGCACAAGCAGGGGGAGCGGCAGGCAAAGGGAAAGCAGACTCCCCACTGAGCAAGGAGCCCAGGACCATGAGTCGAAGGCAGACTCTTATCTGATGAGCCATGCAGGCGTCCCTAGGTTTACCTTTTGGTGATGCTCAGAGAGGGCCTGTGGGAAAACTGAGTCTGCAGACTTTGAGCTCCTCGGTGGGCACCTTCTGATGGGGAGGAAGGCAAGCTCCATATTCCAGGCCACTCACTGCCCGGCCTCTGAGTATGTGCCCTGGAGCGACGGGGGATCTGGGTCCACGTGGGCTCCCCACCTCTCTTGGTGTGGTCAGCTAATCCTCTCCTGCTCACCTGGTCGCTTTCACAGGTCCCCGGATGAGAAGGAGCTGACAGCAGCCGAGTGTCACCTTCTCTGAGTGCTGGGGAGCAGGGCTTCGTGGCCCAGGCGGCAGCAATGCCGAAGAACAGCAAGGTGACCCAGCGCGAACACAGCAGCGAGCATGTCACGGAGTCGGTGGCCGACCTGCTGGCCCTCGAGGAGCCGGTGGACTACAAGCAGAGCATCCTGAACATGGCGGGTGAGACAGGTGGCAAGCAGAAGGCCGCAGACGAGGAGCTGGGTGCGGAGGACCGGCCGGCCTGGAATAGCAAGCTGCAGTACATCCTGGCCCAGATTGGGTTCTCTGTGGGCCTGGGCAACATCTGGAGGTTCCCTTACCTGTGCCAGAAAAACGGAGGCGGTAAGAGGCGGCCCTGCCTGCCCCGATGGTGCCCTGCAGTTGGGCCAGGCCCAGGGGTGAAAAAGAACACCCTTTGCTGATGCAGAATTGGGGCTCTTGGCGGGTGGAGCTTGGGATTCTAGAGGAAGGCTCCTCAGAAATAGCCAGTGGTTAACAGAGGCTGTCAGGCATGGTGATAATAAGGACCCGGGCTCTGGCCCAGGATGCCCTGCGTGGAGACCCCAGTGCAGCCAGTCAGTTCTGTGACCCCATGAAAGTTGCTTGATCTCTCTGCACCTCTCTGTTCTTCATCTGTAAAATGGGAATAATAGTAGATCCTGCCTCATGGCAGAGTGGGGAAGATTAAATGAACTTTACATGTAGAATGCTTAACACCGTATCTGATGCATAGTAAAGAGCAACGGTTGACAATTCTAATTAAATGCTTGCCAGGTGCCAGGCACTGTTTAACACTTACTGGATATTAGGCTGAAATGCATGAAACTGCTGATGTTTGAGCGTCTTGGAACAACCAAAACACCAATTTTATACACTTCAACCATTGATTCCCCCTATACCCTATGTGAGGAAGGAGTTATTATCCTCATGGTAGAGACTGCAAAACCGAGGCCCAGAGAGGTTAGATGACTTGCTCAAGGTCACACAACTAGTGATAAAGTAAGGATTCTAACCTGGACAGCTTGGCCCTGGCGTCCGAGTACACCTGCTGCTGCCTCCCAGATAGGAGGGGGCCTCACACTACCCCTTGCGTTTTAATCCACCTAGAGGATCTTACCCCTGGTATCAAACCCGGGTAGCAGCCCCTCTGAGGCAGCCTGGAATGTTCCAAAGGTAATTTGTTTTGAAACCAGGGGAAAGCTAACAGAAAATAAAAAGAAAAACCTAGCAGGCTGAAGACAGTGACATTTATAAGCTGGGACATCTGGGAAAGTGACTTGAGCCAGCAGAGAGCCCTTGTGCCTCAGTCCCCGTGGCCTGGGACTGCTACACCCCAGCCTGATGGTTGGCCACAGCTTTGTAGACATTTTAACCTTACTCCTTCTGTCTCTGCTCCACGGGACTCTGGCCACGGAGCCTCTCCCATAGATGCAGCCCCATTCAGGGACACTCCCTCTTCCCCAGAACACACCCTCTCTGACCCAGAGGCCAAGTCTGGCTGGAGGCTTCCCCTCCGTTCCAATTTCTGTTGAAGGGCAGGAAGTGAGATGGCCCCTCGAGCCGGTATAACTGAGGCCAGAGGCTTTTATCCTTCCACTAGACCATGGTCTATTTACCATATGCTCCCCATGCTTTGCAAGGTCTTCCCCGCCCCCCCGCATCAATCAGTCAATCAATCAATCAATAACTGCCAGTTAGAGCTTTTGGTCTGGGTGGCATGGCTAGACTCAGGTCACTGAGTCGATACAAGACCAGCCCAAAGAAGGATACAACTCTATGTGTGTGGTTTTCTTATGTGCTGAGAGATGCTGACAAGAGGCATCCACGGTGACGTCAGAAGACACGTCGCCTCTGGGGACTCCAGCTGGTAACCTCTAACCTTGTGCTTTGTGGCTTAGATGATCAGCTCTGCCTGGGTGCTGGGTGCTGAATCAGAGTCCCTCTCCCCACCACACACACTCCCGGGGCAGTGGGCTTGCCAAAGCTCTCCTCCTCATGGTACCACCAGCCCATCGCCCTGGTGCCAGACACCGTCGACAACCCCCAGAAGAAAAGCGTTGTTAGCGCTCAGAATTTTGAGCTCTCCACTCCTTGTTGCTGCTCCCATTCTTCCATCCTCTCTGATTCCTAGAATCCCTTTTTATCTCTGCCTTTAACTCTCCTGTACTCTACGAGTATTACGGTAAGTTATCCCAAATGATTTTTGGAAGGAGGCTAATGATCCTATTTCAGATACAGGAAGGAGAAAACTGTTGGGTGGAGAGAGGCAGCTCTGTGGTTTTGAGCCGTGGGGGAGCTGGTCAAACTTGGCTTAAATCTGGGTGGGCTTTCTGGAACTCTGCTTAGCTCGCACCACTCAATGCTGACGGTTCCTTTGATCTGCGTTCTTTTAGTTTGCTTGTTTTTTTTCTGTTGATTTTTATGAAAAAGGCAAATGTTCATCAAGTGCTGACTAGGGCGAAGTAACTCATGTAAATCCTCACGAAAGCCCCATGTAATAGGTAGCATTGAAGCATGAGAAATGGGTGTTTTTCTGAGTCAAAGATGGTCACATATCAGCAAGTTTCATGTGGTTCTGCCGAATGTTATTATCCTCTTCAGATAGATGACCAAAAGTGGCACAGAGAGATCAAGGAATTGGCCCAAAGTCACACGGCTAGTAAGTGGCAGAGCTAGGATTCAGACCCAGGAGGTCTGGCCCCGGGGTCCGGTCTCAGCTCCTACTTGGTATGCGTCTCAACAGGCTGAGAACCAGGTGGTCTTTCAAATCCCAGAAATAACCTCAGGGTTTGCCGGAAGCAAGACCCAGAGTATAGACCAAGATGGAGACTGCAGAGATCAAGGCGGTCTCGGAGATGCCACAGCCCGGCTTCCTAGACCCTGACACCCTGAACAGTGCTCCCAGCTGTTGAGAGGGAGGACCCGAAGTTCCCGCAAGTCACTGAAATATCAAAGGGAATCCCGCTGCGTCTCCAAATTGTATTTTTGAAGGCAGGAGAGGGTGCATTTCCAAATGATTTCAACAAGGGTTGATAAGAAAAAAAGACCTCTGCCTAACCAAAAATCCTCACCTGGACCCCAGCCGCTGAGCACTGTGCGTGCCTGGGCCGTGGTGCGGGGTGGAGAGCTGCCGCCAGGTCCGTGCCCTGGGCCCGACTCAGGCCACTGGCCCCAGTGGCAGGTGGCGGGTTGCCCGTGGCCAGTCTTTGCTGAGGACTGCTCTGTGGACAGCACACACGTGGAGACTCTCCCTGGTTCTTTGGGGAGAGGAGAGAAGCCTTCACAGAAGACGCCAGCCTACCCTCGGGACACCCCGAAACCCACCTCCCTGCCCGTTTTGCCCCACCCAAAGGGGATATGGCTGAAATACAAAACCAGTGAGGTCGTGTCCCTTCGCTTTTCTGCACGTCACATGCCTCCTCTCTCATTTCCCCAAACCCAAGACCAAGAGACAGAACCGGGGGTCCTTCAGGCCCCCCATCCTTTCAGTGCCAGGATGGTACTGCTTGTTAGTGCCAAGTTGAACTTATGTGTACATGTGGCCGTGCGTAGGTGTATGTTTAATGAATTAGATGCTGTCATAGAAGACTGGGTGCGTTACCGCCCCTGGAAGACTTTCCTGATTAGTTCTGTTGGACGCTGACCCCTCCCTCTGCATGCTTGGTGCTCAGCTGGCCCTCTGTGACCAGTCCGCGTGCGTGTGTGCGTGCGTGCGCGTGCACACGCACGTGTGCTGACATGGCTCACGTGAACCTGCGGGTCCTGCCTCCCAGATTGCGAGCTGTCCTGGGATAGTGGCTGTGCTTTCTTTTGCCCCCAGACCCCCCTGCACGTGCCTGGCACAGGGTCGACCTGCAATAAACAACTGCCAAGTGCCGGGCCTTGTGCCCAGGAGATGCCTGATACCCGGGTTTCTTTCGAAGCTTGGATACACGTAGAATGTCATATTTCGGGAGGCAGAGCCGTGTGTGGCTTGGGGTCTTTTGGATACTCCCAGCCGGCAAGGCTTGGTCTGGGGGTGCTGGCTGACAACCGGGACCCTGGTGACTGGGGCTGTCTGGCGCCTTTGCTAACAGCACTAGGTTGCTGGCACAACTCTCAGCACAGATCACTCGTCTGTGTCCAGACACGATTTTAATTCTCCTGCTAAATGCCCTGTCACTTAGAATTGAGATTGTGTCTGCAGTGAGGCCAGGGACAGTGAGTTTAATTTATCATCCGGAATCTTTATCAAGATCCATTCTGTCTATCCATTACCATCCTCCCGGCTATGCTTTTCTGAACTGCTAATTTCTCTCTCTCGTTCCTCCCAATTAGCTGTAGATTAATGGTGGTGCCGGTCAGACCCTCTCTCCTTGGAAAGCTTCCAGGCTCCGCTTCCTTGGAGCTGCCTGGTCTGCGGCCTCAGCGTCTGTTTCAGAGGCGGGGAAGGCCGTGCCTGGGGTCTGGGCCTCTGGGGAGCAGCGAGTGAATGAGGCCCACTCCTTCTGGGGCTACTTCTCTGGGGGCAGGAGGGAGTGTGAACAGGTGTCCACACAGTACGTCAGGAGGCGACTAGGTCCATGCAGGACTTGATGGTGGATTCCTGAGAGACGGTACGGAATCTGTCTGTCTCTCTCGGGATCTAACCTTGCGAGCAGTCCTCCCTTAGCATTTCAGATCAGGGGAGCCAAGGGGAAGAAGGGGGGTCCGGGTGGCCAGTGCGTGGTGGGTCACACGTAGGAACCAGACCACTCCTGCAGGAGCACAAGGACTGGCAGCAGTTTGAGGATGGTCAGAGGGGTGGGTAAGACTATAGGACGTGGCTGTCCTCCCACACCCTGGTGCTGTGCTCCAGACACCCTCTGACGCTCCTCTCTCCTCCCCAGGTGCCTACCTGGTGCCCTACCTCGTGCTGCTGATCATCATCGGGATCCCACTCTTCTTCTTGGAGCTGGCCGTGGGCCAGAGGATCCGCCGCGGCAGCATTGGCGTGTGGCACTACGTGTGCCCCCGCCTCGGGGGCATCGGCTTCTCCAGCTGCATAGTGAGTCGGGGGCCCACACTGGGCAGGAACAGGCAGGCTGAGGGGCTGCTCCTGGGAATGGGGTTTGCAGTTGGGCCAGGTCAAAGGCAGGGAGGGAGACCCTCCGCATGAGAACTGCTTACAGCCAGCATCTCAAGGCCACGCATTTCCTACATTGAAAGTGAGTTGTGCTTTCTGAAGCAGGACATAATATTTGGAATTGTTACCAAGGATGAAAAGCTGGGACGTCTCAGCTGGAGTTCTCTGCGGCCGGACCGCAGAGAACGTGGACCATCTGGATACCTCTGTCTGCTTACCAGCGCGTCAGCCCTGTGTGAGGGAGGCCCTTCCTCTTTCCTTGATTGAAGAGTATTTGAATTGGGTGAGAGTGTGGCCCAGGAAAAGTCCGCCCTGAGGCATGAGGTCTCGTTGCCAGTTTGCTAGGCACAGGAACAGAGTTGGAGAAGGTCTCAGACAAGAGCCCATGGCTAACCCAGGAGGGGTGAGGCTTTGGAACAGTGGGAGCCAGAGAGGCCCCACTGGCCTGGATGGGGAGCTTGGTGAGGCTCATTCACGGGGCTGGAGGTGAGGCTCTTCTTAGTTCTCTAAGTAAGGAAACTGAGCTTCCCTTAAGGGTAAAGCACATGGGTGCCCCTGCTCACACCTGCTCCTGGAAGGGACTGGGGGAGGGTCTGTGTAGCTCCCGCAGTCCTGCTGGGCTTCACCTCTGCCCAGGTTGACACGGCTCAACACAGCGTCCTCTGCTGGGGTTGGCCATGTGTGTACTCATGAGTGTGAGTGGGTCTCCCCTCAGCGTGAAAGTGCCCAAGCGAAAGAAGTAGGGGTCTCTCTCCCTCTATATTCCCATTAAAGTGTGCTGTAGGAGTGTCTGCTCCTGCACACCAGGGCTCAGGTGACACTGAGGCAGCAAGGGGCCCTCAGCTCTCACACTGATCAGCGTAACAGAGCTGGGCCCCTGGAGGTAGAAGGGGCCTCTCAGCATCCAGAGCAGGTACAGCAGATCCCTGTGTGTAAAAGCATTGCTTTCTGAGAAAGCTTTCGGACCCTTAGTCCGAATCTACGCATTCCTCTTTCAAGTAGAATTCTGCCAAGGCTAGTGATCGTGTTTCCAAGACACGAGAAGTGACATCTGTCTGGGGGCAGGCTACTGCCAGTACCAAAGAGAGAGCGGCGTCCTAAGAGAAGGGAGGACATAAGACACCAGCAAGACGCATCCGCAGAACCTCAAGTGCACTACAGTCTGGGGCTGTTGTCTATAGAGGCAAAAGCTGTGCCAGCCTCCATGGTCCCGGAGGGCAGCTCTGGAATTGTCATCCTGAGTCATCAGGAAATGATGGGGAAATGCTTTAAGCATCTTAGAAGAATTTCAAACTGGAAAGGATTAACATTTTAAGAGTTCATTGCTTAAAGGAGAGATCTTAATATCTGAAACATTCCTCTGTGGATTCCCTGAATACCAGGTGAACAGAGGATTAGGTGGAGGCCTTCAAAGCCCGTGCCTCATTCCCCCTCCTCCTCCTCCTGCAAGACCTCGAAGTGTTGTGTGTGGTCAGCCAGAGCCTGGGCCTCGGACTGGGAGTGGGGGTGGGGTGGAGTAGCCTGCGGCCTTCATGAGCCCTCCCCCCACCGTGGACCCTTGTCCTCAGGTCTGCCTCTTTGTTGGGCTGTATTATAATGTGATCATCGGGTGGAGCATCTTCTACTTCTTCAAGTCCTTCCAGTACCCGCTGCCGTGGAGTGAATGTCCTGTCATCAGGAATGGGACTGTGGCAGGCAAGTAGGGGACCCCTGAGTAGGACCCCACCTGGAGACCCCAGCCAGCCCGTCCCAGGAACGGGTTGAAGGAACCTAAGAGGCTTAGGCACAGATTTGGGATTTCATTGACTTGTGTCACCTTGAATAAGACATCTACCTTCTCTGATCCTCATTTCCCATTCTGATGGTCTATCTCCTAGAGTTCTCAGGGGCTTGAATGAAATGAGTGTAGGGAAAACTCCGGAAAGTGTGGCTTTTGTTCAGTTGTTATCAATGATCCTGTGTTACTCGAATACCATCCTATCTGGAAGCAGCCTTAATTTGCATGCCAGTCTTATAAAAGGCCGGATGATTTATCCCACCTCACAGATGGGTAAACTGAGGTCCAGAAGTGGCTTTCCTGTGTTTTGCACCAGGATCTGGGATGAGAAACCAGATGTCTAACTCCTAGCTCAGGACCTTTCCCAGGGAACTTGAGGCCAGTTCTGCCTAATCCTTGCTGCCCTCCACGGATGGAGGTGGGCAGGGGTGTCATGTGAGGAAATTCAGCTAGATCCATGTGTCCCGAAGCCTCCCGGGCCCCATCTGGAGCCCCATCTGGAGTCCTCAGGGTCTGCCAGATCCTGGCTAGCCCAGAAGGAACACTGGCCCTCCCTGCTACCCGCACTCAGCCGGGGGCTCGCCCGCTGCTGCCCTGGGTGGGGATCAGGCAGACGAGGTGGCCCCACGGCCCCGCCTGAGGCCCTCTCAGGGCTCAGGTATGTGGGATTGGCTGGGCTACTTCCTCTTCCAAGTAGAATTCTGCCAAGGCTAGTGATCGTGTTTCCAAGGGGGAAACAGGCAGACGAGGTGGGCCCCACGGCCCCGCCTGAGCCCCTCTCAGGGCTCAACAACAGGGCTGTTGTTCCAGTGGTGGAGGCAGAGTGTGAGAAGAGCTCAGCCACTACCTACTTCTGGTACCGAGAGGCCTTGGACATATCCAACTCCATCTCGGAGAGCGGCGGCCTCAACTGGAAGATGACCCTGTGTCTCCTGGTGGCCTGGAGCATCGTGGGTATGGCTGTCGTCAAGGGCATCCAGTCCTCGGGGAAGGTGAGCAGGAAGGGAGTCAGACCCACACAGGGGGCCACAGAAGAGCATGGCGGGCAGGGGGCTGAGGACCCCAGGTTACACCATGCAGGGTCTATTGAGTGGGCTTGGCCTCTGGGTGGCTCAGGATGACGACACAGACCCGCCGTGGAGGCGATGGGCGTGTCACTGCTGCATCATTGTTCCCTGTGAACAACCCACCAGGAGTGGCTAGGAGGGGGCTTGTGGAAAATCAGTGCTTGACCCCCAGCCACCTCTGTGCTCAGATACCTCAGGCCTGCTCCGCAGACTTTAAAGAGAAAGAAAGTTAGGAGTTCGGACCCAGGGACATTCGTCTAGATCCTAGCCCCTTAGGTTCCCAAGCAAAAGCCCTAGAAGAGCCTGCTCTGAGCACTTTTTGATGGAAATCAGCAGCGCATCGTGTGTGAACGGAGGGGCGCCTTGAGCAGGTGGGTGCTGTGAGCCAAGGGGCCTTGGGGCCTCCGAGGGTGGCTCTCCGATGCTCTGTCAGGGCGCAGCCCAGCCAATCCCACACACCCCTTCAAGTAGGGGCCCTTTCTTCTTTGTCATGTACCAGTATTCATGGACTGCCAGGGCTGGAAAGGACATGAGAGACCCTGTGGCTCAATCCATCCGTTCTACAGATGAGGAAACTGAGGCCAGGAGCCGGGAAAGCCCCTCCCCTGAGATCACACAGCCAATCAGTCCCAGAGCTGGAGCGCGGGCCTTGGCCATGTGTCTGAGGCTCCAGGTTCCATAATGGACTTCTCGAGTAAGGAAGCTAAGCCTTGGGAAGGTAGAGTATTCTTGGCCACCACCTCTTCCCTCTCCACAGGCCAAAGCAGTAGCTGAAACTTGAGGGCACTTACCAGGTTCTGCCACATGTACGAACACTTTTGGTCCACAACAACCTTATGAGTTAGGAAGCCTTACACCCGTTTTATAGATGCACAGAGGGAGGCGCGCAGAGATCGAGTGAGTAGCTCAAGGTCACATGGTAGGTAAATGGCAGAGCCAGGATTAGAATTCCGGTGCTCCAGCTCTGGACACACACGCTCTTTCACCTTCAACACCATCCCACCCAAACAACCCTCTTGATTTGTTTCGGTGCAGCAAACAGTCTGTGAGCATCTCCTTCCTGTGTGGCTCTCTGCCGGGCACAGGGGGATACAGAAATGTGCAAGAAATGCACATGCTAGAAAACAGCACGCAGCGTCTAATCACAAGAGGCAGGACCTTTTCTGATGTTTTGGCTTGGGAGCCACGTCTGTAACCTCCCGGATGCCTTCTGTCAAAGGAGCTCTAAGGACAGGGGAGAGCCTTAGGGGGTCCACTGGAGTCAGGGATGGAAAGGCAGGCATGAGACATGAAAAAGTGAGGAGGCGAGAGGAGAGGTTTCTTTGCCCCCTTGGCGGCCTTGGGGGTGGGGAGGCTGCAGGCCCAGCCCTGCCAGCCCTTGGAAAGGGGGAAGCTAGCCCCAGGCCCAGCCATGCTGACTCCAGCTTGTCTGTGCTCTTGCTTCTGCCTTGGCTCGGTGCCAGGCGCACGGTGGGTTTGGCCCTGTGCCCAGGGGTCCTAGGGCTTCTCTTTCTGCTGCCATCAGAGGAGGCTCGTGTGCCCCAGCTGTGAGTGGGGAGGGGGGGTGCCAGCCGCAGGAGACACTCTGCCCCACGGTGGGTCCCTGTTCTCTCTGTAGGTGATGTATTTCAGCTCCCTCTTCCCCTACGTGGTGCTCGCCTGCTTCCTGGTCCGGGGGCTGTTGCTGCGAGGGGCCGTCGATGGCATCCTACACATGTTTACCCCCAAGGTAAGGGCCTGGGGGACACCGACAGCTCTGCTGGGCCCGGCCAGTGTCCTGCAGTTTAGCACTCATAAGGACCTGTCAGGTGTCAGGCAGTCGTCACAGGCCCCTGCAGGCATGCAGTGGGGAAGGGGCATGCACCTGCCCTCAAGGTTCCAATGAGAGGGACATCGCATCAATTTGGGTAGAATCGGGAGAAGCTTCAGGGAGGGGATAACTGGGGAGCAGATCCTATTTCAATGAATGGCCGTCGGACATTGCAGTCAAAGGAACCGCAGGAGCAAGTGTGGAAAAGCACTGGGCACGCTTGAGGCCATGGTGGCAAGACAGGTTTGGCTGGGGCACGGGGGCTGGGAGCACGGGCGGTTTCATCAGTGGATCTATGACAGCAGGAACCGAGGAGATGCCTAAGAGAAGGTATCTCCGTGCTGGGAATCCCAGCTTGTACCCAAATCAGGGGAGCAGTGTTACTGTTTTATTCAGGATAATAGACCACGCAGGGTGTGATTTTACCCTTACCAAATCCATCCGTATCTTCGCTCATTTCACCCCCCCCCCATAGCCCAGTGAGGGACCACTGTGCACGTTTCACAGGACTATCGCAGGGCCATAGTCACCCTGAAGAGATACACGCAGGTTTCTTGACAGTGGTCTTTGCCACCACGTGGCCTTGCCTCTCTATTCCCCACTGGCCATGGTTGGCATGAGCTAGACCCCTGAGCAATAACGGGATTTCAAATGCAGAATGGAATGCCCTTCAAGGTGCCCCGAGCAATGTACATTAGTAACCCATAAGGGAAGGCTGGAGAGGTCCACCTCCAAATGCCAGCTGATCAGTGAGCAGCCAGCTCATTGGTGAGACTCCAGGAGACGGGCATGGGTCAGAACGCCACCATCTTGAGGCCCTCAACCTTGGCCCTCAACGGTGCCGTGTCACACGTGTGCTCACCCACACCGGTGCTCACACAGGAAGTTCATGCAGACGACACAGGGAGAAGAACCCGGATCTAATGGGGAATCCCTATTGCCTCCCAGCTCTGCTCTGCTGCTGGGAACATCCCCGGATGTTGGGGGATGGCAGTGGGTAAGACACACACCACTCACAGTCATCAGATAGCAAATCCATTGGCCCATTGGCTTACAACCATGGAGGTCCACTTCAGGAAGAGCTTAGTGAATCTCCTGACCATGAGTGTGCCTCCCGAGCCACGTGGCTGACGTGAGGATGTTGTGAACAAGTGATATCCGACAAAGAAGAAAAAACGCAAACCTGGTACGTTTGGGGGGAAAGGGCCACGAGAAGAAAGCCAGTGGTTTTTATGAATTACTTCCACTGTATTTCTAGAATAATGATCAATCTAACGTTTTCACTTGAGTCTTTCAGTTATATTTTACTGGACTTGGTGAGGAAACAATATACTCTGGAGGTGTTCACAAATGGGGAGATTTCACCCAGGTCTCCAGATGCGCAGGCCCCTCGGTGGCACCCATCTTGAGAGAGCCCAGTATGGGAGGGATTCATGAGACTGGCTTCTGGTCCCAGCACACACAGTACTGCTCCCTATTTGATTCAGACACTCTTTGAAAACATCTGTTTAATCATGAAATATCACAGGCATGTAAACACACATATATAATAATATAATAAACATTAGAGAGGCCATAAAATATTACAGAGGCCATAGAAGTGCCCTTATATCCTGCCCTGATCCCATGTCCTGGACCTCCCCCAAAGATAAGCACTATCCTGAATTTGGGATTTATCCTCCTAATACACCTTTTAAAATTCGTAATACATATACCTGTATGCATAAACAACGGATAGCATTTGTGCATACTTTTAACCTTTACATAAGTGGCATCGTATTATATGCAACTTCCTGTGACTTGCTTTAGCTTTTATTTTTGCTCAACACTGTAATTTGAGATTTATTTATAGTGCTGTTTGTAGCTCTGGTGCATCCATCTTCCCTGCTGTATCCTCGTCCACTGTAGCACTGAACTGTATTTGTTCATTCTCTAGGTGAGGATCATTTATGTCGTTTCCAGCTTTCACCATGGGGCTAGGAATATGCTACAGTAAACATTATTGCACAGCTCTTCACGTGCACAATTTTCCCGAGGGTGTCTGTGTTTAGGTGTGGAATTGCTATCTCAAAGGGTATGCATATCTTCAGTTTTGCTAGACGGTGGCCAAATTGCTCTTCAAAATGGTGGCCGTGGGCAACACTCCCACCAGTTGTATGAGAGAGTCCCTGTGGCTCCACGTTTATCAGACTTCCGTTTTTGCTAATCAGCTGGATGCAAGATGGTGGATGTGCACTTGGAACAAAAGAGGACACTCCTTTCCAAAACCTTTTCCTGGATGTTCAGGAAACGGTGTGATGCCACTTTAGCATCTGCAGGGGTCAGAGTCCCCCTGAGGTGAAGTTTAAAGAAAACGAACCCGGAAGGCCCTGGAGGAGCCAGTTACCAAGACCCAGCGGGTGGCCCTGGCCCATCTAGCTCTTGTCACTTTCAGTCTGGGTGGAGCCTGTGGGCTCGTCCTGAGATCTTGCTCACTGAGCAGTTCTATGGGGCAGCTCCTGCCCTTGACCTTGGATAGATGTGTTGCACAGGGAAGGGAAGGCCTAAAGGCCTCAAAGGCCAAACTCTTCCATCAAGGATCCCCTTCACAGCCTGTGCTGCAGGTAAAGCTAGTAATGATGGCTGGGTGAGGCTCTTATTTACAAATTCCTCCAAGTCATCCACAAAAAGGGTGGATCCACTCTCAGTCTTCTGACTGTCCATACGTGGTAGACTACTATTGCAGAGCTGTGACTATGCCAGCACAGGATTGGTGAGATATGAGGAACCCTGGAACAATTTCAAGTTCTTGACCTCGAACGGTGCTATCGGATGCTGGGTCATTGCCCACAGCTGCCCAGGCTGTGCACTGCTCCGTTTATATTGACCACAATGGGAATGAAATCCCCAGGGGTCATGCCATTTGGCAGCCATGGCAGAGTCCAAGAAGATTTTTGGCCAGGGCATCTTGGAATCCACTTGAAAAAAGCATAGGCTCTCCATGGATATGCTGAATGTCTTCTTATGAAGCCTTCCAACATCAGAAATAATCCAGACCATAGGATCTGGCCTTTCAGTCCATGCCCTCAAGCAGTCCCTGAGTGTGTGACAGATGCAATGTGGCCAGGATACCATTATGACCCACTAACATCTTTGATGGGATAGTAACTCATGTTGATGGCTAATTAAGTTCTTGGATTCCTTGGGCAACTTCTCTCCTGATTACTTTCTTTCCATCCAGTGAAAAACCCAAGTCAGCATGGAGTGCTACAGAATTCACCATGTGACTTGCTCAACACAGAGTCGTAGATTATGGTAGACTTCTCACCACCAGAACTTTCAGAAAATGTTTATCAAAATTACAACTGTTCAAGTCCTTTGGCCCAGCAATTCCACTCCCAGGTACTTGTCCTACAGATATATTCACTCACAAGCAAAATGATCCGTGCACAGTATTGGTCCACTACAGCAAATGTTTTAGTGCAAAAGATTGAAAACAACCTGAATGACCATTATTCATTTATCCCTTCGTTCAGCAAAGGTTCACGGGATGCCTGCTATGTTCCGGGCTCCGTTGTGGGTCCTGGGACGCAGCCATGAGCCAAGCAGACAAATTTCCCAACCCTCCTGGATCTTGTATTTTAGGGAGACAGACGATATAAGATTAAGGAGTTGTTGGGTGGTGTTGTGAAGGAGAAAAATAAAGCAGAGAAAAGAGGATTAGGGACACCAGGGAGAGGGGTTGCTTCAGACAGCGTTCAAGGAAGGCCTCCCTGAGAAAGTGGCATTTGAGTAAAGATGGGACGGGTGGGGGAGCAGGCTGTGTGGGTATCTAAAAGTAGCACATTCCATTCCGGAGGGAGTGATAAACGAAAAGGCCTTGAGGTTCGATGTGTCTGGCGTCCAATCCAAGGAGGCTAGTGAATCTGGAATGGGTGGGGAGAGAGGGAAGGACATGCGGTCAAGGGGATGGTGGCAGCAAGTTCACGAGGGTCTTATGAGCCAGGTATGACTTTGGTGTTTACTTTTGGTGAAATGGGAGCCATTAGAGGTTCTGAGAAGAGGGGCAACACGATCTGACTTCTGTCTTTGAAGGATCCCTGTGGCTGCCATAGAGAATCTGAGGGGGCAAGGGTGGAACAGGGAGACCTGCCAGAAGGCTCCATGCAGGTGAATCCATCCAGGTTCTAGAATTCATCCAGGTGAGAGGTGACTGGAATTTGAGCCCAGGTGATGGCAGTGGGAGTGATGAGAAGTAGTCGGATTGAGGATATATCTAGGACGTGGGGGTCAACCAGATTTGTTGTTGGATTGGACGTGAGGGGCAAGAGAAAGAGAATGGTCAAGGATGACTCCAAGGTCTTTTGCTTGAGCACCTAGAAGCATGGAGTTGACATTTATGGAGACGAGGTTAGATGGTGAGAGGAGCAGGTTCAAGACTGCTGTTTGGGATGTGGCAGGTCTAAAATGTCTAATAGATATCTAAGTGGAGGGGCGCCTGGGTGACTCAGTCCATTAAGCATCTCTGCCTTTGGCTCAGGTCATAATCTCAGGGTCCTGGGATCAAGCCCCACGTCAGGCTCCCTGCTCAGTGGGGAGCCTGCTTCTCCCTCTCGCTCTGCCTCTCCCCCTTCTTGTGTTTGCTCTGTCGCTCTCTCTCTCTGTCAAATAAATAAGAAATAAAATCTTAAAAAAAAAAGATACCCAAGTGGAGATGTTGAGTAGGCAGTTGGACAGATGAGTCTGCAGGTCAGGTGGAGATATAAATTTGGGAATCAGAATTTAAAGCTGTGGACTGGTGATAGCATCTCACTGCGGGACCTCTCTTCCCCTTGTGCCATTTTTTTTCTGGGAAGGAGGAAGCGAGGGCATCAGTTGAGAGTCCAAATGGTGGAGGGGTGGTGGGGGCCTAAGGAGGAGCGAGCGTGAGGTGACGATGCAGGGGACAGGGAAGGCGTGCAGCACAGCAGGGGGCACGGGTGTGCGGTGCAGTCAGCCAGCACGACTAACTCCTATTTCTCCAATTCCAAGCTGGACAGTTCCTCCTATTTACACCTCTGAAAGCAGGCTATCTCCCACAGTGAGGGGGTACTTAGAACAATCCTGTGCTTTACAATGGATGGTACTTACTGGGTGCCGGGCACTGTTACCCGCACCTTACATACATCAGCTCCTTTAAAGCTCATAATGACCCTTGAGGCAGAGGTTACTCTTGCCATTTTGCACGTGGGGAAACTGACACACAGGGAGGTTAAATAACTCATCCAAGGTCCCAAGGTGTGCATTGTGTGATTTCTCTAGCTATGCTTAGCTGCTGGGGGGCGCGCCCAGAGTCGGTGGAGGGTTGGACCAGGGTCGGGAGGTGATGACGCGGGACGACCATGGAGAGAGGTGGCAGGGGAGTTACGAGGGTAGGTAGCAAGGGACTAACCAAGTGATGGGCCCTTGACTAAGCCGATCAAGAAGGGAAGTTAGGCTCCAAACAGGGTGGGGGAAGTGAAATGTAGGTGGGTCCCAGGGAGGCTGAAGAATTTTTGGAGTCAAGATACTAGAAAGAGTGAGCTGGAAAGATGGGGTGCTTTGGGGTTCAGGGTCCTTAACATTGAGGTCCTCGCTGGAGCATAGCTCTCAGATATGACAGAGGCTGTGGCACGACCTGAGGCCTGGGGTGGAGGACAGGATTGGTGGAAGGGAGGAGCCGAAGGGACTGAGAATCCCGATGGCAGTAGAGCGGGACAGAGAGAGGAAACCGTGGAATAGGAATGATGACCTGGAGGAACGGGCAGCACCCCATCCACCTCCAGGCCCAATGGCAGCACGGACGTGTGCGAGAACAGCCTCCACCCCAGCGGGCTGCAGGGGAAGCCGCGGCCTCAGGCCCACCCTTGACTAACCAGACTCCAGCCAGCGGACCCGTTAATCAGGATCACGGGGCGTATCCAAGCAGCAGTAGCTCTTGAAAGCCCCCGGTGGTTCTGAGGGGCAGCCAGGCTGGAGAACCCCCGAATCAGAGCAGGGAGGACCATCCGGGGAAGGGGTGTGGAGATGGGGGATTTGAGGGATGACAGACTGTGAGTTCCAGGAGCCCTAGAACTCTGTGGGTTCCCAACTCAGCACGACAAGGAAGTGTCGAGCCTGGGGCAGGGCGATGGACATCTCCGGTATGGACAGTAGGGGCGGAAGGGGAGGAATACACACACGCGTAGATATGTATGTTGGGGTCATGTGTGTGTGTTTCACTGATAGACGCATGAAATATCACTGGAAGGGCACGCAAGCAGCAGATATTATGGTCACGTCTAGTGAAGAGGAATCGAGTGTCTGGATACGACGTGGGGGAAAGGAGGCCTTACTGTGCCTTTGTGTGTCCTTTGAGTTTTAAGTCCGGGGTCATCGGTTGAGATGAAAGCCACAGAGTCTTTGGGGGCAGGGGCTGCCCGGCAGAACCTGAGCTGCGAGCGGCTTTGGCATCAGCCTCTCTCTTCGCCACCTCTGGGGTCTTCACCAGGGAGCCCGACCAGCCCCCGGGGCAGGGCGCGTGTTCACCCTTAGAGAAGCGGGGTCCCGGGAGGCCCTGAAGGCCCAGGGGCAGAGCTCCTTGACCCCCACGAGTAGAGGAGGGCTTCTGGGCAGGACGACCAGGGCAGGCCAGCCTTGTTGCCAGAGGGTGGGCTCTGGAGCCAGACAGGCTGGTTCGGATCCCAGCTCATCTCTCCGTGGTCCGGGGGCAAGATCCCTGGGGAACTCACTCCGTTTTCCTTAGCTGGAGATGGGGTGAACCCTGGTAGCTCCCCGACAGCCTTGTCAGGACACCATGGAGGGCTGCTCCTGGCATGCGGAGAGCTCATGGTAAGCCGTAGTGATTATTATTCTCTCCCTCATGAAGGTGACACTGTTCTTGGGCAGTGGGAACCTGGCGCTCCAGTGCCATCTGGTGTCTCGTGGCCCCGGCTGGCTCGCACACCAGCAGGTGCCCAGCAGGGCTGAGAAGCAAGGGCGTGGGCTCCGGTCATGCACCGGCTCAGGCCAGGAGCTCAGGAGCTGCTTGTGGATTCCGAAAGCATCTTCGTGCCGCTGAGTCAAAGGCGTGAAAACACCTTGTTCTCTGTGTGAGGAAGTGACTCAGCCGATGTGCCAAGGAGGTGGCAGGAAGCCCTTGCTGTGTTTCAGGGCATCTCCCCCGCCGCCCCCAAGGAGGGTGCGAGTCTTGTGTTTGGAGGGGAGAGCCCATTTCCCACCTCTCCTCTTGCAGTCACACCCTGACGTGTGGGCTCCCTGAGGTCTGGCCATGGGTTTATCTTCTGTGGACACTATGATCAGGACCTTGTTAGAATCATGCACCCCAGAAATCCTGATAGATTCCCTTTGCTTTCTTTTAATTTTTAAAAAGATTTTATTTATTTATTAGAGAGAGAGAGAGTACAAGCAGAGGAAGAGGGAGAAGCAGGCTCCCTGCTGAGCAGGAAGCCCCAATGCGGGACTCGATCCCAGGACCCTGAGATCATGACCTGAGCTGAAGGCAGACCCTTAACCGACTGAGCCCCCCAGGTGCCCCGAGGACCTGTTAGAATTATGCGCCGGCACCCCAGAAATCCTGGTAGAGCCCCTTTAAATTCAAGGAACAACAGGCATGAATCCTAAAGGTGCCTGACTCACTTTACCCCCAGCTGAACATTGGAGATCTGGTCATCTCCATCAGCAAGGGAGTCCCTCCAAGCCCCACTGGGGAGGGTGCCCAGGGGCTGCTCACACAGGGCACTTTTCTCCTCAAAGGTTAAGTTTTGGCACTGTCAGATTCTTTTCTGGGGGCCTCATTAATATCAGATTTGGATCCACCAATTTTCTTCAAAATAATCTAGGGATGGGGCATGGTGGTACAGAGGAGACCAAATTGGCCTTATGTTGGTAGCTGTTGAAAACGAGTGTTGGGTACATGGGGGCTTGTTATACTATCTTCTCCATTTTTGTACATTTTATAGTAAATGTTCCATAATTTTTAAAAATGAGGAAAGAATAGCAAATACAGTCTTAACATACAAATAATTTTTGTTCCCGTTCCAAATCATCACATATAAGACATTCCTACCCTGTCCTTTGAGAGTCTGTCCCCCAAGTTATAGGGTGAGCTCCAATGATGCAGTTTGGGATGATGGCAGCCTCCCTAGAGTGGCTGCCAGCCATTTATGGAACTTGGCCCTGAACAGTGGCTGGGCCTAGGAATTTACCCATGTCTTATTTTTAGATTTAGGGAATGATGAAAATCCTAACAATGCCATGTTTGGGTCTCACAGATGATTCAGACCCTTTAGTAAAAACTTTAGTAATGACTGATATAGGTGAAAAATGAAAAATCACCAGAAGAAGATGAAGAAGGGGTGGGGGGTGGAGGACGGGGAAGGGAGAGGTAGAAAAGCAAGAGGAAAGGAAAAGAAGCCAGCATTAAAATAGCCATGCTTTAGAAAGTAGAAGTTTAAAACCGTAAGGATCTTCTTGTCCTAGAAGCCTGCATCCTAGCACAAAAAGGCCAGGACAATTTCACAGTGCCTGGTCTGGTCCTTCCCACTCAGCTCACCTTCAGGAAGCAGCCTTGTCTCTCTCTCTTGCCCCCAACTCTTTTCCTCGCCTTCCGTGTACCAGACATTGCATTCAGAGATGAACAGGAGATGGGCTCCGCCCCTAAGAAGCACAAAGTGTCGAAAAGAAGGCAGACATATAAACCTGATATGCAGGGGTTGCCCAGAGCTGGGGGAGCCCAAGGACCATGACAAGCTCTGCCAGAGGCATCAGGAAAGGCTTCAGAGAGGAGGTGATAATTTGTGCTGGGTTTTGAGAAATAAATAGGAGTTTTGCCAGAATGTGAGTAGGAGGAAGGGAATTCCAGGCAGAGGGAACAGCCTGGGGCAAAGGCCAGAGGTATGAGACCGCACTGCTTTTGAAGAGTAAGTTCACTGCATTTGGAGATAGGGACAAAAAGTGGGAAAATATTTTCCAGCAGACAGTGGAGAACCATCAGGGATTTTCCCACATGCAAGGGAGATGACCAGGGCTGTGTCCATCTCTATCTACCCTCTCTTACAAAATCTTGTGTTCTTCTTCCTGCTTGGGACTCACCAGACCACCCAGAGCCCAGCCATTAGGTCTAGGTTTCTAGCCCAAGGGAGGTGCCTAGGTTCCAGCTGATTGGTAAAACTGGCATGACTGACATTTGTGAGCATCAGTGAATACCCACATGCCTTCCAGGCACAAGTAATCCCTCCACCCATTTCCAGAACTTTCTGGGAAAATCATTTAAGAACCCACCCAGGAGAGGGGAGATACAGAAGGCTTTTCCCGGTGGGACAATGATTACTTCGTTCTCCTTTTTAAAATAATCTTCAAATTTCTGTATAGGCCTCTGTTTCCTTACTCACGATGACAAAATCCAAATAGCCCCGAAAAACAAAAGTTGTTTTTTCTTTCTCCTGGAACTCATATGGCGGCAAAATGACCTGAACAGATGTGAGGCTATTTTTAGTCTCTATTGATTCCCTTGGTGTGAATATTCATATTCATATTCTGCTGCAGAAATACTAATGTGTTTGATTACGGGGCGCTGCCCCAGACCCTGCTGGGGGTGTTATGTAATTATGTGGCATATGCACCACATTACCTTTCTAAAATAGAGTTAGGAACAAGAGCCCAAATTCCACAACCAGTCTGGCCTCAGGGCTTTTAGATAAGGAAACGTGGGCCTGTCCATCCTACTTTTGTAAAGAGGCCATTTCGAGCACAGTGGACCCTCAACAGTGTGGGCTAACCCTACCTCATTTCCCTGGTGTCTCATTCTCCATACTTCACTGTGACCGTTTTAAAGCTCTTCCACCCGTCTGCATGTCCCGACTTCACCCCTAACAGATGATTTGGCCTCCTGCTTTACGGGGTGAACAGGAGCCACCGAGACAAACTCCCTCGTAGACACGGAACATCCAAACCTGCCTGCACCTGCCTGCCCCATCCCGTTCTCTTGGCCTGGTCCCTCCATGAGCAGCTCCAGGGTCTCTGATGGGAGACAGCTCCCGCCCCTCCAGACCGCCTGCCCTCCATCTGCTTCTACCTACCATCAAGTCACTGCATTAAAGACAAAAACGAGACAACAAATCAATAGTTTTTATAGCCTTTGCCTGAACCTGCCGTCTTTCTCCTCCTCTTCCAAGGCGAGCTTCTCCAAGGAGTTGATTATCTACTTTACCTTCATTTCTTCCCCTCTGCTTCTCGGCTCTCCTGGCTCCTACCCGACTCGGGCCCCATCGCTTCCCGAACGCTCCGAGCCCCCTGGGACTGGCTCACCCTAGTGTATTTTTCCGGGTCGCACGGGGCCCTCCTCCTCCCAGGCCTGCTTGCTCCCTGTGGCCTCCGATCCAGCCCTCTCTTGCTCTTCCTCCCATCTGGGCTGCCCACCTCCCCTCCCTCCCTTGTGAGACCCCCTCGCCTGGGCCCCTGGCTTGCCTCTTCTCAGCCCTCCACAGGTAGGGCCTCAGTCCCTTCCAGCACACCTGCTCCTCACGAGTTACATCTCCGGCTCAGCCTCTTCTCTGGACTCTAGACCCACTTGTCTGCCTGCCCACTCGACCTCTCCTCTTAGATAGTGTAAAGACACGTTAAATTCAGCATTTTTGCAGCGAATGCCTTGATCTGCCCTGTTCCAACCCCATCGGGACCTGCCCCTTTTCCTCGGACTCCATCTGCACCCCGCCAGGTAGGCGGGCCAGAAGCGTGGCTGTCGCCTTGGCACCTGACTCTTGAGCATCCCCCCATCTCCAGTTTGTGGCTAAGGTCGGCTGGGTTGCTACCCCTCTCCTCTACATCTCTTAGCGGTTTCCCAGATTAGGTGCTTTCTTAGGACCTTTGGTCTGACTCTTCTGCCTCCCAGCCTCACCTCTACCTCCCCTGCCTTGTCCTTGCTGCTTCTGGCAGCCTGGCCCCTTCCCTTAACTTTACCTGCCCTCCTCTGTCTTGCCTCGCCTCTGGGCCTCTGCACACACTGTTTCCTCTGCAGGAATGCTCTTCCCGCTCTTAGCCTTGCTTTTGTATCTCTCAGATGTCAGTTCAAGGATCCCTTCCTCCCGGGGAAGCCTTCTGTGGCCTCCTGCCTGGCTCAAGTCCCCCTGCTACAGGCTCTCGGAGCTTTGGGTGCCTGGCCTGCACAGCCCCCCCGGTCCTAGTTGCCACTCAGCATCTGTTTGTGGGGTCATTTGACAGTGGCCACCTCTCCAATTAGAATGTCAACTCCCCAGGAGCTGGGACCCTGCCTGTTCTTGCCCTCTATGGCTCCCCATCACCTAGCACTGGGCCTGGCCCACGTAGGTGCTCTGTGTTGGATGGATGAGTCATAGTCACAGGGAGGGCACACGTTACCACCGAGGATGCAGGGAGCGGGGTGGGTGGGGTGGCGGGGGGGTGGGTCTCGTCTTCTTAGGGATGTCGGGGCTGTTAGCTCCTGAATGTCTGCGTTCTGGGCTTTCTTGGTGGACCAGAGATGACTTTATTTTGTGCAAGGTGGGGGACCTTAATCTCCCCCAGAGCGCACATACTTTCGGGCCAGGGCTTCATTTGCATACTGACCCTAAAGGCTCTACTCTCATTGTCCCCCTCTTCCTCCCCAGCCTGCAGTGCCTCCTCCGGCCCCCAAGCTTGCCGACACCTTCTCAGCTAGTGGAATGACGCCAGGTGTTCACATATGCCTAGGGAGCTGCTGAGGTGACGGGCGGGTGGGCCTCTGTCCTGGGGGCTAGGGCCGTAACATAGCTTCAAGTCCGATGCCTCAGTGTGCCCACGAGGAAGGACTGAGCCACGGGCACACAACGAGGGGCAGCCGGGCCAGGCACCCGGTAGGGCTGGTGCCTGCAGGGGTGGCAAACTCTCTAGCGCCTCCTTGTCTCCCTGGTCTGTCACTTGGGTCGACCTCAGCAGCAGAGGTCCAGGGGGCAATGCTCTGAGGAGTAGAGGCGTCAGGAGACGGTGTTAGGACGTTGTCAGACCATCTGTACTTGAGTAATTTCTCTGCCCCAACAACCAGCTCCGTCACTTGGAGCAAGTAATTTCCACCCTGAGGTCTCAGTTCGCTCTTTCGAAATGTGAATAATAATTCCTGCCCCTCACCAAAAAAAACAAAACAAAACAAAACAAAAAAACCCAAAAAACAAAAAACAAACAAACCTGTCCTGACTAGGTCAGAGGTACTTTGGCAGGATTAATTTTGCTACTTATGTGCTGGGTATTACTTGTTGCTGCCACATCTGATCCTCACAAGCACCGTGGGAGGGACACTGTATTATTATTCCCATTTTCAGGTGGGAAAACTGAGCCTCATAAAACAGGCACTGTCATTTTCCTAAAAGCCTTCTCAGCTATTTGAAGATGGGAGTCAGGTTTAGACCTGGGTCTGTCCAACTCGACAGCCCCGTGCTGGGTCCAAGCCACTGTCCCTGCCTTTGAGGAGCAAACAGTGAAAGGAAAATGGATACAAAAAGCACTTTGGGAATTGCCCCCTGCCCTCTACATGCTGGGGTAGCTCAGGGTTCTGTCAGGTCTGAGGGCACATGGAGGGTCAGGCAGGGGTTTCCCCTCTCCAGGAAGTGTCTGGGTTCTGTGTTTTAAGTTGGGTGGATGGGAGGGGGGGGGGGAGGGTCCTTCTGTGATCTGGAGTATGTCGATGTGTATGAATGAACATTGGTCCTTTTTTTTTCCCCTGGGGAAAGGGAGATCAGGCGGGCAGGAGGGAGAAGTTGGTGTCCTTTCTCATGGTTTGAAGTGGAGGAGGTTATCAGGGAGATATCGGTGTTCTTAGTTCTCTGGTACTGTTGTGCAGGTTGTACACTGCACAACTCCAGGAGGCACCATTCAAGTGAATGGCACTCCCTGGAGTTGTGCGCCATGCCTCATACCTAATGGCCCTGAAGCTATTCCTCAGTATAATAGCTCCACGGTAAGCAAAGATGGCAGTTAAAATTGACTGAGAAGTTACTGAGTAAGCACATAGCATTTATTCCATCTTAAGCCTCACAAACATCCTCTGAAGTCGATACTCTCATTCCTCATGTTCTGCACGTGGGGACTAGGGGGGACGCCCAAGTTCACACAGCCCCAGCTTTCCCACTCTGCCATGCGGAAAGGGGTGTCGTGGGAAACCATCATCTGTGTGTCTCTGGTCCTCCCCCCCACAGCTGGACAAGATGCTGGATCCCCAGGTGTGGCGGGAGGCGGCCACCCAGGTCTTCTTCGCCCTGGGGTTGGGCTTCGGGGGTGTCATCGCCTTCTCCAGCTACAACAAGCCAGACAACAACTGCCACTTCGACGCTGCACTGGTGTCCTTCATTAATTTCTTCACCTCGGTGCTGGCCACCCTCGTGGTGTTTGCCGTGCTGGGCTTCAAGGCCAACATCATGAACGAGAAGTGTGTGGTCGAGTAGGTGGCGTCTCTCCTCCTGTCCGTCTTGCCCAGAGTCGGGGAGTGACCCAGAGTCCCAGAGTCCCCGTTCCCCGACCCCCAGGGGGTGGAGCTTTCTCTGTCCCTGGCCCCTAGGATCCCAGACTCAGGGGCAGAGATGTCTCTGTCAATGGCCCGTGGCAGGGTTGGGGGGGGTTGTCCTGCCTGGGTATCTGGGAGGCGCCTCCGGGACCGTGCCCACCCCTGCCTTTGTACCTGGCCCTCTCCACTTTGTGCCGCAGGAATGCCGAGAAAATCCTGGGGTACCTCCACACCAACGTCCTGAGCCGGGACCTCATCCCTCCGCACGTCAACTTCTCGCACCTGACTGCCAAGGACTACACAGAGATGTACAAAGTCATCAGGGCCGTGAAGGAAGACCACTTCGCATCCCTGGGCCTCGACCCCTGCCTTCTGGAGGACGAGCTGGACAAGGTGTGGGACAGGCTGCCCTTTTCGGGGTGGGAAGGAAGGCAGACGTGGGAGCGTGGGACCCAGAGACGGGCCTTGGGTGGCTGGGGCTCGCATACAGGCCTCAGAAGGCCGCCTGGGACGCATTCACTTGCTTGAGAAACAGGGACTTGCTATGTATCCAGGGAGGGAGAGAGGAAAGGGATCAGCCAAACCCCTGCCCGGAGGTAGGTTGTCTGGACGAGGAGGTAAGGCAGATGTGCCTATCACAGAAATCACAGGAATTCTACAGAAAGACTTTCAGATTCATTGAATGGGTTTCTGTCTGTGTGTCAGGGGTCGCTGCCATTTGTAAGGCCCTTGCGACTGTGCTTTGTACGTGGCTCACACAAAATAAGCGTTTTCGTTAGTGTTTGCCTCTGCTGTACTCCCTTTGGCCCTCAGGACAGTGCTATGAATTGAGCATTAATATTGTCCCCTGTCCTATAGCTGTGTAGCCTGTAAGTTGGGAGCATTCCCGAGGCTTCACAGCTAGTAAGGGGAGCCAGCGTTCAAATCTCCATGCTCTGAGTCACCCCTTGCTGCTTCTGTTCCCTCCTCCCACTGTCCGCCCTGCAGCTCCCACTGCCACGATGACTTAGCCCCTGGGGTAGAGCAGGGGGATACCGCACCCTCATTAATGCTCAGGCCCAGGGGTGGACACCGTGCTTCTATTCCCATTTGCACAGCTGAAAGTTTTCAGAGCGACTGTTCTGTTAGAGGGGGTAATAGGAGAGAGACATGCCCACAGGGTCTTGGGAACCAGACGGTGCCAAGGCTTCCATGGGGCAGAGCCAGCTTCCTTGAGCCCAGGCCAATCCTGCCCTTCTTCAGCGGAGAACTGATGTCAGTGGGCAGCGTGTGGTCACTTGCCCCATGAGCAGGGGCCCCAGCATTAACACAGAGGCTCTCTCTCGGTTACCCATCGGAGTCACCTGGGAACTTAATAAAACCCAGATACCCAGCTCTACCCCCAGACCAATCAAATCACTGTCTCCACGGTGAGACCCAGGCATTGGTGTTTTACAGGCTCCAATGTGGTTCCATTAGGCAGCTGAGGCTGAGCGCACTATGTGAAAGTCTGGAGCTCAGGGCTGGGAGCTCCCATAGTTGTGACTGGAGCAATCAGGGAAGACCTCCTAGAGGAGGAAGGTCTCAAGCTGGGCGTCTTTCTAAATGTGAGCATCTTCATCTGAATCACCTGGGGTTGCTGTACAACTCGTAGCTTCCAGATCCCACAGGTGAACTTTTAAATCGGTATCTTACTCCCTGGGGTAGGACGGATTCTGACACTCACCCAAGTTTGAGACCCACTGGTCAAAAGACAAGAGGATTTAGGTGAGGGCACGGATTCCTGTGAAAGAGAGAAGAGTTATTCTTAAAGCCCCAGGGGCAGAGATAAGGAGGCAAGGGGCTCCCAGGAGTGGTGTGGGCCTCACTGAGCCCTCGCCCTCCACCCCGCCCTCAGTCCGTGCAGGGCACAGGGCTGGCCTTCATCGCCTTCACGGAGGCCATGACGCACTTCCCCGCCTCCCCGTTCTGGTCGGTCATGTTCTTCCTGATGCTCATCAACCTGGGCCTGGGCAGTATGATTGGGACCATGGCTGGCATCACCACGCCCATCATCGACACCTTCAAGGTGCCCAAGGAGATGTTCACAGGTAACTCCTCCTGGCAGGTGCCGCTGGCCTGCCGGGCTGCCCTCAGGGATGACAATCAGGATACTCCTCTGACTTTAGACAGACTCCACACTGAGAAGGCTCCCTGCTGCCCGCACTGGGATGCAGTTGGAGCCCGGCTTCTCTCCCAGAGAAGAGCACTCAAGAGCCAGGAGAAGGCTGTCTGGGCATCTGGGCCAAACCTGAGCTGGGGTGCGGCCTCTTCCTAGGGTCATTTGCCCTTCTCTCGGAGGGCCTGCTGAATCCTCTCGGGCAGGGGTGTCCTCCCCTGTGCTGGCCTGCACCCCGTTCCAACTCTGTCATTCCCGGCCCTGGGCTGCTCCTCTCTTAAAGGAGTGGGGAGCTCAGAACCTCAGCATCTGGATCCCTCCCCCCTTGAAGGCCTTCTGGGAGGAGGGGTGGGAAGGGAGGGGCCTGGGTGCCCCCCCGAGCCCCCCGGGCCCCGCCTACCCTGCACCTGTGCCCCCACACCGGCCTCCCGGCTCTCTGTAGTGGGCTGCTGTGTGTTTGCATTCTTCGTGGGGCTGTTGTTCGTCCAGCGCTCCGGAAACTACTTTGTCACTATGTTTGATGACTACTCGGCCACCCTGCCGCTTACTGTCATCGTCATCCTTGAGAACATTGCTGTGGCCTGGATCTATGGAACCAAGAAGTAAGGGGGACATGGGGAAGGGGTCGGATGGGAGGAGGGGTCTGTCCTCTTCTGACCCCCTGGAGAGTGCTGTGTTCCCTGGGCTGCTTCTGAGTGGGACAGGAGATCACAGAGGCAGAATGTCAGAGCTGAAAGTGCCCTTAGAGATCATTAGGAAAAAATGAGACTCAGAGAGAGGACATGACGGCCCAAGGCCACGTGGCTGTTGAGAGGCAGAGCCAGGCTGAGCACGTGAGCCTCCTGGGTTCAGGTCCTGGCATCACCCTAAACTGCCTTAAGTTACCGTAGCCCCGTACCTGACAACCAACTCTTCAGAGTTCTGTTAACTTTCTTAAGCACTGAGCGAGTATACAGGAGGCCCCTGCTGTCAAAGAGTTCTTGAACTTCAGCAGCCGGAGGCAGTTTTCAGGTGATCGACATAGGGGTGTGTGACGAGGTGTGGTTAGGGCCGGAAGTGTGGGGTCAGGTGGGGTAAGGGAAGTCAGCGGTAAGGAAGGATTGGGTCTCGTGGCCTGAGCCTAGGGCAGAGCCACTCTCTCTGTCAGCCCCTAGCCTCATTTCTCATTTAACAAATCTGTGAGCCTGGGAAGCCCCAGGGCCAGGCCCCTCCCACTCTCTCTGCAAGGCCGGGGGCTCCCCTGATGTCTGGACGGGGTCTTGGAATCAGGCTCTCTCACGGCCCCGTTACAGCCATGTCCTTCTTACAAGAATGCGGGTGGGGACACCGTGAGACGGGAGAAGCCCCGGGAGCCAGGGCTGGAAGGGGCCCTGACTCTTCTGCAATCTGGTGAAGCCCCTGTGTGCCTTCGCAGAATATTATGTTTAAGTGGGCAAAATAAAATATATAGGATTATATAGGAAATTAATTAAGTTGAAAAATAGCAAAAATACTATTTAAAATCTGATACAGTAATGTATGTGCAGTTTTTTATGCATGTGTGTTATTTTTTACTGCATTAAGTCAGAAGATCTCGCTAGGGTAATCATAATGGTAATTGTGAAATAGTGAGGAATATAATTGATGTTTGTAGGTAGGTTCAGTTGTAATGTGATAGGGAGATACCTGTCATTTAATCAATTGGTGACAAAGTCTCAGGTACTGCTAATATCCCTGCTGTTGCTTGCATTTACAACAGAAAGAAACGCAAGATTTCAGTTAGGTGCTATTCAAGTAGAGATGATTTTTTTCTTATGACATTCATATACACAGCCTGCGGCTATGGTCATCCCCCCCCCCCCCCCCCCCCCCCCCCCCCCCCCCCCCCCCCCCCCCCCGCACAGAGCGGGAGGTTAGAAACCCCTAAGTCAGGGCCTCTGGACACTGGGGACGTGCATTTCACCTCGTTTCCAGCAGGGGGAGTCTAGGGCCAGGCCAGTGTGAGTGGGGCTGGGCGCCTGGTGAACGCAGAAGTCCTCGGTGCCGGTCCGCCCGCCCGGCATGTCCCGTGGACTATAACATATCCCTGGGTGGGGTGTGACGTGAGGTAGTCGGAGGAAGTTAGCAGGGGACACCAGAGCCTGCCCAGAGGTCAGTTGGGCCACCGAATAATAAACTGGGAGCGCTGAATGTGAAGAATGGAAGAGCCTGGGAGGGAGGGACTGGTGGTCAGTGAAGTCTTCCTGGAGGAGGCGGTTGTGGGGGAATGCGCAGGCGCGGCGGGGATGCCAATGCCGGGCCCTCTGTGCACCTGGCAGGTTCATGCAGGAGCTGACGGAGATGCTGGGCTTCCGGCCCTATCGCTTCTACTTCTACATGTGGAAGTTCGTGTCTCCCCTGTGTATGGCTGTGCTCACCACGGCCAGCATCATCCAGCTGGGGGTCACGCCCCCGGGGTACAGTGCCTGGATCAAGGAGGAGGTGAGGGGGGACCTGAATGCAACAGGCAATAGAGAGAAACCCTCATAGGGTAGCTGCTGTGTGCCAGGCCCCTGCCAAGGCCTCTATTTTTACAACAGCCCAGAGAGAGAAGAGGCGTTATCCCCTAGCGCACATGGGGAGACTGAGGCTCAGAAATGTTGACACACTTGTCCAGTTCTAACCCATGTTCTCTCTCCGTGTCTGTGGAGCAGAATCACCCACCCATTTTACAGATGTAGAAACTGAGACCCAGGGGAGCTCGGGCCCTTGACCAAGGGGACCAGTTCACTCAAGTAGCAACCCTGATGGCCTCCATCTCTGCCGGTGCCTGGCCAGGATGGCAGGTGGGGGGCGGGGAGAGGGCAGGAAGAGATGGGCCTGGAGGCCCCGGGAGGGTGAGCTTGTCACAGCCCTCACCCGCGTCCCCCCCCCGCTAGGCTGCCGAGCGCTACCTGTACTTTCCCACCTGGGCCATGGCGCTCCTGATCACCCTCATCGTTGTGGCGACCCTGCCCATCCCTGTGGTGTTCATCCTTCGGCACTTCCACCTGCTCTCCGACGGCTCCAACACCCTCTCCGTGTCCTACAAGAAGGGCCGCATGATGAAGGACATCTCCAACCTGGAGGAGAACGATGAGACCCGCTTCATCCTCAGCAAGGTGCCCAGCGAGGCGCCGTCCCCTATGCCCACCCACCGCTCCTACCTGGGGCCTGGCAGCACGTCCCCCCTGGAGACCGGCGGCAACCCCAACGGACGCTATGGGAGCAGCTACCTCCTGGCCGGCACCCCCGAGTCGGAGCTGTGACCACTGCCCCACCCTGCCCACCTCTCCCCCCTCATGCCCATCCAACTCCGCTCATCCCAGCCTGGCCTCTCTTTCTAGGCCAGGTCCTCTGCCCAAGGAGAGGGGGTCTGCCCTGCCTCATCCCCCACCCCAGTCCCAGCCAGCTTCCCCCTACACCTGAGCAGGGGCTGGGAGAGACTCCGTCCCCAGTGCAGGCTCCCAACCCGTCTAACCTCCTGAGATCCTCTCACCAAATTGCAGCTGACAAACGGGAACAGTCCAGAAGCCCTGATTCCCAGCACAGGGGAGATGGCAAGTGGCCACTGTAGGGGTCGCTCCCCCCCCACCCTCTCTCCCTGTTACCTGGCACCTGTAGGTCTTAGGTCCTGGGCACCCTCTGTGCTGCCAGCTGGTGGTGAGGGGCACCGGGTGGGGTAGGATGCGGTGTGGGGCATCCCAGAGGCGGACTGATTTAAGGTTGGGGATGGGACGATTGTGCCAGGACTCAGGGCTCAGACTTGGGATGGAATCTTGTAGAAGTCCCCAGGTTCTGTTTTACAAGACAGCTGGTGCGCTCTGGCTTGAGCGCCAGCCTTGGCAGCGGGAGGGGGGCTAGGCATGGGCGCCCCTCAGCCTGGGGCTCTGGGTGGAATCTCCCATGTCCTTGGCCCTGCCTGGGGCAGGATGTGTCCCGCATCCTGCCTGGGAGGGCGAGGATTGCCCGCGACCCTTCCCCACCCCCACTAGGGCTTTGCCTGCCCTCTCCGTCCCCAGCCGGAAGCCCACAGTAGTGGCCTGTGCCTTCTTCCTCGAGAGAGGAGGGGACAGTACACAGAGAGGTTTCCAGAGCACACCTGATGGTTCACAGCACAATTCAGTTGGTTTGGAGCACAATTGTGAAGCACACTCCCTCTCTCACCTGGGGCTCAACTTTCTCGCTAGCGGCAGCTTCTCTCCTGGAATGGGGGGGGGTCCCTGGAGTTCAGGGGCTCGTACCCAGGACACCTCACACCTGGGGAAAGACGGATAATTTCACTGCCCCTTTGGGCTGCCGCTCACTCTCCTTGTGCAAGCCCAGCCCTTGCGGTGTGCCCATTGTGTGCAAATAACCTCGGGAACCTTCCCCCAAGATGCCCAGCCCGTGGTGGGGAGGGCACACAGGCAGTGCTGTGTGGACACTGGAGGCTGCCGAGAGGAAGGGCCGGGCTGGGCACCCCCAGCACCCCCACCCACCCTGACCTGAGGCCTTCCCCGGAAGAGGGCTGCCCTCAGAGTGCAGGCTGGGAGGATCAGAGCCCGGCTGGAGAATCATGTCTGCAGAGCGATGGATGGATTGGTGCATGGATGGATGAATGGGTGCGCAGCCATGGATGGATGGCCGGCAGGCAGGTAGGCAGGCTGGGCCAGCAGAACTCCATCTGTGAGACCTGTGGTGGGCAGAGCATCAGGCCACAGTGCTAGGTCTGGGCACCTTCGCGGAAGGTCATGAGTTCCTCTTGTGTTCTCAGCACGGGGAGGGACAGATGAGGTCCGGGGTTCTCTCCTTCGTCCCTTAGCCCCTTGGCCCCCCTCCCCCGCCACCTTGCCTGGGGGTCCATCCCCCCACCCTGCCATTTCCTTGACTCATCCCTCCCCCATATCCGCTCCCGTTTCCAGCCCTCCGGCCACACCTGTCCTTTCGGAGTGTGAGGGGAGAAGGAGACCCACATCTCCCCAAAGACATGAGCCTTTGGGGCACAACATCCCGCCTCAGGCACCCTCACCTAACACCTCCTACCTGGCCCCCTGCCTAATCCCAGCAGATTTAGCAACAGGAAAAGCAATGCCCCAGGAGAGACACTCTACTATATATACTCTTCTATATATTCTATTTCTATTGTACATTCAATCTGTACATGTGGGTGTAAATGCTGTTAACTGACAAACCCAATATTATACTGTGGCTGGTGGACTATTTTCATCCTCAGTGCTGTACAGATCTATTTTCATTGTATATTTGATATATTTTTAATTTTGTAGCGTGTGGCTGGGCCAGGCCCCAGCCTGCCAGCCTGCACCAGGGCGGCTGAGCTGGGCCGTCGGTTTGGTTCGTAGAGGCTGGGTAATGCTTGCAGCCTTTTGCCGTAGGCCAGGCCCTGTCCTTGCTGTGTCTCTGCTGTGTTAGACATAGGGCCTGGAGCTTGGTGTGTGCGCGTGCGCGTGTGTATGTGTGTGACGTGTGCAGGGTGATTTGTGATCCTCAGTGTTCACTGTGTTCCTGAAGACCACACTGCCCCCCCGCCCGCCCCCCCCCCCTCCCCGCCATCTCCTCCTCTCAGCTCTGTCAGGCAAGGCCTCGGGGCAGGGTGCTGTGGGGAAAGGCAGGTGTTTCTTGCTGGTGA
Source organism: Zalophus californianus (assembly GCF_009762305.2). Classification (NCBI taxonomy): domain Eukaryota; kingdom Metazoa; phylum Chordata; class Mammalia; order Carnivora; family Otariidae; genus Zalophus; species Zalophus californianus. Next base: position 92,681,873 of record NC_045598.1, read on the forward strand.
CTCATTGCCTTCACACCACTGGGCTTGCCAGAAACAGGGAAGGAGGGGCTTTGGCGGGGGGAAGCCCCTACATTTATTTTCTAGCCAACCTCTTGCTGTTCCCACTGGACTCATGAGCTCTTCATTCTAAGGAAAAGCACAGGGTTTCTTAAGATGGTGAGACCCCAGGAGAGCAGCTCACAGCGCCTCTGTCCCGCGTTTGTCCTTGAGACAGTTCTGAGGGTGTTCTGAAAGGAACAGCTGCTCTTGCCCTGTGCTTCTGACTCACACTCCTCTCCTCACTCCTCAGGGGAGCCGGGAGTGGGGCGAGGCCTGGGGGGAGTCAAGAACAGGTGGGGCATCTGATGAGGTACGATCCAGCCCCAGATTCCCCAGAGGAGCAGGAGGGGGCCGGAGAGGGGCAGGCCCCCACATCCCTGTACAGGGTCCCCATCCCTTACTGGCTTTGGTGCTGTCCATGCAGTGCCCACAGGGGACAGCGGACTCAGGGCAAGGCAGGGCGGGGCGTGCCCGAAAGAGTCCCCTGGTCCCCGTCCCTGCCTGTCCTCCAGCCCCAATCACCAGCTTCTTGCTCAGGGAGCCCTCTCCACTGAGGCAGCATGAAGTCCGATATCCAGATGGGGATGGACAGGGAGGGCACTTTAGTTGATACCAGCGAGGTTGGCTTTGGCCCTCCAGCAATAAATCTGAGGGAACTTGCACTTTCCTAGTGCCAGGAGAAGAATTCCTGAGTCACCTGCCATGGGCTGAGGCTGGGGGGGCTGGAAGCCACGTGGTGCCAGGCCCTGAGCAGGCCTGCAGTATAATGGGCAGGGGGCTCCCCTTCTGCCCCTCCTCACAGCTGCATCCCCCTCCCATCCCCCCCCCCCCAGAGTACTCCCATGGTGGAAAAAAGAAGAGACAACAGGTTGGAACACACCTGACTCCCTGAGCGTCCACTAGGCCCTGAAATGGGGGGCCTGCTGCCCTCTCACTGGAGCCTAATGACTGGGGTTGGGGAAGAAGGGCACAGCGTCCCTCCTCACCCTGAGCGCTGCTTTGTACAGACCCAAGCACACGCAGCAGGTATCGCTTTTGGTTCGGGTGCAGGTTTAGAACAATTCAAATCCATGTGCCCCATGACTGGCCAGAGCCCTGGGTCAAGACCACTCAGCCCAGGGGCGGGGACGAGGCATTGTCACCCCCAGAACCCCTCCTTCCTCTCTTCACTCCCCGCCCATGGTGTACAATAAAGTGTCTGTTCTTACCTAACCCCTCTCGCCTTTCTGACTTGTCCCAGGCTCAGGGAGAGGGGATGGGGAAGCCAGAGATCCCAGGAGAAACTCCGGGGGCCACGCATGGATGGGATGGGCCAGAGAGGACCGTGGTGAGGTTGTGGGTGCTGGCTGGCTGGGGGGTTCGGGAACAATGAGGAGGGATGCATGTTCATGTTCCTAAGAATCATCCTGGGTGTTGAACAACATGCACGCTTGTAGCAGGCCTCCTTGGGGTCCAAGGCCTCCGCACACAAAATCTCATGTGAACAGCTTTGGAGGAAGGCGTTTTATGCTCCGGGTTTTCCCAAGTGTGGAGAATGAGGCTCTGTCTGACATGAGGATGGTGTTTGGTGTCCACTTATGGGGAAACCCTACCTTAGTGCCCGGAAGAGCCATACCTGTCCTTCTGCAAGGTGGGGGCAGGTGGAAACTCACCTCAGGCGAGAGCTGGGGCTGGGAGATAGGAGAGGGATGGCAGGGGCCTTCAGGGGTCACAGGGAGCAAGCCACACTCTAAGTTCTGATCTTTTGCAAACTTCAGTGGAAGGTAAGGCCCCCCCTACCGCACCCCACTCCAGTCTGTAATTTTGCTTCCTCACCTCCTGCACACACAGCCAAGGTCCCCCAAGCAGCCCTCCATGTCCTTCTCCTGCCTTAGAAGAAAAGTGTCATTCCAGAAATAGCCACCAGATGGCAGGAGAACCTTTCCCTCCAGATCTTAGATCCCCCCCCACCCTCCTCCTTAACACCAGCACTTCCGCCTTTGTGGGTTAGTTTGTTCGTTGAAGGAACATTTATTAAGCATCCACGGTGACAGGTCCTGTGCCAGCGATGGATGCACAAAGATAAGTAAATCAACCTCTGTTGTCCTGAGTTTTCTGAAGGGAACACCTCTCCCCACCATCCCCAGACTCCAAATCCCCCCATGTACCTCTCAATCGATAAAGTCCCCATGCTGAAAATGTCCCTCCTTGTAAATTCATTCGATCCTTTCGTTGAAGGGAGTGTTTTTGGTTGAAATGTCGGCCCCCCCCCCCCTCCAGGAGGCGCATATAGAGCCACTAAGAAGCAGTGGGTTTGAAGGAGCTATGGAGTCCGACTTTCCAAGTTCAAGTTCAAACGCCGATGGGCCTCCCGCCTTCCAGGAGACCTAGGGCACGTTATTTAATCCCTCTGAGCATAAATGTCCTAGTCTGTAAAATAGGTATAATGAATGAATTGGATGAGCTTATGCATGTTGCCCCCATGGGGTATCAAGTTACCCCAAATCTTAGTGGCTTAAAGCAACCATTTTATTATATCTCATGGTTTTTGAGGTGAGGGATTCAGGCAGGGCTTGTCTGAGTGACTCTTCTGGTGGCAATTGAGGTCACTCAGCGATGTTAAACTGCAGAGAAGCTGGTCTGGAGGGCCCAAGGCAGCCTCACTCACGTCCATCCCAATGGCCGACACCTCAGTAAGAACGGCGGGCAGGCTGGGCTCTGCTGGGACTGTCACCAGAAGGGTTTCTATACCCGGCTTCTCCAGCATAGTGCATCTCTGGGTGGCCAGACTTCTTAAGTGATGGCTCAGGGTGCCCAGAGAGGCCATTTTAAGAGACAGAGTAGGAACTGCCAATTTCTTAAGGTGAGGGCCTGGAAAATGACACAGTGTCACTTCTGTTGTGTTCTATGATCACAGCATCTGCCCAGAGTTAATGGGAGGGCATACAGACCCCACTTGCCGATGGGAAGGGGGCCAAAGAATTTGTGGCTCCCCATGTCACGGGCCCATCGCAGGGTGTTAGGGATCTGCAGCCATTGGCATCTGGGTGGGAGCGTCCTCCTTGGGGGAATGTCAAATTACAGACACAAAACGGGTAACAGAACAGTTCGTTCTGATGGGGAGGCGAGTGGCTGAGCTGTGGCTGTGGGTAGAGAGAGCAGACAGGGAGGAAGACATGTGGGAAGACATGAGAAGAGCCCCTTCTGCCTCGGGTTTGCCGGAGGCAGGTGGCATTCTTCGGTTTGAATCATGGCTTGGTCACCAACTGTATGACCTTGGGCAAGTCACGAGCCTCTGGACCGCCATTTCTAGTTTGTAAATGGAGGATGATAATGAAATTGCTGTGAGGGAAAAAAGCTCCTTCCGGAATACCTCCTAGAATACAGTGTGGAATGCTTTCCATACCGAAATTCAACAGGTACTCATTAAATAGTTGCTTCCTTCCTTTTTGCAACTGGAGTAAGTCCGTGGGGCCCGTCTCATTCTGGGGGTCCCATCACCCATGCCATGAGCCATTCTCACAGAGCCATTCAGAAAGGATGGTTTCAGCCCCAAACCCAAAGAAACCAAGAAAGGCGGGGAGAGAAGGCATTGTTTCCAAAGGAGGGAGTATCACTGATCCTGCACACTGTCCCGCTCCCCCCAGCAAACAGTCGCAACCAGCCACACAGCCTCAGTCCACTCATAAGGGCTTGGGCCAGGGTTGAAAGATTCTACACACTACAGGATGTGGTGGTTTAAAAAAAAAAAAAAAAAAAAAAGGCCTCAGGGGGCGCCTGGGTGGCTCAGTTGGTTAAGCGTCTGCCTTTGGCTCAGGTCATGATCCCGGGGTCCTGGGATGGAGCCCCGCATCAAGCCCCACATCAGGCTCCCTGCTCAGTGGGGAACCTGCTTCTCCCTCTGCCTCTGCCTCTGCCTCCTCCCCACTGCTTGTGTGCTCTCTTGTGGACTCTTTCTCTCTGTCAAATAAATAAAATCTTTTTTGAAAAAATGGCCCCAATCCTTTAAGACTTCAAGTGGAGTCTATGCTCCTCCCCTTGAATCTGGATGAGTCAATGTCTCCTTTGACCCACAGAGTACAGCGGAAGTGATGCTGTATGGCTTCTGAGGCTCGCTTAAGAAGGCCATGCCACTTCTACCTGGCATTCTAGGGATAGTGGTTCTGGGGGAACCCAGCCGCCGCGTAGGAAATCCAACTGCCCCGAGACTGCAGGTGCTAGAGAAGCCGTGTGTTTGTAGGTGCCTCTGTTGACAGGTGCAGCTGAACTCCCAGCTGACAGCCACCATCACCTGCAGGCCACGGAACGCGGCACAGTGAACATGAGCTTGAGAGGTCTGCAGCCCCTGTGGACTGCAGCTGCATGAGGCACCCCAAGCGAGAACTGTCCAACTGAGCCCTTCTGACCTGCTGACCCTTAGTATCCTAAGCAAAATAAAATGCTCGTCATATTGACCCCACTAAATTTGGGGAGTAATTGGCTTCAAAGTGATAGTAACCAGAATAGGAAGCATACTGACGATCTGGCCCAACTTCCTTCTAGAACAATTGGAGAAACTGAGGCCCAGGGAGGGGAAGGGATCTACCCAGAATTCCGACAAGCAAACAGGGGGAAAACCAGGGCTGATGCCTGGGTTTCTTGACTCCCAGTCTAGGCAATGCAAGTTCTGACAGGGAGGGCTTCTACCCTCCCCCCACCTAATCCCACCTCACTAGTTCCACGCGTCGAGCATGAACTGAGTGTTCTGAGTCCTAAGGATTGTGCTAAGCATTGGGAATATACAAGTAAGGATCAGGCAGGGGCCTCTGCCTCGTACAGGTAGTCATAATCTGACTTGGAGCATCCCGCCATTGTCATTACCCACTGGTGCCAGGCACACAGGTGCATTCTTCACTGACATTGTCCTATATGGGAGGAAACCCGGGAAATGGGGAGAAGACTATGTCTGTCACTCAACCACAAACCATTATTAAGATTACCCCATGCCAGCCACAGTGCCAGATGCAGAGTGGAAAGACTCAGTGGAGATCCACCCTGCGGCTCCCTGGGTCAAAGCTGGCTGGCTTCTGGGTCTCTCTGTTCTTCCCAGGGCTGGCCCAAGCAGGGAAGGATCCCTGGGCTTCCTAAGCATCCAAGAGGAGCCAGGGTTGGGTCTGCCTCTCCAGACAACGGCTTCCCCTTTCCCCAGCACACTGCTGGAGGGGGCTGGGACCGTCAGAACTAATTAAGCCCTCTAATGGAATGAACCAGTTTCGCTGGAATTTAGCCAGGTGGGAGGAATCTGTACTTTTCTAGATGGAGAAATGCCGAGTGCCAAGAAGTCTTGCCAGCTGGACCCTGAGCTAGTGCGTGCGTGTGTGTGCGTGTGTGCGCGTGCACACGCTCATGCTATCTCTAGATGCAGACTGGGTCTCTATCCCAGTAGCCTTGAGTAAAGAGGGCTCCGGGGGGGGGAGGGGTCCATTTAGCTGGTCCTGGTCCCGTGACTCTCATGAATACAGTTCTACGGGTAGAGGCCACGTGGGACCCCATGTCATTTTCTACCCTTGGTCCAACCATAGGCCCAGCTCAGTCTCCCAGAGCTCACTGCTGCTCCTTAGGCCTGAAGTCTCTCAAGGAGAATGTACCTGGGAGATGGCACTCCACTCCGTGCCAGCCCTCTGACTCCGAGTCCATGATTTACGAGGCTCTAAGTCTTGGCCAGGCCTGAGCTTGTGGCCTGCATCCTTCGGGTCCCTTCCCTTTAAGAGCTGGGACATCAGAGTCTGACTCCTGAGTTCCCCAGAGCCCCACATACCCTTCCCTAGGATTTTTTCAGAGCCACCCAACCCTGCCTTCTGCCCCCATGCAGAACCATTAGAGTGGACCTCCACAAGGCCCCGAGGGCTGTCCTCCATGCTGGGCTCTCCCCAGGCCCCTCCTGGGAAGGCTCTTGGCATTTGATTTGGAGCCTGTTAGTCTCTGCAGGCTGCCTGCAGGTGGGGGTAGGAGGCAGGGTTCAATGGACTGATAAGCAAAACAGGAGCCTTCCAGCCTCCTCTGGCTCTCTTCTTTAGTGCCTCCATGAGAGGGAGGGAAAGGCTCTATCACCTTCCCCCCAGTGATGATGGTTGATAAAGCAATTCAGTTAATTGGGCTGGGGAGCAGGGCAGGCTGGGTAAGGATGCTGGCTCCTTGACCTGGGCCTCAGGGAGGAGGGGTCAATCCCTGGCCAGAGCTCCGAATGCCAAAAGGGCTCCGGAGATGTGAATATCAATGGGGAGGTCCTTGCTTGATAGCTGTGGGACCCGCTGCTAGGCCCGGAACCCCTCAAAACAAGTAGAGTCCAGAGCAGGAAGATGGAGAGGATACTGGATGGCTCCTGTCACTCCAAAGTGGCTGAGCCCCACTCCAAGCCCCAGTAGGGAAAGGGCAAGGGCAAATGGCTTTGATGTCAGGCTCTCCAGCTTTGGGCGGGCAGGGCCGGCCTCAGCTCTCAGAGACCAAGGAAGGGACTTATTTGAGGGGCTCGCCAGCCCATCCGTGTCACTCTGGGAGCAAACGTTGCCCTCTTTTCCTACGCTGGTGCCCCACCTTTATTCCTGGTGAGGGGAACCACTGTGGCTGCCACTTTAGTGTGGACTAGTGCCCAGACAGATGTTCTTTTCTGACTACAAGACAAAGCCCCGGGGGCCCCAGGAAGGAACGTGGAGAAAAGGTGACAATGGAGGGAAAGAAGCTTGTGGAATTAGGAGTTTCCAAATGTGGCTATTTCACAGCCTTGCTTAAGCCTGCTGGTTATCGGGGTTGGAGGAGTGGGAAAGGGCAAGAACAGACAGTAGGCTGGGAACTGACAGGAAGCCCAGAATCTGCTGTCATCCCAAGCCTATAACCCCCTTTTCTCCTTATCCCCACAGCCCAGAGTGGAGGTGAAATCTGGAGCAGGGATTCCTAGCACCACCAGGGGGCAACACCCACCCACCCAGAGTAGGCTGTCCACAGGGCAGGCTGGGCAGGAGGCTCTCTACTCCCTCCTGGGCTCTGTACTTTGGGGAAATAGCGTGACCTCATACACGCAGAACTAATGGAGATGAGCCTTCTGATGGCAGCTGCAACTGAAGGCCCCAGAAAATTCCAGAAAGGCCAGGTGACAGGTTAGCTCAGAGCTCTAGGATAAAACCTTCAGCAAGTGGTGAGGACTTCTCTGGGGCTTCTGTCCTGAGGCTGAGCTCCCATCTTCAGGAGCCGGTCAGTGCACTGAATCACGGACCGTCCCATCTCCTGCACTTTGACTCACTGCCTCTCCCAGGCTGGGCCTTCTGTTTTCCCTGGTTCTTCCTGGGTTCCCCTACCCAAACCCAGCTTTTTGATCCCCCCACCCCTGCCCAGGCCTTCTATTTGCCTTGTAGCTTTCTCCCTCCACCCATCTCCCCACATGCTTATCACCATCCACAAACACTGCAGAAGGGAAGCACCAAGAGGGCAGAGATTTGCTGGGATCTGGGGGAGGCGGGGGGGAGGTGGAGAGGGGAGGGCTGTTTTATTCATTGATTTCCAGTGCCTGAACAGCTTATGGCACACAGTAGGTACTCAAGAAATATTTACTGGAGGAACAAATGACTTAGCTATGGGATGCTAGGATTTTTTTTTTCCATTCCTCCCACCCCACTCCCATCAATTTCTCCCTCTTCTTAGAATGACTGAGTTCAGCCAGCCTGAAAAATGCAAAGTGGGGGAGACCCCAAGGGAGTCTGCCAGGACACACCCAGATAGCATGTTAAAGCCATTCATCACAGTCAAAATCCTTGCTATGGCTCTTCCTCTCTCACTCTAGCTTCTGAATCTTCTCTTCCCAGTCACACTTGGGATATTTCTTCTTTGCTGCAGCAAACTCAAAGCCAGCCGAACTCTGAAATGCAGACATTAGGGACTGGACACAAAAGAGGTGTCAACAAATGTGTGTTTCTGGCTGCAGTCCAAGATGGTACCCACCTTCTCTGCATATTAGTACGGATCATCAAAGACCACGGTCCCTTTGGTTTTCTGACCTCATTAATGAGACTTTTGCTGACAATCCTTCGCATTTGCATTGAGCTTTTAACTTTTCCTCGGAGCACAACCGGGCCCTTGTCTTGTTTTCCCAGATTAGCCAGGTACTGCCTGATCTGGAAGTTGGATGGTGCACAGGTGTCCAGACCAGGTGTCCATCGCCTTGCATTTCTGCCTTAAAATCCTCCTTATGTCATCCGGATGGACATGGAGGCTGCCTCAAGCTGTAAAAAAAAAAAAAAAAAAAAACAGAGAGAGAGGTTTAACTTAAAGATGTAGAAGAGGCTCTGGACTCAAAAGCAAATAAAAAAAATGAATCTGGACATTGCTCTTGGGATGAGGCCAGTTAAGATCGGGCTGGAGCCTAATGTTTTGGGTATGGCAGCTTCTCACTCACTTAGCAAACAGGTTCTCAGAGGCAGGCACTGTGGGAGCTATCAAGATGAAAGAGCAATGCGGTCTGGAAGCCCTCACGGTCAGAGAGGGGAGAGGAGACAAACTGCAATGAGTAAAACAACACAGAACCAGAAAGGGGTCGCAAGGCAGGACGCAGGCAGGTCCTACGTGCTTCCAGGGCAACGAGGAGCCACGGCTTTAACCTAATGATCTTTCAGGACCACGCACTCCATCCCCATAGGTGCCAGAGCTCAGGTTTTCCTCCGCCCAGACCAGGAGCCAATTCTCTGCGCAAGGCCCCCAGGTCCCCCCATTCCACCGCGGGGGCTTCGGTGACGGTGACAAGAGACGGTACGGAGACCACAGGCATCTTGGGCCTAGTTGGGCCTCGGAGGCGCAAGATGGGGGCGGGGTGGTTAGGAAGTCCCAACACGGTGTCTGGGACAGGAGGGGGCAGCCTCCTCCTCGCGACACCGTCTCTCCACTCCCTTTCTTCCCCGTCCTCCAGTCCGCCGCAATGCAACCGCAACAACAGTGGGGAGGGGGCGACCAGAGCAGCCAGAAGGAGCGGGCGGGGGTTAGAGGTCAGGGGTCGCGAGCGCTTCGGTGTCACCGGGGCTGCAGTGGGAGGAGCTGCGGGCTCGGGGAAGGCGGGGAGCCGGGCCGAAGGGGGCGGCGGGGGGTGGGGGGGACGGTGGCGGAGGCGCGCAGCCGCGGCGCGCCAGGCTGGGCGCTGGCGGCGAGGGGGTTACGCGCCTCGGTTCGGCTCGGCTCGGCTCGGCTCAGCGGAGGAAGGCTGAGCTCTGCCGCCGGGGCCCTGCAGCGAGCCCGATCGGCCCCGCGCCGCGCCCCGCCCACCCCACCCCGCGGAGGGCGCGCCCGGGCGAGGCGGGGCCGGGAGGAAAAGGCGCCACCAGAGAGTGGCATCCGCTACCATCGCCGGAGGGAGATCGAGAGCCCCCTGAGGCCCAGCCCACCGGCGCCAAGGCTCCCCTTTTCTTAGGCCACCTTTCGCCCGCCTCCTGCCGCGAGCCAAGGCCGGCTCCCCGCCCGGAGATGGGCAGAAGCGCGGATGGCGTGGCTCCCAGCGCCGCCAGATCACAGGAGCCCGGCGCCGGGGCGCTGCGCTGAAGCTCCCGATCGGCGCAGCCTGGGAAGCCTGCAGGTGTCCTTGGCCGCGCGGCCGCCGGAGCCTAGAACCCCGCGCCCCGGAGCGGCTCCGCCCCCCAGGCTCGGCGCTGCGCAGGACGCCCCGTCTGAGCCCCCCCCCCACCCCGCCCCAGCACGGCCCCCGCTGCGCAGCGCCAGCCCAGCGCCGCTCCCAGCCGCTGCCGAGCGGCGGACGCAGGACCGGAGGCTCGCTCCTGCGGGCGCGCTTGTTTTCCTGCGGCCGCCTCGCCCTGCGCAGCCCCCGCCCGCCTGAACGCCGCGCTCCGCTCAGCCCCGCCCGCCTTCCGTGCCCTGCGCTGGATTTATGAATGGGGGGAAGAGGCCACATGCCGCCGCCGCCGCCGCGTGCTGACCGCAAGCACCCCGGGCCCGCGGAGCTCCGGCTGCCGTGAGAGCGTCGGCCCGGCCCCCGCAGCCGCTCCAAGGACTTGTTGCTGCTGCGCTGCCGCCGCCGCCGCCGCGGGGAAGCCGGCCGCTCCCGGGACTCGGCTCGGTCTGGGAGAGCCGGAGGGTGGCCCGCGTGAGTGTGAGCGCGCGTGCGCGCCCCGGACCCTCGCAGTGCGCCTGGACTGTGCGCTAACTCGCCTTTTGGGGGTGACGGGGGGGGCGTGTCCAGAGCCCGAGCGTCTGAGTGTCCAGTCCTAGCCGGGGAGGTGTGTGTTTGCCCCTGCCTCCCCGGGTCCCTCGCCTGGGTCCTCGGCTCGCCTTTTCCCTCCTTGCCTCCCTCGCCGGAGCTGCCTGCCCAAACCCCAACCACCTGTGCACCCGAGAAACCCAACTCCTCCTGCTCCGCGCCCCGGGGGGGAGAGGCAGGGGCAGGGCCAAGCCGCAGAGGGGGCCGCCGCCGCCTCCTGCCTCCTCCTCGCCTCCTCCTCCTCCCCCCCCGTCTGACGCTGCCTCCTCGGGAAGGGTGTTTGGAGGGCAGCGGCCGCCCCAAGCCGAAGCCCCGCAGCGCTTCTTATGATCAGCTCGGTGTGTGTCTCCTCCTACCGTGGGCGCAAGTCGGGGAACAAGCCTCCGTCCAAAACATGTCTGAAGGAGGAGATGGCCAAGGGCGAGGCGTCGGAGAAGATTATCATCAACGTGGGCGGCACGCGACATGAGACTTACCGCAGCACCCTGCGCACCCTACCGGGCACCCGCCTCGCCTGGCTGGCCGATCCCGACGGCGGGGGCCGGCCCGAGTCCGATGGCGGCGGTGCGGGCAGCAGCGGCAGCAGCGGCGGCGGGAGCTGCGAGTTCTTCTTCGACCGGCACCCGGGCGTCTTTGCTTACGTGCTCAACTACTACCGCACGGGCAAGCTGCACTGCCCCGCCGACGTGTGCGGGCCGCTCTTCGAGGAGGAGCTCACCTTCTGGGGCATCGATGAGACCGATGTGGAGCCCTGCTGCTGGATGACCTACCGCCAGCACCGCGACGCCGAAGAGGCGCTAGATATCTTCGAGAGCCCGGACGGAGGCGGCGGTGGCGCGGGGACGGGCGACGAGGCCGGCGACGATGAACGGGAGCTGGCCCTGCAGCGCCTGGGGCCCCACGAGGGAGGTGCGGGCCCCGGCGCCGGGTCCGGGGGCTGCCGTGGCTGGCAGCCCCGCATGTGGGCGCTCTTCGAGGATCCCTACTCCTCCCGGGCGGCCAGGGTGAGTGGCAGGAGCCTGGGTCTCCTCTCGGGTGTGCAAGGGGACCCGTGGCGGTGGGCATAGGGGCCGGCGGGAGCGGGCAGACACTGATTTACCTTGCCTCTGCCTCCCTCCCAATTCCCTCCCAATTCCCTCCGGCTTCCCTGGCCCCCAGGGGACTCACAACCCGCCCCCCCCCCCACCACACACACACCCTCTCTCCTGCACGCCTCATCAGGAGATTGCACACACTTGACTTACTACTTGGACCTCATCCCAGCTGCCTGCTTTGCCGCATCCCCTCCGAGGGAGGGAGTGGGGTACCCTTAGCTGAGCTCTTCCACCCCCTTCTTTATGCGCAGGCCTTCTCTCTTCATTGACACCCCCCCCCCCCTCCTCTGCAGGGCCAGCGTCCTGGAGAGCTGGAATTAGGCCTCCTGCTGGAGGCAGGCAGGGTTTGGGGGAAGAAAACTGGGTGTGTTAAGCGCCTACTCTGTGGCAGGCGCTGTATCAGCTCCTTCCATGCATGCCACCTCCTCTGAATGCTCGGGGCAGCTCCCTGTGCTGTGAAGTGTGAGTTTTGTAGAGGAGACACCAGCTTCAGCCCATGGCAGACAGAGCTGGGACCAGAACCCAGGCCTCTCATCCAGGTTTCCGGAGAACCCTTCTTTCAGGGAGATAAGTCAAGATGTCTGCCCCAGGCCATGCCCCTAAGGCTTCCTGGTCACCTGGGATAGCCTGGCTTCAGTTCGACAGGAAGGGCCTAATGTTCTGGGCGCTGCAGGCTCCCGTGGTCAGTGGCCAGCCTGTGATGATCCCAGATTTGTTGCCACTTCTTTTCTTCCTGCTGCGGCACCGATTGGCTTCCCAGAAAGCCCCGGTTCAGGTTACTGCTTGAAGCGGGTATATGGGGGGAGAGGGGGTTGGCATAGGTTGATCTAGGCAAGGTCTGGGTCCCTTCCCGCCATTCCCTCCCCAAGTCGATCCAGTTTCTCCCAACCCCTTTAGGTGAAAGGGGGTAGAGGAGCGGAGACATGCTTGGACAGCTTTAAAAATTCTTAAAAAAAAAAAAAAGAGAGAACCCTGGGGGCTGGTGTCTGGCTTCCCCCTTGGTAGCCTGAAGCCTGGCTGGGGTCTGTCGGAGACAGGAAAGAGCAATATGTATTGGGTCTGGAGACTGCCTCTTGCTGTGGAAGCTGGTCCTCATCTCTGGCCTCCCAAGTTGTTGTGTTAATGAGTCTCAGAGCTCTGTCACCCTCCCCAGCATCTCCTGGGCTGGGCCTCCACCTAGTCATGGAAGGAAAGTTCTACTTCCCGCCCAGGGGAGGAGGGGAGACCGAAATGGGGCTGTAGGTCAACACCAGACCAGGGCAGATGCAGCTCCTGCCTGAGGAACAGAAGTCTCCGGGGTCGAGGCCTACCAGGCTGGGCCTGCAGGCATCCCCAGGGCAGCCCGCGGAGGGCAGAGACCTTTTTCAGGACTGAGAGTTGAAGTCAGGGGCCAGCTGCCTTTGTTTCTTCTCCTACAGTCCTGAGATCAGCTCAGAAGGTGAGGGCCAGGTCATGCCCTGGCATGGGTCTGCTGTGGGTTCTGGGGACTTCTCATGCGCTTCACTGACCCTGCTCGTGTCAGCTCAAGGCTATGTGCACTAGGGGAGAGTGATAAGTGTGGATAGTTCATGTTCTTTCCAAGTTGGGGGTGAGAGGAGGAGCCGGTAGGGAGGCAGGAATGAGATGAGGTGGTCAGGAGAGCTAGGTCCTATTTCTGAGCATTCTGGGGTCTCTGGGGGACTTTTCACCTTCTCTGGTTCTTCTCTTTTGGATTCCAAGGGACTGTGCCATCAATGAGTTTATGTTCTGCTCGACAAACCACAGGGTGGATCAGCCCGGGGGGGGGGGGGGGGGGGGAGGGGCTCTCTGAGTAAGCTCAGAGCCTAGCTGGCCCTTTCAGTTCCTCCAGGAGCCCAAGATATTTGCCCTTTTGATATCAGCCATTCCAGTTGAGGACCAGGCAGGATTAATTCTTCGTATTGAAGCAACGAAGAAACCAGGATTCAGAGGTGTTAAATGTTGTCAAACACAGTTAAGTAACAACAGAGCAGGACGCCTTCCCTAGTTTTCAACTTTCTGGTTGTGAATACTGATGTGAACAGCTGTATGGAGCTTAATGGCACTTGTCCCAAAAGAGGACTTGCCTCCTGCTAAGGAGTACAAGGCAGAGGCCAGCCCTTCGGTTCAGCGGTTCCTGGGACAGGCGGGTGGGAATACATCATCTAAAACAAATTAATAACTGCTATTAACTGTACTTTGCATTAAGCTCTAGTCCTCCCAGTAAACTCAGAGTGGAGCTATCCTCCCCGTTTAATGGATTGGGGCCGTGAGAGGGTAAAGATCTTGACTGGTATGACCCAGCCAGAAAGTGGCATGCTGGTGAGTCCAAGCCCTGCTCCTCCGATTGCAACATGTTCTTTCCACCGAACGCGGCTGTTCTTGAGATGGAGAGGTGCCTTGTTTCTTATTCTGGCCTGGAAGGTGTTCTGAGGTTCTGTACCTCCTGTGGGTGACATCAGAAAACCCAGGGGCAGATGGGGACATCCGCAGGGATGTTGGCTCTGTTACCCCTCCTGGCCTGAGGTGTAGGCGTTCTGGGGCTGTGGCCTCCCTACTTACCCTGTTTTCCCCAGGCCAGTACCACGGCCCCTCCAGCACCAGCCCCTGGGTCAGTGTGCGTACCTCCCCTACTCGGGGGCCTGCAGCCTCGGCCACGGCCTTGGGGCTTTCACTGAAGGCCAGAAGGGCAGAGGAGTTCCGCTCCGCCCCAGGCGTCTCTCTGCACACAGCAGCTGGTCATCTGAGGAGTGCGTTATGACAGGAGCAAAGCAGATACAAACGGAAAGTGAACTGAGCTGATGGTGGAGCCTGTTGCCTAGCCACTGGCCTGGTCTGCAGAGCCACTCCCAATGGGGCAGGCTCTAGGCGGGCCCGGGTGCTCACCCCTGCTCCCCTCACCGTGGCCGGGCCCATGGCGGCCACTGCTGTGGTTCCGTTTCTGTGGCCTGACCTGGGAGTAGGCACGACGGGCAGGCTGGTCCTGTCCGCACCTGCCCAGTGCCCATCGTCCCGGGCTCAGCCGCAGCCAGGCGGCTTCCCAGACTGAGGGGGGACCAGCGGGGGTTTGGGCAGTATTGAGAGCGGTAAAATAAGCCCTCCTCTTTTCCTGAGGGCAGACAGGAGGCCTGATGAACGGGATCCCGGGACACTCCTCTCTCTCACCCCCAACCCCTTGACGACCCAGGGGTGAGACTGGCTTCAGCTCAGTTATCAGCGCTATTGAGAAGGATAGTCGTTCTCCTTTGGCTAAATCCATACCTGGGTTAGTTTTCCCATAATGTTTCCCTTCTGAGGAGAGGATGTGACCCAAGGATCCCTGGTGCCCCAAGGAGGCAGCTGGAGCTGGGTTTTCACCTGGGTTAAGCACCCACTGGCTGTCAGGTGCTCTCACCAGTGCTTTGCTCTAGGATCTCATCTGGCCCGTGTGAGGCAGGGATCATTCACTTCAGTCTTCAGTGAAGGAAACTGAGGCCCGGAGGGGCTTGCCCAAGGTCACACAGCTGGCGGTGGAACTAGGCTCCAAACCCAGATCTGTGAACCCACGTCTGTGTTTGTACCATATCTGCAGAAGGCTTCTGACTTCCGGGGGCCCCAGAGGGGGCCTTCTGCTCTCCTCCCATCCGTCCCCTGACTTATCCCTCCAGACTAAAGCTCCCATCCCCTCACTCCTTGGAATTGCTCGCCTCTGAGCTTGCTCTCTATTTTTTCCTCACTGTGGGACTTTAACAAAAAGAAAGCGGACTTAATACGAGAGGAGACTAGGTGTCCCCTGGCCCAGGCAGCGGAATGAAACGGAGGCCTTCTCTGAAAGAAATGCAGAGCTCTATTCCTGCTCATCGCCCCTGGAGGGCCCCAGCTTCTCTGGCCTGGGCCTTGCCTGGGACTAGCCCAGCGGTGGGCAGGACCCTTGGGTCCCAAGCCCGTGGGGCTAGGGAGAGCCAGGAAGCCAAGCCTGGGAGGCAGGGTGCCCTGTCTTCCCCAGCCCCCCAGGAAGGGAGTGCCAGCATGCACCTTCCCAGGAGCTGGAGGGGTGTCAGGCCAAGTCTGCCCCTCTCTCCCTGAATTGCCCTGAGGCAGCCTCCCAATCTCCTCCTGGGTTTGTTTTGTGATTTTCTTTTTTGTTCTGAACAGACCAACATTTGCCTCTGAACATCTTGCCTCCGGATGATGAGGTGTTTCTGTTTGTCACCATTTGGGGTGGGGTATAAAGTGGGGGAGGGGCTAAAATAAACTTGGGCTATTTTGGGGAGATGGGGGAAGAACAGGCAGGAACACAGCCAGGCAGTTGGGCCTTGGGAACAGGGAGTCCCCAGGCCCCTGGCGTCCACCCATGGACAGTGCTGGCTTGGCATGCTGGGCACCAGGGCGCTCATAGCATCCTTGTTCCTGGGCAGCCAGCCTTACCACCACCTCTGGCCCAGCTCTCTGCTAGGGTATTTTTTCAGGCTGGGTGATGGTGACGCAGACCCTGGCAGGGGGCTCCATCGGGCAGTGGCCTTGGCCCACCCTGGAAAGCCACAGGAGTCTGAGAGCCCATGTGCCTGGAGGTATTGCTGGGCATACCTGTCCCCTCTGGCCCCAGTTAGTGGGGCTGGCCATGTCTCCTTGTGACAGGCTCCCCAGGACCAGGAGAAGAAGCAGGCCATCACCTTGGCTCCAGTCATTCAGAAAACATTTATTGAGTACTTACTACATGCCAGACACCAAGCTGGGCCCTATAAATATAAAGATGAGTCAGACATGGTCCCTGTTCCTGAAGAGAGCTAGGTCAGGTGGAGTAGGTAGCAGCTGAGGGAAATTATGTGACAAGGAATGGTAATAATAATACAGGAAAGATCATGAGAGGTGCCACAGGAGTCTTAAAAAATAAAGTCCAATAGGAGGTGTGAGGAAAAAGCGATAAATTCCAGCCCTACGTGAGGTGAGGCAAGGCGGGGGAGAAGGTTGGCAGGCAGGGAAGCTTCCACGAGGAAACAGAAGTTAAGCTGGATAGGCCCTGCAGGATAATGACTTAGCTCCCTTAAATAATTTTTAGAAGGAGGCAGGCTATAAATAAATATATAAATAAATGAGTTTTCAATGTGGGCAGTGCTTAACCATGCAGAGTTAGGGAAGGGGTGAATTTCCTGGCCAGGGGACCAGGCTGGGCAGAGATAGGACAGCGTAGAACATGGATAGGCACTAGCCAGGAATTGCATTTGGCTGGATAAGTTCTTGGCCAGTGATCTGGGCTGGACCGAGTTTCTTCTGGGGCCAGACTCCTTAGCTCTAGGCCCCCCAGAGGCCCCTAGAAGCCCCACGTGCTGCCTTTGGCAGGAGGTGGGCATAGGGAAAGGCAGGAGGTGGGCATGGGTAAAGGCCGGCTCTGGCCTCTGGAATGGGATGAGAGGTCCCAGGGCCAGGGTCTGCTCCTAGGGGAGCCCGCGAAAGAAGAGGAGCAGGGGTCTCTAGGCTGGTCCTGGGCCTCATAGTGCAGGCCCTCATTCAGGAGCCCAGGCACAGCCGAGAGATGCCTTGCGTGGCAGGCTCTCTCCCCTTTCCTGCCTCTGAGCCCCCAGGGCTGCCTACTCCCTTTACAGCACTGCCCGGGCACTAGGATCTCACTTCCCCAAAAACCTCAGCTCCTCATCTCATCCCCACAGATCTTCCTCTGCAAGTGTCTTTGGCTGTGTTCTCAAATTTCTCTTCTCCTACACTTCATCCTTAATATAGGTTTTGGGCATGAGTCTTCTTATGTTTATCTGTCCATCTGTCTCCTTGGCCCTTTCTCCTTGGGCTCCCCTCCCCTGCCCCCGCTGATTATATTCAGTTCCCAATGACTGGTGTCTGTCACCTCCCCCCTACCCCCCCCGACCCAGCCTGTGCCAGATTCCTGAGACACTCTAGGCTCTGTGCTGAGTCTTACAAATATATCGTTTCTTTTAATCCTCAAAACAACCCCATCCGGTGGGCACTGTTCTCATCCCTTCAACACATCAAGCACACTGTAGCCTCAGGGCCTTTGCACTGCCTGCTCCCTCTGCCTCTTGAGCTTTCCTGGATCTTCACATAACTCACTCCCTCACTCCTTCAGGTCTCTGCTTAGATGTCACCTTGGCTGAGGCCTTGCCTCATCACCCGATTTGAAATACTTCCCTCGCCCTCATACCCCTTACTCCCTTTACTCTTTGTTTTTCTAACACTTACAGCATATGACATACAATATATTTTACTTACCTGTTGACAGTTTCCTTCTACGAGAATGTAAGGCCTAAGGGGCAGGGGTGTTTGTTTTGTTTCCTGCTGTTCCCCAGCACCCAGAACAGTGTCTGGCACGTAGTAGGCACTCAATTTCCATTTTATGGGCAAAGATGCGAAGGCTCAGAGAGGTTAAGAACTTTGCCTAAGGTCTCTCAGGCTGTCAGTAGCAGAGCCCACCTTGGACCCAGAAGTGTGGACTTTAGATTTCCACCACCGACTATCTCAGGATGAGCTCGGTGAAGGAGGCCCATGACAGGGCTGGCCCCACCAGCTTAAACACCTGGGTCTCCGGACCGGTGGGCCCCCCCAAGAGGATACGTGCAGCAGGAAGCTTGAAGGAGCAGTGCTTTCCTGCACAGAGGCTAGGAACCTCCTGTCCAGGGTAGTGGGACCCTCCTGCAGCCTTCCAGCAGGGAGAGAGTACCTGCTGGCCAGACCCGTTCATACAAGCAGTTTTCTGCTTGGGCAGTTTTGCCTTCCGGCCAAACCTATGCCCTGTGTCCTCAGGCCGTGGAAAGAACTGACCACTTCCGCCATGGGAAGGAACCAGAGCAAGTCACTCCTCCCCCAGCCTCAGTTTCTTGGGTTGTAAAACGGCAGAAAAGGATGAGCTTCCAGGACGCTTTGCTTCTAAAAAGCAAGGACTTTGTGATTTTTCTGGCTCCAGATTGTAGCGAGGGACAGGTACGAAGCACGCCATTTACCTAGTGAGGGCCCGGGCCAGGGTGAGGGACCTAGGCCGTCGGACCCCAGGGCTCCTTAGCTCTTTGCGCTCGCTCTCTGCTCGGCAGGGGCCGATGGGAAGGAGGCGCGGGCACCCCGCCGGCTATAGCGGAGAGCCTTGCAAGGGCTGCTCCGGAGGCTCCAGCTCCAGGCCTTGATGCCTACATGGGGTGATTTTGCAGTCACCACCTCCTTCCTTGGCCCTTTATTGTCCTCAGAAGCCCTCAATCAAAAGAGTGGGAGGAAAGAAGCAGTGTCCCTACCACCAGAGGGGAAGACCTGGTGAAGTGCCTTGATCCCGCTTGCCTAGGACCACCACTTACGATATAACTCAGTTTGGGAATAACTTCGGGGAGAAAAGGAATAACTGGGGCCCCGAAGGGGGACCTGTAACCTCGGGACCCACGTGTGGCAGCGTGCCAGAGCCCAGATGCCTGCATCTGTCACAGCTCAGCCTCAGGTCTGTCTGTCTCCACGGGGCGGGAGGGCTTTCTGGGGCCTGCCTGCCACCAGCTGCCAACCCTGGAGAGGTCACACGAAGGGGTCACCAAGGAGGAGTGGACTGTCCCCATTTGTTTGGTTAGAGGGCCAAGTGGAAAGAACTCTGAGTGGAGAGGCAGGAGACCTGGCCTCAGTTTGATCCTGAGCCAGTCATTTGCCCTCTTGTGCATCTGCCGCCCCTGAGAAATGGGCACCCGTGGGTGGCTACCCTTTCCCTGCCCCATTTTCCGGGAGGGCGGAGGTGAGCGGTATGAGTAAATAGACACGACAGTTCCGTGTTTTAAAAAGCACATCGAAAGTGAGTGAACACGTCGGGAATTCAGGGGTTGTCCCCTAACGTGGGAGGAGGAAGGAGCTTGGAAGGAGCTGGGCACACGGCGCTCCCCCCAACCCCCCGCCCTCTGCTCAGCCCCTTGGCAGCTCTTCCTGAACTTGTTTTTCCAAATCACTAATTAACTTCACGCTCGGCTCCCAGGCGGGCCAACTCTCCTGGCTAACTTTTCCTCGGAGAGAGTGAGCTCCTGCTTCCCATGCTTCCTGGCAGAGCCAGGATGTGCTGTCCCCACCCCTGACCACAACCCCCTCTGCTTCTGGGGATCGGGGTGGCCGTGCCAAGACTCTGGGTTTCCAGCATCTCCGCAGCCAGGGGACAGGTCCCTCCACCAGTTCATCTCTGGATGACCACGGAGAGCCCACAGGCTGGAGCCATTTGCCTAAGTTCCACATCAGCCTGTATTGCCTTGCTAGCCCATTTCTCAGGGAAGTAAAATGAGGTCAGAAAAGGAACTTGAAATTTACCTTCGCAGGAAAGCCCCAGACAGGAGGAGAAGCTCCAGGCAAAGCTGTTCAAGGAGGGAAAGTGTGATCCATGGCCTGCCACCTCCCTTCTCCTTCCTCACTCTATCTGATCGACCCATCCATGTTCAAGTATAAATAAGATGTCTTAGTGTATGATGGGTGCCTGTCTTAAGCCAAAGGTACACATCCCTCAGGGTGAAATAGCAGTCACCAGAGAGCTGGTGGGGGCAGTGCTGACGGTTCAGAGAAGACTTTCCTGGGTCTGTGAATTGATCCTGCCTGGGGGCTGGTGAAGACTTGTGTGGTGTAAAGAGAAGGTGCAGCCTCTGAAGTTAAACCATGCTGAGTTCAAGTCTGCTTTCCACCCCTTCCAGGCTGTGTGACCTCAGGCAAGCACAGAACCTCTCCGACTCTCAGTTCCCTGTCCGTAAAGCGAGATGATGGGGCTTACCTCACAGGCTCACAGGGAGGACCGAAGGCGGTAACATGTACTAAGTGCCCAGCTGTGCCAGGACAGAACAGACAGCTAATGGATGTCCGTTCCCAAGTTCTCTCCTCAGACCCGGTCCTGCTTCAGAAGCCCCGGAGATGCTGCTTCTTCATTTTCCCAGCTCCCCTTGTATTCTCCATTGGTGTTCGGCAGTAGTAATAGCAAGGCGTGCCTTCTCTCCCTCCCAGCGCAGACCCTCAGGGAGCAGGGCATCTCCCAGAGGCACCATTAGACAGGAGGCAACGCCATGGTCAGGTGGAAATCAGGGTGGGTCAGGCGTGGGGGTTGCCAAGTGGTCATGGGCCCACAGTCCTTCCTCATGCACCTGTTTGAAGCGCAGCCCTCTGCTCGGGAGGAAGCCGATCCCCACGCTTTGCAGGACGGGCAGCAGCAGGGGGCGTAGACCTCAGCAACAGGTACCCTGACAGTGGTGAATAACAGATGAAGGCTCCATAATTGGTGTTATCACACATGCATTTCCTCTCCATTCATAATGATTGGACACTTAAACCTCTGCCGCGCACTGCTGTCATCATTCTAGCTGAGATCCCAGCAGCTGTCTGGACCAGCCGCTGCCACACCCGATCTCCCCTGGGTGCAGTTTATTTTTTGTTGGAGCTCAGGTCCCAGGAAATGTCAGTTGACGGGAAGGGAAGGGGTGGTTATTCTGAGCAGACTCCCCCTGTCTCCTGCCACGGAGCATGCTGTCTTCTTTCAGATGCTTCTCATCGTCTGGGCAGTTGGCTGGGACATTCTAAACTGAGAGGTGGGGGAGAGGGGCTGGGATGTGGGGCTTGAGGAGGGGGAGTGGGTCATGGCTGGAGCTTAAAGACTCAGCTGGCAGAAAGAGGCCCAGGGTCATTCCCTCCAGCCCCCTGTCTCTGGGCATACCCCTAAAATGCAGCAGACCTCAAAACTTAGCGTGCCTCGGAATTACCTGGAAGGTTTCTTAAAACAGATTATGGGCCCCTCCGCCAGTATTTCTCATTCAGTAGGTTTACTCAGGGCCTGAGAATCTGCGTTTCTAACTAGTTCCCAAGCGATGCTGCTACTGGGCCAGGGCCTCACTTTGAGGACCACTGTCTTAAAGCCTAGTTACTCCAAGTGTAATCTGTGGACCAGCAGCCTCACGGGAGAGTTTGTTAGAAATGCAGAATCACGGGCGCTGCCTTCGACCTCCTGAATGAGAATCATATTTTACAAGATTCCCAGATGATTTATATACAGTTTGGGAAGCTTTGAGGCCTGGCAGGACTGCAGGGGCACGGAGCTAGGCAGGAGGGGCGGGGGGCAGGCAGCTGTCGTTCTCTGTCTATCTTCTCTGCACGGGGACGAAGACTGGGGAATACTGCCTTAAAACACCCAAGCAGATGGATAAAGGCCCTCTGAGGAGGGAGCTCCAGCCCCTGACTGCGTACCTTAATCCTGCCTCTCGCCACCTAACAACTGCCCGGTGGCCCCTGCCCCACCCCCCACCCACAGGAGGGCACCCAGCCTGCCCTGATAGCTGCCCCACTCTCCTCCCCGCCTGCAGGTGGTGGCCTTCGCCTCTCTCTTCTTCATCCTGGTCTCCATCACCACCTTCTGCCTGGAGACCCATGAGGCCTTCAACATTGACCGCAACGTGACAGAGATCCACCGGGTGGGGAACACCACCAGCGTGCACTTCCGGCGGGAGGTGGAGACAGAGCCCATCCTGACCTACATTGAGGGTGTGTGCGTGCTGTGGTTTACGCTGGAGTTCCTGGTGCGCATCGTGTGCTGCCCCGACACGCTGGACTTCGTCAAGAACCTGCTCAACATCATCGACTTCGTGGCCATCCTGCCCTTCTACCTGGAGGTGGGCCTGAGCGGCCTGTCCTCCAAGGCGGCCCGAGACGTGCTGGGCTTCCTGCGCGTGGTGCGCTTCGTGCGCATCCTGCGCATCTTCAAGCTCACGCGCCACTTCGTGGGGCTGCGCGTGCTGGGCCACACCCTTCGCGCCAGCACCAACGAGTTCCTGCTGCTCATCATCTTCCTGGCCCTGGGGGTGCTCATCTTCGCCACCATGATCTACTATGCTGAGCGCATTGGCGCCAGGCCCTCCGACCCGCGGGGCAATGACCACACCGACTTCAAGAACATCCCCATCGGCTTCTGGTGGGCGGTGGTCACCATGACGACGCTGGGCTACGGGGACATGTACCCCAAGACCTGGTCCGGCATGCTGGTGGGGGCGCTGTGTGCGCTGGCTGGCGTGCTCACCATCGCCATGCCCGTGCCGGTCATCGTCAACAACTTTGGCATGTACTACTCCCTGGCCATGGCCAAGCAGAAGCTGCCTAAGAAAAGAAAGAAGCACGTGCCCCGGCCGCCCCAGCTTGAGTCACCCCTTTACTGCAAGTCTGAAGAGACCTCGCCCCGGGACAGCACCTACAGTGATACCAGCCCCCCTGCCCCAGAAGAGGGTATGGTTGAAAGGAAACGGGCAGGTGAGACTGGGGGTTGGGAAGGAAAGCCACCTCTCCTCCAGTGGCCCAGGGAGTCCCCAGATGAGCCTCAGCCCTTGGAATTTGGGGTTGTGCTTTACTACGGGCTTCCCTGAGTATAAGATGTGCCTTTAAGGGTGCAAAGTATTGAGGCCCAATCTCTATCTTCTGGTGTTCCAGTCGTTTTCTGAACATCAGGGTTTGTGGAGTGAGTGTCCCACCCAATTTAGTCAGTGATGGACAGTGCACGGGTCCGTAAATTCCAGTACCACCTTGGCCACTGTGCTGTGTGACCTGAGACGAGTCACTTACCCTCTCTGATCCTCACCTGGTAAATGGGAATGATCTCCTTTTCCCAAGACGTTGATGAGACCCAAACAAATGACAGATATGAGAGGACTCTGAGAAGTAAAAACCACTTTACAAGCATCAGGCACTGTCGTTATTAGCTAGAGAGC
The DNA here is from genome assembly GCF_009762305.2 of Zalophus californianus. Taxonomy (NCBI): domain Eukaryota; kingdom Metazoa; phylum Chordata; class Mammalia; order Carnivora; family Otariidae; genus Zalophus; species Zalophus californianus. The sequence continues at coordinate 92,704,891 of NC_045598.1, forward strand.
CCAGCAGCTGTTCTTCCAAGGTGCCTCAATGCATGAATCATTTCTTTCCAAACACTGGAGTCTGATGTCTCTTGGCCTAATAAATGTGATAACGTAACAGCAGTGGGAGGCTGCCTTCTGTTCAGCACAAGTCTAGATTGAGTCCTGGGCTCAGGGTTTAACATGGGAGGGGAGGGAACCAAGAGCGAATAGCCCAGACAGAATCGGGCAGGGGCAAAGGAAGTGTGGAAGAAATGGCACCTGCATCCTGGAAGGGGGAGGGGCTGAGGGCCTGGATCCTGTTCTGCAAGGATGGGAAAGGCCACCCCTGCAAAGTTTGCTTCCACCTGAGTCAAGAGATGGGAAAGGAAATCAGCTTAACCCACAGCAACTTGGAGTTAGGTTGGAGAGCAGGAACCTAAGGGTTAGGTATGGGGTGGGCTCCCGAGGAAGGTCTGGGATTCCTAGTCTGGGGAGCCCTTGGATGCCAGGCCATCTGGGAGCTGGGGTGGGCCAGGAGACAAGGATAGCAGCTTCTGGCCAAGCTCTGGGGGCAAAGTGGGACTTCGTCCTCCAGGGTGGGGTGCCTGACTCGAGACACTCACCTGGCCTGTTGGTGGGTGCCCATTGTATATGCTGGGGCTACTCACTCCCTGGGGTCACTTGGGGGCCGGGGTCTTCGAGAGACCTTGATGGAACAGCACCCTTCAGTCTCCCCCCTTCTCCCCCATCGTAGTGGTACCCCCTTCCCTGATCCCTGAATGTAAATCTCCCAGCCAGTGCCCCAGGAAATTTGAGCTGTACCCTGAGACCCATTCAGAGTTCAGAGGGAAACCTAGTATCAGAATGGACAAGCTCCTGCCTGTCCAGCTCCTCGTTGCACACTTACCAGGGCCCCATCAGCTATGCCTCAGCCTGACTCTTAACTGCTTGGCCATGGTCAGGGCATCCTGAGGCCCTGCCTTCAGACCGAGCGGGCCCCTCCAGAGCCGAGGGCCCCTCTGCACTGCCACCTGACGGAGGCCGGGGGGTTGGGGCTCAGAGCCCACAGCAGTGGGAGCTGTGTTGGAGCCTCTTCGGTATAGGGTCTTCCCCAGACAGCTGAGCCCCGAGCAGAGGGCTCCGAATCCTTCAGGCACTTGACAATGCCTTAGATGCCCAGTGAACAAGAGTGACTCAGGGGGCCCAGGGAGATGGCTGTGGAAGCCACTTTCTTGGTTTAACCCTGATGGTGCCAGCCCTCATCCCACCAAACCAGGCGTTCTCTGAGGGAATGCAAACTCATCCAAGTGTCAGCCTGAGCCAGACCCAAGGAGGAAGCAGAGTGTGCCACCAGCCTCGGGCTAATCCCCTGGGGCAGCCTGCAGCAGGCAGATTTCAGGAACCCCTGCTTAGGGTATCTGCGGCTCCGTGTCCCAGGAAAGATGCTAGGCCAAGGCTGAGAGGGAAGCAGGTGCCCCCTGTCCCCTGGCTCTCCCAGGGAGAGGCCAGGCCCCCTTGGGTTGGGGAAGTGACACTCTAGGTCCGGGATCTGACACCCCAGGCAAGCCCAGGAGGAAGGCCTGGGCAGCCCCTCACACAGCCTCCTTTCTGTCTGCCCCCTTTAGACTCCAAGCAGAACGGTGATGCCAATGCGGTGCTGTCAGACGAGGAGGGAGCTGGCCTCACCCAGCCCCTGGCCTCTGCCCCCACCCCTGAGGAGCGCCGGGCCCTGCGACGCTCTGGCCCCCGGGACAAAACCAAGAAGGCAGCTGCCTGCTTCCTGCTCAGCGCCGGGGACTATGCCTGTGCTGATGGTAGTGTCCGGAAAGGTATGGCTCCCCAGGCCGGGCAGGTGGAGAGCCCCCAGGGAGCTGAGTCTCCCCAGTGTCCCCCACAAAAGTTGAGGTCCCCTCCTTCCCTGAGGCCTTGGCCACCATCTCCTCTGTCTTGGACGTGTCCCCACTTTTAAGATAGGTACCCTGACCTCCCGGTCCCTGGATTAGAAAGGCCTCAGGCATCCCCCAGCGGTACACAGAGCCCAGCGCCCCCCACCCCAGATACCCACAGGGAAGACAAGCCCTAGAAGGTAAGGGGATACCAGATCAGGGGCCCCTGCCTTTGCCCTCCACTTGATTACCACTTCTCCCCCTGGTTCCTGCTGCGACCTTGAGGCCTGGCCCCCCAGGGTCAGTGCCACACTTTCCCTAGACCTCCCTGAAACACAGCTAAGGTTTCCCAAGTGAGTAATCCCGAGAGATGCCAACAACATTCAGGAGTCAGGGCAAGAATGAGCTGCTGCCGTGAGGTCTTTGGAGAGCCTAGCACAGGCCCTATCTCCTCCGTCCTGCACGCGGGGGTGGGGTGGGGTGGGTCCAGGGGCCCAGGAGGGGCCGACCCAGCTCTGCAGGCCTCTTGAGGCAGAGCCAGAGGGTGACCAGGAGGTGGGGATGGGGGTAGGGGTAGGTAGGGAATATGTGTCCCTCTGAAGTATGCTCTGAAGGATTTGGAGGGTTCAAGGAAGTAGCCTCTTCTCTCCGGTAGGGGAAGGCTGAAATTCTGTCAGCAGGCCCCAAGCTGTGGCAGAAGCTGGGCAGCAGAGCTGGGGATTCCTTGCCTGCAAAAAGGGAGTCAGAAATGACCGAGGATGGTTGAGGGCCAGTAGTGGCTGAGAACAGGAGTCTCGTGAGCAGGTGCTCCTGCCCAGCTCCTCATCCCTTTTTTGTCTTTTGTGCCCTGTCCCTGTGACATAACCTGCCTAAACTCTTAGTTCCAGGATAAACCTTGCCTCCCTGCCTCCGTCCCCCTGCAAAAAAAGCTTATCCCTGGGTTCTCAGGTTACTTCTTAACCTGCCCTCTTTTACCCAAATTTGCCTCCCCCCAACCCCTGCCAAACTTCTCACTATCCCCAAACTCCAGACCAAGTCTGGGTTGAGTGAGGTGGGGCAGTGGCTGCTACAGGATTAGCCTGTGATGCCTCTGTCCCCCCAAGGATGTCCCCTGGCCTGCCCATCCCATGCAGCCTGCAGGGCACCTTCCCAGCCCCTGTTCCCATGGGATCCCTGACCCTAACCAGGCCCTGAGAGGTATGTCCCGCTCTGCTGGACATATGTCCTGCTGGGTGGCAGCAGCGGGGGCAGCCATCTGGCAGCTGGAAGGAGATGGGCCCAGAGGCCCCAGCTACAGGGCTGCAGATGGAAGGTCCTCAGAACACTCACACCATCTCCTGCGTCCCTCTGGTCACCCCATCCTCTGCGTGCCCCAATCCTTGGGCTCTGGATGTGCCGGTCCCTCCTGCCCCCCATCACAAACACACGGAGGCTTCTACTGTGTCCTGGTTTAGACCCAGAGACTTGCTTTGGCTGGAGTATGCTAAGTGATGGCCCAGAATGTGGGGCAGGGGGGACCCCACCTCCCATGTAGGACTTGAGCGGAGTGCCGAGCACCCCAGTTTTCACGCTGTTATTGGCAGGGGCTCAGTGGTGTGAAGGTGCAAGTCAGGAGGGACCGTGAGGTCCTGGGGACTGGGTCACACCCAAGGGCAGGGGTCGCACGTGTGCGTGCATGGGCTGGAGAGTCTGAATCGCACACAGCGCCAGATCCCTCTGGGTGCTTGTGTGGCCCGGCTGTTTTATTTTCAAGATGCCTCCACACTGCTTCTTGGCAACAAGCATGTAGCTCAGCCAATTAGAGTGACCTTCGAGAAGGAACAGGTGGGTTGCCGGGAAACAGGCCCTGCTAAGCAAGCGTGGCAATTAGCATCGCCAAACTCCCAGTAAGCACTCGGCAACTTTCCCCGTGCCAGACCATGCCTCCCTTCTCTGCACTCGGGCTCCGTGTAGGACCTGGAGCGGGGAGCCCGGGGCTCCTTCAGCCATGGGCACAGACCCCATGGTTAGCCTCCGGCTGCCCAAGTGTCAGAGTGTGAACTTCCTGGGAGGACGGGGACCAGTGCTAATCAGGGCTGCTTAGGATTGAGAAGTCTGCTGGAGGCTATGGGGTCTTTGTGTGGCTGGCGGAAACTTACCTGGGGACAGTGACAGGGCAGAGATCAACTGTGGGTCCCTGAGGTCTGTCCTCTGAGCCTAGGTGACCTGGAAGCCAGGGAGAGTCAGGGAGCCTTCTCCAGGCGGGCCAGACCCCTTCAACCAGCAAGGGGCTGCCTGCCCTGCAGGGTCCCCCCGGAGCATGGATCCCACGGAGCTGCTCAGATGAGGAGCCATGCCCCTCTGACCCAGGTGCCTTTTCTTCACCAAGCCTGTGCAAAATCCCGGAGTCTAGACAACATAGCTGGAGCAGCAGGAACCAGTCTGGGGCTGTCTCCACTGGCATCGAGATACAGCTCACCCTACCCTCCAAGAAAGCGCCTGCTCTCCCACCCCTTCCGCCCTCTCACCAGCCCTCCCCCTGGGCCCCTGGCCCCTTAGCCGCGCCCTCAGCTCTCCCCACCTCTGGGCGCACACCTCTGGGCGCTTACATGCCCTCCAGCCCTCATTCCTCCGGAGGTCCCGTGGGAGCCGAGCAGGAGGCAGGACAGCCCAGGCCCCCGAGCCTCTCCTCCACAGCACCCAGCTCCCCAGAATGTTCAGCTCTGGAGCCGGAGAGCAAGGGGGGAGATCACTCCCAGGGCTCCTCTCGCACCGATCTCCCGCCTCCCTGTCCTGAGCCGGAGCTGCCGGCACCCCCGGGACCTCTGCCTCTGGGCCTTTCCTCCCCTCAGGGTCCCACCTTCATCATGGCAAATGCATTTCCATTCCTCGTGGCCTTTAGTCAGTAACCAGCCTGCGACTGACTATCTCTGTCTGTCTGTCTGTCCATCCCACACCCAGGCCAGCAAAGAATAAGGCTATCCTGTGGGGCACGCCCATCTCTGCTGGTGTGCGGGGAGCTAACTGGTCAGGGGAGCGGTGCCCCCCTGGGAGAGGAGGCCTGATGCTCTCCAGCTCTGGTCTGGTGTGCAGGTGGGGTCCCTAGGGCCCCACGATTGGCTGCCTAGGCACGGGAATGCCCTCGTCTCGGGAGTGACATCCGGCGACGGCAGAGCCCGGCATCCCATCTGCACCCCAGCAGCTGTATCTCTCCCGAGCTGCTTTCTCTGCTTCCACGAGTTTTTCTTCCCTCCTTCTCCTGCTGCCTCAGACTCCCAGCCCTGCCTGAGTCACCTGCCGCTCCCACCCAGCCTCTGCGCTCTGGATTGCTGCCAGAACCGGAGACTCATCTAATTTCTATAATTAAGTGTATTCATTTACCTAACGAGCCTGGGAGCACAACAGGTTTGTGAGTCACTGAGGGAGCAGGGGTGCACCCTGGGCAGGGGCAGCCGAGGGGAAGTGTGGGGACAGCCATCCCGCCCCCTCCCGCTCCTGCGCAGGCACCCTGCCTCTCCCAGGCAGGGCAGGGCCGGGCTGGGCCAGGCTGCAGGTGGCCCCTCTCCAGCAGCGAACCAGGGGAGGCTCTCCAGGCCCCCTTGGCCCCAGGAACGCAGAAGGCCTCGGCCAAGACATTTCCTGTTTACCTGATGGGAATTAGACCTGACAGTGGAGCCGTGCGCCTGGCAATTTTTAGAGTCAGATTATGCAACTTTGAAGAGGGAATGACTAAGGTCCATATCTGCTCCTTTCAGGGTGGGCAAAGATAGGAATGGCAAGACAGCATTCAGGGACTTAGCAGGAGGCTGCGGAGTCTGGAGGCCGCCCCGAAAGGTGAACTGGGCAGAAAGGTCAGATCATTTCATGAGAGTTGGGTGTTGTGAAAAGCCTGTGCCAGGAGCACCCCCTTTCAGTGCCCTCTGTCTTCAGCCTGGGGCAGACACAGGAATGTGTCTTACAGAGAAGTCTGTCCGCAGTGGGTCCTGGGATACCCCAGCCCTGCTGTGGTCCATGGAGCCTGTCTCCTGCTTGCTCTCAGAATGAAATGTCCCCCTAAGAGGTGAGAAAATACAGGGGCATCCATGTGACCACCCTTCAAGAGGGGACGGGCCCCTTCAAGTGACAGGGACAGGGAAGCCCTGTGGGGCAGGATGGAGACTCTAGGTGCCCTCTCACAGCCGGCCCTGGGGGCCCAGCTGCTGCTTCTTGGTGAGGACACATTCGGTCCTGTCCCCATAGGGCTCCCTGGCCCCGGGGTCCTGGCCCCGGCGGGGACATGATGAGCTAGGTGTCCCGTTTGGCGTGGACACCACAGCTCTTCTGTGCTCGGGCTTGCCTCCCTGGCTCAGGGAGCTGAGGCGGCTATTTCTGTGGCGGCCCTCAAGTTGTCAGGAGTCCAAGTTTCCACGGCACCCACCTCCTCCTTCCCTCTCTTCCCTCCCACAGGGATGGGCATGCTCATGGCACCCCTCTGGTGGGTACAGCTGTCCCTGGGCGACATGATGCGGGAGTGCCAGGCGGGAGCCCCTGGTGCCTTGGGAGATGGGCTCCCGCCTGTCCCCGCACCGGCTCTCTGGCTTCTGTAGGGGAAACACAGCACCTAGCTAACAGGACAGCTGAGGAGGCTGTCCGCCCCAGCTACCTCTCAGGACTTCTGGGCCTCCCAGGGCCCTGCCTAGGGAGGTGGCTGCCTGCATGGGCCTCAGCTTATCCAGACCTGGGGCCTCCTGCCTCAGGGGAAGACTCTCTCTTCCACCTATAATCTGAGAGCACAGTTTGCTTTATGTTGCACGTGGACTTGGACCTGTACCCGTTACTTTGTCTCAGAGAAACCTTTCCCCCACAGCTGGGGCCCACTCCCTCCTGGCAGAGCAGGGAAGCTGCCCAATTAGGAGCTGTTAACCTTACTTACTGTTAACAGCCATAGAGGCCATTTCTCAACCCCCAGGGCTTCTGGGTGGAGCTATGAGCTGGAACCAGGGGGGGAAGACGTCTGTTCAGCTTAGGCCCAGGAGTCAGAGGGGAGACAGAGTACCAGCCCGAGAGCTGGGGCTCCAGGAGTCACCCCTTGGGCCCCAGGCTGCCCTTTCCCAGAGCCCCCTGGGAGAGGAGGGCCTCCTCTGCCCTGGCCAATGTATCACCCCCAAAATGCCTGCCCCTCACAGCAGCCTCCTTCCCTGCCCTTCCTGTGCCCCCACTGGGAAGGTGGGAGAAGGGAAGGCCCACGCCACTGACATTCCAGGCTGAGGATGGGATGCCGAGAAGGGCTCACTGAGCAGTTGGGTTTCTCAGTAAGATGCTCTTTTCTGGCTTTGTCTCCTGAGATGGACACATGGGGCCTCCCTGACCTTACCCTTCAGTATCTACCCTCCAGCTGTTCCAACTGTTCCCGCCAGGTTGAGGAAGGGGGGCTGGGCACATAAGGCAGCACACTCAGGAGCCTTCTTCACTAGCCGGCCGGGGCCAGTGGGATGGCCCCAGCTAGTGATGGCGGGTGGAGCTATGTTGGGGAGGGGAGCCCAGGAACCTCCCCCACTGCACCCGTGCCAGGCTGCGGGGTTGTGGTCCCTCCGCCCACTGCACTGGAGTTGCGAAGACCCGAGGGCTAGGGATTCCTGGAGCTCCTTACCTGAGCAGGTATAGAGATAAAGCTGTAACATGACCTAGGAGTCACTTGGCCTAGCTCTGGGTAGGCAGCTAGGGGCTGCAGGAGGGGCTCCCCCCATTCCCTGACCCATCCCTGCACTTCCTGGCCTCTTTGCCCCGGGTGCCCATGCCTTCCAGCTCTGCTCCTGGCCTTGTCCTTAGCCCACAGGCTGTGGGTCCGCAGCTGGCTTCCTTCTAACATCTCATTCTTTGTTTCTCCCTTTCTTTTGCTGAACTCCTTGCCCCCCCAGAAGGCAATGTTGAGCCGAAAGAGTGCGTCCCAGTGTCTCACACCTGTGCTCTTTAAACACAGAGACCTGCCAAGACGCCCTCTCGCCCAGCTATGCCCAGGCTGAAGTCCTCACCCTCTCTTAAGCGGCACCAACGTGAGAGAGGCAGGCAGACAGACAGAAAGCCAAAGGCTTAGGGAAACTCTGGAACCCTGGCAAGAATCTTTCGCTGGGAAAGACTCAGAGATCCTTGTTTGCACAGGACTGACGGAAAACCTCCCGTGTGACCCTCTGGGCCCAGAGCCATCTGGGTCCGATGTTCTGTTCTGTTGTACATTGAAGAGATATATATGCACATATAGTATCTATATTCATACATACTATACTCTTGTGTGTAGTGCACGTGCTACTGGTGGTCTGTCTTCTTTGTTAGGCTGTGTCTCCCTGAGCCCGGGCCCCACCCCTAGGCCTCCCCCAGCCCTGTCCCCTTTCCCCTTCACTGACTCCTTGTTTCTGCTGAACACGTATGTGGAATGTCCCAGGAAAAGAGCATCTGGGAATGGCCAGTCCCACTGGGGGATCCCAGGCTAGACTTGCCCTCTTGGGGTTGTTGCCCCTGTGGCCAGTGGTCTGTGGAAGGCCCGCTTGCCCGCTGGGGTCACTGCTCCACAAGCCCCAACCCACCCCAGATTGGGGTTCTACCTCCCACCCTCGCCCCAGTTTGGGGGGACTTCCAAGGGGCTCCTCTGCAGCTTCTCCCACTCCTTCCTCCACCTTACCTCTGTCCTGGACTGAGGGGGGAGCGTTTTGTCTTTTTTTATTTGGGGGGTTTTGTTCTGTCTCCTTCGTCCGTTTGTTTTCAAAGATGCTGCTGGGCAGACGGGCAGGGAAGAGGTCTGTCCGCCCATCCGGCTCAGGGGTCTGAGAAGGGGAAGCCTCGGGCGAGTGGAGACCAGTTGCAATACTGTACTTCCTGGCCGGTGGCCAGAGGACCGTGCAATAGCAGAGGCCAGGTGACCCCTTCGACCTTGGCCTCTGCCCCTCCTGCGGCCCTCCCTCCCCACTCCCCCGCCCTGCCCCTCCCTAGTGTTGGTCAGTCCTTTTCTAAAGCTGTCCCCTCGTGTGTGTGTGTGTGTGTGTGTCTGAGGCATGCCTAGGCCGGGCCTTGCTGCCCTGTCTGCATGCCTTCCACTGTCATGCTGTGCTCGAGCCCCAATAAAGACATCTGGAGCATCCTGCTGCTCCTGCCACGAGTGACCGCCTCCGCCTCTCCTTTCTGGCTCTGTGTCTGTGGGGACATCCCCGGGCTTCCACCCCAGCACCTGAGAAATGCAGCACACTTCTATCATAGCCCGGCCCCCCCCCCCCCCCCGCCAGGAAACATCGATACCTAGCCACCCCTGCATCTGCATTCAGAGCTAGACACGAATGCTATGCTCGGTGAGGAGAAAGGATTGCCTGGGGTCCGGAAAGGAAAACCCAGGATCGCCCCCCCCCCCCCCCCCCCCCCCCCCCCCCCGCTCCCAGGCAGCATTCTGGTCTCTGCTGTTGCCCCCTTAAGCCCCATCGTGGCACGGAAGGACAGAGGCATTTGGAAGGAGTTCTCCTGTATTCCTGCTTGTTTCTGCGGGGGGGTCTCCTCCCTGCAATTGCGCCAGTTCTATGTGGGCCAAGGCCCTGGGGATGCCTCAGTCACCGCGACGACTGGGTGGCTAATGAACTGCCGACAAGGGAGCGGTGGCACATCCGGGACCACTGAGGGATGGGAAAGAGCCAAATCCTGGGCCCAGAGAGGATGGGGGTCATGGTACGTGATGGTGACACACGGTCCCTCACTGGGCTTTCCCCGCTCACTCACGTGGGGGCACGTGCAGGGCTGGCTCCCAGGCATGCGGCCTCATGCTCAGCTGTCACCATCTGGAAATCATGGAAGAAGGGGCCCTGCGTGTTCATTTTGCACTGGGCTTTGGAAACCATGCAGCCACGTCTGCCCAGGCATAAGCGAGGGTTCTAGGGCCTCAGTTCAAAGTCTGGATTCAAGGCTCGCCACATGCTAGCTGGGTGACTTGGGGGCAGCTCACCGAGCCTCTCTTTCCCTGCCTGGAGAACGGGGATCACAACAGCCCTGATTTCGGACACAGTGAGTGTACAGACTTGGCCCAGGGCCCTAGGTGCGTATATGACACACGGTGGATGCCCAGCAAGTGTTAGTCTCTCCTCACCCCTGCTGTAGCTCTCAGGCCTTTGTCCACAGACTTCTAAGCTCTCCTCTGTGTCCGGTCCCACCAAGAAAGGACAAGAGCACACTGGGGGGCGGGGGGGTGAGGGAGGGCAGAGCCAAGAGGGACAGAAGAAGTGAGGGGAAGCCTGCTCCCGAAGCGCGAGAGAAAATCGGGCTTGGAGCTGGAGACAGCTGAGGCAAAGCAATGGCAGGCAGCCAGTTGTCAATTAAAGATAAGATCTCCTCCGGCAGTGGAGGGCAAGTAGAGAAGTAGAGGCCGCACCCCCCCCCCCCCCGCCCCCCGCCAGCCCAGAGAAAGCCATTTGCAGCCAGGCTCGCCTCAGAGAAGCCTGGCCTGGCGATAATGGGACGGGATGCTCTGCTGGCTCGGTAATGATATTACGCAGCAGGGCCCACGTCCAAAATGGCTGTTTTCTCGTTTTGTTTTTTTGTAGATGAGTGTGGAACCATTTCCCGGTCAGGGGCCAAGAACCAGCAAACAGCCCAGGGGTACCAGATGCCAGGATGGCCCTGAGGGGACCCAAGGAGATGCAGCTGGGGTCCCTGGTGACAGTCTGATGACAGACTTCTGGAGGGGAGAGGGGCAGCGCACAGGGGCAGAGAGCTCAGTGAGAGAACAGACCACCCCTCCGCCTTGCCTCACAGAAACAGTGGACAGTGCGGTCAGGGAAGAAAGGCTGTGGCTTCCTCAAAAAGCAGGAGCCCAAACTAGGGGGCTGGTTAAGAGAACAGGACACCAGTGTCCAAAACCGACTTTGGGAGTCAGACAGACTCAGCTAGAGTCCCGGCTCCATGACTTCCTAGTTGTGTGACCTGAGGCAAGTTACTTAACCCCTGTGAACCTTTGTTTCCTCACCTGTCGAATGGGAGTGAGGATAGCACCCACCTCACAGAGCTGTTGGCAGAGTTCAGTGAACGCGCCTCTAAAGCCCTGGGCACAGTGCCCAGCACAGAATCCTTGCCTCCAGATATTGGGGGGCAGGGGGAGTGTTGTGGAGTGACTCACCCCAATAGCCCACCCCAATTTGGTTTATGGCCTCGCCTTCTGAGTAAGTGCTACGAATTAGCCTCATTCTGGTAAAGCCCTTCTCTTCTTGGGGAGAAGGCAGAGTGGACTGCTAACACTTACGAGTGCTGGGCCATGCATCCTACACTCTTAAAAACACATTCGGGGATTGGTGTTCTCATTCTCCTTGTTTCACGGAGAAAACTACAGTACAGCCATGTGGGGTTCATCTCTCCGAGGTCACACAGCCAATGAGTGGCAGAGCTAGGATTCGAACCCAAGCTGTCTGCCTCCACGAGTCCAGGGCTTTGCTGCTTTTTAAACAGAATGGGGCTTCTAAGTCGGAACCACAAGGGTAGGGGTTTGTGCTTTTATTTATTTATTTATTTTTAAAGATTTTATTTATTTATTTGACAGAGAGAGAGAGAGAGAGACAGCGAGAGAGGGAACACAAGCAGGGGGAGTGGGAGAGGGCGGAGCAGGGAGCCCGATGCGGGCCCGATCCCAGGACCCTGGGATCATGACCTGAGCCGAAGGCAGACGCTTAAACGACTGAGCCACCCAGGCGCCCCAGGGATTTGTGCTTTTAATGTTTTTCATTTCTTTCATCTCAATTGATTCTGATAGCAAAGGTATTGTTTTCCCTTTTTACAGATAACCGAGGATTGAGGCAGTGAGTGATCTGGTGGTGCCTGCCTGCCCCCCCCCCCAGACACACATAAAAGAGGACATCATTAATTAATTAGCATAACACCCAACTCAGAATTATTGGTTCCTTCCTCTGGGTTGCAGAGTTTTATTGTCTGAGGCTCAGAAGGGGCTGACAGGGATGGGGTCCGGTCTGGAGACCCCAGTTACAGCAGGAGTGGCTCAGCCTAAAGAAGAAACGGGATCCCCATCTAAAGTGTTTGATGGGCATCCGAGGGGAAGTGGTTTTAGCTTATTTTCTGATCCCAGAGAGCAGACCTGGGACCAATAGGTGGAAATGTTAGGAGGACAGTTCGGGGTCAAATAAAGAAGGACCTGACTTTTTGTTTTCCTCGCTATTACAAATTTCACACACGGTATTGAAAGCATCCCATACCAAAGCAACAGGGAAGGAAGGCCCCATCACCCTCGCGTAGTCCTACGCTCCTCCTTGGGAGGTGACACTGTTAACATCTGGTCTTGGTCTTTCCAGGCCTTGGGAAAAAGAGAAGCTTTCTAAGAACTGCCAAATAGGAATGGCCGCCCTGTGGGCATGAAATTCCCGTCCCTGGAAATGTCTGGAGAGCCACTGGGTGGTCATGCGCCAGGGTTCGTGGGAAGAATTTCTGCTGGGCGTGGAAAGTGGATTTAGAAGACCTCTCCCGGTTCTCACACATTCTGCCTGGGGGCTTGGGGGTGGCACCACGCAACCCTTAGGAGTGCAGGCAGGTCCAGAGCCCAGGTCTTCCTAACAGGACCGGGATAAACTCCTCTCCCAGCATGATTTTCCTCCAAGTCCTTTACTCTGGTGGGGAACTCCCTGCTAGTCTGCCTCTTTCCAGCCAGTCATGGGTTGTATGCCAGGGCAGAGACTGACATTTGCGGTGCATCTGGGCCGATGACTCGGTTGATACCCTGGGCTTGGGCTGACAATGTGTAGCCGGCACCCGCCCCTACAGCCTCCCGGGGCCCTGACAGCCTTCTCACCTTGAGCACCTGCCTTTCTTGCCAGGCTCTGGGCCTTTGTGGGATCGACACAACAGGTGGCCCAAGAGCTGGCCCAGTCACCCGGGGCTGTGGTCACCACACCTAAGCCCCGGACAGCGTGTGTCGCTCTAAGGGCCACAAGGGCTGCCAGGGAGGCTGGGACCCTGCTCTCTCCTGGGGAGCCTCAGCTGGGCCTGGCCACAGCATCACGGGCTGAGGAGAGGGAACCAGAAGGAGAGCTGTCGTGGCTCCAGGTCAGAGGGGTCAGAGGCCTTCTGCTGTTGGTGCTGGAAGCTTCTCCTTTTCTCACAGGGCTGAGGGACCAGGCTGCACCCCTCCTCCTTCCCTCACTCCCGGTCACCAACATTACCTGCCTTTAGGGCTGTTCCCTAAGAGTCTCCCTGAACTGCAGGGCTCTGCTTTTTGCTGAATTAGGGTCCCTCCTTCCCTCCATCAACAATTCCTGGTGTGGGGAGAGGGCGTGGCCAGAGGAGGTCCCTTCCTTTCTCTCTCTACACACTCTCCCCTAGGTGATCTCGTCCATGCCTACAGTCTGAAACACCTTCCAGGACCTGGTAACAGCCAGGTTCGTAGGTCCAGCCCAGAACTCTCCTCTCAACGCCATTCGTTCATTCAACAAATACATAGTGAGCTTCTTCTCTCTTTCCGGCCCTGCTTTCCATGTTGGGTGTACATCAGTGGCCAGAGGGCACAGCCCCCTCTCCTTCCCGCTCTCCACACCCACTCAGCTTGCCCGCTCAGGCCCTCCCAGGCACCTGCTCGTGACCCAGCCCCCGCCCTGACGCTGGACTCTGAGTTCACGGCTCTCCCTCTGTGTGCTACCACCATCCACCCCGAGGCTGAGCCAGAAACTGGGGTGTCGTCATTAACCCCTCCCTCATACCTTAATTCACTCACTCACTCACTCACTCACTCACTCACTCACTCACCACACATTAAATCTTTACCAAAGGCCCTTACTGCATCCTGGGGCACTGACAGTGAACCAGGCTAGCAGGATCCCTGCCCTCAGGGAGCTTACATTCCAATGTCATGGGGGAGACAGGCCAAAAGACAGTAGATTACAAAGCTATGTAATGATCTCTCCCATGCTCACTCCAACCCATTACAGTCCTGTCATTCCTGGCTCTGAAATACACCTCGCAAGCCCTCTACCTCTCATTCTTCCTCCCTGGCTCCCATCTGCCTTTCGACAAGCCCGTGTCCTCCCAGCAGCCAGATAGGGCTTCTTAAAATGAACACTAGGATCCTGTCACCTGGGCTTAAACCCTCCGTGTAGCCCGCACCCACCCCTACAGCCTCCCGGGGCCCTGACAGCCCAGATGCAGGGATTCCCACTGCATCTGAATAAAATCCGAACTCTGTCAACGTTAAGGGGGGCCCTCCCTGCCTCTGCCCTGTCACGCAGGCCTCTCTCCTCTCAGCTGCTGAGCCTTTCTTACACACACCGTCTCTTCCAGCTTTAGGGGAACACTGTGCCCACCTCACCGGACTCCTTTGCCCAGCTGAGTTCTCATCCCTCTGCTCTGGCTTTAAGTGTCACTTCTTGGTGCCCCTCTCCAGTGCTCCGGGCTGTCTCCTACCACTGCAGCTGGCTCATTTTCTCCCAGGGGCTTAGCACGCTTTGGAACAACCGATTTGTCTCTTGCCCGCCTCCCTGGAAGTACCTGGGGCCCAGCACAGTGCTTAGGGTCTCCGTAAATACTGTGTGAATGAATGAGCAGGCAGACCTTGGCCACGCCATGAGCAGCCACCGAACTATATCCTCTCCTTTTCCTCCAAGCTGTCTCCAGCTGGCTTCTGCACCTCACTTCTAGGGCATTCCTGGGAGTCCTTGGGGAGGAATGTGAAAGCTCTTCTCTTTACATTATGCATTTCCTGCCTGAGAAGCTGTCAGAATAATGAGAAGGGCTGTGAGAGAGGGAGGCGGAGAGGAGAGCTCTGGGAGCTCTTCCTGCTCTTCCTTCTGGAACTTGGCTTCCACCTGCTGTTTGGGGAACTTGTGCCGGCCCCCTCCCTCACCACGAGCTACCTGAGGGAGCTGATTCACCTTGGCTCCCCTCGGGGCCCTGTCCTGCATGGTAGGTGCTCCCCCTGGGACGCGGGAGTGAAGGCAGGCCGTGATGGAGGCGGGAGGGATGAAGGCGTGATGAAGAGGGAAAGACACGGCCGGCAGAGACAGAGGTTAGGGGAGGCAAAGAACACCAGTGGCCTGGCCCAGCGTGGCCCTCAAGCCGGTCCCCCTCCCCCGAACGCACTCTTTCTGGAACTCTGAGCCTCCTGGTCCGGCTCAGACCTCCGGGTGGGGCGGCGGGGGTCCTCCAGGGGCATCCTGAGCCTTCAGCTCCAGAGCCTGGGGCCACTGGGGTGTGACTACCCCTGAGGGGACCTCTGTAGGGACCAGAGCCTGGGATTCCTTAACTCGGGGGCAACTCCATTCCTTATACCCCTAGACACCCCCTCACACCTCTCCCCCCAGTTTCTCTCCTTTAGGCCCCAGTTCCAAGGACAATTACTTCAAATTCAGTATCAGTGATCACACGTTCAAATCCTACAAACAAGGGAAACACACAAAAACAAACTTTTCTCCATGCCCTCAGCCCTCACCCAAGAGGGGCTCAGAGAGGAGGTGTCCTGCCTGGCCCAGGTCCGGCCAGCTGCCCGTTGGGAAGACCGGGGGTGAGCCCAGGAGGCCCAGGAGGCCCCGAGGAGTTGTTCCCGGACTAACTGTTGCCATGGTGGCCCTCCCTGGGGTGGCGGCTGCCTAGTTGCTACGGAGAGAGAGAGCGTTGCCGCCGCCACCGCTCTCAGCATGGAGAAGCTGCCCCAGGATGCTTACCCTTCCGAGGCCACTAGACGGCCAACCTGGGCGCCTGTCTGTGCCACCCTCTCAGTGCACTAGGGGCCACAGCACCAAGGAACAGGAGTCAGAGCTAGCCGCCTTCCTGATACCCCAGCTGCACCCAGCCTCATGCCTCAGGACCACCTCCTCCCCTGAGGGACAACACTGTACTCCTGGCAGATCGATTAGGCACCTCATTTCTCTCAGGACACCCCTAGAGGTGGCAACCAGCTCCCAGGGAGCCTGGGGGTGGGATGATGTGGGTAGGGGGTGTGTAAGAAGGCCCCAGTGGTACCACTCTCCCTCAGGGCCTCAGTGTGCTGGACTGTGACTAGCTGATTTCCCTGGACAGAACCGGAAAATTGGTTTCTAGAATTCTCCATCTCTCTTCCTGGGTTTTTCTCTACCCTAACTAAATGCCACCCCCTTACTGCATCTCAAACACCCACACATTTCCAGGGTCCTTCTGTTCTCTTCACCCTCTCTTCACGGTCTAATCTACGCATCTATGAAAAGTATTTTGTGCCAGTTATCCACACTCTAGTATAAATGAGGGTCCACGCATCTTTGATTTCCCAGGACACAGGATTACTAGACCTCCTCTCAACTTATGGAGTAAGAAAGAGCCTCCTTCTCTGTTGTAGGAGGTCCTGACACCAGAGAGCTCCCAGCAGGGTCGTTTTTTGTTGGTTTGTTTGATCAGAGGAGAAAGCAGGAGCTCCTTGTGTGAATCAAATTAGAGGCCAAGGTTCTACAAGGAATTCTGGCTTCGCTTTGACTAATAAAAGAGAAAATGGAGTGCAAAAGGGAAATCAGAAGTGATGTGCAGTAGGAGCTGCCTCTGTCTGGAAGACTCTCTCTCTTTTTGTATCCCTTCCATATTCCAGTGTTGAGTCCTCTGCCTGGCAAATCCTTATTCATCCCTCAAGGCCCACTCAGCTGGCACCTCCTCCGAGAGCCCTTCCTGGACTCTCCCTGTACACTCTCACAGTACCTTGTACACCTTCCCCCCGCCCCCATTGTAGTACTTAGCACAGGGATAGCTTGTCGCTCGTTGACTCATTTATGGGTGCTTCTCTTATGAGCGCTCTTATCTCCAGCCCCTGCTCTGTGCTCAGGAGCTCAGTGATGAATGAATGAGCAGGCAGGGAATGAGCTAGCTGCTCGCTGCTGACTTCTGTCATGCGCACCTGTTATTCTAGCCCATGTCTGGTCTCAGAATTTGTCCAGAACCAGTCCCTGGGATGCTGGGCCTCTCCCTCTACCACCCCACGACAGTGTGCCAGCCAAGTCTCCCCTTCTGCCATCAGAGCCCCCAACCACAGACCCCGACTCCCCTCTGCTTCCCAGGCTCTGACCACCTGGGCCTTTCTCTCCTGGCTTTGGACTGGTTATCACTGGAGTCTACCTGAGACACCTATGAGCTTATGTCCTGGGTTCCTCTCTTCTCCATCTTCCACAGTCTCAGTCTTCACGAGAGTGTTCTTTTAGGAGCCTCCTGCCGTCTGCGACTCTCTGAGTGCCAATGTGGGTAAAATCCCTGCTGCACGAGGGGGCCACAGAGAGAGAGACGGGAGACTGTTGTTCCCACAAGAGCCCGGGCCAGCCCCATGCCATCGCTTGGTTTCAGTTTCCACATCTGTGAAATGGGAATTAAACCTTCCCCGCCCTCATCCAAGGGAGGTATGAAGGTTAAATGAAGAAGTGGGTAGATGGGTCTTCTGGAACCCCTAGAGCACTACCTGAGGTGAAAGGTTATCATTCCTCCGACCTTCTCTCAGGGGTTGGGGTGTTCCTCCAGAAGAGGAGAGCTGATGCCTCTGGAAAAAGTAAGAGTTCACACTGAGTGCATAACAGGCCATGCATTGGTCTAAGCCTTCTGTGTGGATGAATCCTCAGAAGAAACCCAGGAGGTGAGGGCCCTAAAAGGCCAAATCACTTCCATTTTACAGATAAGGAACCAAGGCACAGAGATTAGCCTGACAGAGATGTCACAGATAGATTTCCCATGTTGATTTTGACCCGATCCCATTCCACCTGGCTCTGGACCCCACGCCCCTGGCCACACGCAGCCACAGGATGGAGCTGGCCCCCTCGGCCCTGGCGCCACCACTCTCATGGATTAACTGCCCACACCCAGAATTCTGGCACTCCCAGGCTTTGCTGCTCAGGACCTATGTGACACTGGGTAAATGACTTAACCTCTCTGAGCGCTGGCCCCCTGCCCGCGAAGTGAAGATAATCACACGTCTCCTGCAGGTTGTGCCGGGAGGAGTACGCAGAGGTGGAATGCACGAAACAGCCCGCCAGACTCAGCCAGGCGGATGGTGCTCTGGGCATGTCCCCCATTTATACTTAGAGAAACAATCGGGGGAGTAGGGCTTGGCAGGCCTGACTAGAAACCCTTTTCTAGAAATCCCTGCTAGGGCCACTCACTGTAGGGGTGACAGGATGAAGACAGTGTCCAGCATGACGCAGGGCCCCTGTGACGTGAATGCTCACGAGACAACCCTCTGGCGTGGCCATTTCCCTCTTGGTGACCCAGAAGAAGTGATACAGTGATACCTACGTAGGCCTTCCCAGGGCAGTGAGATGTCAGAGAGAAGCCCTCGAGCGGTGTGCCCCCTTGCCCTCTCCCCCAAGTCCTGTCCACACACACCTGGAAGCTGCGGGGAATAGGAGCCAAAGAGCAGGGAGGTAGGAGAAAGCACTAGAGGAGAGGCAGAGAGCAGGGATCCTGGAGGAGGAAGGGGGGTTGAGGGGGAGGAAGAGGGGGGAGGGGCGGAGAGGAAGCGAGGGGGGAGGAGTGAGAAAATGCAAGGAGGGGAGGAGGGAGAAGGAGAAGAGACCAATCCCGACTGTGGGACCTAAAATGAACTCAACAGGCTGGAAATAGAACAGCTGGGCAAACCCAAAACACTGTTTGGGTGTCTGCTGAGCAAGCACGTGAATGAACAGAACTGGGGGAGCAATTCAAGGAAGAAATAGATCGTTTCATCTCAGAGGTAGGTCAGAACAGGAGGCGTTCATTCCAGCCCGCCCAGATTACTCAGGATTCTTTTTCTGAGGGTGTTTTCTTTACGTAAGCATTATTTTTAACAGGCTGCCTTGCTGGTTGGGTTAGCCTGACGCCACCCCATCCTTGGCAAGTGGAAGGTTTCAGTTACTCGGAGACCAAGACCACTCTGGATTTTTATTGTAACTGTGGCCATGTCTGGCTTCAGAGGAAGAAATCTTAATCCATTCTCCAAACGGAGGCTTAGGACTCTGAGCTGTGTCATGGGAGACCACCTTCCCTTATTAGAACAAAACCCAGTTCCAGGATGGGCCAGGACTGGCCTGGGGGACCCTGCCTCCCTCAGCACCCCCAGGGCTCCATGATGCCTTTTGGTGGCCTCACTTGATGCCAGCACACTTCATCCTGGGAGGTGCGTTGCCCACCTGAGGCTCTGCCAACGGGCTCTTGCCCTGGCCATCAGTGGCACCGCCTCTCCGCTCCCCACACCTGCCCCGCCCCGCCCCCATAGCGCTCTTTCCATCTTCCTCCACCCTTCCACACCCTGGCTCTCTTTCCCACCTAGGCTCCTAGGGAGACTCCTGGGTCTCAAAGACCATTTGCTGACTCTCAGGGCCCATGAGCCTCCTGAAGCTGCAGCCAAAGCCATTTGTATGTCATAATTCCACAGGAGGGATTCAGAGCTTTCCTCAGATGGAAAGTTAGAAGTTGGGCCAGCACAGACTATGAAAATAGCTGGAGCCAGGTGGCCCCTGGTGGCTCCTTTTAGGCTGCCTGAGGAGTCCTCCTCACTTTGGGGCTTTTGCTCCATCATGGATTTCCCTAGGGTTCGACTCAGCTCTCCTTGGGACAGACTGTGGACAGGAACCCCGGGGGCTGGAGCTCCAGCCTTCAGTTTACCACTGGCTATGCTATCTTTGGCAATCTGCTTGCTGAGCTGCAGCATTTGTCAAGTTGGGGATAATACTGCCCACCTTAGCAGGTTCTCCCAAGCCTCGAATAAGATCCTGTGTCCCGACTGCTTAGCCCAGTACCTGACATTTTATAAAGCTTAACTTCCTTCCTTCCTCTCTGTCTCTTCTTTCCTGGATGAACACTAAGGAACCTTTCCAAACTGAGCAGGTAGACTCTACTAGAGCATCTTTGGGGAAGACCTAAGCTGGAGAGAAAGAACACAAGCCATCCCACAGCCTTTCCAGGAGGCGCTGGGGCCAGAGGGTTAGCTCTGGTGGAGGATGGAAGAGAGGAAGTCTTAGAAGGCTGGGAGCTGGCAGGTGTGGGTCCATTCCCCCAAGTTCTGACTCCGTTTCCTCTGTTGCTCTGGGCTCCAGTTTTCATCAGAAGGCATTCCCACGGAGCTCCTGTTGGTGATCAAGTCATGGCGACAAGCAAGGGGAAAGTCTTAAAGCGGCTTGTTCTGTGCACTTCAGGTAGAACTAGAAGCAAAACAAGTTAGCTTCCTCTTCTCTGACATTGACGAGCTGGGGGACCAAGGAGGGTGTTTCAGAAAATTCAGGAGTTTCCTTGCCCTTGTGTGACCCGCCTCTCGCCAAGGCGAGAGACCAGCATCTTTGAGAATGCCCATAAAGTACTTGGAGCTTCTCAGATGTAAAGAGCAAGAGAAATCAAAGCCAGCTCTTATCTCCATCCAGATGATGGAGATTGGGGCGCCTGGGTGGCTCAGTCAGTTGAGTGTCCGACTCTTGATTTCCGCCCGGGTCATGATCTTAGGGTCTTGAGTTTGACCCATGTGTCAGGCTCTGTGCTCAGAAGGAAGTCTGCTTGAGATTCTTTCCCTCTGCCCCTCCTCCTGCTCTCTCTCTCTCTCTCTCAAATAAATAAATACAGCTTAAAACAAAACAAAACAAAACAAAACATAGCCCAAGCCTGTGCCCTTACTCGCCTCACTTGGCCAGGGGCTGGGTTAACGCCAAGCTGAGATTCCTCTTCCTTTATACTCACCGGGCCCCAAAGGCTGCCAGGTTAGCAGCTACCAAGCCAGTAATCCCTAAAAGCCATCTGCACCCCTCCTTAGATCCCAGACGGAATCTCAACTCTGTCCCGACCTTCAAATCCACCTTGATCCCTTTGTCAGTGCTTTTTTCGCTCTGGGTCTGGGCACCCCATCTGTAACTTGATGCCTAGGAAATATTTTTAGCTACCAACCTTGACGCAGACTTCATTCCCATTCAACACGGGGGTAATGAGAGGGGAAAGAATTGGAAGATTCCAACACCCGCTTGAAGGGTCTTCCTAAAAGACAAGTCTGACCACGTCCCTCTGCTTCTGAAAACCCTTCTATGGTTCCCTGTCGGATAAAGGTGAGATGCCCAAGACCATCTGGCCCATCAGGCCTCAGTCCCCACCCCTCCCTCCCCACACACCCAAGTAGGGGTGTTCTTTGAACTTGTGCACTGTCCTGCCTTTGGTCACACTCTTCCCTTACCTTACAGGGACCCCCACTTGCTCCACCTTGTGAAAACTACTCATCTTTTGCGAAGCCTTTCCTGATCCGCCCATCCCACCAGCAGAACTCAGTGCCCTCACAGCCCCTGATGCACCTTTATGAGAGCATTTGTTTGCACTTGGTATTTACCTGACCGCCTTGCACAAACCTTTTTTAAGAGCCCTTAGCTTGGTCTCACCTTTTCTGTACTTCTGCTAACTGGGCCGAGGGACCTATGTAGATACTAGGATATTAAATATATTAAGAAAAATTATCCAAAATTTAGGTAAGGCCAGAAGGATGACTGTATATTCCTGCAATGTCATAGCGAAGCTTTGTTTAACAGACCTATGCAAGGAGTATTTAATTCTCTAGAACTGCTGCTATCAACATAGGACCTTTGAGCACTTGACATGTCAAGTGCGAATGCCCCAGGTTAAAATGACAATGTTTTGGACATGTTGGGTCAAATAAAATATATTATTAACATTAATTTCTCCAGTTCATTTTTACTTTTTAATGTGGTTACTAGAAAAATTTAAATCACACACACATGGCTCGTGTTCTATATCTCTTGGACAGCACTGTCATTGCGTGACTTTGTCATTTGCCTTTATTAATAAAGAACACAGACTGTCAGGTTGCATGTTAACTTGTAGGTTTTTTTTTTTTTTAAAGATTTTATTTATTTATTTGACACAGAGAGAGAACGCACAAGCAGGGGTCTCGGCAGAGGAAGGGGGAGAAGCAGAGGATTTAAATGATTTCTGTCTGGTAGGCAAGAGAATCCCAGTTTTATTGCCCTGCAGGACATTTTCCAGATTTGTCTCTAACTTACAAAGAAATTTATCTTGGTGTGTCTTCCCTTTTAAATGCAGTTCCTTGAAGGCTCTTTGAACCACCTTTAGCACCTTATTGATTCCCTCATTAATTGATGAGTTCAATAAAATCTTTTTTTTAAAAGATTTTATTTATTTATTTGACAGAGAGACAGTTTTTTTTTTTTTTTTTTCTGGCATGAGCCAGACGCCCTGGCTAGGTGCCGTGTGACCCCAAAGTGGCTCCCCATGCCCTCAAACGGTGGAACGAGGAACCTGGGGCTGGGCTGAGTGGAGCCACCAAGATAACCCAGGGAGGAGGGTTGGGGCCAAGTTGTTCCCAAAGCAAGGACGCCTGCCATAACCTAGTAGATGCCGGCAATTCAGGCAGGGGGAGCGGGAGAGGGAGAAGCAGGCTTCCCGCGGACCAGGGAGCCCGATGCGGGGCCCGATCCCAGGACTCTGGGATCATGACCTGAGCCGAAGGCAGACGCTTAACGACTGAGCCACCCAGGCGCCCCTCAATAAAATCTTTGACGCATGTTCATTCTATATCTGTAGGAGACTCGTGCTATTAACTTTCTAGAAATTATACTTAGATCTCTATCTCCTGTCCGGCTTAAGCGCATGGACTGAATTATTAGCATAACTGGTAGTAAGTAGGGGCTCAAGAAATGTTTGTTGAATGAGTAAAAGCACTTGCTTGGACTTGGGACCTCATGTTTGAACTGCCAACCCACACTTTGCAGTGGGATCCTTATCTGCCATATGTCTCGGGGTGGTGGGGGCGATGTAGGAAAGATGAGAGCCCTAAGCTATTTGGGTGGTCCCCATGAAGATTCCCTGACTTTGGGGGCATGTGATCCCAAGAGGATGGTAGCCAAAGCAAATCCCTTTGGTCAGCTCATGGGAAGGTCCTCCTGGCCCTCCTACCCCTCTCAGGGTGCAGGAAGCTGAGTACCTGGATAGGTTTCCCTTCCCTTGCTGCCCATGGCCTGGGCTCTTCCCAACCTCAGCCCTGTGAAGATCCCACCAGACAATGCTGACTGTTCCTCAAGCTCTGGACACAAAGGCATTTTTGTGTTGGAGGTCAGTAAGCTGTGCTAGCCTCAGGAGCCTGTGTTCTGGGGGCCCTGGAAAAGTCCCTGGGTCCTGAGTCCCGACAGATAATTGTAAATTATGTCTTTTACCCTTTACCTTCTTTGCCATCTCCGCAGCGGGGGATGGCCAGCTGGCAGGAAGGGTAGACTTTGATTGTGACTTCCTTGAGGGCAGAAGCTTGTCATTTGTATGCCTGGCATCTGCTGAGCACGTTTCCCGGCCCACAGTGGACACTCGGTGAATGCTCATCCACCTTCCGTCCCTTTGCCTGACTCCAGCCTACAGCCAGCTTCCTTCCAATGAGACTGATATATAGACTCTCTGGCCTCAACAGAACATTGATCAATCAATCCCCCTCCGGGAGTCTGGGCAGGATCCACTGATAATTAGGCATCAAGCTCAGGGTTGGTGACCTTTTAGAAGTGTCACACCAAGCTTGCTCTTGTCCACTTCCCTTATGGAGAAAAGAGAAGTTTGTAGAGGTTCTGCTGCTGGAGAAAGAGAATAAAAGCAACAGTTTTTTTTTTTTTTTTTTTTTTTTTTTACTGTGATAGGATATACATAACAAAATTAACTATATTTAAGTGTATGGTTCAAGGGCATTAAGTACATTCACATTGTTGTACCATCCATCACCACCATCCATCTCCAGAACTTTCCCATCATCCCAAACTGAAACTCTGTGCCCATTAAACAACAACCCCCTTCCCCTTCTCCTCCCAGCCCCTGACAACCACCATTCTGCTGTCTGTCTCTATGAACTTGACTACTCTATGTACCTCATATACGTGGAATCATGCAGTATTTGTCCTTTTGTAATTGGCTTAGCATAATGTCCAGTGTTTGTATCACATTTTATTTATCCATTCATCCATTAATGAACACTTGGGTTGTTTCCATCTTTTGGCTATTGTGAATAATGGGTGTACAGATATTTCCTTGAGATTTACTTTCAGTTCTTCTGGGTATCCAGAAGTGGACTTGCTGGATCATAGGGTAATGCTTGTTTAATTTTTTGAGGTAAAAACAACATTTCTGAGCACCTGTGTGGTTCCAGCTCTGAGCTAGTCCCTTTCCATATGACATCTCATTTAATCTACACAACAACCCTATGGGGTGAAGATTATTATCCCCAATTTACAAAAAGTGAAGATTCCAGGAAGTAAATAACTTGCTCAAGGTGATAGATAATGACTGTCAGTCAAGTTTTGAGCCCAGGTCAGCTTGATTCCAAGGTCACACTCTTCCCAGGCAGCAGGCAATGAAAACAAATACAGTCTTTGAAAAGACGGGGCCGTACTTTAAAGCTGTTGGCAGCTAACACTTTCTTTAATTAACAACTAACATCTTAGGAGCCTGGGTGGCTCAGTCGGTTAAGCGTCTGCCTTTGGCTCAGGACATGATCCCAGGGCCCTGGGATCCAATTTTAGGTGCATCTCTTAGCAGCTGTTTGCCTTGGATAAGCTTAATTAGCCTGTGTGAGTCTCAGGTTGTCCACCTAGGAAAACTCGATAACTATACTTAGATGAAATGGCCAGTGTGAGGATTATATTAGATCCAGGCCTGAATTTACAACTCATCAGGTGCCTGACCCAAACAAGTTAACTTCTCTGAGTCTCAGATTTCTCATCTTTAGAGCGGGGAACTCACCTCCTCCCCAGGGTGGTGGTAGGGATGAAGGAGCTAGTGGATGCAAACCGTTTGGCACCACATAAATGCCCAGGGAATGGGAGAACGTGCCAGATCCACTCGAGGAAGGTAGGGCATTGGGAAGTTATTTGAGCGGAGAGGAAGGGTTTGAGCTGAGCCATCTGCCCTCTCCCCGGTGACCGAGGGAGAGCCCAGTGGGGGAGCAAAGCCTCTCCCCTTGCCTCTCCAGCGGGCTTGAGCCAGTGAGTTAACCAGGCCAGCCACAGCCCTGTGGGGCAGGCTTTCAGCCCCTGAACCCAGATGACCAACTTAACAGCTTTATAGCCAAAGCAGGGAAGGAATTCAGAGAGGGCTCTCCTCTGGCAGCCAGGGATGAACTGTGAACCTCCTTTCTTTGTGGGAGGGACAAAGAGATCATTTTAGTAGACTTCTTTTCTTGCAGGCACACTGTCACAGAACCTGGTCATCCTCCCCCACATCCCACCTCCCTGGACAAAGGCACTCAAGCTGCCAGGGCCACTGGAGTCTGGGGTACCTAGGTGGAGAGTGGGGGTGGGGTACAGCAGGCTGCAACAGCCCCAGGTGACTCAGAGCTGCCCCATCCCTTCCTGCGGGGTGCTCCCTAGGTGCTCCTTCCTGTGGCCAGTCCTTAGATCACTACCTGCCAGACAGCTCACAATCATGGGCTTGGTCTCTAAGGCTCCCTAATGTGGGACCCCACCCCCCTTGGACCCATGCAGTCAGCAGAGGCAGCCTGGAGTGAGCAAGAATCCTGGACCGAGGACAGAAACACTAGCGTTAAATCCCCTTGTTTGCTTTGCACGCACAACAGGATAGTGTCCTGCCCCGGCTCGTCTCACAGGTTTGATGTGCGGACCGTTTGGGTTAATGTCGTCATCCTAACACCTTACAAATAATCATGAATGACCAAGTCGTTTAAATGCTTCCTTCTCTCTTGAGCAGATAATCCCAAACCCTTATCTTCCCGCCGAATTCAAATCCTGTCCCTCTTTCTGCTACACATTTTCACGTTCATGGCCTGTGGTGCTTAAAGCCCTCTAAACAGACAGCTCTCCAAGCCAAGCTGGTCTAGTGTGCAGTGCCTGATACGGAGGCCCTGCAGGGACTCTGGCCAATGAGCCCCCCTACCTTGCTGGTGCTCCCCGCTACCTTCTGGGTATGAGCAGCTACCACCCCGGACACCTGTTTCTCTGTCACCTGTTACCCTGGCCGGCCGCTCCCCACCTCCTGCACCGCGCTCACCCACCAGTCCTGACGTCAAAGCCTGGAGAGTTAGCCGAGCCTCCAGGTGAGGCCAGTGCTTCCTAGCAACGCACAGATTTGGTTTCAGAGCCACCTGCTTCCTGCCTGCGGGCTTGGCTGAGCCCCGCAGGGAAGCCCTGGGCCCTTCCTGGGTGGCAGGGCCTCTCCTGGCCCCACGGCTGTGTCTGAGCTCACAGCACCTCGGGAGCAGATCTTACCTTCCTCTTTCCCTTGGGTGCTGAGCTGGGTGCCTGGCTCAGAGCAAGTATGGGTCTGATCATTGGGCTGGGCTGTGTGAATGAAGGAAGGAAGGAAGGAATAATTGTGCTAACGGTGTCACCAACGGTTCATCCCCTGGGGATGTGGTTTTCCTCAGGACATGAAATCTCTACCAACATTGAAAACTCCTCCCTCCTCCCCTTCCTTGGGCCAGCCACGTGGGCATATTTCTCCAAGAGGATAATTCCATCTCTTTTCCTGGGAGTTTCCAACCCCAAAATGGCTCAGGCTTGCGCAGAGGTGCCAAATATGGCACACAAATTATTCTGAGCAACTCGCAGCCTGGTCTTACACAAATAGTGAAGTAGAAGAGGATAATTCTGGTTTTCTCTCCCTTCGTGCCTGTCTTCCTTACTGTCATTGATTGAGTGAGTCACTCATTGATTCATTGATTCAAACTGTTGCCGAGCGCCGGGCACTGGCAGGTTCAGGTCATGCAAAGGGACAATGTGAATGGCGCCCCGGAGAGAGTGTGGCCAGGAGGGGGTTAGCACATAAACCCATAACACAGAGGGCAGGGAGCCTAGTCGACAGAAGGGAGTCCAGGGAAGCTAGTGGGAGGGACCCCTTCTGGGGTTGTAGCTGCGAAGATTTCTGGGTGGAGATGAGGCTGGAGCTGAGGCGTGTGGGCTTTAGCCAGTAAACAAGGGAGGCCTGGTGATGTGGGAGAAGGAGGGGTAGGAAGCCAGGGAAAGAGGAGCTTTGTCTGGGAACCGTCTGGAAGACAGTGTTTCATTTGACCTGAGGAAAGGGAGAGTGATGACCCATTCTTCTGTGATTCCTGCTAAGATGTTAATTGGTTTTTTTTTTTTTTTAAGATTTTATTTATTTATTTGAGAGAGAGCGAGCACAAGCAGGAGGAGGGGCAGAGGGAGAAGCGGACTCTCGGCTGAGCAGAGAGCCCGAGGAGCCCAACCCATGTTTACAATCTTATCTTCCCGCTGGGTGAGTTGTCTTCCCTCATGCCACCCATAGCTGGGCCTCCAGACCTTGGCTCGCGAGGTGCCCCCCACCCTCAGCACCCTTCTCTGCCATGTCCTCTCAGCCGGCTCTCTGAAGCCAGCTCTGAGTATCTTCCTGGTCCGGCTCAAAATACGCTTCCTCCACTGGGCCTCTCGGACACTTGGGGCCCTGCCCTTCTCCCTCTTTCTCTCCTTCCCAACCCCCAGTTGCATTTACGACACAGGAGAGCACCCATTATGCTCTTGGCCTGTTTCACATGTCTCTTTGCCTTTCCTAAAGACCAACCACCAACCGTCTGGGATGCCACATTGTTCCCGGCCCTGAGATGTCAACTCCAGATTCTACAAACTTCTTCAGGGTGGAGGCCACCATTTCTGGATCTGCCATCTCAACTAGCACAAAGTAGGTGTTGAATAAATTCACACATCTGTATGTTATTGTTCAACGCTTCTGAGTATCCATTATTTGAATGAATCTTCCTGAAGCCCTTGTGAGGTGGGTATGCAGATTCGGAGGGGCTTGCCACAGCTCAGGTGGCTGACTAGCTGGTTGCTAGAAGACCAGGGACTGGGACCCAGATTTTCTGATCCTGTGGGCAGGGCTCTTTTCCTCCACCCAGGCCAAAGACGTAGGCTCAGCTGTTTCATGGAATGGTGTCCCTGATCAGCTGATTGTCTCCACTGTTATCTCCTCCACAGAGCCAGGAAAAGGGCCCTGCTGGGGCCCCGTTTGTTGAAAGTGTCTTTAGAGGGGTTCTGAGGGCAGCTTGAGGCCGAGGGTAAGAAGCATCTCAGGTGAAGCCCTGAATGGGACCAGCACTCAGCAAGGAGGTCCTGGTCCAAGAGAGGACGTCCCGGTGCCCCCCAACGGGTCCGTGCGGGGTCTTAGGTCTGTGGAGTGCCCACTCCACCCCAAGGCCCTGCAGGGAGCTGCCAGTAGGGACAGGTGGTCAGTTGCAGACCAATCCCCAGGTCGCCACAGGATCCTTTCTCCAGGACAAAGGGAAAGGAAAGCGATCGGATAGCAGCCAGGGCTCAGGCAAAGGAGGAAATAATCCAGGCAGAAGGAGTCAAGGTTCTGTTTTGCCCACAGACTTACAGGAGGAAACCAGATGCAGAGAAGCTTCCCTCAGACAGTGGATGCCCCCATCAGGCTGATCTGGAGCTGCTTTGCCAAAAAGGAGAACCGGGTTGCGAGGAGCCATCCTCATTCTCACTCAGCCAGATGGCCTGAAGGAGGTGGGGTGCCTCCAGGAGCCCAGCCCCTTTACCCTGCTCCAAGCCAACCAGCCGGCCACTGGATCTGAGCCCCTGCAGCCCAGGAAGGCAGTCAGGGTCATGGTGGCAGCTTCTTGTGACCTGGTGCATCCTTTGTGGGATCTTCACGGACCTGCAAAGCCCCTGCAGCGTCTCCCCGTCTCTCGGTCTTGTGGCCCATTTGCCTTAGGGAGGAGGCCAGGGTTGGAGCCCAGACCGGGGCTGTGTGGCACCCGCTTTTTGAGAGCAGCCCTGGCACGCAAAGCTTGCTCTAAACTCTGCACAGCTTCCTGCTCTGGGAAATGCAGGATTAATTGAATGACATGTGTAGCGGTTACGGGAAGGAGGAGGTGGGGTGGGGGGAGGGCTGTCTGCAGAGCCTGCCAAAGAGACTAGGAAGTAATTCACCTGTCACTTGATGCTGAGCTGCCTTAACAGGTGTCAGTGGGGTGAACACTTTGTCTATCCCAAATACAGCACCCTCGCGGCCCGAGCACGTACTTTTCAGGGCGGGCCAGAGCCTCTGGGATGCCCACAGAGAGGGAGGCTGCAGCAGCAACGCCACTCCCATCACCGTCAATCCCATGGTAGCTCACCACCTCTTTTGTGCTGCAAACACTGCCAAGGTTCTGAGTAAAATAATCTTTGAGCCGGGAAGCTCACTGCACAGCAGAGAAGACATCCAGAAATACACGTAGTTTGTTTGCCCTTTCAGGGATAATCCCAGTTTCAAACATCTTGTTAACTCTGGTGAGAGCAGGGAACGTGTGCACCCTCTTATTCACACCTGTAATCCCAGTGCCTGGCACAGAGTCTGGAACGGAGTAGAGGCTTAATACATGTTTGTTGAATGAGCAAATGGACAAAGGCCCGGATCATGAGTTCGACGACCAAGTTCACTGGAGCTCTGCAGGCAATCAGTGGTCTCAGCTGGCTGTGCCCCAGAACCCCTCGGTTTCCTCTCAGGAGACCCTCCTCACTTCTCTGCCTTCTCTCCAGCAGACCCCTCCAGACCTGTGCTCTGCAATTTTGCATTCAGTGCCCCGTTCCCTGGCCCCTGAGCCCCAGTTGCTTAAGATAACTAATATTAGCAGGTGAGGGGCAGCCCAGATGCACTTTAAGATGCTTAGCCTGGTTGGAGAGCCCTAGACAGAACCAGATGTATTTTTAGCTCCTTGGGTATCTGGAAAGGTATTGAGATGCTGTCGTCGTTACAGACACTGGGCAAATCAGTATTCTGCTACTGGCCTCCCCACACCAGCAGTTTCCATTCAGTGTCTCAAAAGCAAGGGTTGCCATGGAGATGGAGTGCCAGGGCAACTGAACTTCCTGTCGGGAAACAGCGGCACAGGTAGAGCTCTGGGCCAATGGGAACCAAGGAGCTCCTTGGATGGCCACAGCTTCTTCTCCTGAAGGCAAATGATGGCAGGAGTCCCTGGCATCCTCAGGAGGGGGTCAGCCGGGAGACGGGAGATGCTGTTTCTGGAACTTCATTCAGGGAGGCACTGATTCTATTTCTTCCTCACAGGTGGCATAGGACTCATTTGGTTCTCTCTCTGTTCCTTTGCCCAGGGACTCGGGCGACCTAAGAAGCAGTCTGGAAGCTGCTTGGGGAGGAAGGTGGCAGGGCCATTCTGAGTAGAGGTCAGTCCTGGCAGATACCTAGAACCCAAGCTCTGTGAGGGGCAGGTGGAGGCCAGTCCTGGAGGCATTTGAGTTACTCTTGGGATGGCATTGTGCAGGCTTATCTCGTTTTATCCTTGCTCTCGTCTGGGGAGGCAGTCCAGACAGGCGGCATGGTCCCCACCTCCCTCATTCATTCACTAAACTTTGCCTGTGTGCCTGATAAGCGAGGCAGCTGAGATTAAAAAAAAAAAAAAAAAAAATCCGGGACTCCAAGAGGCTAAATGACCCACGTACTACTACAAAATTACCAAGATGTAAAACCAAAAGAACACCCAGGTCTGTCCGGTCCACAGATTCAGAGGGATAAGAGCCCAAAGACACTCTTGAAGAGCATTTAGCTTGACCCTCACACTTCACAGAAAATAAACTGAGGCCCAGAGAGAGCACAAACTTGGTCACTCAGGGAGCTGGTGACAAAACAGGACCAGGATTCTTTTGCCCACTCTTCTCATCACCCAAAGCTCTTTGCAGAGAAATGTGCTGCCCAAAATTTTACTGGGCACTTGCTTCGTGTCAGGTACTGGATCAGCTATGAATTACTTTTAGTTGCTGTTAGCAGAGACCTGACCATAGTGATTTAAGCAAACAAGGATTTTACTCTCTCATAAAAGACGTCTAGGGGCAGGTATTACAGGGCTGTTTGACAGTTGGACAAAGTCATCAGGGATGCAGTTTCCTTCTGGTTTTCTGTGTCACCGCCTTCAACACAGAGGGTTGATTCTAAACACCCAAGATGGCTGCTGGAGTTCTAGCCATCACATCCACATACCAGGCAAGAAAAGGAGGAAGAGAACAGAACAAAAGGGCCCGTGTGCCTGCCCTGCCTGCCCCCCGCCTCCTTTGGGAGTCTTCCTGAAAGCCCATCTGAGTTCCACTTACAGCCCATTAGCCCTTGCTAATTGCCAGAAAGGTTGAGAAATGTCATCTTTTACCTGGGCACATGGCTACCCTAAATAAAATTGGGGTTGTGGTAGGAACAAAGAGTGGGAGAATGATACTTCCAAATTATCTGCGGTGTGCATATATGTTTATTTGAAAATGAGGAAAAAACACAAAAAACTACCCCTCCAACCTCCTATTCATCCACACAGGTGGTGACTGGGCCTGCTCAGAGTCCCTTAGATTATGCTACTTCCATGAGGACAGCACGACACTTCTGAAAGCAGGGTTTAAACAAACTTGATATTGATGCAGTTCAGTGTGAACAAAATCTACAGACCTTGTGGATATCACCCAGGGAAGAGGCTTGGAGCAGAAGTGGCAAATTCACCAAGGAAGCTGTAGAAAATCTCGGCTTCATGCAAAGCCAGCTCCCCGGCCCTGAGCCTCCCCCGCCGCCAGCCCCCTGCTCATCTTGTCGGGAACGCCTCCCACACACAGTCTCCGGGCCCGCCGAAATCCAACGGCCGCCGGGGCTGCTGGGCTGCTGGGCTGCGTGCCCACCTGGAGTCATGCTGAGCGGCAGGGGTGGGCGCTGCGGGTTCGCCAGGAAGCCTCGGCCTGGGTGTGCCTGCTCACAGATGGCTCCAGTTATTTATGAATTGGAGCTGTTCTCCTCAAGTCCCCGTAAGGTAGGTCAAGGACAAGGAGGAGACCCATAGTAAACGAAAGCCCCGGACCCAGGCGTCCCGACTCCCGACCACCCCCATGGAAAGACTTCAAGAGTGGGTCGCAGGCCCGGTGCAGGGGCATGACTAGGCGCACAGGGATCCCGCTGCAAGGCTTTCTCTCAGTGTGGTGCTTCTTGACAATAGTTCTAAGGAATCCATTGCCCAGGGCATGATGAAAGGTTTTTGAGAAGGGGACAGTGAGAAAGCAGGGATCGGTCTAGTCAATATGAAATTGGGTGGTTCACTCATGACAGAGCCCAGACACTCCTAGTGTATTCAGAATCCATTTTTCCCTTCGTCTTTACCAACTGAACACCACTTTTATTTGGGAGCAGTAATGTGCTCAGTTGCAGTATCTTGGCCTCTCAGACAATCAAGTAGAGGGAAACATCTCTGGGAAGCCTGTTCATCCCTTAATAAAAGGCAAAGTCCCCAGAGGAGAAGACTGCGTTTTTGGCCTCCCCCTTCCCCCTTCTTCCTGACTGGAGTGAGAAGGAGATGCTTGGGCACCCAAGCAACCCTGAAAAGAAAAGGCCCCATGCTAGGATAGCGGAGCAGGAAGCGAGAAGGATCTGAGGGCCTTCGCGACTCTCCCAACATCCCTGTGCTATCTACTTCCTGACTTCTGGTTATATGGCAAAAATCAAAGCCCCATTTGGTGAGCCAGGGTGGGTTTCTGTTAAGGGAAGCCAAATGCAAGCCTACCTGATGCCCAAAGATTGCCAAAGGGCAATGCCTTTTTGTGTGATGGCGGATTTGCCAACCCAAATGCAGTTCCTGGGCTGGTTTTGTCCCCAGGCTCACTTCCCTTCCTCACCAGACCAGCTTGAAGCGGACCCCCCTATGTGTCAGGGAAAGAAACTGGCTGGATTCTCCTGGAAGAATTTCCAGCAGGCCTGGGCTTGCATCTTGACTGTTCATCTTAATATATCACTCTGGGGGAAAGTGAAAAATTAAGTCCCATGGACTGCTTTTACTCCTCCCGAGAGAGAACATGGCATCCAGGAAAATGCTTCTTGGCCGAGAAGTCCCTGGGAATTAAAAATTTGATCCTCCTAGACTCAGGAACAGAATCTTCTCCTTTCCCATTTCAAACCATTGAAGCCACAGGACTGCCCCCCACTGACGTCTCCATAGATCGTGGGTCTCAATCCTTTGAGATCCATAAGACCTTAAGGCTTCGTGGGAGGAAATGATGACTGTATCATCTGTCAGATTTTTCTCAATTCAACCAAAATCTTTTTGAGTGCTTACCATGTATCTATATAATCTTCACAAAATGAGCAAATGGCTTTAAAAGATTCTTGCAAAGAAACCTGGATTAGAGATACTATCGATAATGCAAATGTAAGAAACAATAAAAATATCTGGAATGACCTTTCTCCTCCTGAATAAGCTCTTTATTAGCCAGCAAAAGTGATGACAGCCTAATTGGACCTAAAAAGAAGTTGACCAAAAAAGCCAACATTTTCAAGATAATTCCCTAAAATATGGTTGACATTTATTATTGTTAATGAAGGTTATTTCCCTAAGAGTTTTTGCCTTGAGATATTAGCTATTGATAATAGAAAGCTTCCCAGTTAGTAAGATATTTAAAAATTAAGCATCCAGACAATGAGTATAAACTTCCTCAATTATTTCATTGATGCTTAAACTTATTAACCATGCTTATCTCAGTATTTAACAAAATGTCATTAAATGTAGTAAGTGTATACAAGAGTCTTTTGGTGTTTCTTAGTAATTGCAAAACACAAAAAGCTGCAAGCCCTTAGGGAAACACTTGCTTTTCTACCATGAAAAAGTGGCTGTAATACACGAAAAACAATATGGCAACAAAATATGTAATCTTTAGTCAGCAGGTGTTATTGAAAGATGCATAGGAAACATTGCTAAAAATTTTAAGAAGTGAATATTAAAGCAGAGTAGGCTTGGGACATCTGGCAGGCTTAGTCGGTAGAGCACGTAACTCTTGATCTCAGGGTTGTAAATTTGAGCCCCACACTGGGTGTAGAGATTACTTAAAAATAAAATCTTAAAACAAACAAACAAAAAAACCCAAAAAACAGGGGTGCCTGGGTGGCTTAATTGGTGAAGTGTCTGCCTTCAGCTAAGGTCATGATCCCAGGGTCCTGGGATTGAGCCCCGAGTGGGGCTCCCGGCTCAATGCGGAGTCTGCGTCTGTCTCCTCTCCCTCTGCCCCTCGCCCCACTCTCTCTCTCTCAAATGAATATATAAAGTCTTTAAAAATATCTAAGTAAGTAAGTAAATAAATAAAACAAAATAAAACAGAGTATGCCTTACAGGAAGTTTGCTTTATATTTGATTGAAAATATGGAGCTTTCTAACATCTCAGTTAATGGGATTGCTAGATTTTGTTTAAATACTAGAAAGAATTATTTTTGAATCACCAAAGGAAAGACGTGGGGAAGAAGAGTAAATGAGTAATTTCTCAGAAAAAAACAAGAACAAAAACAAAACAAAACTCCTTTATGGGAAAACTCTGGACTGAAATGAAAAGGGGAGCCTGGGACGAGGTTATAAAGGTAGAACCACACTTGCTATTCATTCACTCGACAGCCAAGAAGTGACCAGACGTGCAGGAGCGCTGAGGGTTGTCATTCATGTTGTTAGTTTTATAAAAACAAGGTCTTTAAAGTATTACGGAGTCTTTACAGTACTTTGTAATGGGATAGAGAGTGACCAGGAAGATCTTCCATTTCACACAGAGGTTCCCCGGCATTCTCTCAGCAAGCAGTTAAAAGAGTTCCCAAACTTAGAGAGAAATTACATGTTTTGCTTATGAAGACAAATATTGCATTTTTATTGCCCTTCTCCGTGATGACAAATGGCTGTCAGATTTTTTAAATAAGCTCTCTTGATCTGCCCCTTCAGGATAAAGGCGATGCTTCATCATCTCTTAAAAAATAAACTCATGCCAGGGAAAAAGCATTTGAAAACAGATATTTGGATGTTTCCACTGTTACACGATTTTGTCCCAAGCCCTGCTTGCGATACCTTTCAATCTCTCCTGAGTCTGTCCACTGCAGAAGAATCGGCAACGGAATTTTCTAACTTGTCTTAGAACCTTTTAAACGAGAAGTCTTCATGGGTTTTGACTCCCTTTTATTAAAATTATAAAAATATAGTAATTATGTCATATATAATAAATAATTATAAAAATGTTTCTGTTTGCTTAGAGGAACAGACTTTGGGTGTTAGAGCAATCATGCGGTGCTTACTGTATACTGCCTCACACTGAGGATTGTCTTGTCTTATCCCATGGGAGTGCACCTTGTCTTCTGACCCAGCTGGAAGCTCGGTGACTGCTTCTCTTTTCCCTGCCTCTCCTCTCTCTTGACCGCCCCAGCCCACTTTGCCCCAAGGCCCAGCACTGCTCTGCGGGTGCTGCCTTGGTTAAAGGAAATGTAAATCTCAGGCCAGTAGGGATTTCCCAAATCTTGTAGCCTACATTTTGACACGTGTTGCCTTAACCTACTCCGGCTTCCTTATGGCCACAGGATAAACTCTTAACTTCTACAGAAATACTGTGTTTCAGGGCACCTGGGTGGCTCAGTCAGTTAAGCGACCGGCTCTTGATCACTTCAGGGTTGTGAGATCAAGCCCCGTGTAGGGCTTTGAGCTGGGAGGTGGATCCTGCCTAAGATTCTCTCTCTCCCTCTGCCCCTCCCCACCCTCTAATTAAAAAAAAAAAAAGTGTTTAAAGAAATACTGTGCTTCTGCCTCACCCGGTCTCCATCAACCTCATCAAACCTACTCTTCTCAACTCTTCTCTAGGAGGCTTCCTCCTGCCTACTTATTTGAGGTCTAGGTTTGCACCAAGACCTTGCTCAGAGCCCACTTCCCGCTTTCACCTCTTCCGTCCCGGCCTCAGTTGTCCTCTCAGGGCCGTCCCTCCCCTGGGAGCTTTTCTAGAGCCCTTATGTACACGGCTGGGCACTCTCAGCATGTATCATGATGAGAAGGGACTGTCAAGCCTGTGACCACCAGCCTGTGAGCCTCCGCGTAGGCCCAGCACCTGGAGCAGAGCCTTGCCAACAACGGGACACGCTGCACGTAGGCCTCATGCCTTACTGTTCGACACCACAGCTCTATACAGCAGATGCTCATTGGTGACAGCGTGACATCTGGGGTCTTGGAAGTGAACTGTCTGCATCTGTCCCATGCACATTTTTCTAGAGTGGGAGGAGTGGCCGTGAGCCGGGACCCTACAATCACTGCCTGGCTGGCAGCAGAGGGGACCTGTGGGGTGAGAAGCCATACGGGGTGCTCATTTTGTTCTGTTCTGGGGACAGCCAGCTACCTAGAGCCCAGGGAACTGAGGGCTGGATGCTGGCTCATCCCTCAGGTAAAAGCAATGGTCGTAACTGCAGTTCTGGGCCAAAATGCATTTTGTGACGTCCTGAGGCATTTGGGTGCATGAGGCACACTTTAAAAATACATGGAGAATTTAAGGGCTTCTTTCCCCCCCTACACCTGCTGGAAGAACATGTCCGCATGTCTGGGCTAATATTAGGGCTGTTTATTTTCTACGGCTGACGTTTCCTGGGCCATCTACAATTGCTCCTGGGGACAGAGTGACGGATACTCACTTTGGCACTCTTGGTCTAGAAAGGATTAGCAAGGCTCAGTAGGAGCACGTCTGAGCAATCCAGGCATGCAGACAGACGCCCAGAAATATTTGGGTCATCATCTGACCCAGTCATTCTGGGGTTCAAAGAGGCCCTGACATAAAGGAGTCCAGTTAGAGGGGGTCATCTCAGATGGGGGCTGATGGTCCAAACGTCCAGTATTACACATAGAGTAAGA
This sequence comes from Zalophus californianus, assembly GCF_009762305.2. Lineage (NCBI taxonomy): Eukaryota > Metazoa > Chordata > Mammalia > Carnivora > Otariidae > Zalophus > Zalophus californianus. The sequence continues at coordinate 92,741,293 of NC_045598.1, forward strand.
AACAGCTTTTCCAGGGGGGAGACTACTTTGGGAAACAAATGAAGGTCTGTAAGGCAACAGTCTCTCTCCCCTCCCCCCCCCCACCTTTTTCTTAGATGGTGGGGAGGGAGAGGGAGAGAGAGAATCTTAAGCAGACTTCACGGCCAAAGCGGGGCTCGACACGGGGCTCGATCTCACAACCCTGAGATCATGACCTGAGCTGAAATCAAGAGTCAGACGCTTAACCGACTGAGCCACCCAGGTGCCCCAGCAGTCTCCCTTCCTAAAACAAAACATAATTCTTCCAAGCTTTGAGTGAGAAGGGGATGGGGGAGGGGTCTTCATTTGAGGAGGGCCACTTTGCAAGCATCTCTTTGCCTCTGGGCTTTGCCTCCCCTTTGAGTACCAGGCTCCCCTACTCTCCCTGGTCAGATGAGTTGGGGAAAATGTCTCTTTCCCATGTTGCCTTTAGTACAACTGAGGCAGATTGGAATTCTAATGGGGACTTGACATTTAAAAAAAAAAAAGAAGAGGGAAAGAAAAGAAAGCACAAAACAGTTGCGATATCAAAGCTATTTATTAATGACTAGAACTTCTTTTAGAAGTCCCTAGAAAAATCTCTCCTTTATAGTGTTTAGGCTCTTCCTAGGCTGGAAGCCTTGCGAAACAGATTCCCAAGTGGCTGATGAGTAAACAGCCAGAATGGTAATATGCTCAGGCTTCCTGGGTCTAGTGCAGCAGAAGCAAATAAACAGACAAACACACACACACACACACACACACACACAAAAGCCACCTCCTTCCCCCCAGAGGACAGCTCCTGGCCGACAGAACCTAAGGCCACTGGAAAAGGACTGTAGCCAGAGCCCAGAGGGGCTGTTGGAGAGGGCTGCCCAAGAGAATCCCCTGGGCCCCCTCTCCCCAAGCAGCACTGGGCGTGATCACCCCACACTGTTCTCCTGGCTGCTTGAGGTCCTTGGATTATAACAATATTTAATGTCAAAATGTTACCCCTCACCGGCTGGGCGAGAGAGCTCAAGTAGACGTCATTTTCTGTTTAGCACCAGGGAAGCCTGTTCTGGGCCCCAGAGAACTTAGAGCCAGGACAGGGCCCCAGGGGGTGGGTAGGATGGCTGAGGTGCTACCCAGAACAAGACCCTTTCCTTTTGAAAACGTAGAGGTACTAGGCTGGTGGTGTGGGGGTAGTAGCTAGGATGCTGTGGGGACAGGTTCCCGAGCTCCACATGAGGACAAAAGGAGCACCATTGAGTACCTACTAGATGCGGGCACTCTAACGCTTAAGTACAGTCACTCCACTCCCCAGCAGCCCTGTGGAACAGGGTCAGAAGTAAGGAGCAACACAACAAGCCAGGGGGCTAGTCAGGACCGCAAAGCCAGGCTTGGTGCCCTCCGGATTCACGGCTGCAGGGGCGGGAGGAAGCTCTCGGCTGGCTGGGCTGAGTTGAAACGGACCTTGAAAAGTTGGTAGGCACAGGGCTGGCCACCAGAGGGCTGAGTGAGGAGGGTAGAGGCCAAAGTTCCCAAGAACCAGGTCCCACAAATCAGTCCAGCCGGAGAACGTGTTTGGATTCCTTGGAGATCCTCACCAACACCATCAGCTGTTGCTGCTCACCCTTCCTGAGACCTCGCTACCAGCCAGGCTTGCCGAGACAGCATTGCCCGTGGGACACCTCATTTGTCTCCCCAGCAACCCTGGGAGGGAGGTAATATTGTCCCCGTTTTGCGGATGAGGAAGTGAGAATTGAAAAGGTGTTTACAACTTGCCTGGGGGCAGGAACCCCTAAGTGGCAGGGCTGGGCTTTGAACCCCTGGAGTCCAACCCCTTCCACTGTCTGCTCTTAGCTCTGTGCCTGCCACAGCTGTTCTGTTCATGCCTGGCCCTGCGGGGCCCCATTTCTTTCCCTGATGTCTTTTGGCATTTGTACCCCAAAGGACCTCAATACCAGGAGATCCCTGAAATCATGGGTTCCCTAGGTTCCCGTGGACCCCATGCCTTGAGGCACCGTTGTCATGGGGATGTTTGTTCCTTTTGAGGCCCGCCTCACCCTCTCCCGGTTAGTTCCCCTGGGGCACCCGACTTTCTCTCCTCGGCCTGCTGGGCCTGCTGAGCCAGCAGCATCTGCCAAGGGGCCTGCAGGAAAATACATGCAGCAGCCTCACGGGTCTCAGGAGCTCCCACTTGGCAAGCAGCCTGCAAACCTCTGCAGGCGGTGCCCTTGGGGAGGGCTGCTAGTCCTCGCTTGTTTGGTGACAGTTGGCTCAGGTGCTTGGGCACAATGGACTTTGCTGGGGAGAGGGGCACCAGCTTTCTGGGAGCCGAGGGGTTGGGAACCAGTGGGGCTGCCTCTCCACCCCACATCAGGCCTTCTGGCTGCTTCCAGGCCAACATCTTTGCTCCATTCTGCTGCAGAACAGTTTGCTTGTTTGCTATTTCTACTGCAGTTGCTGTCTGGGGGTTTTCTCTGAAGCGAACTGGTAAGCTCCCAGGCATGTAAATACATTTCTGGCTCAGTGCTGCGCTCACACACATGGGTTCAGCTAGGACAAGGCCCATCTTTATTCCCCCACGGCCTCCAGGTCCTTCTAGAATCTGTACCTTCCAACGGGGCGCCTGGGTGGCTCAGATGGTTAAGCGTCTGCCTTCGGCTCAGGTCATGATCCCAGGGTCCAGGGATCGAGCCCCGTATCGGGCTCCTGGCTCAGAAGGGAGCCTGCTTCTCCCTCTCCCTCTGCCTCTCCCCCTGCTCATGCTCTCTCTCTCTCTCTCTCTCTCTCTCTGTATCTCTGTGTCTCAAATGAATAAGTAAAAAAATCTTAAAAAAAAAGTATATGTTTCACTTTATAGAATCTGTACCTTCCAGATACCTCCACCCCCCCCCATGCCCCCACATAAGCACAGTCCTAAATAGATTTAGAATCTGGCTCCTGCTTCCTTCCCTGGCCAGTAAAACATCCTTTCGGACTCTCTTAGGGTTAGGCTCTACCCAGAGCCTAACTGTCTTATTCTCTCCCCGTAGCAGGATGCGTGCAGCCCTCCACGTTCAGTCCTCCGCGTTCAGTTGCCATGTTGAACCCCCTTGTTGCACTTCCCCCAAGGCAGGGCCGCCTTCTGAGGATGCAAATGCCCCCTTGGCCTTCCTCGAGCATAGTTGTAGCTAAACCACATGGTATTTCTTTTTCCAGTCAGTTTTATTGAGGTGTAATTTACACCAAGCAAGACATACCTTCTAGTGCACAGTTCCGTGAGTTTGGACAAATACATATGGTCGCATTAGCCCCACCACGATGAGGCTACAGAACACTTCCATCACCCCAAAAGATCCTTTCACACACCTCTGTAGTCAGCCATGCCTCCCACCCCCAGCCTCTTGCCACCACCAGTCTGGATGGGTTTCATTTCTCCCCCATAGTTTTACTTTTTCCAGAATGTCACATGCATGGAATATGGAGCCTGGCCTCCCTCCCTCAGCACAATCCTATTAAGCTTCACCCATGGTGTTGCACGTATCACTAGTCTATTCTTGTTTAATGCTACGTAGTATTCCAAAGTCAGGATGGACCATAGTGCATTTATCCATTCACCAGTTGAAGGACATTTGGGTTCTTTCCAGTGTTAGGCAATTACAAATAGTGTTGCTGTAAACCTTCGTGTAGAGGTTTTGTGTGGACGTATGTTTTCATCTCTCGGGTAAATACCTAGGGCTGGGATTTCTGAATGGTCAAGTAAGCATATATTTAACTTTCAAGAAACTGCCAAACTGTTCTCCAAAGTGGCTGTATTACTTTGCGTTTCTACCAGCAACAGAGGAGAGATCCAGGGACTCGGCATCCCCACCGGTATTAGGCATCGCCCGTTTTCCCCAGCCCTCCCCCTCCCTTTCTACAGGATGCACTGCATGGTACTTTGATGGTCCATTTTGGGGCTTCTTTCCCTCCAGTGGCAGTCCTGGAGGACAAGAGATCTGTTGATTTCTATATTGCCTACACAGAGTACATCAGGGCAGGAGCTCACTAAGCCTTTGTCACTCACCTAAGGTAATGAATGAATGAGTTGAGTGCTTTCCAGGGGGCTAGGCAGTTTCTAGAGGACAGAGCTACTGATGCCCCATCCGCCTCATCTGGAACAGCCCTGTGATCCAAAAACCAAAACCAAAATGTGATTCAACCAAGTACCCTGCAGACAGGTGGCAGCGCCTTCCCCACTTACCACCCCTTCTGGGTGCTGCCCTCATGGCCTCTCTCTGCTCCCTTTCTCTCGGGTAGCTTCATCCCCTTCCCCACAGTGCAGGTCGAGGCCCATGGCCCCCCCAGGGGACAAGCTCCTGGGGAGGTGTAAAGGCTGCAGGATTAAGAGGGAACTGCTACAAAGGACAGTTGTTACTGTCTGGAACATTCAAACTGAAGCCAAGGAGGTGCGTGAGGGGATGCTGATACTGAGGGTGGACTGAGAGAGAGGCAGTCCAACAGCCTGGTGGCCCCAGGTCCCCACACTCACGGTGGGTCCTGGGAGTCGTCCCCACAGTGTGCCCAGCTGCTCACTGGAGGGTGTGAGCCCAAATGAGAGGGCGAGCAAAGGAGCTCTGAGAGAAAGAGCTCCAGAGGAAGGCCAGCAGAGGCAGGGTGTGATGGGGAACACACCGTCGCAAGGTGGCAGGGTTGCCTGCCAGAGCAGGCCCGGGGCCTCTGATGCAAGCACATAGCAGTGAAGGGTTGGAGGGCGGCAGCCAACCCGTCCCTGAGGACCTGACCACAGGATGCCCAACCCAGTCTGGCGGCCACACTGCCTCCTGCGTGCCCAGCCGACCGGCTCTGCAGGAGCCTCAGTTGGGACAATGAAGGAGTCTATTGATGTGGAAGGTCAGCCCTTCAGTAGACCTACATGCTGGGGTGCTGAATGGGATGAAGGATCTTTTCAGGAGGGCTTGGGGGCAAGTGGAGGGATGCTGAGGGCTACCGTCCTGGACGACAGTAGAAACAGACAGGAAAACAAATCAATGACTGGCTCTCCAGAGTCAAAGGTATTCTGTTCCCCTCATGCAGGTTGGCGAGGGCCAGGCCACCAGAGAGCTGGAGATATTTTGCAAGGAGAGGAGAGGAATGAAACCTGCAGAGGTGGGGCAGCTGTGAGTTCAGGCTGTGTTCCTGCTGAGGGGAGGCTGGCTGAGTGCTGGCGTGTGACCCTGAGAAAGGCTGGCTAAGGGATGGTCAAGAAAAAAGAACCTTAGAGATAGGTCATCTACTTCAAACTCCCCTTTCCTACAGGTGAGCTCTCTGAGGCCCAGGGTGGGGAAGGGACTTGCTGGTGGTCACACAGCTAAAGTAGTAGAGGCAAGACCAGAACCCAGTCTCTGGACTCTCTCTCTCTCTTTTTTTTTTTTTTTTTAAGATTTTGTTTATTTATTTGAGAGAGAGAGAGAGGGAGCACAGGCAGGGGGAGCAACGGAGGGAGAGGGAGAAGCAGACTCCCCGCTGAGTCAGGAGCCCAAAGTGGGGTTCGATCCCAGAACCCTGGGATCATGACCTGAGCTGAAGGCAGATGCTTGACTGACTGAGTCTCTCAGGCGCCCCCTGGACTCTTTCAAGAGCGGTTTTGAATCCAGAATCCTAGCAACTCATCAAGAAAATCTAGTCTAGAAAGCTCTTGAAAAGCAAAAGGCTAAAAATGAGCCCAGATCTATTTGGACTGGTTCATTCTTAGCCAAAATGCCTACACTGGTGTTGCCTCTGGCTACACGGGTTTAAGCCTGAGAGTGTGGTACAAATGGACATCTGTCTCCTTTAGAAAACCATTCCAACAAAAAGTGGGCTAGCTGCTCCTGGAAACATCCAGGCCCAGTTTTGCCAGGAAGCACACAACCATGTGGGGCTGTTTCTAGTTTAGGGTATGGCAGAAGGGGGTGGGCTCTGGAGTGGGAGAGGAGGCTGTCCCAACACATGCTTCAGGAATCTTCCCTCCTGCTGAGAGCTGTACAGTGGCTCAGGGAGGCAGCTAGTGGTGGAGGAGGCTCTGCTTACACATAAAAGGCTAACAGTGACCTGAAGCTTACACCACATAATCCTCGTAATTACCCTACATTCCTCCAACTTGTCAACACCATGACCAGGACAGATCCCCATTTCCTGACACAATTTTCCCTATAGTTATGGACCTGTGATGACCTCCAAACTGACTTAACATAGTAATTTTGTTCTGGGGTACCTGGATATCTCTCTCTCTCTCTCTGTATCTCTCTCATCTGTCTTAGTGTATAAAGTCTACTGGAGGGATATGCCCAAGCTGCCATATTTGTTCCATGAGATCCCAGCTATAGCTGATTGGACCAGAATCAGAGCCTGTCTCAGTGTTGAACAATCTATTGGCTGGTCAGTAACCAATCAGATTCACCCATCTGAGAGTTTTAAATGGGTGCTACAGAACCAGAACTCCATCAGAACTCAAAGGTGATGGAGAGTTGAGGACTTCACCCACAAACCAAAGTTATGAAGAGCCAAGGCTATCAGGAGGCAGAGAAACTTCTTGAGTAAGCTGGAGAGAACAAGATGGCACACAGGTGTAAATAGATGAGACACCATGGAGACCCCAGAGAAAGAGAATCAGAGAGAATTTCTGCCTGGAGCCCTAGAGTTCCAATTTCCCAGATCCAATTTCCAAGCAACTGGGCTCTACTTTATTTCCATGAGCTGCACTGTAACCTTACAATAATTACCTCCTTTATTTTGGCTTGTATGAGTGCTTTTCATCCTTTGCATTCAGCAAATCCATTCTAAAGTGCCTTTTTCTTCATGTAATCTGATTTCAAGTATTATAAAAATGCTCGCTCACAAATCTCCAGGGGCTGGCCCTGGAGTTGGTGATGGTGTCTGTCTACGTCTCCCTGTGGAGATTTAGGATGAAAGACCATAAGGAAGCTAAACGAGGAGAAGAAGGGGAAACACTCCACTTCGGTGACTGCACAGAAAGTCTTCTGGAGAAAAGGTGCCCAGAAACGGAAAGAGGGCATCTAGTTAGAGAAAGAAAGTGTCTTTCATGGCCTTGGCTTGGTCCCTAGAGAGGAAGCGCTCCATGTTTCCTCAAATGGTTCCTTTGTTCCTTCCATAAGCATTGATTGCACACAAATGTGAGCCTCACCCTCAGCTTGGGGCTCAGGAAACAGAGAAATAAGACACAGTTTCTTCTCACAGTTTAGTGAGGGAGACAAACATGTTAGTACTTTGTTAGTTGGTACTGCAACTAAGCCTTTATTACGGTTTGTCTTCCAGGTGAGTTATTTATCTCTGTGTCAGATTCTTCTGTGAGGTGAAGGGTCCAGAAAAAACAGAAACCCTGGAACATCATCTCTTCTCCCCCACTGAGACTCATGATGAGCCTGGTACTCCGAAGTACTGGAGAATTAATTGATGAGAGGGTCGGGGCTGTGGGCTTGAACTGTTTTGCTCCTCTTTGTCCACGGATGGCTGACTTGGCCCTGGCCAGTAAATCTGGGGGCTCCTGGAGCTCCTGTATCTCCTGGGTCACAAAAGGAGACACAGGAGGGTTGAGGAATGGGGTGAAACCACTCAAATCCATGCTGGGAAAAGAACTCAGAGCACGTGCACTCTAGGTATGTGTGAGTGATGTCTATAGAGAGGTGTCCTAGGACTTATCAATAAAGCCACCCATCTGGGAGTAGGGTCAGTAGCAAGACCAGTTCTCCCCAAGTTCACTGGATGCCCTAAGTTTTCTGAGGAGTCACCCAGTTTTGAGAGTCTAACTAGTTGTACAGAGGACCTGGATATTCCCAACACTAAAATATCATTAAAAACTCAATGTATGCTTTGTGACCTGCGTACGTGAAGAACGGGCTCAAAGAAATGGGGTGGTTTTGTTGCTGTCCAGGCAATTAAGGCCAAAGAGCATCAGCTCTATCAGCAGGCTGGGGAGCTCTAAGCAGCCCCCATGGGTACCTAGACTCCTTGGCAGGAATTCTTCTAAAGCAGAGATGTAGGTTCGTGGCTCCTGTGGCACAGTATCTTGACCATTAAAAGTATAAACCAATCTCCCGCCCCCACATTCTGCTTCAGTGCCATCCAGGCAACTCCTGATCCCAGGCTGCTTGGGAGTGACATTTCTCAAGACAGTTCTGATTTACCATCAGTGTCTTAGGAGGTTAGTTGGCATGAGTTAGTCCTTTAGTGCATCTAAATGCAAGAGCATCATCTTTAGGCAGAGAGAGCAGGACACTTGGTATTCAACGCAGCGTAGAAGCAAGTGTCCCAACGGCCCCAACAGCTTAATATCTCATGCAGAAACAGTGCATTGTGTCACCAAGCCAAAAGCAGACTAAAGATTGATAAACATGGAACTGGAGGCGGGGGAGGGGTGCAAAAGTGACTCTAATATGGGCTGTTCCCAGTAAGTTCTCAAGAGCGCTGAGACATGGGTCATGTGTATTTACCAATATAGCTCACACATGTTTAATTACGTACTCAAATCTAACTAAACTGCAAAGGACCTATAAACTCTCCTTTTCCTCTGAAACCTCGGCTTTCAGCATTACCTACCCCCTCCCCACAACACCTTGGCAAAAACTAAATTTAGCCATCTCTTTTTGCTTGTCATAGTTTTCATAGGGGCTTAGACTTACTTGATAGGGCTGATATTATAAGTGAAGTCAGGAAAGAACACATCATTAAAAAATGTTCAGGGCCAGCAAAATGCCTTTGAAATCGCTTGCTTTTGAGCTGGAAATGTGAACTAGCATAGCGGGAGCACGTCTTGATGCCTGCATTAGGAAGATAATAGAAACTTAATGCTATTCCTTGTGCTACTTTTAATGCCACGGGCAATTCCGAGCTCTAACAAATTAACAGTGGGACGTTCTTTTCTTTAGGAAAAAGAAAATAGGATTTATTGGTGACATGGACAGCCCACCACATTTCTGACTCAGTCACCTCCTCCTCCCCTGAAATAACCCAGCTGCTACTAACCTTGGAGTTCTTCCCCTCCCTAAGAAACCTGGCTCCGGCCTTCCCCCTTGATACCAAGGTCGGTAAAGTCTGACATTCAAGGCAGCAGTGCTGCTCTGAGTGTTGAGAGGGACAGTGTTTCCATCTTTAAAGCCTGGTACATTTTGTTCTAAACTGCATTCCAAGAAGGTCTGAGTGTGAAGCAATATTGAGAAAGGCCCAGCCTGAGCACTGCCCCCCACCCCCGCCCCCAGGAGACGGTACAGAAGCAAGGCCCTCCTCTGATTAATAGGTTAACTCTCAAAGTCTTTATATAGTTGTACTATATGGTATATGATTACATTGGGTGAATATGAACAAGACCCTTTCTCTGTGTATAGGGTGTTATAGACAAATTCTCCAGGGAGAATCACCATAGAAGAAGCCAAAATCTCCTTGGGCAGGCCACCTCTCTGGATCTCAGTTTCTTTATCCATTAATTGAGATGATTTGAGTCAGTGGTTTTTGACCAAGGGTGACTCTGCTCCCCAGGGGACATTTAGCATCTGGGGATATTTTGGGTTTAACAATATGGGGGAGTGTGCATGCTACCGGCATCTACAGACGCTGCTAAACAATCCTATGGTACACAGGGCAGCCTCTTGCAACAAAAAATTATTTGGCTCAAAATGTCAGTAGGGTAGAGGCTGAGAAACCCTGAAATGCATAATCTCTAAGTTCCCTTCAAGCTATAAAAATATCTGCCTTTTTGCACGACTTTAATAACCCACACAAGCACATATATTTGGGACCTCCTAAGTTTTGATGACAAGGCTCAAGGCACTTGTCTCAGAAACCAAGAGGAAATTTGCTTTTGTCGCTAACTCGTGGGGCTCACCTTCTAAGCCAAGACCAGGACCATCTGCCGCCACCTTATCTGTCATCCCCAGCACCAGCAGAACACTGATCATCAAGGAAGCCATTCCCAGTCAGAGAAGCTTGATGGGGGTGGGGCCAGAGTCCATGATGACCTCATTTCCGCAGTCAGCTAGGTCATCACTTGTCACCAGACTTTTCTCACTGCCAGATTCCTCTCATTATCCAGTGAACTCTGTTCCCATCTGTCAGCCATGCCTGTCAGGCTCCCAGGAGGGCCATCTTACTTCCTTGTCCATTTCTTTCCTCCCTTGGGACTTAGGTTTGCCAGCTCTGGAGACACACCTTCCCCTGAGCTGGGGACTAAAGCTCTTTAATTCCCCCTGGAGACTTGGACTCACAGTCCTGACAAAGATAACAGGATTCAAGCTGTGAGCTTTTGTTCCAGGCTTTGGAATGCAGGGAGAGGTTTGATGTTCATAACAATGGCATGCATGGTATCACTTCTTCCTCCTGCACCCATGGCAGACATGGCTAATCGACCAAGAAACTTTCCCCCCTTTGAACTGGAGCATGGCTAAACACAGCACAGCCACTTCCAAGTGATCAGAGATAGCATTCTCATGTTAATCAGTTTGCTATGCCAGTCTCTGGACCATTCAAACGAAGATGGTAGGGGTCAGGAGAGGCAAGCAGATGAGACCCTCAGCTAGATTACAAGTTCATGGTCTGGACAAGGACAGGTCTGTTTCATTCACTAGTCTATTCCCACTATACACAAGCTCAATAAAAATTGTTCAATAAATGAAGGGCCTCCCAACTTGTGGTCACCCTAAGAAGCACATTGCCTGCTTGGCTGCCGGAGTGAATGGATAATCCACAGTTCATCTTCTGGGCTAATGCAGGATAGAGCAGCCCTGGGGAAGGAAGGGAAGGAAGGAGGAAAGGTACTCTAGTGAACTCTACTCTCAGCTCTAAAAGGGGACTGTGGGAATGATGGTTTCCATTATTTTTAAAAGAGGGGTAATGGCGGGGCGGCTGGGTGGTTCAGTTGTTAAGCTGCTGCCTTGGGCTCAGGTCATGGTCCCAGGGTCCTGGGATTGAGCCCCATGTGGGGGCTCCCTGCTCAGTGGGGAGCCTGCTTCTCCCTCTCCCTCTGCCTGCTGCTTCCTCTGCTTGTGCTCTCGCTCTCTGTCAAATAAATAAATACAATCTTAAAAAAAAAAAAGAGGTGTAATGGCTGTGAGTGAGTACTTGTGGAACTTTCCTGTGTTTATTATTTTTTATTATCCCTTCCCTGGTTCCCTGTAGTCATTAGAGGGCTTTAGGCATTTTAAGCTATCATTTACTGAGTGCTATGTTCTAACAGCTTTATAAACATTAACCCACTAGGTGATCACAATAGGTCGGCTCTCTTTTTACCCCCATTTCTCAGAAACAAAGGCTCTGAGTAGTTAATTACATGCCCAGATGCAGAGCTAGTAAGAGGTTCGGCTCAGACTCATACCCAGGCCAGTGTGCCTCCAAAGCTGGTATTCACAAACCCTTCAAACAGCAAGAGTCGAGGTACCTGTGCTTGATGGCTACAGGGTGGGAGGAGATGGCGGCCCATCCCTCTGAGTTTGGGAGGAGAGAAACCCCAAGAGAGGGAGTGTCAGGGGAGCAGCTCAGGGCCTGAGACCTTAGGGAAGGCAGAAAAAGGCCCTCGGGAGAGTTGGCCTAGATAGGAAATAGGTTCTCAGTACCTAAGTGCAGGATGGGGTATATTTCCGGTCTACTGGCCCACGATCCCTGGTTACTACCTCCCCCCATCCCTTCCTCTACTATCCATTATTCTCCAGTCCACTGACCCACAATCTCCTGGCTGTCCCTACCCCACCCGTTAGGGCTGCCAGATTTAGCAAATGAAACACAGGATGGTTGGGGTGCCTGCGTGGCTCATCTGGTTAAGCCTCTGACTCTTGATTTCAGCTCAGGTCACGATCTCAGGGTCATGGGATCGAGCCCCACATTGGGCTCTGCACTCAGTGTGGGGTCTGCCTGAGATTCTCTCCCTCTTCCCCTCCCCTGCTCTCGCTCTCTCTCAAAAAATAAATAATGAAAATATTTAAAACACAGGATGGTCAGTTAACTTTGAATTTCAGATAAATAACAAATGATTTTTTATTTATTTAGTTATTCGTGGGGCTTCTGGCTGGCTTATTCGGTAGAGCATGCCACTCTCAATCTCTGGGTGGTGAGTTCGAGCCCCACGTTGGGGCTCACTTAAAAAAATATATTATTCACTATTTATCTGAAATTCAAATTTAATTGGTCTTCTTGTATTTTATGTGACAATTCTATCCATCATCCCCTGCTTACTGCCCCACCATCTCCTGGTTTCCTGATCTACCACCCCCCGCTCTGCTGCCCTCCCATCCCCAATGGGGACTCCTAGCCCCACACAGACTCCTGAGTTCCTGTTTCACATTCCCTGCTCAGCTTAGCCTCTCCCGGAGTCCTTGAAGCAAACAGCTGCAGCCCTGAGGACAGGACCCTAAGCATCTTTGCCCAAGTCACTCAGATCCTCCCGGGGGCATTAGACTCAGGTGGCCGACTCGGGCTCCCTCTGGGGGGTCATGAAGGGGCTTCTGGTCCGCAAAGTAATGAAGCTAATGAGCTGCGAAACATTGCCTTGCGGTTTGGAAAACGTCATCACTTCCCGGCTCTGGGCCCAGACAATCATTTTAAGATGTTTGGGGGCAGGGGGATTAGAGGAGGGTGGTTTGTTATGGGTCTCTTCCCCCTAAACTTGCCAACTGCAGACAGGATAGGTTAATGAGCCGTAGAAGTAGCATTCACCCAGGAAATGATACGGGGCCGCCCCCTGAGGACCATTCCCAGAGACTGTAAAGCTCTCGGCTGGAGGCTGGAGTGGGTGGAACCTGGAAGCTCACTGCCTTTTGGGGGAGCTCCCTCTCCTCCCTTCAGACATAACCACAGAGATGAAGAAGGACTCAGCCTTCCTTCCGGCCCGAACCCCAACAACTGAGGAATATGGGAAGCGGCCGGGAGGATGGTTTAGAGCAGGGGCGCTTCCTAGAGCCCCTCCACCCCCATAGGTACATGAGCTTGCACGCATGCGCGTGTGCCTGCGTGCGCACCTGCCGCGCATGCGCAGCCCCCCCCTCCCCCCCCAATCCCAGCACAGGTGCTAAGAGGTTGGTTCTCACGCCTCTTCTGCTGCTCATGCTGAACCAGTTGCTCCCCCCTTCTGGGCCTCAGTGTGCTCATCCATAAAATTTAGGAGAAGGACTAGAATCTCTTGTCTTGCCTGTAAAGGTCCAGGAGTTTGGGATCTCCACCCTGCTATAAATCCCCCGAGGGCAGGAACTGGGTTCCACCCCTTGGGTGACTGACTAGCACCCAGCACCCAGCCAGCCTCAGGGAAGGTCAGCGATGCCCGCTGCTTGGGCGGCGGCTGTCCTTAGGCCTGGAGACTGACCACAAATCAGAGGCCTCTCTCACCGCATGAGCCGGGACCTGCCCAGGCTGCTGGGGCAGAGGCTGCGGGAGGAACCCACTTCTGAAGCCAGGATCCTAGATTCCCAAGCAGGTCACCCCGCAGGTACCCTGTGCTGTGGCGCCTCAGGACCAAGCAGGGGACCCAGCGGCGGGTGAGGACACCTCTGGCAGGTGGCTCCCCGGGTCCCACCCCCAGTCACTCACACACCCGGAACCGCTGTGAATGCCTTTCGATTTAGTTTAATTAAGCCATCTGCCCACATTAAATGGTAAATTATCTCCATCACTCCCAGAATCCCAGAGGGGAGAAAGAGATAAAAGGGAACTGTCATCCCTTGAGTGGAACTGGAGGCGCCCGCCTCGCCTGCCCGCCTGTGTGACTTCTCTCTGGTGAGAAACAGCCTGCAGGGTTTACATATCCTCCTGTGTCCTCCAGACTCTGACATCACCTGTTGCCTCATGATTCCTGCTCCTTTGATGGGGAGGAGCAGGGCTCACACATGTCTGACCATGGGCAGGACAAAAAGATGAAAACTTTCCTTTTTTTTCCGCCCTCTGCCTTGGGGCACTTGAGTGCCTGTGACACTGTTTTCTTCCAATAAGCCTATGTTATTTTGCAGCCCCCCCCCCCTTAGCTCCTGGCTCTGCCAAGGAAGCCCAGTGCTCCCTAGGTGGAGGTGCCCAGGAGGGCATTGTGAAGTGACCTGTGACCCTCACTTGACTCTGCAGGTATGTGGCCAGAGGCTGAATGACGAAGGATTTCATTACATCGTATGTGCGTGTTGGGGTGGGGTGGGGTGGGGGTCTCCCAGGGTGGAGGCTGTAGACCAGGGGATAGCCCTTGCCCTGGTATGCAGTTCCAGGTGTTGGATTTATAAGCATACCCATCGTTGTTTGGGTTCAAGAGGGATTGACTTGCAATGACTAATTCATAAGACACTGATGAACCTGAAGCCAGTATAAGACTGGGAGACAAGGCTCAAGACTGACTCACAATCATTAAACTCACAAGAGACTGAGGAACCCAAGGCAAATGTAAAAGAGGGTGACAGTTCCTACCAGGTATGCCCTTTCTGGTATCAAGCTAACCTCGAAAACTAGTAATCAGAAGGGTACTCAGTGAGTACAGAGCAAAGGGACATTTTCACAAGTCTTTAGAAATTGTGATGAATTCTGCCTGGCCCACGGTAGTGTCTCTCTCTCTCCAGAGCCAGGGTATCTCCTTCAGGTGGAACTGGAAACATGCTGAGTAGTTTTATCCTTTGAAGGCACTCATTCTGGGCTCCAGGCAGACCACAGACTTCAGTGGCCATACCTTTTCTTTAGTCAGTTCAAGAACTATTGATTGTGCTGCAAGTCTCTTTACTACTTTTTGGTCCTGGTCACCTTTTTTGGACTTGGGTATTTCCCAATCTCTTCATTACACATTTACAAAGCTTCATTCGGAGTGGTTCTTTTTATAAATGGCTAAATGTATCCATTCTTGTTCATTTTTAGCTATTTTACTCTCTTGAAAATGACTTAAGCTCCAAGTTCTGGGAATATCTTTCTGTAGCTTCCTAGGTACAAAGGGTCCTTTATGATGAATCGTAAGTCAGGCCACCTGACCTCAGACAGGATTTTATGCTGTTTCAGTGTGCATTTGGGTCTTTGTTTGAGGCTTGGCCCAGGCACTTGCTAGCTATGTTACTTTGGGCAAGCCACTAAGCCTCCATGCGCCTTGGTTTCCTCCGGACAAAATGGGGATATTCATGATGATCTCATAGGGTGTGAGGATCAAGGGAGATGGTAAAGAGTTGCGTCTCAATCATTTGTCAGAGTGGACTGTGTCCCTATGATTCTGACACAAATTCCTGATGTGGAGAACAAAGGCAAAAGAAATATAGAAAAAAATTAAACTTCCTTACAACTTGCAGTCCATCGACAAGTCCTTGAGACAGGCAGAGTGACCTTCCTCCAGGAACTCAACTGCCTCAATGTTAAAGGGAACCTTAGCTTGACATTAGCCTGACCTCTGGGATCTTGTAAATCTCCTTTAACATTAAAAATCCCTTTGGAAAATTCCTTTATCTGTACCCCACCCCCCATATATGTTAGTAATCATCCCCCAGGCATATAGCTCACTGCCAAGCATATGGCTCACCCTACATCTGAAAGGTCCCGTGACTAAAGGTTTCCTAGACATTAGTAAATGACCCTTCAAGATCCTGGAAACCTCGCTTCCAATTCCTTAGAGATTTACACTGTCCCTAACCCCCTCCCAGCTTGAAAGTATATAATCAGTCACTCCTTACAACCTCACTGCAGCTCCTTCTGCCCACAGGTCCTGTCCCTGTGCTTTAATAAAACCACCTTTTTTGCACCAAAGATGTCTCAAGAATTCTTTCTTGACCATTTGCTCCAACATTTCACATCCGTGCTGTTGTGTGGGGGTTTTCCCACACCACCAAGCAAGTCTCTGACACCAGCAGGTGTCCTACATTTCAGCTCAATTCCGACACGATTTACCTGGAGATCCCACAGGGTAAGTAAGGGCTCAGTTCTCCCCTCCCCCTTCAGGCACCAATCTGGAGTCTAGGTTGTCACGTGGGCTTCTGGCAGAATGGCTACAGATTTGGAGGTTCCCATGCCTCCCTCCTTGGTGTCAGTTAATTTGCTAAAGTAGCTCACAGAACTCAGAGAAACATTTCACTTACTAGATCACTGGTTTATTATAGAAGGGTATAACTGAGGAGCGGCCAGATGGAAGAGATGCACAGGGCAAGGCATGGGGAAGGGGCGCAGAGCTTCCAAGCCCTCTCCCAGGAGCACCACTCTCCTGGAACGTCCTTGGGTTCACCAGCCCAGAAGCTCTCTGAATCCTGGTCCTTTGGGTTTTTATGGAGGATTCATTACATAGACATGATTGATTGAATCATTGGCCATGGCTGATTGAACTAAAACTCCTGCCCCTCTCCCCTCCCCAGAGGTAGAGGGGATGGAGGGGGCGGGAGACTGAAAGTTCCAACCCTCTAATCACCTGTTTGATTCCACTGGCAACCAACCCCTCCCCTCCCTCCCCCCCCCCACAACCCTCCCACCAAGAGATCCAAAAAGTCATCTCATTAACATAACAAAAGACACCTTTCCCTTCTGGTCACAGGAAGGTCCAAGGGTTTTAGTAGCTCTGTGTCAGGGACCTAGGAAGACCAAATGTATATTTCTTATTATAAATCACCATGTCAGGGACACCTGGCTAGCTCAGCCGGTGGAGCATGCGACCCTTGATCTCGGGGTTGTGAGTTTGAGCCCCACATCGGGTGTAGAGATTATTAAAAAAAAAAAACTTTAAAAAATAAAAATAAAATAAATCACAGTATCAAATCCTCCTTATAGTGACTGAAGCGATGCCTGAAGGGACACTTCCAAACAGGAATAGCCTTGAGAATATGCTAACTTCATTTATTCAAATGTGACTATGTCACAGTATGAGGTAGTATGACTATGACTTGTCATACTATGTGATAAGCATGGTACTCGCCCTGATAGAACAAATATTCTTAAATGCCGATATAACTATTTTACTACACGCTAGCACGTTGACCACAAATATTGGGAATTTATTGTGTGTCAGACAGAGTACTGACTGCAAGCATCATCTTACTTAATCCATACAACAGTCCAATGAGGTAGACACTTGTATCAGTCACATTTTGCAGATTAGTACACTGAAGCTTAGAGAAAGGATTCAAATTCCTCAAGGTCGTGCAGCTTGTCTGTGGTGTACCCGGAACCCAGATATGAGTGGCTGCAAAGATCATGCTCTTAACCAGGGCTCCAGGGAGGTATAGATTACAAATGTGGAAATCAAGATTGGTACAGAGTGGGCCTCATTGCTGTGTGTGTGTGTGTGTGTGTGTGTGTGTGTGTGTGTGTGTGTGATTCTCTTGTGTGGTTATTCAATCTCAAGCGTTGTATTCAAACATGATCGTGGGTTGAGTCTATAACATTTGGGTGGGTGGGTGTAGGGAGGATTTCCCACAGTAGAGTGAATAGTCCTAAAAGAACCTGTAATGGGGACAAAGCATTGTCAGCCCAGAGCTCAGGAGGCAGCCCAAGGCTGGGGCCAAGAGGGAATTCCCTCCTCCTAGCGGTGGCCTCCTGGGAGGTAGAAGATGGCATCCACTATTTTGAAGTAGCCAGGAAAGGGGACGGGGGCAGGGAACTGGGCACCTCCCTTTGTAATATCCCAGACCTCCAAAATGAGCACAGAAGTGAGCCAGGGCTCACCGTGTCCAACTGAGATTCCTACCCTTCTCAGGAGTGCTCTGGTAAAATCTGCCGCTTCTCCACTGGGGCTTCACTTCCCTAAGTTCAGCCTGAGAGAAAGCACAAGACCTGTCATCAAAGCCCATCCCTGAGTGGGCAGGGTGTCTGGAAGTCATGTTCCATGGGCCTGTTTTACTGTCTGCATTTATTTTGTATTTGTTTTTCCCTAAATCAAGTCTTATCTAACTAGCCCAGCCTGGTTTCTGACAGGCAAAGCAAAAAGGTCTTGTGTTCAGGCTCGAACTGGAGCAGTAAAGAGATTGCAGTTTCCCTGAAGCTTTGCCAAGCAGAGTGTCCTCTGCATTCTCTTTGAGAGATAAGCTGCTGGGACAGCCTTGCCACCATAGGACTACATGAAGTGATAGTTCACTCAATTGCTCTGAGGCCCTGACACCCTCCCCCCACCCCCAACAAGAGCAACTGAGGCCCATAATGGTGCTGGTAGTAACCATAACCTAGCATCACATCACTGGGAGTGCATATCCATCCTGGGGACCGGCAGCCTACTACCATGGAAGACTGTGAAGAATGCAGAGCCTCAAGTCCACCCTAGACCTACAGAATCAGCATCTGCATTTTAACAAGATCCCCAGGGGATTCGTATGCACAGGGAAGCTTGAGAAGCACGGATCTAGGGCTGGGGCTCTTCACCTGGGCCCATGAATTTAAATGAGGAATAAAATAGTTTAGGGGCACCTGGCTGGCTCAGTCAGTGGAGTGTGAGACTCTTGATCTCAGGGTTGTGAGTTTGAGCCCCGTGTTGGGTGTAGAGATTACTTAAAAATAAAATCTTTAAGAAAAAAAAGAAAAGAAGCAAAATAAGATATTTTATTACTATTTTCACTAACCACTAACCAAAATTTAGCATTTACTTCAACCATGGAGGTAGGCCACAAGTCACAGAGGTATTAGCAATACCTGTCACTTTGTCACCAATAGAAATCATGGGCATTTTCATAACACATCACAGTTGTCTTTTAGATATCTTAAAGTAGCATATAGTTCAGCATGACTTCAAAATTACAGTAGTTACTAGTTCTGAAGCTAGATCATGTTCTTTAATAGTGAAACATACATGTTATTATATCACAAAATCTTTATCTTTGACAACTATTTCAAAGGAATTGATTTCCCTTACAAGTCCACCTATTTTATTTTACACATTAGAAATTTTATTCCGAGGAAGATTTTTGGATCTCATCAAGTTGCTGTGATTCCAGGTGGTGTATGGAGAATTTCAGAGACACAGGTGAAGCGAGTGTGTCCCACTCTGGAAAGCCCCAGAAATCACATGTCCCCACAGATGGGTGGCCTTCAGAGCAGCACTGGGTGGCATCTAGTGGTCTGCCCTGATGGCATCTTCATTCCCTCTTCGTAAAAAAGTAGGTTTGATGGGGCCCACGCTAACAAATAAAACCAAAATTCCACAGCAGGGGCAGGGGTTGCGATTGCTGTTGTCAGTCCAACAATAGAATTAGGAACTCAGCTGAGTGTCAGAAAAATTAAAGACTCTGAAACATCCCTGTGGTTGTTACTTTTATCACCACCCCCCTCCAGGCCCCCGACCACCCCCTCCACTCTCGTCTCCCTGCAGTTATCCACAGTAAACCCTTAAAAGGAAAATGACCTGTGTGCTTTTGAGGGGTGACAGGAAGGAGGCATGGGGAAGGCTGGCTCTCTGTGCAGCCAGTGGAGTGGGAAGGAGAGTCTCAGGGGATGAGAATGGGTGGTGGCAGATTTAAAAAGGAGGTTCCTTCAAGGGGCGCATGAGTGGTATAGTCGATTAAGTGTCTGACTCTTGGTTTCGGCTCAGGTCACGCTCTCAGGCTAGTGAGATCGAGCCCTGCGTGGGACTCCACGCTCAGCAGGGAGTCTGCTTGAGATTTTCTCTCTCTCTCCCTCTCCCTCTGCCTCTCCCTCTCATGCTCATGCCTTCCCTCTCTCTCTCTCTCTCTCTCTCTCTCTCTCTCTGTAAAATAAATAAATCTTTAAAAAGAAAAAAAAAAGAAGGAGGAGGAGGGGGAGAGTCACTGGACCTGAGGGAATGGTCGGGGGCATCTGGGGAGACATGACCCTGAGGTAGAAGAATAGGCCTTCATGCTGGTAACTTCACAAACCGTATGACATGTTGGATTTCGCAAAGCTGCCTCAAGGCTGCCCGATGTGGTTGTGGAGAAAGGCCAAAACTGAAGTCCACCTCTGCCCCTGAAAAACAGAGGGAAAACTGTAAGCCAAATTCCTTTGCCCCTCTTGAGCTTCAGGGTTTTTTTGTTTTGTTTTGTTTTTAATCTACACGGTAGGGATAAGAACAGCTGAGAAGACCTTCGCACAGGTATGTGTGTGGGTCAGATGGCACAAGGGTGTGAAGGCCGAAGGGCCTTGCTCTGCAAAAGAAAGCTGCTATCTTCTGTGAGCACTTTTCTCTCCTGCGTTGGTCTCCTAAGGCTATCATAATAAAATGCCCTAACCTGAATGAAAAAACAGAAACGTAGCGTCTCACTGTGCTGGAGGCCAGAAGTCTGAGATAGGGGCATCGGCAGGGCTAGTTCCTCCCGAGCTCTGTGAGGAAGAACCTGTTCTGGGCCTTTCCTCTGGCTTCTGGGGCTTTGCTGGCAATCTCTGGTGTCCTACGGCATGGGGAAGCATCAGCCTGGTGTCTGCCTTCATTTACAAGGTGTCCTTCTTGTGTGTGAGTCTGTGTCCGAGTTTCTCCTTTCTGTAAAGACATCAGCCCTCTTGCATTAGGGGCCCACCCTACTCCAGTATGACCTCATCTTGACTAATCACCGTGCCATGAGCCTATTTCCAAACGAGGTCATATTCTGAGGTACTGTGGGTTAGGACTTCAACATGTGAGTTTGGGGGGCATGCCATTCAACCCCTAACACTTCCATTACCTCATCAGGCTCTCTTCTGTAGTGGGTAACCCAGGAGAATGCAGAGTGAGGTCAGGCGCAGGGGTGGAGTAAGGTGGGGTGCTTCCAGCTCTCCGGGCACGTTCCACCTTCAGCTGAATGGAGTCTTCCACCACCTCTTTTATTAAACACTTAAATATTTATTAAATGTCTACATATTCCACACACAGAGGACATAAAAATGAATAAAATATTGTCCTTGACTTCAAGCAAAAGCAGAGACAGACGTGTAAACAAATCATCACAAGGCAGCATGATTCATGCAATAGGAGCTATGTGGCAAAAAAAAAAAAAAAAGAAGAGGGGTCCAGGATTGTAAGGAAGGCTCCTACAAAATGGTAGCATTAGAACCGAATCTTTAAGGATGACTAGGAGATTTTTGGCAGACAGGAGGGAGACATTTCAGTCAGAGGAACAACGCCACAGCATGGAAGCGTCACGGCCTGGCTAGAGATGTGGGCTGTGGGAGACAGAGGTCAAAGGTAGAATAGGGCTGGTATTAAGGGGGCTATCCACAACCTGAAGAATATGAACATTATTCTACAGCACGGAACTCTCTTTCTCCACTGTCAGCTCTGAGAAGGCGGTGATCTCATTGGTTGTGGGAAATGAGGCCAGAGTGGTGCACAGGGCTAGCCTAATGCTTGGCACGGAGCAGGTGCTCAACCAGTGAGGGAATGAATGAATGAATGAATGAATGAATGAATAGCTTTTAGGCAGCGGAATGGAGAAGAGAGACTTAGGAGTGGGATGAATCTGGAAGCAGAAAAATATAGTCAGGATAAGTTACTGTGTAGTTCAGGCAAGTGTTGTGAGGATCTGAATGCACCTCCAAGAAGTAGAGGGATAACTGTGGCCTTACTAGGGCTGGAAAGAAGGTGGGAAGGGTGAAAATATGGATATGTTTGTGCAGTTGGAAGGCGAGGGAGCTCCTGCCCCCTGACCGCCATTATCTCCGGGTAGGCCTGGTTCCTGAGAGAAGCGGGGAAGAAGCTATGGGAGGACTTCTTATGGCTGAGGAGCCTCCAGAAAGCAGTGAGAGTGGGGCTCGGCTGCCCCCGGATCAAAAGGGAGATGCTGACTGTGGTCATGAGCCAAGACTGGGGATTCAGAAGTCACGTGCAGTGGCAGGAAAAAGGGGCTCTGTAGTGGGTTAAATGGTGTCTTCCCCAAATTCTCATCCACCCAGAACTTCAGAATGTGACCTTATTTGGAAATAGAGTCTTTGCAGAAGTAATTCGGGTAAAAATTGAGATGAGATCGTACTGGATTAGGATGGGCCCTAAATCCAATGACTGGCATTGTTATAAGAGACACAAAAGGACACAGATACACAGGAAAGAAGGCCATGTGAAGACAGAGGCAGAGACTGGAGTGTTGCCGCCACAAACCAAGGAACACTCAGAGCCACCAGGAGCCACCAGGAGCCTCCAGGAGCCAGAAGAGGAAGGAAGGCTTCTCCCCTGGGCCTTCAAAGCTAGCGCAGCTCTGCCAACAGAGCTGATTTTGGACTTCTGGCCTCAAGGACTGTGCAACAATAAATTTCCCAGCCTGTGGTACTTTGTGATGGCAGCCCTGGGAAACTCACACTAGGCCAGACCACAAAGGCGGGCGAAGGTTCGGGCAAATGGTAGACCGAGGAGTGGAGACCGGGTCAGGAAAGAAGCAAGGTCAGGAGGGGCCGAGAAGTTCAGAGAGAGTTAGGGCTGAAGGTGTTGAGGAAGAATGACATGTTTAGGGATGGGTTGAAAGGCTGGGAGGTTGGTAGCCATGAACTGGCATGTTTGAAATGAAGGTGTCAGAGGCCGAGCAGCTCCAGGTGATTACTGGTACTTGTCAGATCTGTCTCTCTCTTAGAGGATGAAAGCTCCCTGAAAAACAAATTCACCCTAAACGCAAGGCCATTTACCCTCCCTCGAGTCTGCTTTTTAAATCCAAGGCCCAATGAGCCGCCTACGTGGGTCTTCCAAGGAATTGCTATTCCCTCTCTCCATTTGGTGGCATTTCAGATGCAGAGAGTCTGTGTGTTCTAGGGAAGAGGGCACGTGGGTGGCGAGGGGGCAAGCTGCTCAGTCCCAGCCCAGCAGAGGGTCTTCCCAGGCCTGGCCCAGGCTTGCAGAGGGGAGGCCCGCCCTGGGGCTTTCAGAAAGGCGAGCACTTCTGAGGACCTCTGGGACATTAGGTGGCAGAACCAAAACGGTGGTCAATGTAAAACTGGGCCATTTGAGGAAATTCAGAAGGAAAAACCCCAAGCAGAATCTTAAGACAATTAAGTGACCTTGCTAGTGCAAGCCAGAGAAACTCTCTGAGTTGCCACTGGGGCCAAGAGTTACTCGATCAAACAGCAAAAGCCCAAAGGGAAACACAGGAGCAGTGCCCCCTTCTTACCCCCGAAGCTCAGCAACCCCTGTTGGCCTCATCCCATCTGCTCTCCGCCAACTCCTTCTCTCCCCAGGTCCTGTCCTTAGACCAGTCTGCCTCAGATTCCAGCTGTCTGCTCCCTTCCCTCAGGTCACATGCCCTGACCTCTTCCCTGGCCCAGGCTCCTTCCTGCCAATCGCTCCTAGGGGCTTCCTAGCTGAGCTGCTGGGGGCTGCTCTCCAGCCCTGCAACCCATGGCCTCCTAATGGATAAGCAGGAAAGAGTGTTCTCTTTGAGGGCGGAGTCGAGAGCCGATGAGGAAGCTACATTTCCTTCCATGCACACGGGTCTGCCCACCTCTCAGTCCCCCACGGGCCTTTCTCTTTGCCTCCCAAGAGTGTCAAGGGCATAACCCCCTGACCAGGCCTCCTATGCTCTGCCTCCAGCCTACTGCCCATTCCCCTCCACACCCCAACCCCCACCCCCAGCTCTTTTTCCAGATCCACCAAGCCAGAGGGATGGCAGCTTAACGTTCATAACCCAGTGCGGGGATCAGCTAGGGCTAGTCCAAGGACCTTGCTTGCCCGGGTGGAGTCTGATTGTGATCAATGAAGGTATTTCTCTCCCAGAAGACAGCTGACCTCCTGGAGCAACCCCTTCATCTTCTCTTGGTATTTAGGGGGACAGGTAGCTCCACGTGCCCTTCTCTACCTGAAGGTCAGTCTTCTTCATTCCCCCGGAGCTTCTCCCCAGTACCTGGGAGTGGGGGCTTTCCCCCAGTTCTCTCATGGGAGAAAAGCCAGAGGCTCGTGGGAGGATGGGGACCTGGGGAGGCGAAGAGGCAGAATATGTCAAAAAAACAGTGACAGTTTCTAGGGTGTGAGCTGTCTGGGATGACACGGAAGGGGGTGATTATTTTGAGTCACCACTGCTGAAATATTTATTGAGCTGCAAAGAAAAATGCCGCAGAGGAAAACAGAGAACCATCGACGGATTTAAGATCCAGGAGTCCAAGTCCTTACATCATCACCTTGCTGTGCAGGGGCAGCAAGTCCTTTGCCCCCTCTGGGTGGCAGCTTACAGGCCTGGGTGTCAGGGACCGGGAGGGAGCGACGAGACCCTCTAGCTGAGCCCCATATATGAAAGATGAGGAAGTGGAGAGGCTGAGCTGCCCCAGGCTGCAATTCCAGACCCATGGAGGCAAGGACAGCAGCAGGAGCCCGCCCCTAGTCCCTGGCCACTATCCTGTCTGTCCACCAACTAGTTGGGGAAAGTCCTGCGCCTGTCCTGCCCACAAGAAGCCATTGGCCTTCCTTCTAAGTAAGCCCAGGAGAAGCAGCCTCCCCTGGATGCTCTAGGAGGCTTGCTCAGGCCCCCAGGAGGAGACAGGACACTCAGCTGGGATGGTAAAGGTTAAGTGAACGGAGGGACCATTTGCAGAGGTGAGACATTAAGAGAATCAGCAAGGGGTGGTGAGGCAGCTGGAGCGGAGCCAGGCAGGAAGCTATGGCCAACACCAGGCCTGAAGAGGCGTTTGGCCAAATGGTGCTCTCTGGCCCAGTCAGAGTCAAAGGCCTGCGAGGGGGCCACCAGAAGGAGCCATCATCATAGAATCAAAGCAGGCCTAGGAAGGAGTGAGCAGGACAAATACCCCGACCTCTTCCTTATGGCTTCTGATCTCCTGCTGAAGCTTCCTGTTCATCTAACTCAAACCGGAAGGCAGGCCGCAGAGAGCCCTGTGATACCATTTCTAGAGGTCAGTCTCCCAAAGCGCAGAGCAGTGGAAAATGGGTCTTGGGTTGGGAGCAAAGCAAAATCACAAAGCCAGCAGGGGGAGTGCTGTGGATGGTACACCCAGGAGAAAAAGCAAATCCTTAGGAGCCAGTAGTCAATATGAATCCTGAGTTTATGGCTTCTAGCTCTGTGACCTTGGGTGAGTCATTTGACCTCTCTGAGCCTGGTTTTCTTGAGGCTAATTATACCCCCTTAATGGAACTGTTGTGAGGATTAAATGAGGTGCCTTGTGTGAAAGTGCCACCCACACGCAAGGTGTTTATCAAGGTCAGTTTCCCTCTCCTTCAGAGTCCCCCTGTCCATGCTCTAATGAATCTGAGGTGCTAGGGTAGAGTGGAATGGTGAAAATACACAGGCTTAAGATCCGGACCCTGGCTCCACAGCTAATAGCTGTCGGACCTTGTAAGTCACTTATCCTTCCTAACTTTTTGTTGTTGTTGTTTTTAATATTTATTTATTTAAGTAATCTCTATACCCAATGTGGGGCTCGAACTCAGGACGCCAAGATCAAGAGTCACACACTCCTCTTCCGAATGAGCCAGCCATGTGCCCCATAACTTTATTTTCTTAATAGTAAAAAGGGAATATCCAGCTCATAAGGTTGCTCTGAGGGTTAGAAATTATGTAAGTTCAGGTACGTACTGATGTATTGGGCTCATGGTAGGTGGGCCTTGGAGTCAGACTAATTTAAATCCCATATCCCTACTTGTTAACCGTGTGACCTTGGAAACATTTTTGGATCTCTCTGAGCCTTGGTGTCTTCATCTATAAAATGGGAATAATAAAAGCACCTTTCTCTTAGGGTTGTGATAACGACATAAAGCAATGGGCACGCAGTATGCCAGGCAAAGAGTCGGCCCTCAAAGGTTTGCTATTATTGTTGATTATTACTGAGGTCAGGACTGCAATGTTTTTTTCTACAGTCATGCATCCAACCCCACTTCTCAGACCCCAAGGTCTTTACTGGAGAAGGGCAAGGAGGATCTGGGAGGAGGAGAGACAGGTAATCCAGAGAGGATGAGTTCAGGGTGGGAAGATGGCTTGGCTTGGCTGGCAAATGCCCTTGCCCAGCACAAGTGCGTGGACATGAAGTTCAACTGAGCACTGAGCCTGTAGCTCTCCCTGGCCCTCCTCCACCAGGTCACCCAGACACCAGAAAGGACTGTTGTGCTTTCTCATCCCCACCCGGTCTGATGCCTTGTTGTGACTCTGGCTGGCTTCAGTTGGATAAAAACAGAGGGAAAGCGGGACTGAACAGTATGCCTAGACCTGGAACTGTATCCCTCCAATAATAATTTGCTGAACACTTACTTTGTGCTAGGCACCATTGGAGACGACATAACTGGCTCTCATCAATTTCAACAATATTGTGAAATTAGTAATATTGGAAGTAGAAGCCCAGAGAGGTTAGGGAACTTGGCCAGCATCACACGGACAGTAATTGGCAGAGTCCACATTTGAAATCAGGTCTGACTGTTCTCAAAACCCAAACTTGGGCAGCCATGCCAGGTAGCCTCCCGGAAGGATGGCCCATGTGTTGAACATTAGTGGAGGGGGTTGGGAAAAGAAAGGGAAGACAGGAGTGAGGAACGAGCCCAGAACAGATGTGAGGAAGTATGGTCTGCCATCTCGGGTCATTTCCGTGGGAGGGTTGGGTACTGAGATCTCTGGGTCTCCTTCCCCTCTGGTACCCTGTGAGCCAGACCCTAACTACCAGGACCCCAAAGAGGAGAAAGAACAATCCCTCTCCCCAGGCTCCAGAAATGTGCCTTCTTTCCTCCGCCCCATCCTGGTCCCTCCAGGCCTTGATTACATTTTCCTCCCCTGAGCTGCAGAGAGCTCTGTAGCTAATGACTTCCTGTGCTAATCCTCTCAGAGGTGTGCCCCCAGAGGGTGCCTGGCGAGCAATGGTGGGCTTTCAGTCGGTTGAGGGTGGGAGCACTTTCTTACATCGCAACATCACAAGGCCCAAGTGCTTCTGAGCATTTAATCTGCCTGCCCATTGGGCAGGTCGGTGGCCTCAGGTGCCGTCTGCCTGGCTAGCCAAAGGGCTATGGGGACTCCTGTGGCCGCAGTCAGCCTCTCCAGAGCACAGGTGCTCTTTTGGGACCCCTGTAGCCAGAATACGAGGAGCAGAGAAACCCAGGGGCATCAGCGTAGCGAAGGGGCTCGGCCAGCCGTAGGGTTGCATGGATGAGGTAAGCACACAGCCCTGGGTGCCACTCAGAACTGGACTCCAGGCCTGTGTCCTAATTCACTGGCTTCTTCACTGATTCTGTAAGCACTTCTGGAGAGCTTACTCTACTGTGAGCCCAGCACAGGCTGAATCAGACAGCAATCCTGCCCTCAAATTGCTTAGATCTAGTAGGAGTGATAAACCATGTACACGCTAAAATAAATAAATAAATAAATAAACAAACAAACAAACAAACAAATAAAGCATGAAAATTATCCAAACCTCTCTCGGGCATTTATGAGTTACAAGGATTCTGAAAAGAGAGAGACACCTGGCAGGGGAGGGGTGTGGTGCTTACAGAGCGCTCATCCGTGTGCCTGTCAACGTTCTAAGTGCTTTGCCCATGTTCATTAACCCCCACAAGTACCCCGTCGTTTCAGAGACCATGGAGAGCCTAACTTTCCCAAGGGTCCAAAGCTGGTAAATGGATTTGACCAGGCTGGGAGGTGCCCTTAACCCCTAGGTATTCTACCCGCTCCTGCCCTCGCATCTTACCCCCGGACTTTAAAGCACGATTATAAAAATGAGCACTGATGTCATCGCTGGTATTATGTTCAGTGCTCAAAATCAGGGTATCTCCAGCACGTTCATGTGTGTCCTTGCTAGATGATAAGCTACAAAGAATCTCATTCAGCTACACTTACTGAGTGTCTGCCAAGTGCCAGACACTGTGGTAGCTGCTTTCGCATATTCTAGGTCAATTTACTTCTTGCAACAGCCTTGGGAAATAGTGGCAATTTCCTCTGCTTTCCAAAGGAGGAAAAGAAGAAAGGAAGGAGACTTGTGATACCAGTAACTTGTGGAGGCCTTCTCTACATCCAACGTGGGGCTCGAACTCACAACTCCGAGATCAAGCATCACACCCTCCACCGACTGAGCCAGTCAGGTGCCCGAACAATTTTTTTTTTTTTTTTTTTTTAGAGCTAGCTTCTTAACCCCTAACATTAAAGAGCATGGAACAGAGGCTTTGGATTTGGCTCCGGGTTCAAGGTTTCTGTTTTTCTTGTTTTGGGGGATTTTTTATTAGGGTATAATTGACACACAACATTATATCAGTTTCACGTGTACAACATAATGATTTGGTATTGGTATATATTGCAAAATGGTCGCCACAATAAGTCTAATTGACGTCCGTCACCAGACATAGTTACAGAATTTTTTTTCCTTGTGACGAGACTGAGTTCAAGTTTTCTGACTGTCGCTTTAGGTATGTAAACTTGGGCAAATTTCAGCTCTCTGAATGTCAGTTTCCTCATGTATATGATGGGGATTATAATAAGCAACCCCACAAGGTTATTGTGATGATGACGTTAAATAGCATACAGAAAGTGCCAAGAACTATATATGGCGCCCGATTGGCTCCCATGAACGGGAGCTATTCATCATGGAAAGCCACGCAGCAGGGGTCCAATAAGTATACGTTGCAGTAATGGATTTCACACAGTGCTCTAGCACACATTTTCATTTCATCCTGTCAGTAACCTTGTGAGATTGATGTTCTCATGTCAGAGATACATATCGCACAAAGAGTAGCTGGCAGAGCAGAATGTCAAAGACACGTCTCAGGCCTCTCCACCAGCATTGTCTCTGTCTTCTCTCATCTGCACAACGGGGACAGTGGCCGAGTCAGTCTCACAGTGCAGAGGAAGGCTGGGACAGTCACGTGGCGAGATGGATGCCCACAGGTGCTTTATAAACAAAAGGATCACAAAACAAGTGGTACTCACATGCTACTTCCTCCCTGATGGTGAAGACAGGCTAGGAGTGCCTCTAAGGCACATTTACCAAGGTGTGCTCCTAGACACATCAACCCCGTGAGGTGTTCAAGGGGGAAAAAAAAGGGTTTCTTGGCCAAATGTGTTAGGCTATGGCCAGTCTAGCCTCATGGAAAGCCCCCTATATTGCTTATAAGTCCTGGCTTAGAAAATTCTTAGTTAGACATTCTGTATCTGGAATCTGGCCATGTGGTTCAGGGGTATGGTGGTTTGAGTGAAGATTTATTGGGTAAGCTATTGATGACAGCCCACCTCCCCCTGGGGTGGGGGGAGATAAGGCCATGGTGAGTGAGGAGACTCGTGCTCCCCTCACCTAATGGGCCCCCCATCTGTTGTTAGTTGTGTGAGCCTGTGATCCACGGTGCATCTTTGTGAAGTTGGCTTTGCTTGCTGACCTGACCCTAGTGTTCGCCTTAACCACTCGCCTTCTATACTTTACCTGAGATAAGGAGATGCTTTCTACCATCCTGAGTACCTGTCTTAGGGTCCTGTGCATGCAGGCCCTAATCCGTGGGCATATTAGGCTTCACATCTTTTTATTTTCTTGGAAAATCACAATGTACATTAACATATGTTATGTTAAGGCTCTAAGAAATGTGCTTTAGTTGATCATGGGCCTCTAATCCTAGAACACCTATGAATATTCTGCTATCCCCAGAACACACCTTGGAAAACATTGTCCTAATGGAAGAGATCCACAGTTCCATTGTCCTAATGGAAGAGATCCCAAGTTTCACAAACCCCTTAATGAGCCTCCACTTCTCAGTGATCAATAAAGAGGCATTAACGCTTACCATGGGCAAAGTCCTATGGGAGAAAGTGGAGAACGTGTGGGGTTACAAAGCCGTGCTTAGTCCTGGAGCCTGCTCTCAAGGAATCCGCAGCACGGTTGGGGGAGGTAAAGCATGCCGTGCCGTTGAGGCTCAAGAAGGCCAAGCAGGGTCGTGCCAAAGACAGCCCGAGCACTGCTGTAGGAGCTACACCCTGCGAGGAGGCCAGGGGAAAGGAAAGGAGTGGCTAAGTGGTGATGGCCCAGACACCCCGAGGGTTCCTTCAAAGGAGGGGAGGGGAAGCAGCCCGCCTTGGAACCACAGAAAGCAATCCCAAATGGAGGCTGAGAAGCCGGCCAGGTGCACCATCAGGTGTGGAGGAGGAAAGTTGGCAGGGCCCCGGCTGAGCGAGTGGCAGAGTGGTAGAAGAGCAGCAACCACCCAAGGCCTGCACAGAAGGAGCATCCGTGAATAAGATGTCTTGGCTGCTCCTGGGGACGGGGGAGGCTGTGGGAAGCCGGTCCCAAGAGAGCAGTCCAGAGATGGGGGAGAGCCTGCTGGCCCCAGCTCTGAAATCCCTGACTCTAGATTCACAAGGGGGACCGTGGGTAGGGAGAAAGTGGCGGCTTACATCAGTTGTCCCTAGGATCATCCTTTGTACTTCCCTGTAGACCAGAAAACAACAAAGAATAAAACAACAGCAACCAAACTTAATCTGAGCTCAGCTTCAACCTGAGAGCTGAGCGCTGGGAGTTAATCATCCAATAAATATTTATGGAGCATCTGCGCTGTGAAAGAGACTATACCAGCCCGCCTGGGTCTCCATCCTTCAGAGAGGAGAGGACTGGGGGTAGAGGCCACGCATGGGAAATGTCAGCGTTTAGTATAGACAGTGTGTAAGCCGTATCGACTTTCACTTATCAGTCCTCTTTCATTGTCCCGTCTGTCAGCTCTGAGCTGGGACCACAGCCTGGCTCCAGGCTGGGAGAAAGCCTCACAGGCTGGCAGTCAGGGTGGGTTTCATTTTATTCAACTGGCTGATATGAGTGGGCCTGACCAGGTGCTGGTGCTAAGAATTGGGGTGGGGATATAACAACAAAACCTCACATACGTGCTTAGACAGAACCAAGAAAGACCCACTGCCCGCTGTCTGGCAGCAGGGAGACAAGGAGTATTTCACAGAGGTGTTGGGTCTGAGCAGATCCAAAAGGTGATATACAGCGAGGGCATTCTTCCAGCAGAAGAGAAATGAGTGGACTTTGAGCTAGCTCACAGGGGACTGTGAATAATCTTGGCTACACCCAGAGGGATAGGCCTTCCAGCAGACCATCAGACTTCATGCAGGAACCGCAGGGGAAAAGAAGGGGAGTCCCCTGGCCTGGTTACAGTATGGGCCTGGAGAAGAGGAACAGGTTATGACATTCCTCCTAAGTCATGCTAAGGAGTCTGGCCTTTATTGGGGAGCCACTGAGAGCCCATTGGAAGATGTGACACAGGGCAAGGCAAGATGGCTTGGCTTTGCCCTTTAGAAAGTGCTTTCCGGTACCTGTTTTAAGAAGGCCTGGGAGGCCTTAGTGAGATCAGAGGTAGGGGACTCAGGCAGGGCTTGAGCCAGGACTTAGGTATGGCTTCATTTCAGGCATATGCAGCCTTCAAGGCTGGGAGAAAAGCTTAGGCCCAAGGAAAAAAAGAGGACCCCAGGTATAGGGGCAGAAACCCGACTCCCCCCTCCGCCAGACTCAAAGCCACAGCCCTGCAGCCACACTGTGCTCCATTCTTTCTTATAAACTTCCTCTCACCACCTTCAAATATTGTTTTTGGGACGAGTCAACCTTGTCTCCTGCACCGAGGATGAAAACCGGCTCTCCCCAGAGTCAAGGGGAGTAGAGACCAAGAGGAGAAAGAACGATGTTGAGGGAGGGAGGCAGGGATAGATGTAGGTCCCGCCCCCCTTGCTTAGTGTCTGGGCCAAGAGGTGAGCAGGGGCAGTCTTGAGGGTAGAGCTGACCCCAGGGACTCGGGTGTTGCTCTGGGCACTGGCAAGGCAGCCCGGGGCCTGGGGGGGGGGGGGTCCCTCGGGGACAGATACAGTCATGTCTAGGGATGATTTCTTTAATATTTTGAAACGAGAGGATGGCAGAAAACAGGCTTCAAAGAAAAGCTGGTTCAGCTGGTCTGAGAACCAGGAGAGGGGACGTGCTCGCAAGGCACTAAGTGCTGATGGCTTAACATGAAGCTAGGGGGCGGGGAATAGCACGCATCAAAGCATTTACCGTTTAGACAGTCTGGGCACGGAGCAGGTGAGTGGCAGATGCAATTATGCGTCTCCTCCTTGAGCTGCGACACAGCCCCTAAGTAATTTCCAGAGCACATTGGCCAGGCCTCAATAGCTCAGACCCTCCTCCAAATGGAGGAGTCGTGACCAAAGCCCGACGCCTTGGAACCAAGGGCAGAGAACACAGGGTTCAAGCCCCTTCTCGAGCTCCAGAATTAGGACCGCAAAGATTTGGCAATGCCCCCCGGGCACTCAGCACACTGACTCCTCTCTCTTCCCAATGCCTTGCTGTGCCCATCAGTCTCGCAGACCCACAGGGATGAAAGCAAATGAGAATCTCAGAGGCCAAAATTCACCCAAACTCCAGAGTGGAGCTAGACTCGCCGGCCTGCCAGGCCTCACCTATGGGGCAAAGCTGGGATGGAGCTGGGGGACCAGGAACAGGCTGAATGAGGAGATTCCGTTAAAGCTATTGACTGACAGCCCACACCCTACTTCTCCTGACCTGAAAATATGCGTGCTAGCCACCTGTGGCTATTTAAATCTAAATTAGTTAAAATTAATACGATTTAAAATTTTGTTCCTCGGTTGCGCCGTACTTTATGTGCTTAGCAGCCCCATGTGGCTACTGGTTACCATAGGGGACAGGGCAGTTCGAAATGTCCATCATCACAGAAAATTCTATTGGATAGCTCTGCAACACCCAAAAGTAACAATATCAGCTTTCAAAGAAAGACCACAACTCTTATACCACGTACAAAAGAGGGTTCTCTGGCCCCATTTCCCCGTTCCCTGTGCTCCCCTCTCTGTGCCCTCCTCCTCAGATGGGGGTGCTCCCTGCTCTCCCACTGTGACCTGACCTCCTTGAGCAGTGGTACCCCCTTGCCCACTAACCTCCAAGTTGGTCCTTCCTCCTAGGCTCTGGCTCCTTGGCTCCTCTTCCACAAAGATGGGGCACGGGAAAATTGCCCACAAGTATTGCAGTGTGGGGTGTGTGACCTGTGCGGGACCTAAGGCTCCCTGTAGTCTCATCTGAGTCCGGAGTTTGTCTTGAGGGACCAGGCACTTGCCCTCTCTTTAGAGCATTCTGTAGCCTTCCAGAGCACCCGTTCCTCCAGGCCAAGAGCTTCCCAGTACTTCTAATGCTCCAAACCACGTCTTACCTGACTCCCCCACCAAGCCCTCCCCTCTGGCTCCCTGCTCCTCAGGCTAAGGAAGGGGGCACCTGTTAAGGTTACCCAAAGGTGGGATGTTGTCCTAAGCCCTCCATATCTCTTCCATCCATTTATTTCTCGGGGGCCTCTTCCCAACCCTCAATCACCAAATGTCCGGTGTGATTTGGGGCATGTGGCAGATGCTGCTGACATCACCAAATCCATTTTGTCTCTCCTGGGCACACAGCTAGGCTTCATTTCCCAGCCGCCCTGGCCACGTAGTTGTGTCCTTGGGAATGAGCTCTGGTCAAAGGCAATGAAGCGATGGGGCCACTTCCGGAACTGACCATAAAGATGTCCCAAGTGCAGTCTCCATATTCTTCCCCCAGCAGCTGGAGGTTGGAACACAGGGCAGCCTTGTGCTGAAAATGGCAAAAGACGGCCACCTGCGTCCCTGAGTGCGCGTGTGTAGAGTAGAACCCTGCCCCCACCCACCTGAGCCTGTGTTGGAGTGGGAGGAGCCAGGAGACCGTGTGCACTCACCAAGGCACACATCCGGCCACAGGGCCTCTTCCCATCTGGCTGGAGAGGCCCCTCTGGGCTCTTGGCTCCCGGCACTATTCTGGTTAATAGGCAGGGCGTGTCCTCCTCCAGGCTCTGTGGCTGAAGGAACTTGTGCCGCCCCAGCCACTCTCCTGCCCACGTCACCTTTCAAGTTAGTCCACAAATTGCTTTAGACACTCCCGCTCCATCCCGAGGCCAGGAAGACCATTTCTGCCCCTGCAGCCTGGTGAATGACTTGGCTCCCGCCACTTGGCAAGCTTCTTCCTGTGTCCTTGTGGGGAAACAGCTGAGTGATGGGCACAGGAGGGCACAGGGGCTCCAATGGAGAGCGGCCCCTCGTTTCTACGTTATCAAAAGGGGCTTTCCTCCCTCCGCCAACCTCTTGCAGGTAGAACCCGCCACGCCCCCACCTCCTGTGTCAGCAAATTTGGATTTAAGTTGCAGAGATTAGATTTGAAGCTTAGTAAGACCCTGCTTGAGTCGACAAGGAGGCCCAGTGCGCTGGCAACAGAAGGCCTGCCTCACGCTGTCTGGCAACTTTCTACGGGCCTCACCCCAGGGCTGAGAACAGGGGTGGGGGGGGGCTGGCCCAGGGGGTCTGGGTGCCTTCACTTCCCTTGCTCTCTGCTCCCACCTTGGATGGGGGTAGGGGGTGAGGCATGGGCTCCAGCTAAAGACGTCTCAGGCCAAGCTGCGTTCGAAGGGCGTTTCTTGAACTTGCTGGAGAGGCTTAGTTAAGCCTTCATCAAGCCATAAATGAACAGTTGCCTGCCGCCTTGAGCCCAAAGCCTGGATTATTCATCCTTTTTGGCTTTCGGATCCTCCTTTTGGATCGAGACAGAAACTGCTCCTTCCACAGCCACCTTAGTTTGTGACGTCGCCCTCCAGCCACCAACCCCTCAGCCACCAACCTTACTCTTCTTTTGGTTGGGTGGGCATGTCTCTCCCTTCCCCAGGCCCCTCCTTCTACCCTGGACAGAGTCTCTGGGCCGCGGCTGCAGGCTTGTCTTGCTTCCAGCCAATTCCTTCCCTCCTCATCCCAGCAGCCTTATACTCATTTTGTTGGCTCCTCTCCATTTGACTGAACTTTCCTTAAAATATCTCTTTCCTTTTTATCTACCTCCATTCCATCATGCCCTGAGAAGTAAGCAAGCTGGGTCTTTAGCAGAGTCCTTGTTTCTCCACATCTCCCAGTACTACCTCCGTCTTCCCCGCCACCACCATCCACCTTGTCTGTCTCCACCGCTCAGCGCCATAAGACAGATCATTTGCCGAGGGTGTGATATGCGCCAGGCACCGTGGAAATGCTTTGTGTGCATTTTTTTCGTTTCATCCTCACACCACACCATGATGGTTGATGCTGTGATCGGAAACTGAGGGAGGCCCCGAGAGGTTGAGTGACTTGCCCAGGGTCACAGAGTCAGTGGCAGTAAGGATTCTGACCCAGGTCTGTCATGCTCTCTACTCGAACTGCAGAACACACACCTCAAGTCAACAAACATTTACCAAAGGCCTGCAGCATTCAGAACACTTCGGCTAATAGTTACTTGGCAAGGAAAGAAAGAGAAATAAGATAAGATTCTGTCTGTGCCCTCAAAGGGCATCCCCCTCGTGCCAGGGACAGATGTGTAAATACACATAATACATGGAAAGTGTAAGGGATAAACATAACCACAGTGTCCTGAACGCTTACGAGAAGGAGTAACTATTTGTGTGAGGGACGTGAAGCCCCCTTCAGGATGGTCTTGCTTATTGAAACAAAAACCCAAAGATAGAATGAGAGCATATTTCAGGGAAGGACCCTGTAGTCACCTCAGGAAAGTAAGGATTGTTGCAGCGAATCTGAGATATTTAGCTCTTCGGTGCTGGGTCAGACTTTTGATCACTACAGCCTTGGGCAAGTAGGCTTCACATCTTGGAGCCTCAGTTTCTCTACCTGCAAAATGGGGAGATACATACTCCCTGCCTCATAGCAGTGTTGGGAAGCTTAGAACTGAGACAATACAATACAAGAAAAGGATTGAGCATAGCAGGGAGCATGTTTTAAGTACCCAGTGACTATCATTCCCATAGCCTTTCTTCTTGCCACAAGGCCCCCCACTCCTACCCCATGAAGAATTGTACTTATTAAATATTTTCTTAGGGCTAGGCGGCTTCACACAGGCTAACTCGTTCAATTCTCAGAACCAGCCTGTGAGTTTGATTTAGCCTGGTTGGTCTTCATCATTTTAATAGATGAGGGTGCCCGGGCTCAGAGGGTTCTGAAATTTGCTCAAGGTCATCTGGTTCCTGAGAGGCCTTCACCAGGACTCCAGTGGGCTCTACCTGGCTCTGCAAGGCCATGGTTTTCCTCTACCTGAGTCACCAAGAAGTCCTGGAGTGGAGCTGTCAAGTGGAAGTGGAGACATCAAGACGAAGTGGGGAGGGGGGATGGGTCCCCGGCTGAAGCTTCTGTGGAAGGAGAGGGCAACTGGGCGTCTCCTGCTGACCCAGTAATCACTGAGCTGTTTCTCCACTTACAGTGGGGACAGGCAACCAGAGTAGCCCATTTTCCCTGGAAATGTCTACTTTTCTGGCAACATCTGCCCAGTCTGCATAGGATGGGTGTGGGGAGGGTGTAACTTATCCTTGCTACAAGGCAATAGGAGGACGGGGGGTGGGGTGGGACATCTTACTGGAACGGACACAAGATTGGAAGATAGTTGGACATGCCTCAGAAGCTGGCCAACCTGGGGTGAGGCACTTCTGAGGAGTCCTCCGTTTGCTTATCTGCAAACCAGAATGACCGTAACCACTCCAGGGACTCCGGACAGCCATCACTACAGCCAACAAGCCAACGCTTGACTCTGACCTTACAGGGGCAGGTATGCCTGGCATGTGTAGTCCTAAATGAATGGGGTGGGTATTCAGTAGGATTCACTGCCCAAGGGAAGAAAACTGACCTATCTCCTGCCCGGCAGTGTTGAGCAGCCTCCTGGGAGCCCTGGGAGCCCCCTGGGGTTGAGGTTTTTCCTCGCCTACCCTGCCCCACCATGTGTGTGTAGTCCACGCCACGTACATGTCCCATGGATCCTAAAGTCCTGCGAGCCAGCCCTGTCTGAGCCCTCCACTGATACCCCCACAGCTACCACCCACAGCCTCACACAGAGGACACCTCGGCCACGGCTTATTGGCTTCCTGAGTCAGGGATGGGGTACCTGCTTTGGCCCCTGCGTGTTTGCCTTGGCAGAGCCTCCTCCTGACAATACTTTTCCCCTCACGTGGAATCCATCCCTCAGCCAGGCCTCCTCAAACAGGAGACTTCCCCTGGGCCCCTGGCCATTGTCTCCTTTTGAGCCTTCACATTTCCCAGGTGGCTGAGGCTGTAGATGGCAAAGCAAGGCCACAGACTCTGAGCTCCAGGCTGTTTATCACGGCTTCTGCCAGCCCCACCGCTCTTCCTCATCCTTCCCTGAAAAGCTTTGGCTGGAACCAGATGCCAATAGGCCAAAGTCTCTGTTGCCTGGCCCTTCACAGCATCCAAACCAGCAAACCAGGGGCTTCCCTGGGGCCGAGTGACCTCCGGGAAGTGGGCCAGAGCCCAGCCAAGTGCGACCTCTTTAGCTACAGTGGCTGTGTGAGGTCCGGGCTGCAGCCCAATGAACGAGGGCCCGGCTCTGTGGCTGGGAGTGTCAGGGGGCGCAGGGCTGCAGGGACCCTGGAGCTCACCGTGCCCAAACTTTCCATCATCCAGAGAAGGATACTAAGGGCCAAAAGGCACAGCAACCAGGATGCAGTCACACTGCAATCTGGGGGCAGAGATATGCTGGGCCACAGCCCTGGGCTATTTCTACCACCTGAAGGCTCCTAGGACCTGGACTAAAAGATTCCAACTTCTGGCTTCCACCCCTTTGCTTTGGGGTTCTGCTATTGGACTTTCCCAAGGAAAAAGAAGGCTGTTGAGTTTATTCTTGCTTCCAATCT
This sequence comes from Zalophus californianus, assembly GCF_009762305.2. NCBI lineage: Eukaryota > Metazoa > Chordata > Mammalia > Carnivora > Otariidae > Zalophus > Zalophus californianus. The sequence goes on from NC_045598.1 coordinate 92,778,713, forward strand.
CAGATTAAGAGGGACTGGAAGGAATAGTATCTATAAGGAAAATACTACTGCTCTGCCCATTTTATAGAGGAGGAAACTGAGGCTTGGGATAGGAAGTATTTTGCCCAAGGTCTCACAGCCAGCACATGGCAGTGCTGGGATTCCGACTCAGCTGGTTTTATCACATTATGCTTTTCAGTCCTCCTCAACCTCAGAACCACCGGCTGCGGGGTGCCTGGGTGGCTCAGTCAGTTAAGTGTCTGACTCTTGGTTTCGACTGGGGTCATGATCTTGGGGTCCTGGGATCAAGCCCCACACCAGGTTCTGTGCTTGGCGTGGAGTCTGCTTGAGATTCTCTCTCTCCTTCTCCCTCTGCTCTTCCTCCTGCTCGCTCTCTCTCTCTTTCTAAAACAAATAAATAAAATCTTGAAAGAAGGAAAAAGAAACACCAGCAGCTCCTTGGAGCCCTAGACCCCAGCCTGGGGCTGGGAGAACTCGCTCCGCCTCACACCTGAGGCTGGGTAATGTAAGAAGTGGCCAGAGGTGAAGTAGGGAGGATGTGGGCAAAGGGAAATCTTCAGGGAGAGGAAGAGACTCTCACTATGGAGATCCAGCCACTTTCTTCAAACAGTGACCGATGAAGATTCCAGAAGCAATTGACAAGGACAAGAACTTACCTTTCCCCGCCCCACTGTTCTCTGTTCTCAGCCTCAGTGTTTTGGCCTTTTCTTTTTAATCTGTAAAACTGAGGGTTCAAATTAGTTCTCCACGATTCCTTCCACCTTAACACCCAGCAAGCGTTAAACACCGTAGAACACCAGCACCCACCATCCCTCTACCGCAGCGGAAGGGCGGTACAGTCCTTGCTGCAGGTGAATGGAGGAAGCACACAGTCTCAACGAATGCATAAATGAGTCCTTGACTTCGGGTTCGAGTGGCTCTCCTAACTATCACGGGGTCCACGGGAGGAGCTGGAGTGTCAGGAGTGGCTCCTTCCCCATGCTATCGTCCAAGTCCCCTCTCCTTCCTGGTCTGTTCCCACCTCCCTGATTTCTCAAGCCTCAGAGATGCCAAGAGACCACAGCTTGAGAGAGGCAGAGACACGCTTTCCCCAGGCCTTTGGCTCTCCTTGTCGTCGGGGTGCTGTGGGATGAAGAGGAGGGTGGGGAGAAGCCTTCCCGCATCTCTTCCTGCGACATCATCCCTGCAGAATGCTCACACCCTGCCGAGACTGCCAGCACCGTGGGCATCCCCTCTTCGCTACCATGCTCAGAAGGTCCCTGCTTCCATTGTCACCCAGGGCAAGTGATGCCCATCAGGACGGGGCGGGGGAGGGGAGAAAGACGAATACTCCGGCGTGCTCATGTCATTCTTCTGACTTGATCTTCATAATAGCGCCACCAGTTTATGAAAAGGGAAACTGAGGTATGAAAATAATTTGCCCAAGGTCCTGCAACATATACGTGGCAAAACCAGGACACAAGCCAATCTGACTCTAAACCTGCCTCCTGAGCACTGACTCAAAGCCAGCCAGTCAGCCCTTCCCCCCACCTGCCAATGGAGGTTTCAACCCAGCCCTAAAGAGAGCTTCCAACTCCTTAGTGAGGTCACAGGTTCTCTCTGAAGCAAACCCCACCCCTCCCTGCCTTGGCAGGCCTCTCCCCGCCCACCTTCTCTTCTCTAGTGGGAGCCCCAGGAAACCCTTTGCCGGGACGATATCCCTCTAGCCTTCTCCCCTTGGCCCTGAGCCCTCCATGTTATGGACCTCACTCTTCCTTCTGCAAGCAGGGGCTACTTCCGCCAGGCCAGGGGCCCGAGGGTGCCGATGCCCACCCCCTTGCGATGTCTGCCGCCTGGCAGGACCGAGTGACCCAGTTTCCCCAGTGGAGAAGCTTGACTAGCGGCTCTGCAGTTGGGCACCTGTGTGTCTCTCCTGCCCTCTGCCGGTGGCCGGGCGAGAGGCTCCCCAGCGCAGGTGATCCCCCGCGCGTTGCTGTGGGGTCCTTGACTCTCGGGCTGGTGAACGTTTGCAGTAGTAACCGAATGAATGAGTGGATTGTGTACAGTTCCAGGCTCCGGGGCCCAAAGTGAAGACACTGGGACTGCCCTTGGCGAAACAGTGAATTCGGCAGAGCTGGGCCTGAGCTCTATCAGCCTCCCCTTTGGCGGTCCTTTTTCTCCCTGGCTGGGCATACCCCATCCCATGACATGCTGCCTTCCTAGGGAGGAACTAAAATTCCCAGGCTCAGGTCAACTGGGTTCCCTACCCCCTCCACCACCACCACCACACACCTCATTACAGGGGTCCTCTATCTCATTCCCCACTGAGTGGTCTCAAGTCTCTCTACTTGAATACCTCTGCTGACAGGGCACTCACATCTGTGTAGCCTTGTCCACATTCTGAAAGCTATATTCAAATAACAATCCGCCCTTTTTTTTGACACCGAAGCTGCCCCTTGTCACTTGTACTCAGAGATCCAGTTCTTGCCTCTTGGGTGAGGGACTCGGAAGTCTGACCAGTTCGCACCGTGGCAGCCTGCCAACTCCTTCAAGACAGGCTTCTCATCCCTGAGACTTCTCTCCCCCCAGACACACTGGGCTCTCCACTTCCTGGGACTTCCTTAATAAGCGAGGCTTGAAAACCAAAAAGCCCAGGAGACTCTCCAGTGGGAGAATGAACCTCCAGTGGTCGAATTCTAAAAAATGGAGGTGCTTTTCGTCTGAAGACCTGAAAGGCACCAATCTGCCTTCTCCTAGGAGAAGCCGTAATAACAAAATGAGACAATTCTTTAATCACTGTTGGCACCAGAGTTTAGCTTTAGAATTTACGATGCTCTTTTACAGGCGCTATCTCAGTGGAGTGAAATTATTTTCATACCCATTTTGGATTGAGAAAAGTGAGGCCTCAGAGAAGAAAAGTGCTGTACATGTGATCTTACAGTAGGCAAGAGATAGGAGGCACCAGACCTGATCTGACTCCAAGCCTACCATTCTTTCTACAGAAGCATTCATTGCTGCTTCTGTCTCCTGAGAATGTAAAGACACCCCCCCGGAAAAAAGGGCAGAAAAAAAAGGCACTGAGGCCTTACTATATACCAGACACTATTCTAAGTGCTTAATGTGGAAGTTAATGCTCAGTACAACCATATAAGATATGCATTATTATTATTATTATTATTATTATTACTATTACTATTATTATTCCCCTTTCTTCCCAGGGTTGTAAGTCCAAAACCCAGCACGGTAACCCATGCGGCCCAGGTCCACAGCTGGTACCCCTACCCACTCCACCACACCTCTCCCTGCCTGCCTGAGTTTGTTCGCACATCTTTGTTTCTCTTCCAGGACAGCAGATGTGGTGGAGAACGTTCAAGGAGAGCTCCCCAGGGGCAAGGTGGGGAGACCCCCTTCAGAGGCAGTGTGGTGTAGCATAGCCCAGAGGCTGGTTCGAGCGCTGACTCTCGACTTTCCAGCGGAGTGACCTTGGACAAGTCGGTCAAGTTCCCTTCCCCTCCATGTCATCACCTGTAAAATGAGGGAACACTAGCAGTGACCCCGTTGCGTTTCTGTGGGATTTGAGTTAACACTTTGCAAAGTGCTCAAAGCAGTGAATTTTTGTTATTAAGTCAGGAAGTTTGGCCATTTGAAGTGCCTGGGGGCAAAATCTGAAAGGTGAATTAAAGCGAAGCGAATAGGGAGAGTCGCAGAGCGGAAGGCAGAATGGTGGGGAGGGGAGGATGATGGTCCCACTCGAATGACTTTGAGTGATACCTGCTCTTTTCATGGAGTCACAGGCTCTCTGAATGAAGCCATTTAATCCAACCAGGTGGTAGAGCACCACAGGCTCTACCAGAGGCCTGAGAAAGCCAGGACTTCCCTGCTTCCTGCAACCATGGGACAAAGGCAATAAAATAAATGACACTTGGAGGCTGGGGTTTGGAGAGGTTCTCTCCCGCCTCATAAGGCAATCTGACAGCAGGGACATGGGGTCCAGATACCTTTACACCTGGCCTCAGTTTGCTTTCAGATCCTGTGAACTTTTAGGAATGATACAAATCTGCAGCATACAAATCCGTGAGTTCCAAGATACAGCACTGACAGTAACCGCCGACGTTTACGGATTCCCATGCAGCTGGTGCAATTGCCAACACTCATTTGTGTGTTAACTCACTGAACTTCTACATCATTGCTTTGACTTTGGCATTAGCCCCACTTTCCCCAGGAGGAAATGGACACACCGAGGAATGAAAACACTTGACCATCATCATGCTGGGAGTAGTGATCCAAGTCAGAGGCTGAGAACCAGACCCTCTGCTTCCGGAACCGATATTCTTCACCACAGTGGCAAGCCGGCCATTACTCTCATTTCAAAAACAATTGTAATCCTGTATTGAAAAATGCCTTTATTTTGTCTGAAAATTTAACTGGAACTTTAAAGGTTTCAGAGCAGCAGGTTTGTCTTGGAGCACTTCCTCAGAAACAAATTGTGCTGTGGATAAGCATCCTTTATTCCTCTGGAAGTCTCTGGGTACCTATTCCGTACCAAGCATTGTACTAGGCCCTGGGGATGCTGCACAGACTCGGTCGCTGCCCCATGGAATTTCCAGTCTGGTGAGGCAAAGTGATCCTGGACGTAGAGTTATGCCATTATCTGGTTCCGTAGCATGATAAGCACTCTGAAGGGAAAGTCCAGCAGGCTCTGAGAGTCCACCACGGGGGCAGGGACTGCCTTAGGCTGGTGGCGGAGAGGGCACACAACCTCTAGGTGTATATATGAAAGTTCTTCATATGAAACGACATCTTTTTTTAAGATTATTTCTGAGCGAGTATAAATAATGGACATGGACTCCCATTTCACTCAGAGAAAAGAGGTTCAATACGTACTTCCTATCTCCTGGAAGAAGCTTAGAGGTCTAGACATTACCGGGAAAGCTTCTGAGACTGCATAGTCCCTGAGTGGTTGAACAGGGTAGGTAGGATAGGCTGCTTCTCAGGTGTCCAGAGGGACCTGGCATAAGAGTACCTTCATCCCAGGACTTTACTGTGCCCTGGATTTCCTTGATAAAAATGACATTTTCATACACATGTATGGTGTTCCCCAGAGTGACAATTGTTAGGAGCCCGGGCTATGGTGTCAGACGGACACTTGGAGTATTTAATTCCTATAGGCCTCGGTTTCTACTCTGTAAAATGGGTGAATAATAGTATCTACTTCCAGGGTTAATGTGAGAAGTAAATGAGATAATGCCTATAAAGTACCTTCCAATCATGCTGGGCACATGGCAAGTGTGGCAAGTGTTAACTAACATTAGCCTAGGACTTCAACTATGCAAGGTGAGGGTATGGGGACGGCTCTGTATTTATCTCAAGATGCAAGATGGAATTACGTTTCCTTCTAAGTTGCTTAAGTTGTCACCCCGCCTTTGTTCCCTCCTTCTCTTCCTTTCCTATTTATTTTTCTACTTGTATTATCTAACTCGACAAACCTTCAGGAAGAAAGGTCACAGATGCGAAATTACTTGGTGTTTCTTACGTGAAAAGAAAAAGAGAATCAATATGGAAATTGAATTCTGTTCAGCATTCCCAATGGTTATTTATAAAATCTACCCGAAGGGAGAAACAGAACTCTAAATAGAAAAACCACGTGGAAACTTCAGTTTAGGGGGCTCCAAGGTACTTTATTTTTGATTTATTACTATCGTTGCAGAGGCTATTCAATTTCAGACATGGGGATGTGGCCGGGAAACCCCAAGTGAATTTTGCCCATGACTTTTCTGGGGTCCGGCGGGAGGGGTGTTGGCTGTGCTTGGTCTTCAGAGCCCCAGCACACATCAAAGCCAACTCGGTGGTGGTTTCTGGCAGTATACTTCCCTCACCCCAAAGCAGTAATGAAGCTACAAAGAGAAAGTGATCCTATGGGGGGTTCCTGGCTCAGTATGCCCAGGGCATAAGAAAGCCATATCCAGGTTCCCCATCCACCACCTGAGGGCAGAAAAACAGCCCTTGCTCTCCCGGGCTCCCAGAAAACACCCTATCTTTTATCTCCCTCCCTCTACAATGGCTGGAATGATGCCTCTCCAGGCAAAAATAATTGGTCCCCATAATTACACTTGGCATTTGGGCCACACTTTATAGCCATTAATTAGTTAAATGTACTCAGCACCCTGTGAGACCGAGAAAGACCTCAGGCTCTGCTTTGTGTGCAGGAACAAAGGAATGGGAAGGAGGACCTCAGACTATCGTTCAAGGCAGAGTGAGGTTGGTATCCAGGCCCTGGTCCCCCTCCAGACCGGGCACAGCAAGCTCTGGGAGGCCAGCATGGGTTTTACCTTTCCTCACCCCCACTCCCCTCAGGAAGACAATGAGGTGGTGTTTTCCTTCTGCTATGGTAATGGAAATCGGAATCAGTATGCTCTGAGCAATCTCTACATTCATCAGAGGCTCTGGTCAACAGGTCGCCAAGCATCTCTTGAGCTTTGACTATAAATGGATACGTACTTCTCTCTGTGCTGAACATCCTGGAAGAGAGGCATGCCTCCACTCCTTCCCTCCCCGAGTCCATAACCTAGCTGGACTGGGTACACAAAGCAATCAGAAAGTAAGCCAAAGTGGAGAGAGTGCTATGGAATGGAGTTGGCTGAAGGTCAAATGAAAGAAGGAGTTGAGGTTGAACTTGGGAGCACCAGGAGGGCGTGCACCGGGGATGTGATTGAAGAGGCAAGGGTACTGGTTGGGGAGCGGGCAGTCTGGAGCCAGAAGGACTTATTGCTCCAGCTCCCAGGAGTGCTGGGGGAGGACACCTGCCGCTGTCAGCCACTGTAGAGGGTCCCCCAAGTGCAGAGAGCTGCCTTGCCCAAGGTGATGCTCCTGCCCACTGTGGCCTATCTAATGACAGAACAGTGCAGAAATGTCCAGGCCCAGCCTCTCAGCCCATCTTGGGACAACTCTGAAGGCCACTAACTAGGGTGACATGTTAACTCCAGAGCTCCCCGTGGGGCCGGCCACGGCTACTGCTGGGTCTGTTCTCAGCTCCACCTCTTCTTCTTCCCAGGCCTTGTTCCTTCCCGGCCCTTCGTCAGGTATCCCTCTCAAAGTCACTCCTGGAGAAACACCCTGCGTGCTAAATTATTCTGTCTCGGAGTTCGGTTTCCACGGGACCCGCTGGCAGCAAGTGAGATGAGTGGACTGCCATCAGAGGCGACTTCAGAATGTGGAGGAGGAAAGTAGTGTGTGGGGTCTGGGCAAGACTAACCCGGCTGCGGCAGGTAAATGGGTAGAGGAGCAAGGGCAGCAATGGGGATGAAGAGAGCCGCAGAGGCCAAGAGGTGAGGAGGAGCTAGACGGGCTGATGGCAGGGGGTGAAGAGAACCTGAGAGCCAGCGTGAAGAAGGAAGAAAAGACAGGAGTGGTAGCAAGTTATTTTTAGAGAAAGAAAAGGCAAAGATAAAAGGTTTAGTCTATGTGGTTTTTCCTAGGTTACCACATTCACAAAATAATAAGATTATTGAGATGGTTTTGTGATAAATTCTTAGGCTTGAGTTTGAGTTGACCAAGACTCGAGTGAAGATATCTTGTGCGCCATTTTGTATATAAAACAGGCAGAAGGGGCCCCTGGGTGCCTCAGTCGACTAAAGGTCTGCCTTCGGCTCAGGTCATGATCCCAGGGTCCTGGGATCGAGTCCCGCGTCAGGCTTCCTGCTCAACGGAGAGTCTCCTTCTCTTTCTGCCTGCCTCTCCCCCTGCTTGTGCTCTCTCTCAATCTCTCTGTCACTCTCTCAAATAAATAAATAAAATCTATAAAATAAAACAAAATAAAGCAAAACAGGAGTAAGCAGATCAGGACAGAAGAGGTGGGCCTGGGAGCTATGTCAGACTGTAGCTTCGACGGCCAAGATACCTCCCATCCCACATGCTCTTCTATACTGGGACCTGGCCACTGCCCCCATCAGGAGGTGGAGACTATTTCCCCTCCCCTTGAATCTGGGCAGGCTCTTGACTGCTTGACTAAGAGAAAGAAGGTAGAAGTGATGCTGTGTGACTTCTGGGCATGGGTCAGAAAGACCACGTGCCTTCTGCCTGTTTCTCTTGCAATGAAGCCTGAGCCATGGAAGAAGTCAGACTGCCCTCAGACTGCTCTGCTGCAGAGGTGGTGTGTAGCGGATGACAGCCAATGCCGAATGCCAACCGTGTCAATGACCCACCGTGGGTACCCGGTCCCGAGGAGGCGACTAAAGCCTCAGCCAACATCTGACGGCAACAACATAGGAAATTTCAAGCTTCAACTGCCCACGATTGCCCTTCTCAAATTCCTGATCCGCTCTTGTTTTAAGCTGCTAAGCGCCTGGGGTCATTTGTAATGTAGCGACAGGGAGGGGTACAGGAGTCATCAGCACTGGGGAGAAGAGGCTCACATCACTGTGTCTTGCAAAATAAGTTCCTGTCCTCCAATCTGGTTCTACCCCAATCTGCATCCTGTCTCACCTTCCCTACCCTACCACCATTCACCTTCCACCAGATGGCCTGGGTGGCTCAGGTCATGATCCGAGGGTCCTGGGATGGAGCCCCGCGTCGGGCTCCCTGCTTGGGGGGAAGCCTGCTTCTCCCTCTCCCACTCCCCCTGCTTGTGTTCCCTCTCTTGCTGTGTCTCTGTCAAATAAATAAATAAAATCTTCCAGGGTTCCAAATGGCCTGCAAAGGTCTCAAATTTCAGGATGCACTCAAATACCCGGTGGTGTGGTGGTTAATTGTAATGACCATAGGGCGCCCAGGACCCGTGGTTAAACATTATTCTGGGTGTGTCTGTGAGGGTGTTTCTGGAGGAGATTAACTTTTAAATCAGTACACTGAGTAAAGCAGATTGCCTCCCCCTAATGTGAGTGGCCCTTATTCGATCAGTTCAAGATCTGGATAGAATAAAAAGGCTGAGTAAAAAGCAGCAACTCCTGCCTGGTTCATTGAATTGGAACATTGGTCTTTTCCTGCCTTCTGACTCAAACTGAAAAGTCGGCCCTTGGGGTCTCCAGCTTGCTGAATGCTGATCTTGGGCTTGTCTATACTTATGTCTCTATCTATATCCTGGTGGCTCTGTTTCTCTGGAGAAGCCTGACTAAAATAGGTAGGGCCCAGGAATGTGCTTTTTAAAATGAGACCCAACCCCCCAGGGGTGCTGGGTGGCTCAGTGGGTTGGGCTACAGACTCTTGATTTCCGCTCAGGTCATGATCTCAGGGTCAGGTCATGATCTCAGGTCCTGGGATTAGGCCCTGGTAGGGCTCGCTGCCCAGCAAGAGGTCGGCTTGTCCCTCTTCCTCTGCTCCTCCCCCTACTCTCACTCTCTCTCGCAAAATAAATAAATAAATAAATAAATAAATAAATAAATAAATAAAATCTTTTTTTATTATTATGTTAGTAACCATACAATACATCATTAATTTTTGATGTGGTGATCCATGATTCATTGTTTGCATATAACACCCGGTGCTCCATGCAGTATGTGCCCTCTTTAATACCCATCACCGGGCTAACCCATCCCCCCACCCCCCTCCCCTCTAGAACCCTCAGTTTGTTTCTCAGAGTCCATCGTCTCTCATGGTTCATCTCTCCCTCCGATTTCCCCCTCTTCATTTTCCCCTTCCTTCTCCTAATGTCCTCCATGCTGTTCCTTATGTTCTACATATGAGTGAAACCATATAATTGTCTTTCTCTGCTTGACGTATTTCACTTAGCATAATCTCCTCCAGTCCCGTCCATGTTGATGTAAAAGTTGGGCATTCATCCTTTCTGATGGCTGAGTAATAGTCCATTGTATATATGGACCACATCTTCTTTAGCCATTCATCTGTTGAAGGGCATCTCGGCTCTTTCCACAGTTTGGCTATTGCAGACATTGCTGCCATGAACATTGGGGTGCATATGGCCCTTCTTTTCACTACATCTGTGTCTTTGGGGTAAATACCCAGTAGTGCAATTGCTGGGTCATAGGGTTAAATAAATAAATAAATAAAATCTTAAAAAAAAAAAGAGAGACACCCTTCCCCCAGGCAATTTTGATTCTGACTCGGTTGACAAAGCCTCGCCTACAAGGAAAAAGTCCTTGGCAACCCAATATTCTGCTCCCCCTTTTGTTAAACAGAAAAATCTCACCAGACCCTCAAGAGGACAGTGACTTTGTTGCAGAACTCCTGTATCTTCTATATTTCTCTACCGGCTTTGCTAGTTTGAGCTTCAATTTTTGTAATTTGTATTATAAAAACAATCATTTTGTTCTTGTTGTTGAGATTTAAGTGTATAAAATTGAACATGTAAATTAATAATTTATATAATGTGGTTTTAAATACGCATGTGCATAAAATTTATCAGTTAAATAATAACAGTAGGAAAAAAGATCTCTTTCAGGTAAATATCATCCCCGTCACCACCCTCTCCCTGCCCCCAGAGAATCTGGTATTTTGCCCCACTGAGTTGAAAATTACTACTTTAGCCAGTAGGGCTTCCTGAAGACCCCCTATTCATACAAGTCGCTCTGTCTGAAAGGTTTTGTGTTCCCCTGACAATATCTATTAAAGATTTAGCATGTGCCATTCACTGTGTAATGCACCACATTCCCCTCCCACAGCTGATTCTTTCTCTGGGGTCACAGTCCCCGAGTTTGTACTTCTATTGTAGCCTTGCCATTCCATGATCCCCTAGCCTCTCCTTCACTGGACTTTGCAGCTCCTTAGATCAAGACTGTATCTTGTTCATTTTTTTATCTCAGTCACTGGCATGGTGCCCGGTATCCAGTAGGAACTCAATTAATGTTGATGAATGAGTTAATAAATGAATGATGATAGCCCAGCGTCTGGCACATCGCAGATGATCAATAAATATTGGTTAAAATGCAATTGAATTAAAAATGCAGGCCACAGAAACAAGGGCAGAGAGATTTTCAAGAAGGAGGCTTGTGGAGCACTGTCAAAAAGATACCAAAAGATCGAGGAGGGCAAACACTGGTGGAAAAAATGAAAACATTGGATTTGACAAAAAGGAAGTTAATGTTAAATCCTAGAATAAATAGCAGTAGATAAAATGTTCATCACAAAACCAACAAGGGAAGATCAGTATTTACCCTCAGAGTGTTAGCGGTATCTCTTTAAATCCAGTTAGTACTGGGTAATATCCCTTGACCTCTGTGGTTTATGATGCCACAGTCTTCCGCTAACTAGCTAGTTAAAATACCCATACATTTTGAGGCCCTACACCTAAAACTAATGTAACATCGTGTATCGACTATATTTCAATAAGCAAAAGTAGCCATCCATTAGCTAGCAAAGCTTAAAACCTTCCGTTCACGGCTGAGTTTTAAGTTTAATCATATGATTATCCTTTCTATTAAAAGATGGGCCCACTAGCTGACCTGTGGTCACTCCAGAGACTTTCTCTCTTGAACGAGTACTTATTGTAGTACAAATTCTGCTGAGTAGAGTCCATTCTTCAGCTAATGATGCAGCTTCTATTCATAGAGACTGTGCTTGTGGCTTTATTTTTAAAATCTTAAATTCTAGACTTGCCAGGGCAGCTTCACTCCTGGGAAATTCCCCTTCGGAACCATTTAGAACTCTTCCTGTCGTTTGCTGGCTCCAGAAACAGCACTCACGGAGGCATCCAAGGGCTCTCCCTTGAGTAGAAACGGTGCCCAGAGTCTGTCCTAGAGGACCCTGGCTTACATTCTGTGCTCAAATCGAGTTTGAGGGCTTCTCGACTGTAGGACCTTCCAGAGTCTTTTATATGCAAAGACACATGGGGTAGGGGTAGGGGTAGAGGCTTGGATAACACGGCATAAAGCATTTACTAAACTCATTTCACTTTTTTTTCCTTAGGACCATTTTATGGGATTTTGGGCAATACTTGCATAGATTATGTTCATTCATTCACTCAACAAAAAACTGTGTGTTTGTGTGCTAGTTAGGTGCCTGGCGATGTGCTGAGAACTGGACATAAAACGGTAAGTAACCGGACACACAGGCCTGTCCTTATGAAGACTTGGGGGGAGATAGACATGAGTCAAAGGCACTGAATTTCAAATCAAATAATCACAACAGATGTAAAATTGTAAATGTGACAGGTGCAATGAAGGAGATGCACATCACATGGCCAGATTGGGAGAGGAAACCGAAGGGACCCTATGAAAGAAAAAGCTGTTTTTTTTTTTTTCCTTCGCTTCTTTCCCTGCTTCTATTCTTGCTAGAACCTGCACCCCTACCTTACACACACCTTAATGAATGTCCACCTTGTAAAGATCAAGGAGTTAATGATGTCTTTGGAGACTTCCAGCAGAATAGATAGATAGCATCTAAGGAGTGCCCAGGTTCTGGGCACTGAACGTTCTTCATGAACGTTCTCCAAGACCGCTGACTCCAAACACCTTGATGCTAAGACCCCTGACTCCAAGGCATAAATGACTTATGGAGAACACCTGAGCACTCGCCCTTGTTCGATCAGTTCCTGGATGCCTGAGAGACACATACACCAGACCACCTCCCTCAATTAAAAACTCCAGACCCCCAAGCAAAGACAAGACTCGGGATTTTCCTTTCCAAGTCTCCCAAACACTGTCTGTATCTGCTTTCTCTTTGTCTTCAATCATCTCTGCTCTCACTTCCTCTCAGCTCTTGTTTGATTTCCACCCTGCGTGAAGCTCAGGACTCTCTTGGTCCTCAGACCCATCCTGCCTGCATCAACACGACAGCCTAGAATAGGGAATCTGTTTGGTCAGGGAAGGCTTCCCTGAGGAGGTGACCTGGGACTGGTACCTGAAGTGCGAGTAGGAGTTCACATAGTGATGAGAATGGAGAGGAGCATATGCTCTGGGATGGTAAGCATTCAGTAAGTGTGTGGGACAAAAGGCCAGTAGGGGATGAGTCTAAAATGTAGAAAAGGCCAAACCAAACAGGGTCTTCTAGGCCATGTTAGGAATTTTTGTCTTTATCTGAAGAGCAATGGAAGCTATCTGATTTGTGTTTCAAGGGATGCCCAGGTGGCTCAGTCAGTTGTCTGCCTTCAGCTCAGGTCAGGATCCCAGAGTCCTGGGATCGAGTCCCACATCGGGCTCCCTGCTCAGCGGGGAGCCTACTTCTCCCTCTCCCTCTGCCTGCTGCTCCCCCTGCTTGTGCCCTCTCTCTCTGACAAATAAATAAATAAAATCCTTAAAAAAGAAGAAGAAGAAGAGGAAGATTTGTGTTTCAAGCTGCTGAGTGGAGAGTTGATAGGCAGTGGGCCAGAGTGGATCTAGATGGACAGTTTAGAAGGCTACTGAAGTGGTCCCAGATGATGGTGGTGGAAGAGATGCTGAAAAGAATTCATTTTCTCAGGTCTGGATCGTCTCCCTTCTCCTACAAAGCAGCTGAACCCACAGAGCTGGCTTTCCAAAAACACACAGAGAGCCATCCACTTCACCAGAAATCTCCTCTCTGAACCTCAGGGATTGGACTGAGGAAGGGGGAGGTCTGCCCTCACCTCAATTCATTCCAGCAAAGCACTGTATGGAAACATTCGTCTTAGGAATAGAGATGCACTCGGCAGCATCTGTCACTGGGATCCAAAGAGAGCCCCAAGGTCCTCTTTCCAGTCTAGCCCCCACTTATAACCATGTTCTTTGGGGCCTGTCCTTTACCCTATGTGACTACAGGTTTGATTCCAGATATCTGGAAATTTCAAAGCTGGGAGGGATCATGGATCCCGTGGATCATTTCATCCTTACCTGTTGCAAGGATTCCTCCTACATAACTGAAGCTAATTCAAACAAAAGTCAATTCATTGTACCCCCAATTATACTAATGATTAAGATCACAGATAATAGCTTTCTCATCCTGCCCCCCAACCTCTGGGGTCTTTAGAAGTCTAAATACCATCTCACAACCACCCAGAATAATTCCTCACATCCTCATAATGCACATACTACCTCATTTCCTCACAACAGTTTCAATTGACAGAGAGGTTAAGTAACATGTCCAAGCTTACAAAGTAGGGAAATGTAGGGTTGGCGCCCTTTACAAAACATTGCTTGGAACTTAATCAGAATTTTACACTGTGCACTCTGCAATGCCTGGAATTTTACAATGAACACATATAGCTTCCCTGAGTCCGCACTGAGCACTCCCATCATGAAACTTTTATACTTAACTCTTTAAATTTTACATTTTAATAATTCACAGATTAGTTTTAAAAGTACCTGATTTTTGTCCCCAGCCAAGCAATTCTGCTGTGTCATACAATTCTCCCCGTATTTTCACTGTGCTAGGCACAAAGAACATGCTTTTAAAAAATGGACTGAGTGATTAAAAGGCCTCATAATTTTCAAAAAGTCTTAGAAACACTGTTTATGCTCATGCTATGTACACACAAAGATTTGCTGAAGCCCATTGTTTCCACTAGATGATTTATGGCTGTGTCGAGGGGCTGGGTTTCTCCCCAAAGTTGGTCGCCTCTCACTAACAGTGGGCTCATAGAGATGGCCTATGAGATCTCAGGTGCTAACTGCATTTGTGTGAGAAACGTTATGTACTAAACACATCAGGACACATCTGAATCTCTTTGTCCAGCTGAAACACCATTGGTGACAAAACGACTCATGTTCCATTGGCTTTTTTTCTTTTAAGATTTTATTTATTTATTTGTCAGAGAGGGAGAGAAAGCACAAGCAGGGGGAGCGGCAGGCAGAGGGAGAAGCAGGCTCCCCGCTGAACAAAGGAGCCTGATGCGGGACTTGATCCCAGGATCCTGGGATCATGACCTGAGCCACCCAGGCGTCCCACGTTCCATTGGCTTTGTAACCACACTGGTCTTTATAGGTGGGTTGATAGGACATGCAAGAGATAGAAGACTATATGATATAGACTATCAAGAGCTCTAGAGTGGAATCTTAACCTGACACAGGCAGCACCATGAGGATTTTGCCTCATATCCAACAAGGGGCAGCAAATCAAGCTTTAACTGCCTGTGACTTTGGAAGCTTTGTACAGTAATTGAGAGTAATTGAGAGTCCCCGAATCCCCATATCCTTTGCAAGACATATAATTTTTGTCTTTACACTGCCTACAATGAAATGCTCTCTTCCGGTTGCTGTGAACTACAGAGTTTAAAGCACCATTCTTAAAGTTAGCAGATAATAACATAGTTACGATACATTTTTCCATTACAGTACTGACCTATGGAATTGTCTATACCACTTGTTACAGAATTTTGCCGGTCAAAGGATTTTACCTGTCCCCACAAAGGAGGGGAGCAATGGCTATCAGTTAGGTAATCAGGAGTGTTACCCATAATATGTAAGCATGACTTCAGATCAAATGCTTTTCACAGACCAGGAGAAACACAACTCTTCCAGTGTACACATATTATTCTTCTTAAATATTTAAAAAATATATTGGGTCTCTAAAACTGTTTCCTTACCTGAGAAAGAGGAGTATAAGCCTACCTATCTTCTGGGGCTATTGTAAGGGTGACGTGAGCTAATGTGAGGGAGGTTTTAGCAGAGTGCCTGGTAATGTAGTATGCACTCAATAACAGCTGGCTTTGGTTTTTATTATCTGTGAATGGGTTATGTAATAGGACTTGTTTGGATTTCTACTTTTGGGAAGGAGAGGAGGCTGCTGGAGGTCTGTGTCATTTCCAGCAACCTAGTCCCTATGGGATACAGTGGAAAGCGCCCCACAGTGGCCATCAGTGGACCTGCTTCTGTCCCATACTCTGCCAATTTATGTGCCAGACTATTGAGAATGTCACAGAACAAAGAATTGCAGGACTTTGTGGGAGGTAGATTCTGTCTAGAGGAGCTAGTCTTCTTCTAGTTTGCAACTTTTCTTTTCATTAATTTGTTGCTAGCACTTTTTGTATCTTGCCTAAAAAATCCTCTTCAGTTCCTCCAACCCTGCTGCCAATATTTTCACCTCTGCTAAAATTTTGTTCTGTCTTATACATTTTAGAGTCAATTCATCAAGTTCCATGAACATCTGTCTATGATTGGCGTTTCATTAAATCTATGGATTAATTTAGGGAAAGGTAAATGCTTTGATTCTACTGCCTCCTTCTTTAAAACAAATCGAACAAAAACTACCACCAGCAGCAACAACTATAATTAGCCTGAGTCTTGGTTTCCTAATCTGCAATTACAATCATATTTGTCCTAACTCATATGATTACTATGAGGATCAAATTGGATAATGCAAGTGAAATCGTGAAATGACATGTTTTAATTGAATCCTACTAAGCACAAGCTTTGCATGCATCATGTCATGGAATTCACCCACAAGGTAGCAGTAGAAGACACTGCTGGTTGACTCCAATGTCTACTCTCTCCCTTTTCTTTAGCAATAAGAGCCCTGATTTTTAGCTTGGCTACACTAAATAGAGAATACACTTCCCAGCCTTCCTTGCTGCTAAGTGTGGCCATATGTCTATGTCCTGGCCAATGAGAGAGAAGTGGAATTTTAGTGAGTTATTTCCAGGTAGTGTCTTACAAGGAGGAGGACATGCTGTTGTTCCTTCCTCCTTCTTCCCTGCTGGTTGACTGGAATGTTTATTTGATGGCTGGAACTTGCAAAGCTATATCAGATCATGAGGCAGTATAAGGGGAATAAAATAGAAGAAAATGATCCATTTCTTGAAAGTTTTCTGAAGCACTTAGAATGAGCTGGAGTTATTATCATGTCCCTTTCCAACCCTAACTATTTCAGCATGTGCTGCTGAGATCAAAGGCATTACCTTGATAACCACAGCATAATGATCAGACTCAGGAAATATAACACCGATACATTATTATTAGCTAATTCGCAATACATATTCAGATTTTATTACTTGTCCTAGTATTCTCCATTACGGCTCTGCCCCACCTAGGATATAATGCGGCATCATGCACTGATTTTATTGTCACTGTTCTTTTTTTTTTTTAAAGATTTTATTTATTTATTTGAGAGAGAAAGAATGAGAGAGAGAGAGAGCACATGAGAGGGGGGAAGGTCAGAGGGAGAAGCAGACTCCCCGCTGAGCAGGGAGCCCGATGCGGGACTCGATCCCGGGACTCCAGGATCATGACCTGAGCCGAAGGCAGTCGCTTAACCAACTGAGCCACCCAGGCGCCCTATTGTCACTGTTCTTGAGCTTCCTTTATTTTGGAAGAAATTCAACATCTATTCATGATTAAAAATTTTTAGCAAACTAGGATAACAAAAAGCAAGCAGACAAAACATGTAATAAACATCATACTAAATGGAGAAACATTAGAAGCATTCCCTTTAAAATCAGGAATAACATAGGAGTGCCCACTATCATTCTATTCAACAGTGTGTCAAAGATTCTAGTTAGCAAAGTAAGACCAGAAAAACTTAAAATTGTAAGGATTAGGAAGGAAGAAATACTCTTATTATCTGCAGACAACATGATTGCATAGAAAACTCAGTGATCTACATACTAAATTAATATAAATGGGACAGCTTAGCAAGTGGCTGCAATTCAAGTCACTGATGACAAATAGAAGTATAACTCTAAAAATGACGCTATTAACAATAGCGACAAACCATGGCAAAAAAAAAATGCAAGGGTACTTATAAAACTACAAAAATTTTGCTGATGGAAATTAAATAGGCTCTAATTAAATGAGAGGACATCCCAGTTCACTGAAAGAATACTTAATTTTTTTTTAAGATTTTATTTATTTATCTGACATTGAGAGAGACAGCGAGAGAGGGAACACAAGTAGGGGTGGAATGGGGGAGGGAGAGGCAGGCTTTCCGCAGAGCAGGGAGCCCGATGGACTGACGTGGGGCTCGATCGCAGGACACCGGGACCATGACCCTAGCCGAAGGCAGACGTCCAATGACTGAGCCACCCAGGTGCCCCAAGACTTAATTTCGTAACGATGTTACCTTCCCCTAAATTAATCCATAGATTTAATGAAACGCCAATCATAGACAGATGTTCATGCAACTTGATGAATTGACCCTAAAATGTATAAGACAGAACAAAATTTTAACAGAGGTGAAAATATTGGCAGCAAGGTTGGAGGAACTGAAGAGGATTTTTTAGGCAAGATACAAAAAGTGCTAGCAACAAATTAATGAAAAGATAAGTTGCAAACTAGAAAAAGATGTTTGCCATGTATCTATTCTACAGAATAGTAGAATCAAGAATATATGAAAAACTCCTACACATATAAGAAAGATCTAACTCAGTAGATGAGCAGAAAACATGATCAGATATTTCATAGATGAAGAAACATATGGCCAGGAAACTTAAAAAGACATTCACAACCTCACTGTAATTGAAGAAATAAAACATCAAAACCACAGAGGGATATTATTCGACACCCATTTGTCTGGGGGAAAAAAAAAGGCTATAATCCATGCCGATGACACGGATTAATAAGACCTCTTATACATTGCTGGCAAGGATATAAATTGATAAAGAGAACACTTTGGAAAACAATTTGGCATTCTCTTGTAAAACTGACCATTAAATATTCGTTTTCATCTGGTAGTTCCCTTTCCAGGCAGTCCCAACCCACCATCTCCCTAGCCGATCCCAGAGAAATTTTTGCATGTGTGCCTCAAGACACATGAATAAGAACCTTCCTAAGAGCACAAAAACAGAAAATGGCCCATATGCCCATCAGAGGAAGAAGGGATATATAAGTGGTGGTATATTCAATACAATGGAATATTTTACAGTAATGGAAATAAATAAACTATAACTACATATGATAACATGAAAGAATCATAGTAACATTAGGAATGAAAAATGCAAGTCTCAGAAGATTACAAATATTATATTGTCTAAAGTTAAAAAATAAGGAAAAACGAAATACTATTAAGGTGCATGCCCATGCATGCCCATGCATGCATGCACACACACATACACACACACACTTTTAAAAAATTCCTTTAAAAAATTCTTTAAAGTTCTTGGGGTGCCTGGGTGGTGCAGTTGGTTGAGCATCCAACTCTTGGTTTTGGCTCAGGTTGTGATCTCAGGGTTATGAGACTAATCCCCACGTTGGGCTCCATGCTCAGTGGGGAGTCTGCTTGAGATTCTCTCTCTCTCTGCCCCTCCTGCCTATATTCTCTCTCTCTCTAGAATAAATAAATGAATCTTAAAAAAAAAAAAGAATAAAAATTTCTTTAAAGTTCCTAAAACCAACCAAAACAAGAAATTATTAAACACCAGATTCAGGATTGTAGTTACCTATGAGAGTAGGCAGTGGATAAGGAATAAGGATAAGGTATTTAGGTAGATGTAAATTATCAGTAACATTCTATTTCTTGGATCAAGTGGCCGTTTCATGGGTATTCACTAGGTTGTTGATAAAGAAATGAAAAATTTAAAAGCCCATGGATGGGCCATCGATGATCATGTGTCATGAACTAAGGATTATGATTAATCCAATTCTATGTACCCAAGTTCAGAAAGAAAATATATTAGTAATAGCAAGCATGTTTATAGTGCTTACCATGTACCTGGCACTGTTCTAAGATCTTTATATGTCTTAACCCATTTAGTCCTCCCAGTGAAGATCCTAGGATTATTCCCATTTCATGCATGAGAAAATCGAGGCCCAGAGAGATTAACAGTAACTCTTCTGCCCACAGCAGAGCTGGGATTTAATCCACACTGGCTGATTCCAGCATCCATGCTTTTAGCCACTGCCCTGTAAGATGTCTAAATAAATGAAAGAGATAATCATATTAGGGCTTAGTCATGCAGGAGAAGTTACAGTAGAGTGCTTTCTGTAACAATGTTAAAAGGATGAACCACATACAGAGCTCTGTATGTATACTAAAAACCACTGAGTTCTATACTTTAAATGGGTGAAATTTATGGTATGTAAAGTATATCCTAATAAAGCTGTTAAAAATAAAGGCCACAAACCACAAATAAGTGACTTTAATAATGCAAACTGGGTCCTAAATGATTGTTTGCTATTTTAGGATTTAATATATGCCTATGGGTAAAATACATGCTTTTTCTGCAGACCAACAAAACAAACCTCATTGTCAGGAGACCACTCACGTTTATGAAGGAAGATGAAATAGAAAATTTTAATCCACTCTTGTGGGTGGGAAAATAATTTCAATTCCCAGCTTCAGGCCTTTTGCATCTACCAGGGAATCAAACAGCTCTCAGCTCTCAAGATCAATTTCATATTGCAATCATAATTGTCTGTGTACTGAGGATACACAAACAATAAAACCTAGGAAGAGGGTGGAAAGAAGATGTTTCTTTGAAGACATACTGATACCTTTTAATTATGCAGTTTCTTCCCTAACTTTTATTTTGCTTTTTCCTCTTAAATCTAAAACTGATTTTAAAGGATATGGAAAAGGCATTTCCTAGAGAAAGCTATAGTTGTGGCCACTTTCCTGCTGGGCTGTGTCCTTGCGGGCCTTTGAGTTAAAGCTTCAAAGGACCAACGCTGACACCAGAATGGGCTATGGCAGCTTTTCCTCAACTCTCTGTCTTGGTTTTTGACAAGGTATTCACAAGGCCAGATGAAACCTTGAACTGGACCTCAACAACTCCATCACCAACGCCAGAAAAAGGGTTTAAAGTCCTGGCCTTCTAAACCATGGGTCACTTTTATCCTCTTTCAGCTCTCTTTTAAAACACATGTGCAAACATAGGCTGATACGATCACACCAAGCACCTTCCTACTGTAAAGAACACAACGGAAATGAGAACACTCATTTTGACTACAGCATGGCCATATTATGTCATTATCCAATCTGTTGTGGACATACACACATACACACACATCAAGGTTATATTTTGGCTCTGTTACTAATAACAGAATCCAGGGCTTTTCTGTCTACCCATTCGACTTACCAGTCCTTGGCCATCAATCCTCTTAGGCAAGCTCTCCTGCCGAGAGCTGTGTGCTGTAGCTTCCATCAAGCTCCCTGGTTATTTCCAATGCTAAGCCACTAAGCCTAGCAGAGCCTCAGGCACTGCTGCACATACTGGTACCTGCTCCTTGAATTCTTTCCCTCCATTCTTGTGCTCCCTCAACCCCTGTCATGTGTAAGAACCTATGCTGATTTGGTCATTACTTTTTCTCTGATCATTCAGTCACCTATGCAGGTCAGTTTAGGCCAAAAATAGTCATTCTGGAGCCTGGTTTATTTGGATTGGCTATTACATTAAGTAATCAGACAATGGCTTAACTTCAATTTTGTGTTGTATTTAATATAACCTTGAAACAGATTAAAATCCCTAACAATGTAAAGCCTTTTGTTTTATGCTTTTACAAATAATGTGTTGGTTGTTGTTGTCTTTATCTCCTAACATCCAGATTTTTATATCATTTCTCACTAAAAGGAACCAGATCTCCTTGGAGAAACTGGCTGATTTCTTGTCTAGGGCAGGAAATGTACCAGATAAGCCTGGAACAAAATAACAAAGGGGGAACAGTGGGAAGAGAGTGTATAGGAAACAAGACTGACAGGAGTTGGTAATTGTTGAAATTGGGGGTTGGGTACACCGGAGTTCTTTATAGTATTCTACTTTTGCGTGTTTTTGTTGTTAGTTTTAAGGACTAATTAAAAAAATGAAACAGTAATAGCATGCACATGGTAAAACAAGTTTCCTTTTAATAATGCAGAAAGATATATAATGGAAGGTTGAGTTTCTCTCCCACCCAGACCCTCCACCCGCCTCTCAGGGTTATCTTAGTAACCACTATCGAAGTACTCTCAATGAAGCTTCTATGAATGTATTAACAAAAACACGTGCACCTACACATATATATTATTTTTTAAAACCACAAGTGGTAGCATGTTACACACACTGTTCTATGCCTCATGAAGTTTTAATAGCTAGTCTTAATACAGCGAGTAAGTCTACATACTACAATGCTGCGTATTTTCATGCTTTTACATATTATGCTTCTTTCAAGCTTTGATCAAATCAAGAGATAAAATTCATATTCACCTTCCTCAAGATTATCTAGAAAGAGAAGGATGGCTAAGGCAGGGCTAAACATGTTGCAGTCCTAATCATAACAGAGCTTTCAAGTTTAGGTTTCAGTTTGGGGGACATTCGCATTACCTTGAAAAGGTAATGTTAAAATCTCATTCTCTCCTACATACTGGACTTGAAAGAAGTGACAGAGGAGAGGATCAACACAAGAAGAGGATCAACACAAGAACTCTCATAACCTCTGCCAAGAGACCTGGGAGGACGGCAAAAAGCCTGACCGCTGTGATGAACTCAGCACTTCCTTCACCTGCCAAAGAGCAGCACCCGCCACAGGTGCTTTATTTACCTTAATGAAAGTTGGGTTTTGATGCAGATGATGCCTGAAGGAGGCAAAAAGGTTCCTCTGGAGAGTCGGCAAGGCTGTGCTACTGGGTTCTTATACTAACCTGATGCCGAGGGTACGAGAAGCCGCAGAAAAAACGCGACACATCTGCTATGGGGCGTCAATTTGACTCGATTATTTAACGCAGAGGGGCATTACATATACAAAACCAACGGACCTAGATCGCCAGATCTTGTACAAAATCCAAAACGCACGCGACTTCGCAACAGAAAACTGGGAGCGCAGAGGCAGGCGCGCGGGCGGCGGGGCCCGGGCGCCGGGTACCCGCCCCCTCCGGTTGCGCGGGGTACTTGGGCTGGAGCGGGGACCGCCAAGGAGAGCCAGGCCCCGGGAGAAGGCTGAAGCTCGACTGCGCTGCCTCCCGGCCGCGGGCCCCCGAGAGCCCCAGGTGTTAGTGGGACCGGCACTCGGCTAACTGGGAACCCGCGGCCAGCCTGCCTCGCGGACCCCAGCTTTTACAGGCTGTTCTGAGGCCAGAGGGACTAAGATGGTGTCCGCTGAGAGCCCCGGGCCGCCTTCCTGAGGAATTCGCCCCGACAGCCCCTTGTCCCAGACAAGTACTAAGTGGGCGGCCCAGAAGTTTCGGGCTCCAGGGGCCGAGGCACTCCCAAGTACGCCGCAGGACCACATACATGTATGAGGAGAGAACGCCGAAAGCGCGAGGAGGCGGAGCTAGCGCTGGGTCACCATCTCGCGACGTCTTAGTGACGTCGCACAGCAAGCGCGTGTTCTACTCTTTCACCTTCAGTCAGCCTTCTCCGTATACGAGCCTACCCCTTTAAGCGAGTGATGGACAGTTATTTCAGCCTATCAACTTCCTTGTCAACATCCAATCAAATTTAAACTTCTTTGAGCCGCCGGAGGAGTTGGAAAAAGAGGTCGAAAAAGGGAGCGCTTTCTCTCTCGCGAGAACGCTGTAAGCGGGCCTCTCAGAAAAAACGCCAGAACGGATGGCCCGACTTCCCAAATAGTGAGTTAAAGGACGGAGTCACAAACCAATGAAAGGAATGAGGAGGTGGGATCACTGCTTTTACCGCGCTAGAAGTACCGTTACAGGGCAGACTTTTTGTCCAATCAACGCCTCCAGAGTTTGGGTCAGGTGACCCTAGAGTGCGACGGGCGGAGCCACAGCCTGGCGCGAGGAACCGTTAAGATGGACAACAAATATAACCAATGAGGTCCTCAGACTAGGGCGTTGGGAACCCAATAACAGTGGTTGGGCGGGCGCCTTTCCGGAGCGCGGGGAGATGTAAAGACAGACAAATCGTTTTCCCAATGAGACTGTAGAAGAGACGAGCTAATTGACCAATGAGGACTACGGGGCGGGATCCTTTACCGCGGCGGAGTCCAAGATGGCGGCGTGCGGTTCCGCTGTGTGAAACGAGCGCGGGGCGGCGGGTTAATCATCTCCTCGGAGACGACCTCCGACGACCCGCAACAATGAAGGGAAAAGAGCGCTCTCCAGTCAAGCCCAAACGCTCCCGTGGAGGTGAGGACTCGACTTCCCGCGGGGAGCGGAGCAAGAAGTTAGGGGGCTCTGGTGGCAGCAATGGGAGTAGCAGCGGAAAGACCGACAGCGGCGGCGGGTCGCGGCGCAGCCTTCATCTGGACAAGTCCAGCAGCCGAGGTGGCAGCCGCGAGTATGACACTGGTGGGGGCAGCTCCAGTAGCCGCTTGCATAGTTACAGCTCCCCAAGCACCAAAAATTCCTCGGGCGGGGGCGAGTCGCGCAGCAGCTCCCGGGGTGGAGGCGGGGAGTCACGTTCCTCTGGGGCCGCCTCCTCAGCTCCTGGCGGCGGGGACGGCGGGGAATACAAGACACTGAAGATAAGCGAGTTGGGGTCCCAGCTGAGTGACGAAGCGGTGGAGGACGGACTGTTTCACGAGTTCAAACGTTTCGGTGATGTAAGTGTCAAAATCAGTCATCTCTCGGGTTCTGGCAGCGGGGATGAGCGAGTAGCCTTTGTGAACTTCCGGCGGCCAGAGGACGCGCGGGCGGCCAAGCATGCCCGAGGCCGCCTAGTGCTCTATGACCGGCCCCTGAAGATAGAAGCTGTGTATGTGAGCCGGCGCCGCAGCCGCTCCCCATTAGACAAAGATACTTATCCTCCGTCAGCCAGCGTGGTCGGGGCGTCTGTAGGTGGACACCGGCACCCCCCTGGAGGAGGTGGAGGCCAGAGATCGCTTTCCCCTGGTGGCGCAGCCTTGGGATACAGAGACTACCGGTTGCAGCAGTTGGCTCTTGGCCGCCTGCCCCCTCCACCTCCGCCACCATTGCCCCGTGAGCTGGAGAGAGAGCGAGACTACCCGTTCTATGAGAGAGTGCGCCCAGCATACAGTCTTGAGCCAAGGGTGGGAGCTGGGGCAGGTGCTGCTCCTTTCCGAGAAGTGGATGAGATCTCACCCGAGGATGATCAGCGAGCTAACCGGACGCTTTTCTTGGGCAACCTAGACATCACTGTGACAGAGAGTGATCTCAGAAGGGCTTTTGACCGCTTTGGAGTCATCACCGAGGTAGACATCAAGAGGCCTTCTCGGGGCCAGACCAGTACCTATGGCTTTCTCAAATTTGAGAACCTAGACATGTCTCACCGGGCCAAACTAGCAATGTCTGGCAAAATTATCATTCGGAATCCTATCAAAATTGGTTATGGTAAAGCTACACCCACCACCCGCCTCTGGGTAGGTGGTCTGGGACCTTGGGTGCCTCTTGCTGCCCTGGCCCGAGAGTTTGACCGATTTGGCACCATTCGCACTATAGACTACCGCAAAGGTGATAGTTGGGCATATATCCAATATGAAAGCCTCGATGCGGCTCATGCTGCCTGGACCCATATGCGTGGCTTCCCACTTGGTGGCCCAGATCGTCGCCTTAGAGTAGACTTTGCAGATACAGAACATCGTTACCAGCAGCAATATCTGCAGCCTCTGCCCTTAACTCATTATGAGTTGGTGACAGATGCTTTTGGACATCGAGCACCTGACCCTTTGAGGGGTGCTCGGGATAGGACACCACCCTTACTGTACAGAGATCGTGACAGAGACCTTTATCCTGACTCTGACTGGGTGCCACCCCCACCCCCAGTCCGTGAACGCAGCACTCGGACTGCAGCTACTGCTGTGCCTGCTTATGAGCCACTGGATAGCCTGGATCGCAGGCGAGATGGCTGGTCCTTGGACCGGGACAGAGGCGAGCGAGATCTGCCCAGCAGCAGAGACCAACCTAGGAAGCGAAGGCCGCCTGAGGAAAGTGGGGGCCGGCACCTGGATAGGTCCCCTGAGAGTGACCGTCCCCGAAAACGTCACTGTGCTCCTTCTCCCGACCGCAGCCCAGAATTGACCAGTAGCCGGGATCGCTACAACAGTGACAATGATCGATCTTCCCGTCTTCTTATCTTGGAAAGGCCCTCTCCAGTCAGAGACAGACGAGGTAGTTTGGAGAAGAGCCAGGGTGACAAGCGAGACCGTAAAAACTCTGCATCAGCTGAACGGGATAGGAAGCACCGGACAGCTGCTCCCACTGAGGGAAAAAGCCCTCTGAAAAAAGAAGACCGGTCTGATGGGAGTGCACCCAGCACCAGCACTGTTTCCTCGAAGCTAAAGTCCCCTTCCCAGAAACAGGATGGTGGGACAGCACCCACAGCTGCAGCCTCTCCCAAACTCTGTTTGGCCTGGCAGGGCATGCTTCTTTTGAAGAACAGCAACTTTCCTTCCAACATGCATCTGTTGCAGGGTGACCTCCAAGTGGCTAGTAGTCTTCTTGTGGAGGGCTCAACTGGAGGCAAAGTAGCCCAGCTCAAGATCACTCAGCGTCTTCGTTTGGACCAGCCCAAGTTGGATGAAGTAACTCGACGCATCAAAGTGGCAGGGCCCAATGGTTATGCCATTCTTCTGGCTGTGCCTGGAAGTTCTGACAGCAGGTCCTCCTCTTCTTCAGCCACGTCAGACACTGCCACCTCTACTCAGAGGCCACTTAGGAACCTTGTGTCCTATTTAAAGCAAAAGCAGGCCGCTGGGGTGATAAGCCTCCCTGTGGGGGGCAACAAAGACAAGGAAAACACCGGGGTCCTACATGCTTTCCCACCCTGTGAGTTCTCCCAGCAGTTCCTGGATTCCCCTGCCAAGGCACTGGCCAAATCTGAAGAAGATTACCTGGTCATGATCATTGTCCGTGGTGCGTCCTAAAGTCCATGTGTAACTTGTATTTACTACTTTGACATGGTTCCTGTTTTGTGATGTGTAATGGGATACAGCATCAGATGAAATTTTCTTTTGAATTTGTTTAGTTCTAGCTTTTTCCTTTTTTATATTTTTATAAACCTTTAAAATAGAAGTCAGGACAGTTTAGCTATTATTTTAAGTGAAAGGGATGCCCTGAAGGTAGCAGGCGGATGGATTTATTTTAATTAGGAGGTCCTACTCTTATGAGTAACTTTTTTCCTCTTTTTCTTCAGTTTTATTTTTTTTCCCCTTTTTTAACCTTGAGCTTAAAAAAAAAAATCCTCAGAGTTACAAACCCAAAATTTTTGAAAAGTCGGGATTTGGAGAAGCGCCCACTGACTTTATAAAGATGATAATATACACCTAAAAATGGCTTGATTGGTATGTAGGTAAATAATTCCTGTACCAGAAATGTTATTTGTGTGGTTGAAATTTGATCAGGAATCTTAAAAGTACAAGCTGGTAAATTGTATAGCAATATAATTATTTTAATCAGGTATTTGAGTATTTCTCTTAAAATACATGGTTTATTCCTGGAGAGTTTGCTTTAACATGCACATTTTTTATCATTAGTTCTTAAGTTCTGTATCCCGTATATGCACTTTTGGTTTGTAGCTGTAACTGTTCAGTAAAAATTGAAGAGTAGGTTACAAACCATATATGTCTTATGCTAGTATGCAAGAAGTGAGTAGGTGTTTTTAAAATCAGAATTCTTTGGTTAGTTATTGGTGTGTGGTGGTGTTTTTACTGACTTTCAGAGAGGTATAGCAGGTACAGGTCTAATTTAATTGTGCATATTTCAAAACTTAAGTGTTTTTCATCAAAGATGAGTTTTTTTGTATCCATGCAAATTTCTGATTTCAATAATAGAAAGAAGAGTTGTCTGCAGGCTCATAAGTCAGCTTTTGTTTTAGTGGGCATTAATCAGCCATATCTGGATTGCAGAAAATTTTAAAGTCATCGTGAAATGCCTTTGACATGCTCTATTTAAATTTTGCCTGTATTTTTATTTTCATATATAAACAGTAGCGATGACATTACATTATTGAAAATGTTGAATATCTTTGAAATTTTGTGTTTAATATATTCACTGGTGTCCAACTACAGAGAACTGAAATGTCAGTGTAGGAAAACCTCTTTTTATTGTTTTATTTCCTAAACACCTGGAATTAATACAGAATAATTTAACCCACCGTCACAGTTTTTTTCAAAGCTGAAGGTTATATCAATTCCTGGTTCTTAACAAGGGCTTTTGCTGCAAAACAGTAATGGATGATTTTCTTTTTTGTCTTGTTTCTTTGATCTGTCCCTCTGTCCTCACCCCTAGTTTCTCAGGTCATTAGTTAAGTATATTTCCCCCTTTGATTTAAACGCTGAGGACTTTAGCTAAGGCCCTTGATGTTTAATTATGATTAGAAACTCTAGGACCTTTTGGATCATGGTCATGTTTCTATTCTGTGAAAGTGACTTATAGAAAGCCTGGCAGAACTCAACTGTTTTCTTTCTGTTATCAAAGCTGGTAGTTTTGAAATAGCACCAATAATAACCCAGGGAAATGTCATGTAATTTTTTTATTTTCCGTTATGACAGGTGTCTAATGCATGTCAGCATGAAATCCTCATCACTGCTGTGTCATCCTTTTTGGTTTTCACCATGCATTTATAAATTTTCTTTTTAAGTTGGAAGGTCTTTGTGGGTTTTTTGTTTGTTTTTTAAACTGGAAAAACTAGCTGTTTTAACAGAAGGAAGGTACTAGGCTGTGAGCCCAAAGTCCTTGGTGTGCCTGTAGGGAGAATATCTGAAATCCTACAAGTAAGACTTGGTGCTTTTGCTTTTAAAAAGCTTTACTTGGCACACTAATATGGAGGAGACACTGTTCAGAAAGTAATGCAGGTTTGCAGTCTGTGTGTACATGGGGTCAAAGTACAGTTTGGCTAGATACATTTTTCCAGTTTAAATCTCACTAACCATTAACTTTTGAATATCTTTTGATAAGGCTGGACAAATGATTTTGCTCTTCTAGAGAGTGAAGTCCACAACATTTAATTTTACTCTAATCCGAAGTGTGGTTTTTCCCATTTTCCTTTTTTTTGTTTTCTTTTTCTTTTTTTTTTTTTTAAGTTGATGTGACAACTTACCGAAGAGTACTGTGGTTTTTTGCTCCGTGTTTGTTTGTTTGACTCTTTATCTGACATGGCGGCTTTTGTTAGATCTGCACAATTTGTGCTTCCGTGTTTCTGAAACAATGGTTTGATACCATTTCTAAATGTATGTATTAGAAATAACTAATTATGTTTAGTTTGGTGCTTACCTACAGAGTGCCATCATTCAGATGAATCTCTTATTTGTGTTGCCCATTCTGTTGTGCAGGTTCATAATACTGTTAAACTATCTACTTAAGCCTTCAGGATGGAATGAAAGCAAGAGTCTAAAGCTGTCTGGTTCTAATTCTCATTAGCCAGAATTTCATAATTTCAATATTGGATGTTCTTTGTAACAACCACTTGTTTCTTTTACTTTAAAAAAAAAAAATACTCGTTTAGCTAAATTGATTTTTCTGGAACTGTTGAAATGAATGCAAAGAAAATTTCTTCAATATATCATTTAATGACTTATTAAGTATTATGGTGAAAAACATCAAGCTAATTAAGACTTAGATCACAACTTCAGAGTTTATGGAAAGTTAAGCAATCATTCGGCTTCTAGCCAATTTTTTAAATATTATTTTGTTGGTTGTAACCGGGATTCCTGTAAAGAGTTTTCCCACACAAAAATTTAAATTCCTGGTTTAACATGTATACTTGCACTCTGTAGCTAGAATTTTCCCTTTAAGGATTACATCTTAAAATGTCCATCCTCTGGCTGGCATAAGCTTTTTGTCACATTTTGAAGGTAACATACTCTGGCCCTTAATTCATTTAGATCATTTGAGATACAGTAGGAAAAGTGAGGTGTGTGTGTGTGTGTGTGTGTGTGTGTGTGTGTGTGTGTGTGTGTGTGTGTGTTGCTTTCAGAGTCAAACACTGTTTAGGTTTATTTAAAAATTTTATGAGCAGGTTTTCACTGACAGTATTTGTTTTTTAAAATTTGAAATCCACGTTCTTTAGACCATGAAATTGCTCGTTAACGCAGGTACAGCTTGAACTTCAGTTTGGGTTCATGTAGGAACCATTCACCAAAAACTCTGTGGTAACAGAATTAGGAAATCCTCTTGAGAAGAGGGCCTTAATGACCTTTTATGTGAAAAATTTTGGAGAGAATTTCGGGACTTTTTTTCTGTCTCTGCTACGGTGTTTGGTTTTGAGATGGCAGTTAGGGGTGAGAACAAGAAGAGAAGTGGAGCTGACCCTGTTAACATTCTGGTTATAATGATGTCCCTAAAGGGAGAAAATGATTTCAGGTAACCACAGCGAACTGTCTAGCTAAATAAAAAGGTTTCTATGTTTGATTTAAACAGTTGAAAAGTAAAAGTCCTAAAATGTTCTTTGGCCATTTAGCGATTGTTCTTAATGAGTTTTCTTAAAAGAACAGCTGCTGTCTTTGGTAACACAGATGAAGGTGGATTTTTAAATGGCTTCGTATCTTGACCCCTTTCTACAACGGAATAGTTCTGGATTGTTCCATATAAATTATGGAATGAGACCAGAGAGGGTAAAAGTTTAACTAAACTCCACCTTTTTTTAGTTTCATTTTTTAAGTTATATTTAGAATATATTGATCATAAATTGATTATAAACTTTTTTCTGAATTTTTTTGACATGTTTTACTCAGTTACATGAGTATAAAGGGTATTTTCAGTTCTATAATCTTTGCTTAATTGCAGTCCTTAAAAAAAATCCACCCTGTTGTTCTACTTGTTATTTGTCTATTCATACAGTAAATTCATTCGAGGTATGTGCCAGTGGGTATTATTGGTGCTTTTTGAAGTCAAGCTGGACTATCCAGGAAGGTCTTGTTAATGTTATGTTCATCTATAATGGCATAGGGGAAATATATATATTTTTAATATTGTAAACATTTGTACTGAATAACCTTTTTTTCCCCCCCCGCAAGCAAAACTGGTGAACTGCGGATTGAAGATATGGAATTCAAAGCTCTAATGGACCTTTTTGAAGAGAAGTTGTGGCTTATGTGGAGTTTACATGGGCCTCTTGATGGAAGAAAGCTAATCTGTTTAGTATTTGTGCATTTTACTAAAATGGCAGCTTAAAGTTGTGTATCTGCTATTGTGATGCCAATGCCGGTGTTTTAAGTGGAAAAAAAATGACCTCTTGCTTTGTGCTGTGTACACAAGATTTCTGGAAAAGTAAAGAAAAACCCTTTTTATGGCTCACACAGCTTAAAAGTAGCTGTCACTCAAACGTGCGCTCACAGTTGAGCTGCTTTTGTTTTATTCTAAATAAATTGTTTCTTTTGAGGAAAATGTTTTTCTGCCTGGAAGTGAATTGACGGCAAACCTTTGACCCCTTTGTTTGCAGCCGAGGGGGTACTTGCTGCTGCTCAGATCTTGTATGTCTTGAGCAAGAAGCAGGGAGACCATCATTTTGACTATCACGGTGTGTCAATTCTGAAGGATCACTAGTGTTACTGTGACCCCCTTTGTTTGCAGCGAAGGGGATCCTTTGCTTCTCAGTCCTCAACTTGATGAGGAAATGGTGCTGTTTGCTGGCACGCAAGAAGCCGGGGCAAGCACCGTAAGCCTCACCACAGTGCACGAGTCGGGGGCTTTGCTGGTTTGAAGAGCCGGAGTTGCTGAAATTTAAGTTTTGATTTATTTTGTTCACCCATCACGTTTGGCCTTAGTTTCATTTTTAATTTGAAGAAAAGTTTGAAATTGCTTTATCTTGCACTTAACATTTGCACCAAATTGCCAAAAGAAGGAGAAATGCTCCGTTTGCTTTTTAAATGTTAATGATGATGTTAATAAAGCCTTTCCTGACACATTTGAGGAGCTCCTCCATCTCCAGGGGCTTCTTACCAGAGTTATGCAGTGATGGGTTTAGTTCTGAATGGATGAAGAGTTCCTGAGAGCTAGCGTTTGTAATTAGAACCGTTACTCGGTATCTGTGCCTTATTTGACCTGTGGTTCCACATGCCTTGGATGTGCATGCACCGTGACGGTTTCATAGGTACGAACGCACACTCAGGCCCAGTCACTTCGGTTGGTAGTACAGATTGTGAGGAAAAAATGGAGGCATCCTTAAAGAGGAGAAAGTGTTTGCCTTTAGTTCCTGCGTTATCCTGTACAGGGGCTCCTGAGCTTTGGAAGCTGTTCCCAGTACAGGAGAACAACTCCCCTGTTTGCAGCAGGAGACTTCGGTGCACAGTGACAACGCTGCAGTTCAAGAGGAAGCCAGCAGTGCTGCACCAGTGGCTTCAGACACCGTTGTCGTTTGCCAGTTTTAAACTTAACTAGTTGCAGACGAAGACCACCTTGAAATGCAGGCTTGTTGGGCTTGTTTTGAATTTTAACCTCGGATGGAAGAGCCCTAGTGCTGTCTGTCTCCATGCGGGATGATGCTTACTTAGGCAACAGGTGATTATCAACCGAGGATGCCACGGTTATGCTCTGCAAGGTGGTGTTCCAGTGGCAAACAGCTGTATAAACTCTTGTAAACAGGTAAGAGGGTTTTCAGAGGTCAAAACTGCATTTGATTAACAGGGTGAGGGCTATTACTGGTTGGGGTATTGTTTCTCTGATTGGAAGTCTTCGGGCGCTCTGCTGCCGTGACCAGCTTCCTCTCCTCGCCCCAAAGTGGTGTGTTTGTGAAATTCTAGGCCAGAACTTCTGTTGTACTTGGTGTTTATATGTGTATATATATATATATTTTTTTTTTAGTTCAGTTTAAGTCGCGGAAAAATTTTTTTATTGTCGGAGCCAAAAGTATTAAAATCCTGGTTATGGGTTTGGGATTTACAGCCTGATATCCTTTAAAGTTTTGACGTTTTCCATTAACCGTGGCCTTCACCCTCTGTGGTGATTTAATGGTACTGGAAGAACTTACTAGTGTAAAATGTTGCCATTACGAACGCTGATTCGAAACCTCTGGGTTAGTATATAGCACAAAAAGAAAAGTACCGTCAGACTGGGAACGATAGATAATTTAGCCAGAATGGTTAGTTTTCTTCTTGGCTTA
The DNA here is from genome assembly GCF_009762305.2 of Zalophus californianus. Taxonomy (NCBI): domain Eukaryota; kingdom Metazoa; phylum Chordata; class Mammalia; order Carnivora; family Otariidae; genus Zalophus; species Zalophus californianus. Next base: position 92,811,396 of record NC_045598.1, read on the forward strand.
CAAAGAGACTGAATTATCAAAATAGGCAACTATCATTTTAGGGAAGTGAATAGGCAATGTTACGAGAAATCTAGTTTTTGTCTGCTCTTACCATTTTCATTGTCCATTTAGTCCTACCAGCCTTCTGAGCCCTTCCAATCCCTCCCTCCGCCCCCAGATTAATCATGTGTGAGGCTTTGGCAACTTAACGTAAGCTCGGCTTTTTTACTGTATGATACGACTAGGCTTCCTTTATTTTAAGAGGGGTTGAAATGTTGAATTTTTCTTTTTCACAAAATTCTGGTTTTTCATCTCTTTTGAAAGGGGAAAATTGAAGTGCAGTGGTTTTTGTTTTAAGTTTTTAAAAGGTCTGCTTATGAGTTGGCTGTCATCTAAAACTGCTAGATGATCTCACCTACATTTCTTCACAAATGTTTTATACCTGTTGGGAATGTCAGTTCCCAATGCATTTTCTTTCTCTGGCTAGTCCACACTGAAAGCCCATTAAGTCGTTTTTCCAACTAGTAAGCAAGTATTTTAAGTCACTATAATGATTATGTGACACTCTACATATTTCCACGTTTGGTATCTTTCTAAGGTCTCGGGTTTCATCTCAAGAACAAGAAGAAAAGGTTGCGAATAGAACATTTATTTATTTGTATATGAAACCGTATCGTGCAAAATGGAAGGGTATGCAGCATGACAATCTTTTGAAACTACTCATGAAATCATTTTATTTCTAGCTACACCATGAAGGAAAAATTCTTAATTGGGTTGAGTGTTTGATCTAGACTTCTGGTTTTATAAATTGGGACCTGCCTTTTTGAATTCTTTGTTTGGTTTCTCGGTATCTTTCGTATGGTCTAAATTTAGGATTCTGCTATAAAGGAAATTATTCCAAGAACTCCTCTGAATTGACTTGTGCTCATTTTGAAAAGCCTGGCTGTGGGTATTAAAATTGAAAATAGGGAGTACCCTGATTTTAGTAATACAACTTAGATTTTATAAATTGCCACTTCTGTAGCATAAGTCACGTTGTTTACAAGCTGTTTATCTGAGGCTGTAAATTTAATGCTTATGGCTGGTTGCAGCATCTTTTTTTTTTTTTTTACAATGGGTTATCTGATTATGGCTTATCTGACCACCACTTCCATCTTCCTCCGATTCCCTAAGCAATTTATTGAATGGCAAAATTCCTTCAGACCTCACACAAGATTGTCCTTAGCAGCCAAGAAGAGATTTTGACCTTGAGGTCAAATTACTTAACATGCTTCTACCCAGATGCTGTTAACATTAAGCTTTCAGGTAGAGTTTCTGTATAATCATTTGAATGCTGACTGTATCTTAAGAAGTGAGGTGCTGAGCTTATAGATGAAAGTATCAGTCTCTACACATCTGAGCAACTTAGACTGTAATTGGGGAAATTAGATATAAACAAGTAAATGGTTAAATATCGGGAAAAGTTCACAGTTTCAGACAATTATAAGAGGGATGTCATAGGCCAGTTTTTGATTAATTGCTAATGAATTTTTACAGATGATATGGGTCTGTGAGTATATGAGCTTAAAGGTTCATTTAGGCTGGAACAGTCAAGAAAGACTACAAAATAATTTGTTAGGTGGAGAAGGATGTGGAATGATGAGGGAGATTGGGATTGAGATGTTGGGCAGGCAAGCATGAATAATAAAACAGCTTGTTGATCAGTGGAAAAGTTGGAGCAGGCTGAAGCCTGAAAAACTGGTAAAATGGTCAGGTCAACAGAAATAGGGAGGGAATCCTGAAAGGCAAGGCGGTTTGAGGAAGGTGGGAAGTGAGGATGCATAATCAGTTTGAGGCAGGTTGATAGAAAGCCACAGTACTAATAATAGCAATCATTTATTAAAAATACCCATTTTAGGCCAAGCATTCTGCCAGGGCCTGTGCACACATTGTCTCAGATAGGTTTCACTGCAGACCATTATCTGACAGCTAGAATTGATAGAGCCAGGGTTCTAGCCAGGCCTTTGTTCCAGCTAGAGTTCTTGGTTGCTATACTGTCCTAACTCACTACTTTTTTCTGGAGGCTGGGATGGGATAAAGCTGCAAACCTGAGAAAATGTCTGGGCAGTGGGTTTCAAACTATAGAGTGTATCACCATTTGTGGTTTTTGGGAAACACGCAGGCCTTTGGCTCCCACCCCACGCATTCTGGGATTTGTTAGGGCTGGCATGGCCCAGGAGTCTTTGTTCTTCTACGAGCTCCCCCGGTAATTCTGATGGAGTTTGTGGTGACTGGCCACATGTTGAGCATCACTGGCCCACAGAGAGTAGAGTGCTGAAGTATAAACTTGGGGTTATGTCATATATACGGCATGGGAAGGGGAGATGGTGTGGAAAAGAATCCCAAGGAGAAGAGCCAGAGTAGTAGTGTTCTGTCTCTGAGGCTGAGAGGCGGTATTTCCAGAAGATAAATTCAAAGCTGTTACAGAGACAAGCAGAATGAAACTGCAAATGCCATGGAACTTATCACTTAAAATCGTCAGTTGAGTAACTGCGTTATAGTCATATAATTATTTTTCCAGGGAATTCAGTCTAGCTTAGTATGTGATTTTTGCCTTATAACAGTCTGTAAGAAGGGCCCCTCTTTAAAAAATTTATAAAATGCTAAAGGGATACCAGAAAAGTTTTGTGAGTTTGGCTGGGGGATATACAGCCAGGAACTGATTGGGATATCCTTGAGGTTTCAGATGTTAATCTAAAAATAATGTGACTGTAGTCTATTTTAAATTAAAATGAAAGTGATTCTAGGATTATGATTATTCTAGGATTATGTACATGGGCAAGTTGTTTTCTGTGAATGAACCGGCACCTATATATACTACCTCTTAAGCAGGTTACTGATAGGATTGAGGCAGAATGGAATTATAAAGATGAGTGTATCTTTGACTTCTAAATGGTTGAAGGATTTCTTGTTTTGGATTATCTAACCTGGGTTTGTCTTCAATTAGTGTAGAATTAATTCATTCTTCAAATATTCATTCATTTATTTATTTATTTATTTTTAAAGATTTTATTTATTTGACAGAGAGAGACACAGCGAGAGAGGGAACACAAGCAGGGGGAGTGGGAGAGGGAGAAGCAGGCTTCCCATGGAGCAGGGAGCCCGATGCGGGGCTGGAGCCCGATGCAGGGCTCGATCCCAGGACCCTGGGATCATGACCTGAGCGGAAGGCAGACGCTTAACGACTAAGCCACCCAGGTGCCCCCATTCTTCAAATATTTAGATATCTGTATGTACCAGGAATTATTCTGGATCTTGGGAGTATATTGGTGAAGAAAACAGACAAATTTCTCTTTTCTCATGGAGCTGACATTCTGGTGGAAGAAGGGAGATAGTGAACTGTAAGGGCCAGTTGCCAAGGACAAATGCTGAATGCAATAGAAAGCCATTGAAAGTTGTAAGGTGGTGGAGTGATGTGATTTGATCAAGATTTGACTACCTGTTTCTGGAAAGTAACACAAATTTCCTTCAGCTATTCCCGGGATCTAGAATAATGCCTGGCATATAATAGGTACCCAAATATTTGAAGAATTAATTAGCTACACTAATTGAAGACAGACACAATATAAGTAATTCAAAATAGGAAATCTTTCAGCTGTTGACAAGTCAAAGATAGTATTTCCTCCAAAGATATGTTAGCATTTCAGATTCACTGTAAGGCTGAAAATGTTCTTGTCCAGAGATCAACGGAGTTCTTTTATTTAAATAACCATAGTAAAGATTGTATTTCTTCTTCAGGCTCAAAGTTGCTGGCCACCCTGAGATTTCAAAGCAGTCGGAAGACTAGTATATCCCTATTTCCTCAACATGTTGTTTCTTACTCTGTTTTCAGCCCACGGTCAGGAGAGCTTCCACTATAGTCATATACAGTTTCTGCTACATTAGCTTCTATGTTAGCATCACCTGAGGAACATTTTGGTGCCAGTACCTGGAAATCACTCTCTCAGATTCATTTAAATTGATCTAGGTGGAGTGGGACTTTGCCAAGGCCCCGGTATTATTTTTTTGTTTTAAGTGCCCCAGATGATTCTAATGTGTAGCCAGGGTTGAGGACCATTGCTCTAGAAACAGACCTTAGACTCACAAACACACAGAATCAACCTCTTAAGCACTGTTTGAAAATCAAAACCAAAAACTTTCAGAGTACAGTATGTATGTTGCTTAGTCTTCCAGAAGCCTTAACCCTTTAAAGTGTGGACCTCAGACCGGCAGCATTACCATCATTTGAAAACTTGTTAGAAGTATAGAATTACAGGGTCTCACCCTGACCCATTGTGTGGAATGAGATCCCCAGGGAATTTGTATGTACTTTAAAGTTTAGGAAGCAATGCTTAAGATGTAGATACATAAATATTCTCTGTGCTAAAAATGGGATAATTAGAATCTTATTCCTCATGGGTAAGATTTTCCGATTTGTTCATTAGTATGTGACATTTACTTTAAAGCATTTAGAAAATATTTCCATCAAGAAAAAGAGGAACAAAGAGTTCTTAGGTAGTGAGCTTCTGGTGACCAGAAAATTACTAGAGGTCTCTGTCACCAAGACAGGGGGAGGGATTGCTGTTGCCTGTCTTGGTTGGTTCTTGCTTATTTTGTTATGCTTCTGTCTTTTTTCTCTCCTTCCTGTTCTCTTCTGGTCCACTCTTTTCCTTGTGAGATAAAACATGTTATTTTTTACAGATGTGGGTGAGGATGGTTGAGACACTCTTTGCTGATAGCTGCCCCATACTTTAGAAAATTTGGTAGAGGTAGGTTTAGATCTCTCTACGGGGATGGATATAGACAGGATTGAGGAGTAGATTTGAATTGCTTTGATTTTAATTGTAATATGATAGTAACTTCATAAATAAACTGATTTTCCTCACATAGCAACAAGAATCAAGAATCTAAATCATATTAATCAGTGACAAATAACATAATAAATATTAAGATTTCATATATTAAAGGGAATGGTCTGGTATGAATGTTCAGGGAATACTCTAAATTGCAGTATATCAATTTAGATACAGGAATCATTTTTACTGTGTAAATTTTTATGATAAATGATTCTAAACAACATTCACCAAGCAATCCTGTTGATCTCAAATGAAGAAATGCAGCAAGATTATTCACATTCCACAATGTTTTAATTTTTAAATTGGCATATATGCTTTGGAGGCATTTTTCATCTAGCACAGCAATGTCAGCTTCTCCAGAAAACTTTTCTAGGGTTCATTTCTGAATTATAGATTTCTCCTGAGACCTGAGATGTTTGTTTTTAGTGGAGACTTACCACCTATATCATCATTTATCTCTCCTGACAAACTTCATTTGTGAAGTTTACCTTCTGTGATGTTATAATCTTACTGAAAATATATTTCACAAAAAAAGAATGAATTCATCCAACTTTTAAGGTTTGGTGGTTGACGATACTTTATTTCTGTGATACATGAGTGGTTTTTCTCTTCAGTGTGTGGGTATAAAGGTATTTTGAACCTTCAAAGACACCTTTTCTTCAATTTGCTGCTCCTTAAGTTTAGAGATATCTAAAGCTCTAATAAAATGTTTTTAACATGTATGGTATTGGATCAACCTCCTCCACTTTTTTTAATAGCCAAGTTTAAAGGAGGGAGCGTATTTAAGTATAATAACTGGTTAAACATCTTTTTTTCCTCCTGGGTTTCTTTTTAGGAACTCCTGACAATCAAAAACCTATAGCCGACTTTGGGATATGACTTTATTATTCAGCAACTAAAAGATGAGTTCTAATTGGCAGACTTCTGGCACTGGCACTTGTCCTCCTGTTTCTATAAAAACTGGGTTGGAAGTCAGAGCTGCACAAAGGGAAAGGGTAAGTTTCTTTTAAACTCCATATTTATAAACCCGTATCTTATTAACTGTGGCATGGTGTCAGTTTTCAATACATCAGTGAACTAGACCTCAAACATGAACTACTAATTTTCATTTCAGTGGAAACTGACATCAAGTCATTAAATATAATAGGAGGGTTTAAATATGGATTTATTTTTCTTGTGACTCTGACTTCACATTTCTTGAAACAATTGAACTCAGTATGACAATTCTCACTTTTCAGTTATTTCTGATTTGGGGCTTATAAAATTGATTTTTATCCTCTTAGATCTTATTCTATTGAACCTTTCTGGTAAGTGAAAATTGGAAGATAAAATATGTGCAGAGGACATTTTAAAAGTCTGCATGAATTATAAGTCTCTTCTTTTGCGCTAAGTCTGATTTTTTCCATTATAAAACAAGTACTGTACTACTAACCAGTTTTTTTAGTTTCTCTCCTCTCTTTGCCAAGCAGGATGAGGTCGTCTGTTGGGCACATACATTTGTTTTCATCCAGGCAGACATCCATTATTCGTAGACCCTAAGACACCTGCCAGTTGGTGAGTCATCTTACTGCTATGGCTTCAGAGGGCTATGCTACACAGCTGGGGCATTTAGGCTTGAAATTGTTTAATCAAGTGTGATAAACTCCAGTCTACATGTTGGTGTATGCAAATAATTTATGCTAAACTCTGACTAGTTTTGAGATAATTGGAGGGAAGACAATTTGGCCCTTGCTTTTTAACACTTAGCTTTCTCATTTCCTTCGTCCTGACAAACTTCTCTTCCCTGCTAAAACATTAATGTTGGTTGACATGAACCAAAGAGTGGGACATCCTGGCTTTATTTCAGCTCAAATCGTCACTTCTGTAAAAATAGTAGAGTGAAAGCTGGAAGTCTTCCATTACTTCCAAGTCCCCGGTCAGTTAATGCCTGAAAGTGGATTCTCATTAAAAATGTATGCCTCCCTTCCTTAACTACTAATATGTATCCTGTTTCTATTTGTTTGCTGGGGCTTGAATGAGGTAAAAATAGAATTGAATTTGTGATTTTTCTTTTTTGGGGGGGGCTGGCTAGAAGAAAACTTTTTAGGTTTTAGCTGTGTGCTGTCAAGTATCTAGACATTCTCTACTCGTTAGTAAGGGTGGCCAACTCATCTTGGCTTTAAAACTGAAAGTCCTGTGTCCCAGGAACTCTCTTGTTTCCAGCCAAACCCAGACAGTTGGTTATCCTATCTTAGTTTATTCTCTGTATCCCTAAAAAAAGCTTCACTAACTTACTATCGATCATTGTTTTGTGTAGTAGATTTCACAATATACCAGCTTCTGTTGGAATGTTACCGGAGATTAGGTTCTTTTTCTTTTTCTCTTTCTTTTTTTTTAATTAAAAAAAAATTTTTTTTAAAGATTTTATTTATTTAAGAGAGAGGGAGAGAGGGAGCACGAGCAGAGGGAGGGGCAGAGAGAGAAGCAGCCTCTCCGCTGAGCAGGGAGCCCTGTGCTGCGAGGCTCCGACCTGAACCGAAGGCAGACGCTTGGCCGACTGAGCCACCCAGGCGCCCCTCTTTCTTTCTTTTTGTTTTAGAAATGATTGTCGTTTGAGTCAGTGACCAGAGGTAATACCAGCTTCCTCTCAGAAATGAAACATGAATTTTAACTAATTTATTTAAAATTGATTCCAGCCACTTTTGTTATTTTTCATTTGTGTATATGTTAATACCTTAGGTATAAATCTGAGACCAGTTGGGTAGATATTTGTGGGAAATGAGGTAAATCTGTGTACATAAAGCCTACAAGTTGGTTTTGGGTTAAGAGAAACACAAGGATTTTAAAAAGTTGGGCTTTTTTTAATTGAAGTCTTCAGAGAAACTTCGGTCCATGTTTTGTATTGTCTTGCATAAAAATAACTAAAATACTAATACATGGTGTGTTTTTTCTCATGGAAAAAGCTGATTTTACGTTGGGACAAGTTTATTAGCTAAGCTTATTATTTGCAAACAAACAGCATCATATATATTAATATGTCTAGATTATTTGGAAAATATCACAAAATTACCACCTCAGTTCATTTAAGTGTAGCTGTGGCTTTCATTAAATTTTAACCTTCTAGACAATCAATAAGGGAAAGCCAGGGGCTGTGATCTAATCAACACTGGTAGTTAGGTTTCAGAATTGGCTCTGTGAAAGACTAGCTTTGTAACTTTAGGCAAATAACGGTCTGAATCTGCTTTTGTTCCGTAAGTATAAAATAGGAATAATAATACCTCTTCAACTTCCTTACAGGCTTGACATGATGATAATGAGATAATGGGTAGGAAAGAACTTTCAAAAGTTAAAGGTACTGTAAAGGTAGAGTTTTAGTATCAGAAATAGTACTTAATGAACAACATATGTAGAAAATTCCATCTTTTGTGATGATTGTATGGCACCTCTTAGAGTTATAGCTGCAAGAAATGGTATCTTAACAGTTTTATTTATTTATTTATTTATTTATTTATTAAAGATTCCACTTATTTGACAGAGCACAAGCAGGGGGAGTGGCAGGCAGAGGGAGAGGGAGAAGCAGGCTCCCCACAGAGCAGGGTGAGCCCGATGTGGGGCTCGATCCTGGGACCCCAGGATCATGACCTGAGCCGAAGGCAGTTGCTCAGGCAACTGAGCCATCCAAGCACCCAACAGTTTTAAATATAAGCCAATAAGTAGTTGAGAAGAAAGTATACTGAATTTTTATGTTCAAATTATCATAGCTCTGCTAAATAAAAAAACATTTATGTATATTTCAAGGCTTAAAATTTATAAACATTCCAACTAATATTTTAGTACTGAGGAATTAATTACAAGTGGCCTATACTCAAGCATTACCTTCTTTGGTAAGATTCAGTGAATATTGAAAGACCTAAAAAAGTTAATTATCATTACAACTGCATTGTGACTACACTGTAGCAGATGTCTTTTGTGGCTTTAATTTTAATTTGTTTGTTTTGGTTTTTAGGTACTTTGCATTCTCCTTTTCATTTCAATCTAGATTTTATAAAATTTTATGCCAATTTGAGTTAGAACAAATTTATAACTGCTTTCAATTAAATCAGCTTCATAATCTTGTGGTACTGCCAAGAAGTCAGAGTGATCTAGAGGGGACAGTGTAGGGTTTCCTGTCAGTCTGTATGAATTGTGACTTCTCTGTTTACTGGATGTTTAATTTCTTTGACTTTAAGCTTATTCATCGTAAGATGGCATCATAGTATGTTTCTAACGGTTGTGAAAATTAAATAAGATAATATATAAACTATGCCTCCCTCGGTGACGGGTATATATTAGATGTTGAAATAAAGTTGTTCACTACCCTACCACTCCAGACACACATGGTTGTGTATCCTAAATTTAATATTTGTTTTCCTCTTTGTCCCTAGGAATCTCTTGAGGGGGGAGGGGAAAGAAAATCAATGAAATGTTTTGATTTTCTTGAAACTGAGTATATATCTGAGATAGTATTTCTAGATTATGGATTCCTAAAAATGTGTTTACATCTTATAATAATTGTCCAAGAAAAGTAATAGATGAATAGGTTGTTAGTTGTTATTACAAGGAATACATTAGTTATAGCTATTTTTTAAGTTCTTGCAGCCTAGGGAATCAGACTTTCTTAATCCACACCACCCAGGTTCAGAGGGCTTTTGCCATTGAGCAGATGAAGAGTTGCTCTGTTGCATAAGATTCACAAAGCCTGTCCAAATCAGAATTTAACTTGGAGTTCTTCAGTTGGTCCTACTTAAAATGTACAGTCTGCTTTCTTAGGAAAGAATCTCATTGTTCTAGGTAAAGTCTCTTTTGAGAAAAGTATTGCTCACAAGAGAAGGGGGGATAGATGAGAGTGGTTTCTAGTAAATCATTGATTTTTTTTTTGTCTTCTGTTTTGACATAGAAGGGATGTAGAAAGCAGAAGAAGGGAAATTAGCAGCTGCTGTGTCTGAGGGTTATTTTGCTTAGTACAGGAGTATTTTCATTTAGTCCTCACACTGTATCTGTGAGGTAGGCTGGTACAGTTATCCCCATGTACAGAGGAGAAAACTGGGGCTCAGACTGAATGATTTTGATGAGGTCAAAGGGTAACAAGTGGCAGAATGGAACTTATTATCAACTGTTTTTGCTGTCTGTATGTGTAAGAGGAGTGGTGTTTGCTTTTTTTTTATATTGTCTTACATCTAAAAGACAAAAAGAATGTTAGACATTTATATCTAAATGAAAAATCTGTGTTAAAATAGGACCAACTACTGTTTTTAAGATCACTGAGATTAGAATCCAGATTAATTTGGTTCCACAGTTTATGCTGAGGAATAAAAAGATGAGGAGAACACATCCAACTTGCTGATCTTGCAGACTAATGGAAAAGTAACAATATGAGCTCATGTAGTACTCTTTTAAAAGGTAGATGGGGTTCTGAACAGAGAGTGACTTCCTGCTGGGGGAGGTCCCCAGAAGAGGTAGCCTTTGAGTGAGTCAGCTTGTGAAGGGTGAGACTGTGCCCAGGGGAGAAAGGCAAGCTTTGGGACTGTTAAGTGGTGGCAAAGCTTGCACAGAGACATACACAGGGAGTGAGCGGGTATGGTATTTTGGAGCCAAAGCCAGGCTTTCAGTTTAGTCTTATTCTCTGTAGTGAATCAGTCGATATTTTAAAGCAGAGAGGAATGGAAGGATAGAATAATGATAATAAATTTTAATTTTTTGATTAGTTTAATTTTAAATGATTTATTTTAATTATTTAATTTTAATAACAGTGGTTTGAAAGAGTCTTCTGAAAGAGATTGTAAGGAAGCTTGGTGTTACAGAGAACTCTAGGTATTTTCTTTCCTCTTAAAATCACCAAATAATGAAATGAAGGGCTCTCTAGTCACATGTAGTTGCTTAGCCTGAGTGACATTATTAACTAGTTAACCTGATTGTTCTATATTTAAAAAACATAGTTTAGGGCTGCCTGGGTGGCTCATTTGGTTGAGCATCTCGCCTTTGGCTCAGGTCATGATCGTGGGGTCCTGAGATTGGCCCCGTGTTGGGCTCCTGCTCAGCGGGGAGCCTGCTTCTCCCTCTCCCTCTGCTTGCCTCCCCCTGCTTGTGCTCTCTCTGTCAAATAAATAAATAAAATCTTCAAGAAAAACCAAAACAGTTTAAGTATATCTTCCATTAAAAGCTACTTTTTCAACCTTCATATAAAACTTGTAGTTTTTTTTTTTAAGATTTATTATCCATTTGAGACAGAGCATGAGCACGTAGGTGAGGGGCAGAGGGGGAGGAAGAGAACCCCAAGCAGATTCCCTGCCAAGCATGGAGCCCAACAGGGGGCTTAATCCCACAACCCCAAGATCATGGCCTGAGCCAAAACCAAGAGTCAGACACCCAACCGAGTCACCCAGGCGCCCCTAAAACTTGTAGTTCTAAAGACATATCTAGATCATTTAGCTTGAATATTTTATATATTTTCTCTCTCTCTCTCTCTTTTTTTTTTAAGATTTTATTTATTTATTTGACAGAGAACAAGCAGGGAGAGCGGCAGGCAGAGGGAGAGGGAGAAACAGGCTCCCTGCTGAGCAGAGAGCCTGCCGCGGGGCTCGATCCCAGGACCCTGAGATAACAACCCGAGCCGAAGGCAGGTGCTTAACTGACTGAGCCACCCAGGCGCCCCTAGCTTCACTATTTTAGATAATTAGATGTAGTGAAAAGTAATATAATATTGTTTGGATGGGCAGGAATACTATTCAAATGATCTTGAAATAAAGGTGTTGTTTTTTAGCAGTTTTTTTTTTTTAATATTTATTTATTTGTCAGAGAGAGAGTGAGTGAGTGAGTACATATGCAGGGGGAGCGGCAGGCAGAGGGAGAGGCAGGCTCCCTCCAAGCAGTGAGCCGAGGTGGGACTCGATCCCAGGCATGACCCGAGCCGAAGGCAGACACCCAACCAACGGAGCCACCCAGATGTCCCCTTTTCTAATTTTTTAAAAAGATTTATTTATTTATTTTAGAGCACACACACAAGCGGGAGTGGGAGAGGGACAGAGAAAGTCAAGCAGACTCTGTACTGAGCATGGACCCCTACACAGGGCTCAGTCTCATGACCCTGAGCTCATGACCTGAGCTGAAACCAAGAGTCGGGCACTTAACCAACTGTGCCACCCAGGTGCCCCCCCCCTTTTTTGGGCAATTCTTGTTTTTTATTACATAGCAATACACATTTAGCATAGAAAATTTAGGAAACAAAATAATGAAAACAGATTACTTCTAATTACTTCTAATAAGGAAAGATAACTTTCTGGAGGATGTATACCATTCTAGTCACTCAACAAGCCTTTAATACTCACTCAGATTTCAGAGTCCTACTCAGCCAGTGGCTACGTTTAATACTTCTTTAAGCTAATGAGAATGGTTTTTCACCTCCACATATTTTAGTGGCTGGATTACCAAGGCACAGTTGAGAGTTTGGTCAGTTTATTATTAAGTAATAATTTATTATTCGGATTTTTACTTAATACTTAAGGTAGTTGTTTTGACTGAAGAAGATTTTAGCCTCTGATTAAATACTAACAAATGGCTTAGTTTAAGTGGCTATTACTCTTCTCTCACTATTAATTAGACATTCCTCAGAACGCAAAAGCAAAAAAGAAACTTAAAAATTATCTGGTTTGCCTTCTCATTTTACAAATGAGGAAACTGGTTTCTTCCAAGCTTTTGTTTCCAGTGACTTCTTAGTTTAGATTGTGTTTTGTTAAGCTCTTGCTTGATTGCAGTCCTTTTCCTTTCTGGTCAGGCTCTGTTTTTCCGTCTCTCAGCCAGCGGTACAAAGAACAGGGAAACTGAAGAGAGGAGAAAGCATATGCCAGAGAAGTAGAAGGAGCCGGTGTATGTCCGGGTGTGATCATATAACCAGCCTGGAAGGAAGGAGTGGTCTGTGTTAGTGAAGCAGACCTTTCAGGTAGTAATTCTCAGCAATCAACTGCATCGAGGGGAGGAGCCTCCTGTACTTACTAGTATGTATTGTGACCCATTAGGAAGTTAGTCTAGCTGCTTGCCTTATTTTCTATTGATGAAGTTAAATCTGTTGCACCTGAGTTAAGGACTTGACCCTGTGGGGGGAAAAAGTCATCATAGACTCAGAACTCATCTGCAGTCTTACAGTGGAAATTGGGGAAAATTAGGGACGTATAATCAGTGCCCCTGATTTTACGATGAATCTTATTAGAAAGCCACTGTTCTTACAAAGAAAATAATTGTGAATTACTACTATTTTCCAAAGAAAAAAGAGTATTGATTATCTTTTTTCCCCTCACTGAACAGTTTCGGTACTTACTACGTTCCCAACAGTGTGCTAGTTGTTGGAGGAGAGAATGGTAATGAGCCAAAACAGATGTGCTCCCTGCCCTCACAGACTGTGCAGTTTCATGGGGAGTTGGGTATTAACTGCATGACTTAACATATGTCATAAGGGCTATGAAGGGAAGTTTCAGGAGGCTATGAGAGCATGTGAAAAGGAAGTGACTACTTGGGACGCCTGGGTGGCTCAGTCGGTTTTGTCTGCCTTCGGCTCAGGTCATGATCCCAGGGTCCTGGGATCAAGTCCCACGTGGGGCTCCTTGTTCAGCAGGGAGCCTGCTTCTCCCTCTGCCTGCCACTCTCCCTGCTTATGTTCTCTCCCTCTCCCTCTCTCTTGGACAAATGAATACATGAAATCTTTAAGAAAAAAAAAAGTGACTACTTAGATGGGTTAAATGATGACTATAAGTCCCCCTGAAATGAAAATTTTAAAGTTTTAAAAAATTTTAAAATTTTAAAAAAATTTTAAACTTTTAAAGCAAGAATGAGTGGGTCCACAGAATCATTTGGCTACTGGCACATACCAGAACTTTTTAAATGAAACACTTTTCTTAAAAACCTGTGAGTGTATGGTGGCAAAGAATATTTGTGCAAGGAATTGGCTTAAACGTAGTTGTACAAGTCAGCCTTGTGAAATGGCAAATAACGTCTTAGTATTATTGTGATAGTTTTGACCTCTGAGGCTTTGTAAAAAGGTCTTAGGACTTCCAGGCATCCACTGACCACACTCTAAGAACCTCTTTTCTAAAGTATTATATGCATATTATGTTTGTAGATGCAAATTGGTTTTTAATCCTAAAATACCTTAAAAAGTTAAAGCTGTTCTTCTGATCGTTTATTCAAAGAAGTTTTGGTCCTATCTGCCAACACACTTCTAGGTACTGGGGGTATATCTGTGATGAAACAGATGGAAATATTTGCCCTCATGGAGCTTATGTTGTATCTTTTCATTTATATTTTGGAACATGATTTCTCACTGAATGAATGGGTAGCATATACCCTCTTCTCTTTTTGGTCTGATTGTGTATGTCTTTATCTCCTGTCCTTTGTTTTTTTTTATTTGGTTCTGATATAGACATTCAGTTTTTTTGTTTGCTTCATTAGCTTTATGTTTCCTGTTCTTGATGGAATGAATGAATATAGCCTCTTAAATTCAGCTGACTTTAACTTGCTTTTTACCTGTTAACTCCTTGTTGGATCAATGACCTCAAATGTTTCTTGGAGTTAAGCAAAAAAGTGGAGAGAAACTGACCAGGACAAGTCTTTGTATTATGTTGATTGTGATTGCCCTTTAGATATCAAAGAGGTAGGTAGGTGACAGTCTCAAATTTCTAGAAAGGAGGAAGTATAGAAAGCACCAGCACCCTTTCCTGTCCCTTGTCATTCTTGCTTTAGTCCCACCAGTACAGGAGATGTATTGAATTGTAAGATAGAGATATTAGAAGTAATGCTCTGGAAAAGACTAGTAATTCTTAGATAAGGAAGTAGATTGTGCTGCCAAAAGCTCAGGAGGGTGTAGGTAAAAATAGTGGAAATGGGTGGTGGTGATCTCTATAAATCCTAGAAAACTGGTAATAAGCCTTTGATTTCACATACACATTTTTTTTTTTTTAAGATTTTATGTATTTATTTGACAGAGCGAGAGAGCACAAGCAGGGGGAACAGTAGAGGGAGAGGGAGAAGCAGGCTCTCTGCCAAGCAGGGAGCCCGATGCGGGGCTCAATCCCAGGACCCTGAGATCATGACCTGAGTCGAAGGCATAACATTTAACCTTCTGAGCCACCCAGGCGCCCCATCACATACACATTTAAAGTCAAAATGTTTCTGAAAGATTAAAATATATTAATATATTTTCTTGCCAGGGGCAGGTAATTATCTAGCATTTTTAGAACTCTCCATGTATTTCCATACAACATTTAATGAAATAATTAGTTTTAAATCTGTTTCTCTTGGGGCATGTAGGTGGCTCAGTCACTTGGGCATCTGCCTCCAGCTCAGGTCATGATCTCTAGGTCCTGGGATCAAGCCCTGCATCGGGCTCCCTGCTCATGCTTCTCTCTCAAGTAAATAAAAATTTAAAAAAATTTTTTTTAAATAAAACATTTGTTCCTCTTATTCATACTTGATAACTGAGATATTAGTAAATTTTAAAAATTCTATTTCTAAGATCCAGTTGCCATTCAGTAGGTTAATCATGTGTAGTTGAGTATTTAGTTTTATATTTATAAAATTCGCAAATGTGAGTGAAATGTAGGATGTAGGGCTATTTCATATTATTGACTGTTTTGTGAAAGTATTAGCTGTCATAAGCTTTAAATTTACATGGCTACTAAGTAAGTTAAATTCAGAGCTTCATTAGTATTGAAACATCTACTGTATTTGGTTAGAATAATCAGCCTTTTTCCACCACCGTAAAAGACTGTATATTTGGTCTGATTTTATTAGATCTCTGTGCTTTTTTGGTAACAGTATGGAAAATCTGTTTACAAATGCACTTTCAACCCTAAACAGTTTAAGGCTCCTGCATGTGTATTTTTAAAAGAAATGATGGTTGGTAGTTGAGAACCTATCATATTCTAACGACTTTAAATGTAAACAGCTAAGTTGACATTCAAAAGACAGTGTTCCTTTGTGGTCATAGCAAAAGCGTTGTGAATGACAGAGAAAGACAAGATAATACACCAAGCCATAATCCAGAAGCGTGTGCATCCATCTAAGTGTCCACTCCATGCTGAGTGTTACTGTATGTAGCCAACAGTCTGAGGAGTAGTACACTGGCAGCTGGTACAGACTGCCTAAACTCAAGTGCCCTGTAAGCATTTCCTCAGTGCTTACAGACTACCTACCCCAGATTCATCTGAGATGCATGTTCATCGTGCAGATTCATTGGCTTCCCTTAAGCATAACTCATCATAGCGTGACCCAATCAAGTCTTACAATAAAATTGTAGTCCAAATTATTTTCCTGTGTCTATGGCTATAACCCTTATTTTAAGCAAGAATGTCTAATAATATTTCCTTTGATAATTTAAAACAACTAAGAAGGTAGGGCTCAGCGTCCATAAACAGTTTTGCAAATGAGTTTTTTTTATAGTCTGTCAAACTCGATATTTAATGTAGGGTTCTAAATTTTTTTAGATGTCAACACTTTTAAACTCTTCTGCATCATTTTTTGGGCAAAGGCATATATATTTAAAAATGAGTGTAACATCCTGTCTAAAAAGTACCTCTGGGGCACCTGGGTGGCTCAGTTGGTTAAGCATCTGCCATCGGCTGAGGTGATGATCCCACGGTCCTGGGATCCAGCCCCACATCGGGCTCCCTGCTCAGTGGGGAGCCTGCTTCTCCCTCTCCATCTACCTGCTGCTCCCCCTGCTCGTGTTCACTCTCTCTCTCTCTGTGTCAAATACATAAATAAAAATCCTTAATAAATAATTAAATAGTACCCCTGATATCTCAGAACTAGATTGTTGAGCTGAGTTATGAATCCTTTTTCTTTTTTCATTAATTTATTTATTTTAAGAGAGAGGGCACTTGAGCAGGGGGAGGGCCAGAGGGAGAGAAACTCAAGCAGACTCCATGCTGAATATGAAGCCTGACGCAGGGTTTGATCCCATGACCCCAAGATAATCACCTGAGCCGAAATCAAGAGTCGGATGCTTAACTGAGCCAGCCAGGTGTCCCAGGAATCCTTTTTATTAGGATTACTACTGTAAGTATATTATTGGTCATCCTGTTAAAACTTGAAATATACCCATAAGGCCCTTAATTCCCAAGTTCCTTGATGCTAATTCAAATTAGTGGTTGAAAATTCTGTAAGTGACTAGCGGGTGTTGAACCAGAACTTCCAGCTGTTGGGCAGACTTCCAAGGTATGCAGAGACAATGATCTTTTGTCATCCCTGGAGTCACTGGAACCACTGGCTGGCTATTAGCAGCCTTTTCATTTTACTTCTGGTGTGCTCTATAAACTTTTTTTATATGTGCTATGGTGGGAAAAATCTTGGGAAACATGGTTTAGCAAATTTAAACTTCATTGCCTTTTTTTTCTTAGGTTTTTTAAAAAATTTATTAGAGAGCAGGGGAAGGAGCAGGGAGAGGGACAAGCAGATTCTGAGCGCAGAACCCCATGTGGAGCTCGATCCCACCATCCCGAGACCACTACCCGAGCCAAAACCAGGAGTCAGCTGCTCAAACGACTGAGCCACCCAGGCGCCCCAAGCCTCACTGCCTTTTAAGACAGGTGCTCTCTCAAGTCACTATGTAAGTAAGATTTACCATGAGTGCTTTAAGTATTTGCTTTATGCTATGAGTTTCATTAAAAGGATTGTGCTCTGGGGGTGCCTGGGTGACTCAGTCATTAAGCATCTGCCTTTGGCTCAGGTCATCCCAGGGCCCTGGGATCAAGCCCCGCATTGGGCTCCCTGCTCAGCGGGGAAGCGTGCTTCTCCCTCTCCCACTCCCCCTGCTTGTGTTCCCTCTCTCACTGTCTCTCTCTCTGTCAAAAAATAAATAAAATCTTAAAAAAAAAAAGTATTGTGCTGTGTATTAGGATTTTGAAGCTTGATTTTTTTTTTGGCTTTGTGAAGAAAAGACTATTCCACCCCTGCCCTCTTTTTAACCACAGTCGAGAGCTATTTGGATTTTATTTTTGATGTTTTTATAGGGATTCATCAATCTTAGGAATACTGAATAAATTACAATTCTTCGGGGCTTTATTGTTTATGGGGAAAATAATCACGGAGTAATTAATGATCTGCATTATTTTCCTTTGATTCTTTAGGGTATAATATATTCCTCAGGATTTAGAGGACAGAGAACTCTACTCTGCCTTCTTAGTTATCTCTACCTACCCCAGCCTCCAAAGTGGATTTATAGCAAATCAAAAGGTTGAGTTGTTTGATTTGTTTTCCAAATAAAATTTCAGGTCATAGAGAAGTTTTCAGCCGATTGGCCAAGATGATAAAACTGTAGAGGGCATGGTTGCTAAAAGATGGAGTGAGGAACAGGTGGAGTATTTGTTTCATGTTGTATCTGAAATGAGGATAGAATAGAGAGAGGGAGTGACCATTTCATGAGGAGATGACTTTATCTGGATTAATGGGACAGATACAAGCTTAGATGGATGAATTTCCATTTTAGCCATTGTCTGCTCTTGTAAAACACAGATGAAGAGTTAGTGTAAAATTACCAGTTTCCTTCCATGGTATTTCTGATGAGGTGTGAAGTTGACAAATAATAGCAAGAGAGAGACGTACTTCTCCTTTAGGAACTATTTAACTTACTCTGGAGTAGAAGTAGCTTATAGTTGTTCACTGTTAGAAATGGCTTTCCTTGAGTTTGTTGAAAAAAACCACTTTTGTGAAATAACTACTTGATTGAGTGAAGCTTCAGTATTTTTTAAGGTCATTTTTACTATACCACAGCTCAGGATGTCTTCATTTAAAGGTAAAGCAGAATGTGTGTGTGTGTGTGTGTGTGTGTATAACAGAATATTACTTAGCCATCAAAAAAATGAAATCTTATCATTTGTGACCGTGTAGATGGAACTAGAGGGTATTATGCTTAGTGAAATAAGTCAGTCAGAGAAAGACAGTTATATGATTTCACTCATATGTGGGATTTAAGAAATAAAACAGTGGAGCATAGGGGAAGAAGGGAGGGAAAAATAAAATAAGATGAAAGCAGAGAAGGAGACAAACCATAAGAGACTCTTAACCATAGGGAGCAAACTGAGAGTTGCTGGAGGGGAAGGGGTGATGGGGGGTGGGGTAAAGGGGTGATGGGCATTAAGAAGGGCATGTGATGTAATGAGCATTGGGTGATAAATCACTGAACTCTATCTCTGAAACTAATAATATACTATATGTTAATTAATTGAATTTAAATTAAACTAAAAAAAATAAAGGTAAAACAGAGTTAACCAGTTTTCACAATAACCAAGTTATAGTGACTTAACCAAATTTTCAATTAATGAAGTAGAGAAAGAATGTACATTCTAATAATTCTAAATTTACAGGTTCTAGACTATTGTCCTTGGTATTAATTTCTGGCAGTGTATGACAGTGCTGTGCCATGACCCAAGGTGCTATGGAAGAACTATAAGAGAATATAAGAGAATATTATTTCTCTATATGGGTGAGTGCTATGCTAATAAGTTGCTTGATAATTATTGAATGAATTCCGAGTTATCAAATAATTATTGAGGGTGGTTTAAGGGAGTTTTCAGATTATATTTGTAATTGGTTTAAATATGTATAAAATATATGTATTCACATAATATAGGCATTCATCAGTTGGCAATGGGTAGGGTATGTGGAAAAGAGGGGAACTGCATATTCAGTTTTATTTTATAGGCAGCTGATAAAACCTTGGTGGTTTTATTTTTAAGTGAAACTGAGCCTTTAGCATTTTTGGGCTCACATATCAAATGCCTTGGATACAAGATTAGAAATTTCACATTCCTACTTATATGTTGGTGAGTATGATTATATGCTTTGTTTGCTTAAGGCATGAATTTTGTATTTATATTGCTTTTTGCAGGTTCATTTTTGTTAACAGAGATTAAATAGAAATATAAGGTTTTAAAATATCAGTACTTTTTATTTTTCTACAACCTTCTAAGGCTTCCATCTGGGCCAATTTGTAGCTCTGGATGCCATCCACCAGCAAAAAATAGCACTTGGGTTTGGATGAGCAGTGACATTTGGCCTGCACTTAGGTCTGTTGACCACCCTAGGTCAGGAAACCTAGAACAATCCTAAAAAACTGTCCAAATCTAAAGCAGATCCTGTTATTAACTAACACTGAATTTGTCATGGAGTGTTAGAAAGGAATAGCAGGGGCTGTGGGGTGGAAGAAGCTCTGTGTGTATGGGGAATAATTTTTCACTTTTTTCCATTTCAGTCCCTGTCATTTTCATTCGAGATCTGATACATTTTGTTGCTACTATGTTTCTTATCATATTCAGAGTTAATGAAGGTATATAAATAATTTTCTTGCCCATGTGCTCTATTGACTTTTTTTTTTTTTTAAGATTTTATTTATCTTTTTGACAGAGAGAGACACAGTGAGAGAGGGAACACAAGCAGGGGGGGAGTGGGAGAGGGAGAAGCAGGCTCCCCGCTGAGCAGGGAGCCCGATGTGGGGCTCGATCCCAGGACCCTGGGACCATGACCCGAGCCGAAGGCAGACACCTAATGACTGAGCCACCCAGGCGCCCCTCTATTTATAATTTTTAAAAGAAAAATATTTTTTAAAAACTCAGTCGTATGATTCCTTTGGGTTTCTTACGCCTTTTTTTTTTTTTTTCTTTCCTTGAATTATTAAAATATGCTGTATAGGGGAGCGCCTGGGTGGCTGAATCGTTAAGTGTCTACCTTTGGCTCCTGTTACGGTCCCAGGGTCCTGGGATTGAGCCCCACATCGGGCTCCCTGCTCGGCGGGAAGCCTGCTTCTCCCTCTCCCCTGCTTGTGTTCCCTCTCGCTGTGTCTCTCTCTGTCAAATAAAGAAAGTCTTTAAAAAAACATGCTGTATATAGGACTAACTTGTTTTTCTTTTTCATTTCTATACAGGAAGGAGAAAAATACTGTTAATGTAATTGATGTTACACTTTTTAGTGTTAACTGAGGGTTATTGTGAAAAATTTTACTGTTTGCTAGATTCCTAATTTTAAAATGCCTGTAATGTTTTGTAGGAATTTCAACTTCTGCGATTTGATAATAACAGATCTAGGTAAGTACAAAATGAGCATCTCCTACATTCGGAAAATCTTAAGTTTGGTTGAGAATGTAATACTTTATAACCAGTAAGCCTTTTGATTTAGTTAAAACTGAAGATGATAAAGTGACTGCCCATACCTGTTGAGAGCTGAGTGAATCTGTAAATCAACATCTTTGATGTTTCTTTGGTCCTTGCTGCTGGAGTCAAAAGTTAGGAACAAGTCTAATGGCCTTTGTAAAATTCTCTTTGTTGTTTCACAGAGGAATGGCTTACATGAGTAAGGACTTTACTGAAGTTTCTCCCTTTAACAAGATGCTTAGCACAGCGTTGCAGTCAATGAGAGATCAAGGTATAGAGAAGGAAATTTAACTGAATTTTGTATTATTTTAATCTTGTTTAAGATACCGTGAGCAACTCCTAGACTAAAAATCTATATATAGGCTATCAGCAACAGCCTTATCACTTCCTTTGACTATTTTGTAGAATTTATAAAATAATGATTGCCTAGATAATATTCTCAGAATTGGTAGGTAAAAATTCTTTCATGAGCTCTCCTTATCCTCACATATAGTGCTAGGGTATTGTGGATGTTGGGTAATAAAAGGCTTGAAAATTTTTTTGACTCACTGACCATAAGAAGTGTGTTTTACATCACATATATTTTATGTGACATAGGTGTGTGTGTGTGTGTATGTATGAACTAAACATTTAAAATAAAGCGATGCACAGTGTTTTTTAATCTGTTCTGTTGTAGTCTATTTTTCTTTTCCTAATAAGATTTATTTATTTATTTTTGAGAGAGAGAGAGAGATCGAGCACAGCGGGGAGGGACAGAGGGAAAAAGAAACTTAAGCAGACTCCATGCTGAGCACGGAGCCTGACACGGGGCTTGATCCCAGGACCCGGAGATCACGACCTGAGCTGAAACCAAGAGTTGGACACTCAGCCGACTGAGCTACCCAGGCACCCCTCATCTGTTCTTTTTCATTAAAAAAATTTAAAAGATCATGACCCAACAACTTGATTCAATACCCACACACCCATCTGTAGTTCTTCCCTTTAGAGTAATAGTCCTCACAAAACTTGCCTTGTCTTCTCATGTACTGAACTCTTTAAACATTTTAAGATGTAGGGGCGCCTGGATGGCTCAGTCTGTTTAAGGGTCTGCCTTCAGCTCTGGTCATGATCCCAGGGTCCTGGGTTTGAGCCCCGCTTAGTGCTCCACACTCAGCGGGGAGCCTGCTTCTCCCTCTCCCTCTGCCCCTCCTGCCCCCACTCGTGCACACGTGCGCGCTCTCTCTCTCTCTCTCTCTGAAATAATTTTTAAAATAATAAACATTTTAAGATATATATAAAAACATACAAAACTTGAAATCTCTAAACATGTTACACGTTTTTATCTTTTGAATAAGATACCCTGTGCCCTGGTATTTGTTACCTCCCTATATTTTGGGCCTAATAGGCTTGGAAAGTTTCAAGGCATCACGGGGATGGCCATTGAAGAAGGGTCAAGATTGAGAAAATGCATCGGCAAGCTATATTTGAGTTCTGTTTTTTCTAGCTCGCGGACCTGGGCACCAGCCGTAGAGCTGCTCTGCTAAGCACATCTGGTGTTAGTCTCCTGTTACCAGCCCCTACGTCACAGTCTGGGCCTGACTTTAAAATTTGAACCTGCTTTCCAGGTGTGAGGTGTAGGCTGAGCTAGACCACATGGGCAGAGGTGGGCTCATAAACACAAGTAGGAGTTGGTTGTATATTTGTATAAACTTTTCCTTTAGAAGTGATACACCTAAATTGAACCTCAGATAATGGTGTGTTTTTTTCCATCCAATAATAATTTTTGTTATGAATTTTATACTTTCCCTTTTGCTGTTTGCCTTTTCTAGGTCTTATATTTAGGTGCAAACCTAACTAGTACTTAGTTTTTAAACAAAGATAGGCAAGATTGTAATTTTTTCTGTTTCACTTCAGGACTGAAGGAAGTAAAAGGAAGTTTTAGGCTGAATACATTTTTGTGGATGATTGGAAATGCTGTAGTAATTTAGACATTTAAACATTGAGAACCTGTAGTGTGTAAAATACTAAAGTTTAAGTCTGTTCCCTCGAAATATTTCTGTGTGAGTAGTCTTTTGAGAGTCTTGGATTAAATGTTCAGCAAGCACGGAATGTCCATTTAAGTTAAACCTGCATGCAAAACAATGCTTTAGTCTTAAAGCTAGCTTAAATATCAGAACTCCCCCAATTTTTCCTGTGCTTGTATTTAATATTCACCAGTGGCGGGCCCCACACATCCTCTCCACAGAGATTCTGGCCTGTAGGCCAAGTATCCTTCCACCTTCGGACCAGATAGAGTATGAAGGGCCTCCATCATCCCTCTTGGAAAATCAGAGATGCTGGGAAGCCTGGACAAGCTGTGTAGTAGCACATCTGAAGAGCAGAGGGGTCAGGCAGCCTTCAAGCTCTGTAATGACTCCTGCTCAGATAAAAGATGCTAGTGGTTGGTTTGTTTAAGGCATCATCAGTCTTTGAGAATCTTCTAAAACTCTGGATTGTCTCCCTAGGCAAGTAGATATACACACAGTCCCCTGCTCTGAGACTCCCAAGATACTCTAAGAAGCTGCTTAATTAACCTCTTACTATCTGTTGAGTGAATCCTCAGATTCTCCTGGGTTGGTGATGGGATGTCAAAGTGAGCGTAGGAACAGCAGAGATCTCATCAGGCTTTTAACCTGATACTGTCATTGCATGTTACCATTCATAAAGGATCAGCATTTTCTTTTAGCTATTGAAGTTTGCTCAAAATATAGCTAAGCTGTTACCTGCTATAGGTGGTCCAGAAAGGACAGCCATCCCAGCAAAGAAACCGGCAAGTCCCAAGAACCCGTGTACTCTAGAATTCCCAGACAGATCAACCTGTAGGGATTAGAATCCAGTGTTAGCCATATTGAAGGTGAAACTCTGTAGAGACCTGTGCCTACCAGGAGATAAATACTATGAACGATTGACTTCTGAGGTGATTTGGTTGGCCTTTTGCCTTGATATTCTACAAGCACTGAGGCAAACAAGGAAGAGTTATTGTGCCAGGCAGGCAGTGTTTTCATTTTATTAGTAAGGAACATGAGGCTTCTTATTTTAAATCTTTGAGACAACTCAGGGGTGCCTTTCTTCCCTGATCCTCACGACTCTTCTCTATTAGGAAATGGTATTTACATTCTGAGCTGACAGTGGTATTCTCAAATCCACCTATGGCTAAATACCAGCCATTGGTTGTAAGAAGTCAGTTTTTCCAGGTTGATTTCAGCTTTAGAAAGTTTGGTTTTTACATAAGCATATAATATCCTACAGCCCTTACGCGAATATTGATATCAGGCCAGAAGAATCCATGAAGTATTTGTGTATTTCCATTCCTTTGGGCCCAGGACTTTAAGTCAATTTGGGGTAAAAGTAGAGAGGAAATGAACGATGTCCCTATTAAAGTACATAGAACTAGTCTTAACAAGAGAGAAGCCACGCTGGTCAGGAAGTCCCTTTTTCTCTCAAGGAACTCCTCAAGGTGGTGTCTTAGAAGGAGCCAAAGAAATTTCTGGAGCTGAAGGAAACAAGTAAACACAAACCTAACCTTTTGGGGGACTGAGAAACAAAGTGAAATCCTGCTGATCCCCTTTTTGCTTTCATTTCTTTTTTGTCTCATATATGTTCTCTCACCATTCCTCCCCCAAAGGTAAGATGAAAACTGGACAGGATACAGCTACAGGGTTTTGGAGGCCTTGCATACGATTTTTTTTAATTATAAAAATTAACACAAAATAGGTAATCTCTTTGGGGAGGTTATTATTAATACGTGCTTTTTTCTAAATGGTCTAACAGTGTTAATGAGTATGTCCACTCACCAGTACAGGAAGTACCATTGCCAGGTAACCACCAGAGAAAATGGCAAAGAAGATGGTATAGGTCATAAGTAATGGAAATGTGGTCGCCAGAGGAGCAAGGAGGTTAGTGATGCCGCAGAGGATGAGGTAAGACTTGTGGTAGTGATACTTCTTGATCCAGTTTTGATCAGCAACCCATCCAGAGATTATCTGACTGACTGCCTCAGTGATACCTGGAACAAGATTGAGAAGACCTTAGGAAATCCGAATTCCGTTTCCCTAGCCCCTTTGGAAAGTGTAACTGCATAAGACCTCTTTTCCTGAGTAATACGACTTCTTCCTGAGGTGAGGACATAGGAGCAAAAAAATGGTGTCATCTGTCTGTCATTAGATTCAATCATTTGTTTAACGACTCCAAATACATCTAATACAATGTCAAAAAAGACTCCTCCAGAGTTGGGTAGAAGACCCCTCAGGTGTTTTGTTTTGTTTTTCTTTTCCTCATCGGGTTTGGAAAGCTTGTACCACCTAACGGAATCCCTGGTTACAGAGACCCCAGCGCTCAGGAGGCCTTCCTCAAAGAGGTCCTGCAGGTGAGGGAGTGAGAGTTCTAAAAGACTGGTAGACCCTCTGGGCAGTGTGCTGGGGAGTCAGATGGTGGAAGACTGGACATTATAAATAATAAAGTCTTACGTTGAAAAAAAAATAGATGTTGGGACTCTTTCTTATGGTTGTACATGAGGTTTTGGTAATTAAGTGCTCCTCTAAAGGTTATTATGCTTGGAAATAGGTAGGAAATCTGTTTTGTTTGTTGTTTTGTTTTGCTTTTTTGGGAAATAAGTAGGAAATCTGGAAATGTGTGCTCATTTTGAACATTGGAGCTATGGTGTAAACTTGAATAAAATTTGAGAATCATATTTTTCTTTCATGATAACAGAATATTCTTATTTTTTATCGATTATAAACTAATGTAGCTGTTAAATAATAGAACATTTTCACCAATTGTAGCATGAGCTACAGTTGCTTTGTACTGTAAATTCTTCCTAAATTGCTTCACAAAAAAGGGTGGGGGGGCAGAAAATGCATACTATTTCTATTTTTACAGTTACTTCCTAGGATACATATGGAAACTTTTTGTTATGTTCTTTGGTCCCATTGCATAGCCTAATCTGATCTAATTGATGACTACCGGACATTTTAATAAAAAAAGCAGTTCAGCTGTGTATCTTTTTCTTGTGTACACAAGCTTTAGTTGACTGAAGTGCGGTGTCTTTGCAGTTGGAATGGCGTATAGTCAGTTTTGTAAGGACTGTGTAAGCAGTCTTTTCAAGAAATTAGGGAGAGAAAAGTTAACATCAAGCTACATAGAATTTCCACATATTTAGAATAGTCCCATTCCATGTTATTTTTTTAGGCTATTTTGTCCATTGAGAGAATCCACCTCTTTTGAATTAAGCATTTTGCTTCCTTACATTTTTATAAATACTCAACTAAAGCGATAGTTTCCATTTTTAACTTAATATTCTAATTTAAAAAAAAAATGATGCCCAGTCCATTAGTGCATGACCTTAACAGGCATATTTATCTGTCTTACTATGAGTGCAAGGGGAAAAATACTTAGCTACCCATACTAATAGAACATTACTGAATGCTTATGATGGGCCAGGCACTATTCTAAACTCTACATGCATTGCTCATTTAATCCTGATAACCTTTTGAGGATAGGTACTATTATCCCTGTATTACAGATGAGGAAATTGAGGCACAGAGAACATGAGTAACTTGCCCAAGGTCCTACAGCTAGGAAATACAGAACAAAACATGAACCCAGGAAGTCTAAGCTCTAGAACCGATATCTGCCTATGATTTTCCTGCTTCCTGGAGGTGGCTGTTGCCAACTTTTTAAAATCAAGTATTTATGCAATAAATAATGTGTACTGTGTCAGACAGACACTGACATGAAAATGAACAAGACTTGCTTGGGGGCCGCTGTCTGGTATAGAGCTCCTGTGTGCGAGATGCAGTGACAGAGGTCTGTGAAGGGACATGCCTGGTGCTCCCACCAGCCTCAAAAGACTTCCTTTTTCCTGGCCCTCCCATAACTCCTTTTTTTAAAAAATTGTTTTTCTTTAGTTTTTTATAAAATCGAATAAATTTTTGTAAAATTTATCTTTCCTTTTGAGTTTGAAGTATGCTTTCTTACCAGCTACAGAAACGAGGAAGGAGGCATCCAGGGTGTCAATCCCCAGTGTTCTGGCTCTGGCCACCAGGTGAAAAGTAGGGATGAAATATGCCAACTGACTGAGGAGAAAAGACCAGGTAAATATGTAGAAGAAAGGATTTTTTAAAAGGGAGGGGTCACAGAGTTTTTGTTTACAGCTCCGTGAAATAACCTCTTTCTCATAACTGTCCCTGTTAGGCTCGTTGTTGAACTCTCTGTTTTGTGAGACTGTTAAACTTGTACCAGGTTGTCCGGCCTTTTGCATAGCACTGTCCCTGATGGTGGCTTCTTGTGTCTCATTGCAGGATGACGTTTCTGTCTCATCCACTGCCCCTGGATTACTTGCAGATAAGCCGCTGCCTTTACTTTTAATATCAGAATTGTTCTCACTTTTGATATGGATGGGTCTTAGAGAGCTACTAGTAGGCACCAAATTCAGTGTGATCCCTGCAAGTAGTATAAGGGCACCTAAATGGGGGAGAGAAAGTGAGAAGTTAGGTTAAAAATGACCCCTCTCATTTCACAATACTCTGTGTTCTTAGGCTCAGAAGGGGCCCCACCACAAATATATTCAGTCACAATGCAGTGATTCCTGAAAACACTACTTTGTCCCCTAAATTTAACTGAAGTGTCTAAATCTGCTGACTTCATTTTTAGCCCTACACACCACTGGATCCTTGTGAAAACAGGGCGTCCTTTGAAAATAGAAAACCAGAAAGCTGCACCAGGAGATGTGGAAGGAGAGAATGTTTTTTGTGCGAGAGGAAAAAAAATTTTGGGGGGGGGGGAGCATGGGGGGGTGAGAATGTTAGAAAATACGGTGTGTTTTTGTGCGAGGAGAATGTTATTTGTGCGAGAGGAAAAAAAATTTTGGGGGGGGGGGAGCATGGGGGGGTGGATATTTGAAATGTTAGAAAATTACGGTGTGTTTTAAATAGGGATTTAAGATATCCTGAAGTGGGGATATAGATTTAAGGATAGAAAATACAGAATTCTAGAGTTAGATGAGAGGTCATTTGCAAACTGCCTTAGGAGAGGGGCCAGCCTTTCATCTCATGCCATTTTTAATTTCCTTGAAAGAAGACAGACGCCAGTCTTGCCTTGGAAGCTGAGTAGTTGCTTGGTTTCAGCGTGGTCTGACCTAAGCTGTGGGTTGTGTGTGGTGCTTTCAGAGATGGAATTGGCTGTAGATTCTGCTGTCCTGTCTTACAGATTTGCCAGCTGGTTCTGTTTACCATGAAACCACTGGTAGTTTTTCACTTGGGAAAGGAAGGCGTCAACAGAAAGGCTCTGTAGGTAGAAATAGGTTTGTATATATTCCTATATATGTACATGTACATATATGTATATTTTCCCAGTAATTTAAGATTATTTTAATCCGAATGTTTTAGGTGAGGCACAAAGAAAATTGTGGAGTGAATGGTTTTCATTTGTTTGTGAAAAATTTATAGATGATGGTATATAAAAGATTAAGGAACATAATGCTCTGTTTACGCCCTTCTTTTTCTCGGTCTATTTTAGTCAGATGGATAAGGTATTTTTTAATGTGGAATTTTTTCTTAAGAGAGTATTTGAAAAGTGAGTGCTTTAGTGGTAGAAGAGGAGGAGGGAATCCGTGTGTCCTCAGGAGTATCACTTTCCCTGCAAGGTGTTTTGCCAGCTTCACAGAATGGCCTCCATCCCCTCAGACCTGAACCATGTGAAGTCTGAGTTGCTTGGGTGGTCTGTGGCGAAGCCTGCAAGTAGTTCAACATGTCTTCTGCTGTGTGTTCTCCAAGGAAGGGGAGGCACAGGTTTACTCTACTTTAGAAATCCTGCTTATCTCTTCCTTGGCTCAAAAAGTCTTCACTTACACTCATTAGAGGGAAAGAGCTGAACATACCTTGTGGAGTTGATGGTTCAGACACAGAATGACTTACCTTTCCAGTCATATAGATCTATCAGGACTTTTGTTAAAGGTGCTATCAGAAACGTCAGTCCCATCCCAGAACGGGCAATGGCTGTAGAAAGAGCTAATCGTTTATTGAAGTATTTGGTAGTTACCACAGCAGCTGTTTGGTACAAGAAAGCAGAACCCAAACCTAAAAAGAAAAACAGTAGCTTGGAATCACATGAAGTGACTTGGTACCAGATGAGATACTCTCCTGGAACTGAGATAATTTAAGTAGGCCTTTTGGGCCCATGGACAAGACAGTAAAAGGGAAGGTTGCTAGTTCCATCTTTTACAGTCTTATTTTTACCGTGAACTCACCAGGTAAAAGTCCCATAGTCACACAAAGAAAGGGAATGTTAGTAGCCCAGCTGCTGATCAGATATCCACCAGTAACAAGGAAAACCCCAAGAATGGAGGCAGCCTTCTCTCCAATTATGTCACAAGTAATGGCAACCAGGGGACCTCAGAAAAAGGAAGAAAGGCAAGTACAGGTAAATACGCTCTGGCATTTCTTATCTTCTGATGTGCAATTTAAATGAGCAACTGAAGGAAAACAAGAGGACTTGACTTTGGAGTATTGTATATCCTTTAGAAAGGTGTCTGTATTGGGTTTCATAATATTCCCAGGCCCACACTATTGTGCTTTTTGGAAAAAGAGTTGTTTGTTTTAAAGAGGATTGTAAATAAGCAGGTTTGATAAAACCACAAAACAAGGGGCGCCTGGCTGGCTCAGTCAGAAGAACATGTGACTCGATCTCAGGGTCATGAGTTCGAGCTCCACGTTGGTGTACAGATTACTTAAATAAGTAAAACCTTAAAAAAAAAAAAAAAAAAAAAACCCAGAGGGGCGCCTGGGTGGCTCAGTCGTTAAGCGCCTGCCTTCGGCTCAGGTCATGATCCCAGCGTCCTGGGATCGAGCCCCGCATCGGGCTCTCTGCTCCGCGGGAAGCCTGCTTCTCCCTCTCCCACTCCCCCTGCTTTTGTTTCTGCTCTCGCTCTCTGTGTCAGATAAATAAATAAAATCTTTTAAAAAAAACACACACACAAAATGAGATTGACTAGAACAAGTTTCGATCATTAATCTACCCTATCATGTTTTAGCCCCAAACAGAAGCAAAGGAAGAGGAATTGGTTCTCTGTGTTGTTTTGAATATGCTTAGATGTTGGGCTTAAGAACCCTGTGGTCTGATTTCCCAGAGAGACTGGCTCACTGAACCTGTGTTCAGGCACTGTGAAAGAAACAAAGCGTGAGAAATTGAATCATGGACTTAAATAGTTGGATTCTTAAGCTCTTTTTGAACCCTATTTCTTCTGATTTTGTCAAATCAAGTAGAGGCTAAACACTTCAAGTCTAACTTTTCTAAGCTTTACCTATTAATGAATCTGAGTTTTAGCAACGCTTCAGTCTTAAATGACTGACAGATGAATCTTCTCGGGATTGCCCTTTGTGGTGCTTTTCCTTGGACAGCAAGCTTATTGCCAGCTTTATACCTGCAGAAAAACGAAGTGATGACATGATGGATCCAATCCAACCAGTTTGCTCTGAGGTGCTTCCAAGTTCTTCTTGGAAAACCACAAAGAAAATTGCAAACGTCTTGATCATCCCCATCACAAACATGTTTACCTAAATCAAAGCAGACCAAAGAGTCCAAGTCGGGTGGTGAGTGAGCCATTACAGAGAAGGTTACAGCCGCTCGTTCTTATGACCCTACCCCCCTGGCCCCAGGTCACCGCTATTTACCAGTTTGTTGGTTCCATGTTATACATTTTGTATTTTGTGGGGCAGCCATCCTCTTGGAGTGTCTAGGTACTTGACACAAAAGCATCTCCTTTAATCCTCATTCCAAGGCTATGGAATCAATTTTTTTTTTTTTTTTTTTTTGGGAAAGTGAGGTTCAGAGAGATTAAAAGTCGCTCAAGATGGGGGTGCCAGAGGTGAGATCTGAACCCAGATAGACTGACTCCAGACCAGTCACTGTACTGTTCTGTTGGAATCGCATCCCTTAAAGACAGCTAATTGCATTTAACTCTTGTGAGAGAAGCACGTTGGTCCAAAAGATGAATTGTTCCCATCGGTTCATAGATTAGCTTTGCTTTAACTTTGCTTTTAAACTGAGTGCCCTTCCTCACTTGATATATGAATAGGGAGGCCATATATCGTCCAAATGGAAATACTTGAGGGCGGAAAGGAACACTATTAATTTATGCCAGAACAGCAAGGGTAAACAGGCTGGAGGGTCAGCTTATGGTTGGTTATATGCCCCATCCGTTTCTTTTGTCCCAACTAACCCTCCTTGCCAGCACCACCGTTCTCCCTTCCACTAGGAGGAATATCCCTTTTGAGGTCACGTTTCTTTCTGTGGCCTATTAACATTTGTTTCCTAGAATTCCCATTACCCTGGGGGCAGTGAAGAGCAGGGGTCAGCAGGGGGAACCTGAAGGGAGGCCACCGGGCCAGGGTCTGTAGGCACTTAGCATGGGAGCCGCGTGCACTCTCTGTCTCCAGGTGCTTTCAAGCTTCCCCTTTCTTTTTTTCGGTGGCCTTAGCTTTCCAAGGCCACTTTCTCTGCTTTCAACCTGACCACCCTTCACTGACCAGCCACAGACCTGGGGCTCCCTTTCACCAATTCCACTTTCTCTGTCTGCCTGGTAAGTATTAGCCCCTGTCATTCACTCATCTCACTCGATAACTGGTCTGTAGACAATCATTCACTTGAGGTTTAAGTTACCACCCACGTATTCATAATGTCATGGTTACAAGTGCTGTTCTGCGGTCAGCCTGCCTTGGCCTGAATCCTGGCTCCACATCCTATGAGGTGTGACTTTGGGCAAACACTTCACAGAAGTTAAGCTTTCTTTTTTGTAAAGTGAAGATAAAGGAAATGTTACACTCATAGAACTGAAGATTGAGAAAGTTCAGGTAAAGGATAGCACTTAAAGACTCAAACTGTTAACTGATTTTGTTACCTTGC
Source organism: Zalophus californianus (assembly GCF_009762305.2). NCBI lineage: Eukaryota > Metazoa > Chordata > Mammalia > Carnivora > Otariidae > Zalophus > Zalophus californianus. The sequence continues at coordinate 92,843,317 of NC_045598.1, forward strand.
GTAACCATTCTGCTTTCTCAAGAGCTTCGGACTCGTTTGTGTGACCACCGTATCTAACTCAGGTCAACCCATCCGAAATTAGACCCTTCTTTCCCTTGCCCCTCACCTAGTCTTTTCATTTCTCTGGTCGTTGGGACCATCCACTTGCTCACGCACGTCGGAGACCTGCTGCCCCTTAGGCCTCCCTTTCCCTCCGCCCCCGCGTGCTCCGTAACCAACAGCTTCCTCCTCAATCCCCTTCATTTGACTCTTGTTTCAAACTAGTAGTATGTCTTGTCTGGAGTAAGGGACTAAGAACCAGTGGTGCTCCGAGGTTGCAAACGTTGGGCGTGGCGAGAAGGGGGTCCCTTAATGTACTTTTCCCATTTTGATTTGATAGTAGCAACAAAATTGTCCTTATTCAGAGTGAACAATGCCACGGACACCTGGGCTCTACATTCACAAGTGAAAAAGACATTTTATCAGGCCCTTGTTCAGGCAATTTATAATCCTCCTGTTCCTCAGAGTTGCTTCTATCAGGAAATGAAGCTAGAGAGCATAGCAAACCACAGGCGGCCCCCACTTGTTTTTCTCAGTTCGGAATGCAGAGTGGTGATTGCAGCCTCTCATGAGCAAGGGACACCACAATGAGGCATCATCATTCTGTAAAATTTCATTCCCTTTTTTTTGTGAACATGGTTCCATGCTGGTGTCTAGATAGTGCTGACTGACCTCTCCTTTCTTGTGTCCTTCCCCACCCCCCTCCCCCGTTTAGGACCTTTCCTCTCTGGTCTGTCCTTGATGTCTGGGCGTAGCAGCAGTGAGTGGGTAGGACTTGTCTGTGATAAGTGGGTCTGTGCTTTCCACTGTGTGTCAAGAAAGCCAAGGACACAGCGTTTGCATCAGCTCTGCCTCCCTCCCTTAACTTGTAACCTTCCAACTTTGTTTCTGTTTTGACTCCGATATCAAAACTCTTTTTCCCAAGATCTGAATTTTCCCTTAGTTATCCAAGCAGACTAGGTACATCTACATTCTGCTACTTCATTACTTCATCCTGGCTTTCGACTAAGGTAGGTGGGTTTCAGTCCTGTTCCAGAGTCCACCTCAGACATTGTAAATGGGCTCACCCCAAAATAAAAGCCCCTAGAAGTTCTCCTGTGGCTGACCCAGCCCCCTTATTTTCTTAAATATCTTTAAGTATAAAGTATTTTTTTTTAAAGACAACTTTTTTTTTTTAAGATTTTATTTATTTATTTGACAGAGACAGCAAGAGAAGAAACAAGCAGGGTGAGTGGAAGAGGGAGAAGCAGGCTTCTCGCAGAGCAGGGAGCCCAATACGGGGCGCAATCCCAGGACCCTGGGATCATGACCTGAGCCAAAGGCAGATGCTTAACAACTGAGCCACCCAGGCACCCCTAAGTATAAAGTATCTTTAAGAGCACCCCAGACACACACACACACACACAAACACTCATACACAGTAAGAGCTCCCTCACCAGGTCACTCATTAGAATATTGTCTTGGGAAAGGGGGCTGGATCAGCCAAAGGGGCCCCTTTTGATAGCATCAGGCTTAGTCAGAAATGATGGGGTAATTGTTGTTTAACAACAACTTCTTTCTACTCGGGGTCTCTCTCTCTTATCACCCCAGCTCTTCCTTCCTGGACTACACAAACTAGAGAACAGTCTGTTAGGTTATCTCTGCTTCCTCACATCCCACCATTGACTGTAGGGATGCTCAGCAAAGCTACCAGAAGCTTCCTTGTTGCTGAACAAACCCCGTCATCAGTTCTGTGGCATTTCACCTCAAGGGAGCATCTGTTCATTGCCCTTAACTCCTGGACATTTCTGCCTTTGCTTCTGTGATGCTGCATCCCCGCATCTCCCACTGCTTCTTAGTTTCCTCCGTGGGCTACTTGCCACCCGACCCCTAACATCAGTTTTCCCCAGGCTTCTGCTGAGTTGCTCTCTTCCCCCCTCCCTGGCGATTTTCCCCATCCAGCCTGTTGGTTCCAGCCAACCAGTGTATGCCGATGACGCACAGATTTCAGTACGAGATCCCGTGTTCCACCTGCGCGTGGGCTGCTGAACACATTACTGCTTACATCACAGGACCCACGGTCCCTGCCCAGGATTAAGCCATCCAAGCATCTTCAGATGTTCTTCCCTTCTTGTGTCCTCCAACTCAGTGAGTGATGCATTATCCTCCAAGTTGCCCAAGCCAACAACCCAGGACTCCTTGACTCCCTTTCATCCTGATACTCTGTTCCTGTCTAAATTTTATAGGTCTGTCTCCTCCCTATTGCACGGACCTGTATTTTCTCCATCCTCACTGCTATTGCTTTAATTTAGGGCCTTTTTTGCTCACCTGGATGATCACAACACCCATCCAGTGGATCTCCATGCTTCCAGGCCTATCCCCTGCCAATCATCATCCACCCTGCAGGCAGAGCTATTTTCCTGAAATACACATCTGATCCCATCCTTTCCCTTGCTTGCTTTTTTTCATTAGCTCCTCAGCCTCAGGATAAGAACCAGTGTTTTAAACAGGCCCCTACCCATCTCCAATCTCATCATAATCACTTGCTTTATATTCATAAGTGTGTCCATCAGTCAGTTCATCCATCCCTCCATCCATCCTACCCATCCACCAACAGGTATTTATTGAGTGCCTACGATGTGCCAGGCTGTTTACTATGAGGGGCTGGTCTTACAATGGTGAGCAAATGGTGGTGAGACATGGTACCCGCCATCATGGGACACTCAGTCCAGTGAGAGACTGAATACAGAAAGAAAAAAAAAACACAAAACTCATGCAAATATATAGTTACAAAGTGTGGTAAGTTAGAATGAGTCCTTTTTAAAAAACTTACTCTTTTGAGACGCCTGGGTGGCTCAGTCAGTTAAGTGTCTGCCTTTGGCTCAGGTCATGATCCCAGGGTCCTGGCATTGAGCCCCTGGGATCAAGCCCCATAGCCTGCTTCTCCCTCTCCCCTGCTTATGCTCTCTCTTTCTGTCAAATAAATAAAATCGTTTTTTAAAAAAATAAACTTTTACTCTTTTTGAAGATTTTATTTTTAAGTAATCTTTCAAATTAAGTGTGCATGGTTGTATATGGAGGGACACGGGGGTCCCAGGGTGTGAGGTCAGGACTAGGGAAAGGGGTACGGAGTTCACACCTGACTTGAATGTGCCCCTGAGGGTGTTTGTATGAATATATTGCACACTCCAGCACCTTGTTTTGTTTAGTTGTTTCACTAAATTATAGTGTTTCAGCGCCCCCCCCATAATGTAGTTTCTCAGTTGCACTAGCCACATGCTCCAGGATTTTTCACTCATCTTTTTAGAAACTCATCTATTGTAGAAAAATATACTTGTAACTCATGCAGACAGAAAACCATAGTCCTATAAGTATCCACATACCACTGCAGTCACTTAGCTGGAGTTAATTGTTAACACTTGAGGACTCAGTATATTCTTTTGTGCTTTCATCAGCACTGTTGAACCCAGAAAAGTGGAACACTGAACATTGTTTAATAATCTGGTTATTAGGCGTCTTTCTTACCAGCAACTATGTTGGCAAATAACTTCTCTCCCCAGAGGAGAATGTCAAAAAAGTAAGGCTCGTTACGGGGGAGAAAGGTGGGAGATCTGGAGACCCTCACCAGTGATGCTAGTTCTGCAAAGCCTGTGATTTGGGGAGGGCTTTCAGACTTAGGACATCCTTAGCTTCCTTATTAGTAACATTTCTGGGAGAAAAAAAAGTGAGTATACCTTCTTTGGTCAGGAAGCTAATGTTTAACAAATAGTCCTCCGGTTAGGAGATTTGTATTACATAAATCCTGCCTGAGGACCTGGGACGCTACTTTCCCGTCCTCTGTCACTAGGGAGGAGGAGGTATGATGTTTTCCCATTGTCCTGTTTATGGAGCTCTTGTATCACATTGTGGACTGCAGGATTATTAGTAGTCACCAATACTCGCAGTCCTGTCTTTGTGAGCTTCTTACTGTAGGGCGGAGCAGGGGAGGAAGACAGGAGGGATAGGGTGTCTTCATGAGTCCGACTCAAAGTTAACTGATCTGGGAACACTTATGCGGAATGTGGGAGCCGGTGCCACTGTTACAGGCTTGTTTGGGGCACAGCTGGGATGGGACTCACCAGTATTCTAGAATGGCCATGCTGACATTTCAGTTCACCACTGTCTCACAACCACCTTAAGAGCCTCTGGGAGGATGAGGGAAAAGTTAATTAGGAAATGGAGTGCCCAGTCCAGTTGCTTACAGATGAAGGAGAAAAATCAGTCTCCAGTTTCAGAATCCACATACTTCTCTCCCTTTCCAGACATATCAGAAATTCACACTGGGCCTAATTCTAGCATAAGTTACGGTTGTGAGGATGGGTTGGGAAGTGGACAGTAGGCAGGACAGAGAGAAAATGTCCCCATCCCCTAGGAGAGAGGGAGGTTGCTGCCATGTGTATGCTGGGCTGAGCTGGGAACCCACCCAACAGCACTTTTTAGCACCTCCCACTGCTACTTCTGGGGTGCTTAAATGTATGATTATCTATGCATCCTAATTGCCATGCAGCCAGGGTGGAGCTGCTGCTGGTGGCTGGAACATTCTGTAGGTTTTGGGATGGCAGCGAGGAGGGGACTGTCGGGAAACACTTTGTCTTTCACTCAAGGAGGACATTTTCAACTTCTGAGTTCAGGGTGGGCCACTGACTTTGGGAACTATTGGCAGTTCCTGGCTTTGCTCCGAGCCTTTCTCCAGAGGAGCCCTCTTTTGGGCAGTAGAAAAGGGGAAAGTAAATTCTTACCAGGAAGAAATGAAATACAATAATCCATCCCCAACCTCCGTCCAGGGCTTTAGTGTAAGGTCGGGCCTTCCCTGCCCTCTGCATCATGATGGTTGGTCTCTGTGACAATACCAAGACAGTTGATTCAGTTGACAAGAAACTCATCTAAACTTTTAAACTTTATTTTTCTCTGTGCTATAAAACCCTTTGTAATTTTTTTTAGCCCACCCCTTTAAAAATGGATGATTTCCTCATTTCTAAATTGTTTACAGGCTCTGATCTCAACCTCAAAAATGCAAGCAGGGTTTTGTACCATCTTTGGGGATTTTTCTGGAGGCCTGCTGCCTAGCTTCCCCTGGCAAGTCTAGATGGCTTTGACAGTTATCCTGGGGCATGTCCATAGTTACATATAAAGTCAGCCTGACTATGTCTCCCTATCCCTGTTTATTCCATAATCACAATCCAGGCAGAACCATGGGAGAGGTGAGAAAAAGTTAATGAAAAGCCATGATTCGATGGACATCAAAGCCATTACAGAGATCTGAATGGCATCTGAAAGATGACCATTCCGTTTATTTCAGGCAGGAATTGCAAAGGAATTAACTACAAAGCCTGATCTCACTGTAAGGTGGCCGCTCTTAGCACTGGCCTCCGTGGCCTTGGTCTGAAAGCCACATCCCAGGGGAAGTTGTGCATCACCCTCTGGTCCTCTGGGTGAGCTCTTGACTTTAGAGAAACAAGGAAGGGAGGAGAAGCCTCGGGTTTAGGAATTCCCTTTACAAAGCAATTGCTAAAATGAAAATATTCTAAGGGGCTAACTAAATAGATGTGACAACAAAAATGTCATGACCGCTCCTCGAATGAATCCTGGACCAGGAAACAAGTCGTAAAGGACTTTAGGAGATCACTTGGGGAAATCTGAATTCTGGACTTTCTAGTAGACCATGTGGTCGTAGTCTTGTTCTGCTAGGACCATGTTCTTGGTCTCGGGAGCTGCATGCTAGCAAGCACTCAGGAGTGAGATATCATAGAACCTGCTGTTTTCTCACAAGTGGTTCAGCAAAAAAAAAAAAATAAATAAATAAAGAAATAGCAAAGAGAAATGTAAATGTCCGGAGGAAAGCATGCAGCATTCTTTATTTCCCTCCGTCAGGTTGGCAGGCAGGCTGTTGCTTCCTGGACAGGGCAGGCTGTCAGGTGAGCAGGCCAGGGGAGGGGGGTGGGGGGCTGGGGGAAGATGCCGGTCATTCAAAACATTGCAGAAAACCAACCCCAACACACTGTCCCGTCTTTATTTTACCTTTGATGTGGTCTTCAGCAAAGGAATCCACGGATGAGGCAATCTGGGAAGAAAAAGTATAGGATTTTCGACAAAGTTACTCTTCTTTTTAAGGCATTTCATTCAGCTGCACTGTGAACGCAAGCGAACATTCTAAGTCGGTGTGGTTGGAGCCAATGTGGTCACTCCTGCCAGTGGACTTTAACTTCCTGAGGGGTGGAGGAAACACTGTGATTTGACATCATCACAGGCCCTCCCTCCACCCATCCAGACTCAGAAAGTAGAATTTTTCACCATAGGCTCAGAAGCAAGCATCGGAGTAAACCAAGTAGAAAATCCTTTTGGGAACTATGGTTAAGTTAATTCAACAAGGAAGCCCTTACACAGAGGTGACTTTAAGGCCCAGGGTGGTTTCTGCAAGCAAACCCAAATCTAAGCCCCGTCAATGCCACAAAGATACCAAATTAAAATGGTAAAGACAACTCATCACAAGGAACTAGGCTTTAAACTATATCAACAACTTCCTTGCTGGGGCGCCTGGCTGCCTCAGTAAGGAGAGCATGTGACTCTTGATATCAGAGTCTCGAGTTCCAGCCCCATGGCAGGCATAGGGCCTACCGAAAATCAATAAATAAACTATCTTAAAACAAACAAACAAAAAAACACCAAAAACTTCCTTGCTTTGCTTCCACCTTTTTCTCTGTGAAAGCCTCTCCCTGAGCTCGGTCGATGGAGTGCTGCTAAATCCTTCTGACCTGACACTGCCTGATTTGAATAGATTTTTCCTCAAATAAACTCTTAACCTATTTATTTAATATGCTTCAGTTTATCTTTTAACAGTTCTGGTATCAGAAGAGGGAACAAAGGAAGGAGACCTCTACCCGCCCCCCGCCCCCAGGAGCAAGGAGCAAGGGACGCAGGTCCCCACCCAGCCCACGGAGCTTGAGGCTTTTTTGGGCCTCTACAGGCTCATGGGCAAGTCCCTCTTAGGTCCTAGCTCCACAGCGTTTGTATTCCAAACTGTCGGACTTCATTCAAGCACTTCTTTTTAGGGACTGGGTCCAGAAACTGACTGGGTTCAACTTAAACACTGGCCTGGGTCTGGGGGCAGACTAGGTCCAACTTGAACTGGGCTGGGCCCAGTGTGAGGCCTCAGCTGAATAAAATACTGTGTTAAAGCTGAACAAGCAGGTTAACCTTACCAAAGATAATCTTCAAGGCCAGTGGCCATAGTGGAGAATTCTTAATTTAGGTGAATGTATCCATTTATGCGGTTCCCTTGAGAAAAAAGGGGTCTTAGCCAAACACTCACATTAAAAGGTGGGGGAAAATCATTTTTCCTCCTCTGCAATTTCTGGTGACCAGAATGAGACCTCCTGGGACACCCCACTCACTCCAGAGCCTGCAGACGGGATCCTGAGAAAACTGGCAGAAGCCAGCAAAGGGTGAGAATTCCTACCAAAGTTAGCTCTCCTGGATCTCTCTCTGTGGTGCTTGGGTGAGAGAGGAAGGTAAACTTCATGCTGTCCCTTCCTTTCCAAATTCAGATTGACAAGAGAAAAACATTTGAGAATTAGATCTTTGAATTGTGACTCATGAATTTCTGTTTTGGGTACCCACTGGTTATCAATCCTTGTCTTCCTGGAGACAGCTATTGCTTTCCCCTTTGTCTCATTTTGTGTCCTGAAAACTGGCTTGGCTTTTCTGCCTATTGGGACACACAGGTTATTAGTTCTTGCAAGTGCAGGCAGCTCAACTGTAGGGTTGGAGGCCCTAAAACTATGGCTGGACAGAAATATGGGTTGCACCCCATATGCAGCAAGTGTCCTCCCAGCCATGCTCAGCCATGAGGGGGATTGTCCGAAGTCTCCTTTTGGGTTCTCTTTGGGAGTAACTCAGGGTCTCGGGAGGTAGTATCTCTTGCACCCTCCTTGGGAGCACTTCTGTCCATGGTTAAGTCATAAAAGGTTTGTTAGTTTGAGTTTTGAGTCATCTGATAGGGATACCTCTGGTTTAAAAGAAGAAAAATTTTTACTGTTTGTCCAGCTAAGAAGTATTAATAAGATATTTGAAAGGATGTTTAGTGAGCTCTGTGGTCAGAAGTTGGCCGGATTGGAAGCTGATATTCAGAGCCTGATAGGAACTTTTAAAAAGGCCTTTTTCCCTAAACTAAAGTGAAACTATGTACCTAAAGGGAAAGAAAAACATTCCCAAGCCACTGTGAAAGGATTTACTAAGTCATAAAGGTACACAGCTCTTAATCTAGAGTGTGAGAATCTTTTAATTTCCATCTCAGTTGAAATCCCCCTAATGGGGGCGCCTGGGTGGCTCAAAAGGGTAAGCGTCTGCCTTCAGCTCAGGTCATGATCCCAGGGTCCTGGGATCGAGCCCCGCATTGGGCTCCCTGCTCATCGTGGAGCCTGCTTCTCCCTCTCCCTCTGCTGCTCCCCCTGCTTGTGCTCTCTCTCTGTGTCAAATAAATAAATAAAATCTTAAAAAAAAAAAAAGAAAAAGAAATCCCCCTAATGAATAATAAATAAAGCCTCAAATTGAAGATCATGCGGGTGGATGGGAGGGTCAGTCAGCCTGTTGATATCATTCAGGTTGCAACCCAGTTCTTTGAGGAATTAAAAACAACTGTCCTGTCCTGACAAATCTCATCTTTACAAGAACAGAAATGTGGCTCTAGAAACGGTTCAAAGCACACTAACCATTTTACCATACCCAAACCTCTCCTGTACATCTCAAAAGACTTGCAGGGTACTGTAAAACATCTGGATTTAGGGAATAAAAATCCTTTTTGGTGGAATTTATATCTTTTCCCTGTGCCTTTGAGATGTAAATGTTCTACTTCTGTTCTCTAGGTACCCAGAGCCATTTCTTTGAAATGCAGACTTCAGGGATGTAATTCTTTTTTTTTTTTTAATTTTTTAAAATTTTATTTTATTGTTATGTTAATCACCATACATTACATCATTAGTTTTTGATGTAGTGTTCCATGATTCATTGTTTGCATATAACACCTAGTGCTCCATTCAGTACATGCCCTCTTTAATACCCATCACCAGGCTGACCCATCCCCCCACCCCCTCCCCTCTAGAACCCTCAGTTTGTTTCTCAGAGTCCATAGTCCCTCATGGTTCGTCTCCCCTTCCGATTTCCCCCCCCTCACTTAATTCTTATCAGAAGGGACAAAAAGAAACCGGGGTTGGGGGTAGGGGCGCTGCTTGGAAACTAGGAGAAAGTTATACTAAGTTAGGTTAAATAACGGATATTCACTGAGTATCTACACCATTTCCAAATAAGATAAAATACTAGAATACTAATTATTGAACTTAAGTTTATTTACTTTTGGCTTTTTATACAGAGGAACTAAGGATGTTTGAGTCTCGGGAAGTATGTTTTGTGCCACAGTGAGAAATTTTCTATGAGGAGGGACACACTACTAGAAATTATGAAATTTATAAATTTGCCAGTCCATGGAATACCAGTGTAACAGTCCACAATTGGTTGCTTCTCTGTTTTCATAAGAAATTCAGGATTCCAAGGGTTAAGAATTCTAATTAATATATGTAATTAAAACTACTTAAAAATAGTAAGGGTGAAAGGAAACATCTGCATGAAAAGCAAGGAAGGAAAGTCAAACGTGTTTTTTATTTTTATTTATATGTACATTTCTTGTAAAGTTTATTTGAATAATCTCTACACAGACCATGGGGGCTCAAACTCACACCCCGAGATCAAGAGTTGCATGCTCCACCGACTGAGCCAGCCAGGCGCCCCTTATAATTTTTTAATATACCTCAGTTTATTGTTTAACACTATGCTGAAGGCGGGGTGTGGGGCCGCAGAACTTTGATCCCGGTGCTGCTCCTCTGGGAGTTCCTCAGGACATGCTAATTTTACAGAAAACGTACAACTCTCCCAGACTTGGGAGATGAGTTTCCTGGCCACAGATGGCAGTCTGCAGTAACTTCTGCCTATTTATGTGACCTTTTGTGTATTGGCTAATTTTACTTAGTCATCTGGAGTTGAAGCCCCACTTCCTTTTTTTAATTCTTGATCACATTAATTCCAAACACCTCCCGTGGAACATATATACTTGTAGTTTTAACGAAGCCTTTCTTGCGTTTTGGAAATGGTTAAGTTTCCTCGAAAATGACTGGGAAAATTCAGCTTTCTTATCCCATTTCCTTCCTCTGTCCCACCCTCCACATCAAAAAAGAAAATATAATAAAAAAGGCAACAGGAAATCGCCTTTCATCTCCCCAGCACCAACATTCTAGGTTTTGAACCGGAGTGCGTTTTTGTTTTATCTGGAAAATCTGCACATATTTATGCATCCTCCTTTATAAAAAATAAGGGGTTTCTCAGGCTCTTAAAACCAAACTCCGTGATACTTTTTGATGAAAGTGCCAGCAGAAGCACAGCTGGGAAGATGCCCTGCAAGTGTTACAGATGGAAAGGATTAGGCAGTTGTGTGGTGCTGGTGCTAAGGATCCAACAGACCTTCAGCAGAGGGCAAAACCCTAAAGAGAGAAGGTGAAGGCTTTTCAGACAGTTATTTGTGGTTACTAACAATGTTCCTAATTGTTAGTGTGTTGTACTTACATATTAACAAGCACTTTCGAGTAAACATCCATGGGACTAATTTTTGGGGGCGCGTGTGTGGGGAGGACTTGTTCTTTTAAAGCAGGGCTATCTATGATTCCGATAGCAGGCTGAGCTGAGGCTAGGCTTTCTATCCATAGAGAGCTCTGATGCTGAGGGCTGGAGGTCAGGTTCAAAGTGTGGCGGAACAGTCAGCCACTCTCGGAGGCTGGGAGGGATGCGCAGTCCTCGGATGAACTGCTCTGAGCACCTACGGCATACAGGGAGCGTTCAGATGTGCGAAACGCAGACTTGGTTAGAATCTCAACTCTGCTGCTTTTTAAGCCTGGAGACTCTGGACAGGTTACCCTGAGTCTGTTTTCAAATCTGTAAAATGTCGCTGGTACTACTTTGCAAGTTTTTTTTGTGAGGACTAACAATATACAGAGATTGTAGGAGAAACAGAAACAGTAGGAGATCTATGTATATGCGCACACACACAATCCCACTTCAGCGGCTTAGGATCATATACAATCCTACTTTCGCTGCAGCTCTGTACAGACCAGAAAATCAGCAGTCTCCAGCCCTGAGCTCTTCGCAGCACTCTTTCCATCCATAAATGTGGGTGCACCCTGCCCTACCTTGAAGCTTGTTATGAAGAATAAATGAGGACGGATGTTCGTTTATTAATTTCATTCAATAAAGTTGCCTCCTATGTGCCAGGCACTGTGCTAGACAGAGGGGCTATGTGTAGGCAGAGGGTGGTCTGAGATGTGGCATAAGGGGTGGGCAGGGACGGGATCTCCCAGGGCTTGGGAGACCACAGTAACAGTTTCAGGTTTTGTTCTACAGGCTATGGGAGGTATAGCACTGTGCCTGCTACAAAGTGAGCACCTGCTACATGTTTTTTCCTGAGCATTACCATCAGCATGTCCTGTTAGAAACTTAAGTTCCAGGTGCCTGGGTGACTCAGTCGTTAAGCATCTGCCTTCGGCTCAGGTCATGATCCCAGGGTCCTGGGATCGAGCCCGGCATCGGGCTCCCTGCTCAGCGGGAAGCCTGCTTTTCCCTCTCCCACTCCCCCTGCTTGTGTTCCCTCTCTCGCGGTGGCTCTGTCAAATAATAAATAAAATCTTTAAAAAAAAAAATTCAAGTTTCACATGTCTAATTATCAAACCCAGACATCTTTGCTCTCTAATCCTGCTCTCTGAGTGCTTCTTTCCAAGGCACCTAGTTCTTCCTATCTCTAGATTAGACAATTCAATTATCTTTAATTCTTCATTCTCTTTTGTTTCCTTTCTGCCAGTTTTTTTTTTCTGTCTCTCATATTTGATCCTGAGCTAAGGACTTGATCTTGCTGAGCCTATTTCTTCCTCTCTGAAATGGGGATAATACCTTGTAAGAGGATTAAATGAGCTAAATGCATGTAAATTGTTTAGCATGTGTCTAGCATGTAGCAAAAACTTAAAAGATGGGCTCTTATCACTCAGGGTTAAGAATTGGAAATACATACTAAAAGGAAGTTTTTCTGCTTGAAAAAAAGTGAGTTTGGTCTACCTCATCAGACTAATGTTTGTAAGCTCAAATTTGATGCTTATTTACTCCGAACTCCATTCTGCTAACAGGGTGAGGCCCAGGACTCTTAAAAAGTAGATATTCAAGTTCCTTGAGGTAGCTGCCCTACCTTCCAGCTTTTTCACCTCCTACCTCACAGACCAAACTAAAGCATTTAGTATTACATAAATAGTCCTCTTGGTTTATCACCAGTGTTTGCTGTTGCCACTCTCTCTGCCTGGAACGTCCTAGGTCTTTCCACAAAACTCTCTTCTATTAGGTATAGGTTATTCTACCTGGCAAGTATTCAGTGACTACTATGTCCTAGCACTGTTCTAAGTACTTGGAATACACTCGTGTGAATGAGACAAAGCACCTGCCCTTAAAACCTATGCAGAGGCAGGCAAGACAGGCAAATATCATATAACATACAAACATATTTTAAAATATAAAACAAACATATATACTACATGTCAGGTATTGGTGAAGACAATATACATGCACATCCCTTCTATCAAAGTACGAACTCAAAGGCTGGAACCAGGTCTTATGCAAAATCTTTGTATCCTCTTATAGTATCTTATATTTGGAGATGCTTGGTATTTTTGAATAAATAACATTCTGGAGATTTTTTTATACTGTCAAATATTAAATTGCTAAAGAGTAACAGGAGCTGCATTTAAATTCAACAAAATGAGGTCACCTGTACCTGCCTGTGCACCATTCCGCTGTTGAGAATTTATAGTTTACCTTTATAAGGTTAAAGAAAAGATAATGTTGTCTTATGTTCAGATGGCAGATTTTTTTTCCTGGCCAAACATGCATATTTTTATAACGGTATGATGTTCAAAGTACAAGCTCAGAGATGGGAGTCTTTTTTTTTTTTTTAAGATTTTATTTACTTATTTGAGAGAGTGCAAGAGAGAGGGAGAGCATGAATGGGGTGGGGGAGGGGTGGGGGAGAGGGAGAAACAGGCTTCCCGCCGAGCGGGGAGCCCGATGCAGGGCCTGAGCCGAAGGCAGACGCTTAACCGTCTGAGCCGCCCAGGTGCCCCTGAGTTGGGGAGTCTAAAATCCAAATGGTTACTCTGCAAATCCCTTAGCCTTAGTTACACAAATGCAAAATGGGACAACTAAGAGTACATACCATATAAGGTTATCAGTGAGAATTAAAGGAAGCTTTGGAAAGAGAAGAGAGTAATTTGGAACAAAGACTTAAAAAAAAATTACAATTTGATAATTGAAAAAAAAATTTGATAAGAATTTAAAGAATCCAGGAGATCCAAGCTTTCCTCTGACCAGATTTATTGAACATAAGAAAACTCTATGTACAAAGTGACCTGGACCTGCTGCTTCAAAACATGATCCTTTCTTACTAATATTTGGGTTAAGTCAGTCCATTGAGTGTCAAAAAGCAGCTTACTCTAAAATTAATAGAAATGTGCCCAATACAACACTAAATAAATGGCCTAACTACTGGGACTTTCATAGTTCTACAAGATCATTTACACAGGTAGGATTGAGCCCTGGTGACAGGCTGCTGGAGAACTGATATAAGCCGTCAAGAGGCCATCTTGTGCACTGCCACAGTGATGCCGTCATGCTTCTGGATCATAATGTTCCTGAAAGGCAAAGCGGAAGATATTCAGTAAAATGTTGTATAAGTGGGAGTCTGCTGAAGATTAAAGATGCTGTTTGGTTTAGGATACAACTAAAAAAATACTATTTATCATTTTTTTAATGTTTGAGAGCAATATATGAACACAGGAAAACATTTGGGAAATACAGAAAAGTATAAAATATACAAATGAAATGAATCTATAATCCTACTGCTCAAAGACAGCCACTACTGTGTTTTGTTATCTGCATGTATACCATACGTGCATTTTTTTTCTCTTTTTACAAAACTGTGATCATACGGTGCACAGTTCTGTATTCTGCTTTCATCATTTACTATTATTCTGAGGATGCTCACTTGGAATATCTTTAGTATTTCTATTACTACAGAAGTAGTTTCTGTCCTTTGGTTGGTCTTCGCCTGTACTATTTATTACTTTCTTTTTCTTGACAGACCAATAGTCATGACAATTTTTGCTCTTCATTTAAATAACTGTGGTCCTGAAAGTACATTAGCTTCAGAGATCAGTCTATTTCCTCCTATGGTCCAAAGGGTGAGGAACCTCCCTCCAAGTTTTTTGAATGGAAATCGCTAATAACACAGGGCAGGCCCCACTCAACCTTCCCAGGAACTTTTCTAATTAAAAAGGAAAGGATCCGTCAACATCTACTCACCCATTATCTGATTCTAGACACACCACAGGAATATCAGTGGGGTCTGAGGTCAGCTTAGCTGCTTGCTGGGCTAGAACAGATATCACCCCAGCATGTTCATCTGACAGGGTCCCACGGCCTGCAAGACAGATGTAATCATGTCACCCGATTGTCCAAAAATGAGTACTGAGCTATAGTAGTATCTCTCATTGATTTATTCACAAAAAGAAGGCTCAGTTCATGGTCTTTTAGGTTAGGTACTGACATGAAATGATTTTATCCTGATACTCAGCTGGTTACATAAACAAGAAAGCCAGACAATAGTTCTTACATCAAGAAAGCGTCAGGAGACACTCAATTTTCAATCACTCTCATCACCATCTCTAAACACCTTCTCACACATATAAGGAAGCTCTAATTCAAGTCAATCTGAAAGCCATAAATTCCTTTTACAGGAAGCTTAGTGAAACCAACAAGACACTCAGAGGTGAGCTTGACAAAAAGCAGTCAGTAACGGCAAGAGACTTGTGAAACTAATTAATTCCTCATGGGAAATCTGATTTCCTTTTAGTGAGCTCAACCTCAAAGGATACAAAAGTCTTTACTCAGGAGTTCAGCTGTAAAGTCACTTTGACAGTATACGTGAATATTCTGTGAGCAGTTATTTCAACTAGAATAAGCTGGGTGTTTTCAAATACAAACTTAACTGGCTTTTGTTAATGTTTGTTTTAGCCTGTAGATAATAACTAAATCTTGGGTGCCCGATACAAAAGGTAATTACTAAGTTTACACTATATCTCCACATATGAAGGCAGCATAAGCTCGCCTGCCTGGAACTGTGGCAGGTAACAGACACACCAGTATGGCAGAGTCCGTGGATTTACTACGGTTACATAAAACGCTAACTGGACAGACCGTGCAGTCTTTTGGGCCTTGAAGGTTTCTTGAAGGAGCTTATTTCTTAGATTTCCACACCTGGATTTCAGGCTTTCCTTCAACAAGCACCTCAAGTAAATCTGCCTTTTTTCTCCCAACGAAATGATTTGTGTAAAATCTGAGTTACACAGATTACCTCTTTCAGTTACCCTCCCAGCAGAAATTCAGAGCTTTAAAATTCCTGCAGTAAAGAGGAGCAAGGAGGCAGGAGTCCTTGGTTTATGAGTTCTGACATGAATTAGCTGAATGCTTTAGTTACTTACCTCTCAGGATTTATCTCCTCATCTGTAACTCTTACATTTATTGAGCATCATGTCTGGGTTCTGTGCTGAGTGTTTCACACACAGTATATTATCTTACAGCACTGTGACTAAGAGGTTTTGGAGCCAGACTGAAATCCTAGCTCAACCCTAGTCTATGACCTGGGGCAAGTTACTCAACCTCAATTTCTTCATCTGCCTCACAGGGTTGTTACAAGGATTAAATGACTTAGAGTTTGGGTAAAGCACTTAGAATGGTGCTTCGGCACATAGCGGGCACTCAATAAATGCATAATAAATAATTACTATCATTATTAAACAACCCAGTATGGAGATCCTGGGTTGGCATGGCCTTGGCAGCTCGTGTCCTTTCCACCCATGTCAGCCAAGTGCCCTAGACCTTTGCTGCCCAACACCCCTTCGCTGGCCAAGGCCTGGCTGCTCAGCACCACCCTGTGCCCGACGGGGGTCTGCATGAGGGCTGTGCCTGCGCAGGTGGCCTCGGTGCTCACGCAGGGTCCGGGCAGTTACCCAAGCGAGCTGCCTGTATGGTGATGCGCCTCCTCTGATGTGAGAGGGAATCAAGGACCATATTCTTTACCAAAAAAAAAAAAAAAAAAAAAGTCTTAAAACTCAATGACAAGATTGACCCAGAAAAGCTCTAGGTAAATTCCCATTTGATGAAAGACCAAATGGCTTAAACAGTTTGGACCAAGTAGAGATTATTATATTGGCCATGGAGGACGACTCTGGGTTTGAAATTCCTGATACAGATGTGGAGAAGTTAATGTGTCCACAAGAAATTGTATATTACATTGCAGATAAGAAGGATGTATATGAATAAAATATCAGACCCCCTTTCTTCACTTAGAGAAGACAAGGAAGATACTGGTGATTGTCTGGAAGTGACAACGTGTTTTGGCATTATCATTGACTTTGACAGAGTAATTCTGTTTAGACTTGTATTGAAATTGTCTAAGAGTTTTTGCCCTTTGAAAATAAATCTATACAACCAACCAACTAACCAACCAACAAAAACAACCCAGTAGAGAAACAAAGGCTAAGAAAGGCTATTTTTGGTCTAAGGTCACACTATTAGCAAAGGAAGAGCAGGGGGCTGAACCCAAGTGTGTTCAACTCTGAAGCTCCCATTTCTACCGCCTACTCTCTTACTGTTAAGTGTAGTTGGACTACAAAATAGCACTATTTTGCTGGGTTATTGTGAAAAGTAGAGATAAAGTACACAGACCCTAGCAGTCTGCACACATTCAACAAATGGAACCTGATGTCGTGATCTCAAGTCCTTGCTAGACCCAATTTAAAATAATTCAATACTATTTTAGTAGAAACAATTTTGTACTGTTAGAACTGCAAGGACCACTTCTACCTTCATAAATACCAACTGAAAAGTTTCAATTTTGGAGATAAACTCTACTCTCACAAAAGTACCCAGAAAGGGGCAGGATAACAAGAAGTACAAGCGAGAGAACGGCACACTAGGCTCCCAGTCAATATCAAGTGCTTTGCAATCAATCAAAGAGTTGATCGTGAGATACTTACAGCCCAGATTAAGTCCTTGTGAATCTGTGCACAGGACTCCAACAATGGATGGATTCTTCATTCTAATTCCAGGAGCACCAGAGGAATGAAGCAGATGATGTCAGAAAATGAATTTAAATAATTATAACAACACATACAGGTTTTTCTATGTACCAGGCATTGTTGCGCTTTAAACCACTGTTTCTCTTTTTTCATTATCACCGCCCCCCACCCGGAGAAAAATTAAATTACAATGAACTAATGTAAATTTAATAGTTAAACCAATTTACGTCTGATGGGAGAAAAGACTGGGTCAGGTACTGTTGAGCTTTGGAGGGCCACAAATACGGCAATATTAATATTTTGTCATCATTGTTAAAGATGCAGAAAAAACTAACACCGGTTGCCTCCAGGAGGGGAAGTGGGAGAAACTGAGGGGCACTGGTGGGAGGCGCCTTCTTATACTTTCAATTTTATACTTTAGGTGGGTATTACCTGTTCAAAAATTTAAGAGATGTCTTTCATTTCCTTAAGCACCAAGTAACTGGCTACGCACGGGAGGAGAGACGTGTGTGTTTATGTTTACATTGCAGGGCTCGCTTTGCACACCTGGTACAACCTTCCCCCAAATTAACCCATTTCCTAAAACTCCCGAAGAATGACCCTGCCATACAGACAACTGCAACACGACGGGCGGTTTTGGCCTTGGCCTTGGGCTGCGGAGACTAGCTCCCGGAAGGAGGGTGCGGGGCCCCGGCAGGATTGCGGGATTTTAATTCCGGGTCACTCCCGCCACCCCAGCGGCCGCGGGACAGGGTTCGCCGCCTCAACAGCCCCCCTTCCCCGACCCGAGGGTCGCACGGCGTCCCCAACACGCCCGGCCGGCACTCGCAGCGCGCGCCCTGTGTCCCGCTCAAGTCCCCGCGCCGCGCTACTCACGTATCCTCCAAGTGCTGCTCCAAGGTGGCCTCCATCCCGCCCGCCGTCCGCCGGGCCCGGGATCCCGCAGCTCTCGTCGCCTCCTTCTCCGCCCCAGGCCCGGAGTGCGTCTCGCTCACGTGACCCGAACCGGGCGCAGAGGGGGACGGCGCCTCCAAAGGGACAAACTTCGCCGGGCAACCTCCGCGTTGTGTTTGGACGAGTTCGTTCCGCCCCCGCCGCCCCGAACCGCAACCGGGTGGCGCGAGTGATTCCCGCGGGGGGAGAGGTGTGCAGCTGGCCTGCAGGGCCTCGGTTCCGCCCTGGCACTGTGTCTCAGCGGTGTCAACCTTTGGATTTCCATTCAGCCGATTCCGAGACCTTCAGACCAGATCTTGTGTGCGTTTTGCAATAACCGGGCGGATCAGACAGTCAGATCCAGGCGGTGCGGCAGGGACAGAGAGCGACGTCGGACCCTGGTGCAGTGCTGTACAGGCGTGTAGGGGAGGTGACATGCACGCAGGGGCCTGAGGACCACCTGGAACACGGTGAAAACCCCAAGCTAGGTATCGGGAAGTGTAGGGATTTTAACGAAGACCTTGGTTCTTCCTTTGGCGAGGGCGCAGGAAAAGTTTGAGGAAGAAGGTGTCCCTTGCAAAGAAAACTGGGTAGGACTACTTAAAAATAACTTTTAAAAGAGCAGTTGTGAAATAAGGAGAGAAAGCCACCCACAGTCTGTCCAGAGAGGATTTAAAATCCCTTGGAGAGAGGCGCCTGGGTGGCTCAGTCAGTTCCGTGTCAGACTTCCGCTGGGGTCATGATCTTGGGGTCCTGGGAGCCAGCCTCACGTTGGGCTCGCAGCTCACTGGGGAGTCTGCTTGTCTCTGTCCCTCTCCCTCTGCCCGTCCCCCGCTCATGCTCTCTCTCTCAAATAAATTAATGCAATCTTAAAAAAAAAAAAACCCTTGGAGAATATCCTTTCAGCCCATTACCTGCAAATATATGCTTTTATTTATTTTTTTCTTTTTTAGGCAAAATTGACACATAATGGACCTGCATTTCTGTAGCTGGCCTTTTCCACAGAATTTAGCATAAATGTCTTTCCATGTCAATAAGTATTCATTTGCATCCGTTGTGGTAGTTACAAAATATTCCATAATATAGTTGTACCATAAATGATTTAACTAATCCCTTATTAATATCCAGTTAGTTGGTTGTTGGTTTGGGGGGGGGAGGGTATTACAAATGCTGGGTGAATATCTTTGTAGCTAAATATTTGTGCACGTTAAAATTTTTCTTATGATAAATTACTAGAATGGAATTACTGGGTCAAAGGATATGTCCCTAGCTGTGATAGTGAAACTTGCAGCTTTCTTAAAATTCTAGTCTTGAATGTTGTAATTCAGGAGTTTCGGACTTCTGCCTAGAAAAACTTCTTATGTTAACATAGTATGGACCATTTAAATTTTAGAAAAAGCAGCTTAAAACTACCTTTAAAAGTCGGCTTCCCTCCGAAGTTCTGGGGAGGAAGCGCTGCTCTGCGGTAGCGCCCCCTATGGTCCCATGCGTTGTCAAGCTTTACTGGACTAGGGCTTCTCAGCTCCCGTTTTGTAAGCTCCGGGGCCAGGCCATCCTAGAGAGCTATAACTTGAGCCACATTTGTAGTTTTGAATAATCTAGCCACACTAAAAAAGTAAAACAGGTGAAATTAATTTTAATGGTATATTTTATTTATCCAACTAATGTGTCCAAAATATTGTTATTTCAACATGTAATCAATTTAAAAATACTAATGAGATATTTTACATTTTCCCCCCCTGTACTAAGTCTTCAAAATCCGGTGCATATTTTTCACAGCACATTTCAATTCAGACTGGCCACATTTCAAGTGTTCAATAGCCACGTGTGGCAATGGGCTGCCATATTGGCTAATGCAGCTCCCGGGTATCTCTGATTATCTCAAAGCCGGATTGATGATTCAAGTGTTCTCAGAAAAGCTGGTTGGAAGAGTGCTTGACCCCACACTGTTTTCTACTTTCATGAGTTGGCAGGGGTATTGACGATTCTTTGTCTCAGTTTTGAGTGCTGATATCCGTTTCTGGGGTAACAGGAAAAGTCCCACATTCAAGGACTTGCCTCATTGCATTGTAATTCTTTATATGTTTACTTTTTTCAAAGATAAGAAAAGTATCTCCTCCATTTCTGCATCCTGAGCATTGTGGGATGCAATGAGGATTCAATATTTATTGAAGAATCTTGATGGGTCTTTTGGGAAAGGAACTCTGTGTCATGTTAAGAACCTTTAAGTCATGGGGCACGTGGCTGGCTCAGTTGGAGGAGTGTATGACTTTTGATCTTGGGGCTGTGAGTTCAAGCCCCATGTTGGGTGTAGAGATTACTTAAAAAAAGAAGAAAAACCTTTAAGTCCCAAACTTTGGCCACATTTATCCTCTTCTCCATAAACAAGCTCGTGGGAAATGGAAGTCCCAGGAGGGTCCAGCAGAGAATGGCCCACATGTCTTGACTGCGAAGTTGGAGGTGAGAAGCACAGTTGGGGGAACCAGACCTTCTAGGTCCTCTCTCTGCTGTTGGCCCCAAAGACCCTAGCTCCTCTTCCTTGGCCTATCAGGAGCAGAATCCTCCTGGGGGGGGGGTCCATTGAAGAAGCACAGCTCGGGTAGAGGGTCTCGTTCTCCCTTGGGCGCACAGGGTCGGCTACCCCAGGGCCAGCCCTGTTGGTCACTCTGTCAAGTGCTCAATGTCCCATGGAATGAGCTTGAAACCTGGCTGGGGAATGGGCCCTCATAAGCCACTAGGGGGCACCACGGCCATGGAAAACTCTGCTCAGGCTGCAGGATCCCAGGGGAAGGAAAGGGATCCATAGATCTGCTGAGCTGGTACAGCTTGGTGAGGATAGCATTAGGCTTGAGGCAGACAGAGGCAGAATTCCTGACCACCGCCTACCTGTGTGACCTCTGAGCTTCAGGGGCTCCTCTGTGATTTGACAGTATCTTGACCTGCCTCCTGAGGTTGTGGGGACGATTATACGAGATGCTTTACATCAGAGGAGCTGGTGCACTGTGGGAGTCAGTACATCAGCTCTGCTAAATCTGAGCAAAAAGTCCTGTTTGTTTCCTCAAATTGTTTACAGTTTAGGTGAGGGCACGCATGAGAAAATAAGGAACAGTTCAATGAAGGTCAGAGCCAAACGCTGAGGCATACCCTCCAGCAGTCTAGTTCATGGGGGAGGGAGGTCGAGGGCTGGATTTACACAGCTACTCCGCAGAGCTATGTTAAATGCCCTAATTAAATATGTTTTTTTTAAGATTTTTATTTATTTGACAGAGCTAGAGAGCGAGAGCACATGCATGGGGAGTTGCAGGCAGAGGGAGAGGGAGAAGCAGGCTCCTCCTCACTGAGCAGGGAGCCCGACGTGGGGCTCGATCCCAGGACCCCGGGATCATGACCTGAGCCGAAGGCAGATGCTTAACCGACTGAGCCACCCAGGTGCCCCTGAATATGGTTTATTACACTTTTGTATGGTATAAAAATTATAAAATACAGTGAGAGGAAACATCACCTGAAATCCCAGCCCTAACCAGAATGACACGAATGTGAATGAGCTAAATAGAATGGGATAGGATTTGGGTAAGGTGGAGCTGGGAAAAGGCATATCACAAGGGTCACCAGAATTTTGGCGCTAAAGCATCTCACTCCATGGGAGCCACTGGATGGGACACTGGGTCCCTGCCTTCTGACAGCGGACGCTACCAGAGAGCTGAGTCCGAGATCCAAAGCCTGACCGCCACTACTAAGAGCAGTAATAATACCATTCACGGTTCATGTGCATGAGTGACAACTGTGTTTTGGGCAATTCACGGGCCTTATTAATTCTCACAGCCTTTTTTGTTTTTTGTTTTATTTTGTTTTTAGTAGAATATTTATGTTCTGTATTTTTTAAAGTTTTTTTTTAATTCCAGTATAGTTAATACACAGTATAATATTAGTTTCAGGTGTACACTATAGCGATTCAACACTTCCGTACAGCACCCGGTGCTCATCACAACAAGAGCCCTCTTCAATCCCCATCACCTATTTAACCCATCCCTCCACCCAGCTCCCCTCTGGTAAGCATCAGATTGTTCTCTATAATTAGGTCTCTTTCTTGGTTTCTCTTTGTCTCTCTCTTATTTTTTTTCCCCTTTGCTTGTTATGTTTCTTCAATTCTGCCTATGAATGAAATCATATGGTACTTGTCTTTCTCTGACTTATTTTGCTTAGCATAATACTCTGGCTCCATCCACATCCTTGCAAATGGCAAGATTTCCTTCTTTTTGTGGCTGAATGATTTTCCATTGTACAGTCCTCACAACTTTTTGAAGTAGCTCCTATCACTCTCCCCATTTCGCAGTTAAAACCCCCTGAGGCTCAGAAGGTCAACGCTTGCTCAGGATCACCCTAGTTGTAAGTAGTGGAGCCTCACCATGGACTTCCCTACTACATGGCCTCAACTTCTCTCACTTCATCAGCGATACGATCCTGGAAAGGTAACAGGGCTTTGGAGACCCCATCCAGATCTCCTGCTCTTTGGAGAAGAGATCTGAGGCTCAGAGAGGGGAGGTGGCTAATTTAGAACTTGAACTTCATACTCTTCACCTTCCACCCAGGGCTCTAACTATATTGTGCTGCTGGAGGCTGTTTTAGACCTCTCTTTAAAACAACCTCAGAGACATTCACTGTTACAGGTTGAATTGTGTCTCCCTAAAATTCATGTGGTTAAGTCCTAGCTCCCAGTACTTCAGAATGTGACCTTATTGGAAATAGGGCCTTTTCAATGATAGTCCTTCAAATCAGTTCATTACAGTGGGCCCTAATCCCATATGACGGGTGTCTTAAAAAGAGGGGATTTGGACACTGTCCCCCAGAAGGGACAGTGATACAGGGAAATACAGGGAGAAGACCGCCATCTGCAAGCCAAAAGAGGGGCCTGGAACAGATCTCTTCCTCACAGCAGTCAAAAGGAACCAACCCCGCTGATGCTTTGATTTTGGACAGCTGCTCACCAGAACTGTGAGAATAAATTTCTGTTGTTTAAGCCACTCAGTTTGTGGTACTTTGTTATGACAGCCCTGGGAAACCACTATACTCGTACATCCAGAAAGTCTGTAAGTCAAAATCAATGTCTGTGATAGCAGACATTTGGCAGCCCTTAATGGAAACACTGGTTGAGAAGATCGCCTTACCAGAGGCAAAAGGATAGAGCAGATAATCTTTCCATCTTGCTCCCAATTTTGATACTTGGCTAACTGTTTTCCTTACATTGGACATTGGCCAACAGTGGTGGCATGACCCCCTTGGTTTTGAATTGGACATTGGCCAATAATGGTGGCATGACTCCCTTGGCTATGACCTTCTTGAGTCTGTTTTATATCCCTGAGCTTGGCCTATAGAAGGTGCTCAGTAAGTGTGTGTAGAGGGAATGAGCACGAGAATAGGCTCCTGGCCATTCTAACCCAAGCCTCTCCAAACAACGAGTTGGGCAGGGGGTAGGGCATGGACTGTCAGTTGACAGAAGTTGAAATGGGGCACTGTCTCCCAAAGTGTCCAGCCGAGTCCCAATCCTGGAAGACACAAGCAAAATATATTTTAGATGACTCAGGGTGGGCTAGAGAAGTTCCAGCTTAGGAAACTATTTTCCTGATGCTTTTGCTATTGAGGATAAATTTTGCTAATAATTAATTTTGCTATTGAGGATAAATGAGATGCAGACTTCCATATCCAAGCCTTCATTAGATGCCCAGTTAATGCTGCCATGACAAATGGGAATGAAGCCCTTATGAATAAAAAAAAGATCAACGCAGTATAAAAAATCGTCGACCAGAGAAAAGAAAATTTAGAGGAGCTGATAAAATATCTTATCCTTAATTCGACCGTCTGTACCACACATCAAATCAGCCTTAATGTCAAGATTGATCGGCCTTGGAATAGTGTAAATGAAATAAGAACTCGAAAACGAACGGAAAAGAAATTACCTGTATTGAAATGTATTTGCAGTGCAGGCCTGTGCGCTGAGGCTTTTAGCCCAACGCCGGCCTCTAGCTTCTTCGGCTACATATCACTGTCTACCTGACGTGCATCCCCGTCACCCCAGGTGGGTTTCAGAGAACATGCTTGTGGGCGAATGGTACGTCCCATGGTCAGTAATCTTGCGAAAAAACCCACCGTTGTGGAAAAATCCTTTCTTGGACAGTGTCTTTACTTCCCCATCCGCGAACCTGGTGAGGTGTGTGCTGGGTCCTTATTTCAGAGAAGAGAATGTTGTGAAGAGGAGATGACCTGCCCTGTCCCACCCGGGAGAGCAGAGGGGGAAGCTTCCTCTGGGATGGCCGCCACCGGCTGTCGCATCCTCATGTGGCTTCCAGCGCTTAGCTACTGTCTCGGCATTTAATTACCCTTTTGGAAGACCTTGGACGAGTCTTCTCATGCCTTGATGTCCCCACTCTTCCCCACAATCCGTGAAGATAAGAAGAGCGCCTGCCTCGGCATGGCAGTATGAGGATTCTGGCGGACAATTAACGTGGAGCCGGGAGCACGGTCCCCAGCACCAGCGCCAGCCCTGAACAAAGGGAAGCCCTTGTCGTTGCTGGGACCATAAGAAATGACAGCTGGGGCACATTTGAACTCAACTGTCATTCAGGGCTTATAGTTACCAGCAGTTGGAGCTGACTTATGGAGTAGGAAAGGAAGCGGTGTTTTAATTTATTCTTTTTTTAAGGATTTATTTATTTATTTGAGAAGGAGAGAGAGAGACCATGTGGGGGGGTAGGGGGAGCGGGAGAGGGGAGAGAAAGAATCTTTTATTTTTTAAGTTTTTTCTTTTTTTTGGAGAATTTATTTATTGGAGAGAAAGTGCAGAGTGAGCGAGAGAGAGAGAGAGAGTGCATGAGTGGGGCCAGGGGAGGCAGAGGGAGAGGGAGAATCAGGGCTCCCCCACTGAGCGGGGAGTCCAACGCGGGGCTCGATCCCAGGACCCTGGGATCATGACCTGAGCTGAAGGCAGACGCTTAACCGACTGAGCCACCCAGGTGCCCTGAAGGCAAGAATCTTGAGCAGACTCTGCGCTGAGCACAAACCTGACGTGGGGCTCGATCTCACGACGATCATGACCTGAGCTGAAACCTAGAGTTGGTCCCTAAACTGACGGAGCTACCCAGGTGCCCCAGGAAAGGAAGTTTTACAGACAGGGCTCATGCAGAAGAAAGAGCAGAGAGCACTCCCCTCCCCTTTGCCAGGGAGCAGAAGGTTGCCTAGCTGCAGAGGGGTTGGGGGGTGGCGCTCCTCCTGCAAAGCAAGATCCCCCTCTGCAAAGCAAGAAGCCCTCTGTAAGAGACACTTGAAATGCTGTCTTGCTGCCCAGCCCCCTATGAATGCCTCTACTATGTTCAGGGCACCTTTATATCAGATCGAGAATGCCGAACATTTCCTCCTCGGCCTCCCTTGCACTAAAGCCAGGCAGGTGATCCATGCCTCACTGCTTACGCTCACCTACACGAGACCTCAGAGGCTCTGGGAAAACTGCACTTTGCTGGCAAGGGCGGCCTTAGAGGGGTGGCTGGGGGGTGAGGGGTCTAGGGGGTGGTTGTAGGGATAGGTTCCTGACACAGAGGTGGCAGGGTGCTGTGACAGGCCAGGGGCAGGGCTGGTGGTGGCGTTTTCCACCTGTGGGGTTCCGAGCTTTGTCGCTGGACTCTGAGACTGAACTTTCGGGCTCCCCAGTCCCACCAGTTTCCCAACATCATTTTAGAGCATTGGTCATTTTGCTTTGTGCTCCCAGAAATAAGGGCATCCCGAGCCATCTCAGAGGCCACGTGACTACCAACTTCATGCTGTGGTCTCACTGTTGGTCTACAGTTCCATTTCCTTATGAATTTCACAGTCCTGGTTCGCCAAACTCTATGCTGGGAGCACTAGTAAATCAAGCAGAGCTTCCCTAGGAAAGGAGCTTGTGTTCTACACAGCAAATAAGGTAGATAGTGTAAAAAAAGCCCCACATTTTATTTCGAGAAAGAGAAACTTTTCAGACCAATGATGATCACCCATGACAGCCTGCATGTCTGGCCCCGCCTGGAGCTTGGGGTCAACACTGCCATTTCCAGGCACCAGGTTCTCAGGAGAGGACTTGGAGTGGGGGGGAGCATCTGTCCCTCCCCAGGCCTGTCAGGGACAGACAGAGCTGCTTCTGGGAAGGAGAAGATGGGGTGGGGGGGCAAGAGGACCAAGAGAGAAACACCGAACTCTCGCAGCCGAGGCCTTTTCAGACTTGAGTGTGTGGTCCTCACTCTCCATGGTCCCTAGAAAAGCATCTGGCCCACAGCAGGTGTTCAGTAAATGTTTGTTCTGTTAGAGAAGGAATCCCTTCTGGAGATCCCAGGAAACTGACCCTCTCCGCCCCTTCATCTGTGCATTTCTCTGCCCCAAGGAACCAGTAGAAACAATGGTGATCTCAGGTGTCAATAGCAGTGAAGATGGTGGATGGTCTTCCTAACTTACTGACTGTTACGGATTTCCTCTTTCTAGGCCTCGGTTTTAACGTCTGTAAACTTGGTCCGTTTCTCATTCAAGAGCATTGCCTTTACTCTTGCACCTGAAAATGAAAAACTGACATCTACAAAGCACACCTGTTCACATTACCTCATTTTGATCCCACAATCATCCTGTGATGGGGAATCTGTATCCCCACTCTATGGATGAAGGAGAGGAGAGGTCAATAACTTGTCAAGGACGTAGAACTTGAAAGTGTCCCTGGCTTTGGGCACTCCAAGGCTAGGGGCAGCCAGTCACTAGGATGTAGGTCCCAGATCAGTTGGCTGCTCTGCAAACTATTTTCTCCCCCAGTTTAGACAACACAGTCCCCTGAGCCAGTCCCATACAGTGGCCCACGGCTGCCTTCCCCCACGTCTCCTCCCACGGTGGGAGAGCTTGTCCGCCTGCCTTTAGCCACCACACAGTAAATCAATTGCCACATTAATTCTGGACCATCAGCATTTTCCCCCAGGAGAAAGTCAGAAGCAAGGAGACTAATGTCTCATTGATCTTTTCAATTGCTAAAGGGGAAGCGAGATGAATATAATCCCATCTGTCAAGACGGAGAAGGGCTGATCTGAAAGCAGTGTGGATTACTTTAAGGGGATAACAGTTTATCACTCTCTGGACAAGCGAATATGAAATTAGGACTAACCTCCTTTACGAGTTGGTGGAAACATCGATCAGCAAAGAGAATGTCTAGGGAAACCAGCAGCAAGTTCTCTGGCCTTTTTCCTTGTCCTTTCCCTGAGACTTTCTATTTCTTATATCCACACAACCACACAAACAGGACAAAATCCACCCTTGACTCCCCAAAAATAGTTAACATTTGCTGGGGACTGATCATTGCCCGGTGCTGTACTAAGTGTTTTATTCTCACTCTCCAGCAGCTTTATGAGATGTTATCATCAGCACCATCTTACAGATTTGGAAACTGCCGCTTAGACAGGTGGAGTGACTCGCCCAAGGTTACTTAGTGAAGGTGAATCAGGTGCAGCCTGGCTGCCCCTGCGCCTGCCCTCAATCCCCACCCAGTGTGTGCAGGTTACTGAGACTGAAAGGAGTCCAGACAACCCTGGACAGCTTCCAGACTGCTGTGTTTCTGTCCACCCCACTCACTCCGTCCTCGGTTAGTCCCTTAGGTAGCCCTGCTGACCCCAAGGGGGGGATGGCCTTTGCTAGTTGTAGTGGCCCCACAAAGGCTGAGGGGCTGGACCATCCGGAGGCCTCAGTCAGGGCATCTGGGCAGCTGAGGCTCAGGGATAGGTGGAGGAGACGGCAAGTGGGGGCCGAGGGGCCCAGCAGCACACGGGACTCAGGCTCTGCCGAGGC
The DNA here is from genome assembly GCF_009762305.2 of Zalophus californianus. NCBI lineage: Eukaryota > Metazoa > Chordata > Mammalia > Carnivora > Otariidae > Zalophus > Zalophus californianus. The sequence goes on from NC_045598.1 coordinate 92,871,354, forward strand.
TCCTCATGCTTCCCGCCGGGCATGAATTTCCAGGGAGGGGAGGAGAGGAGAGGCCAGTGACGGTCTCTTGGCTAGTCAGAAGCTGGGACATCCAGAGTGTCGGGCCAGTGCGGGCTGCTGTGACCACCGAGAGCCCAAGAAGACGCCACAACCAGGGGTTAGGAAGTCTGCATTAGGAAGGCCTGGGGCCCACAGCAGTGTGATCTCAAAAGCTCGAGAAGGAACATGCATACCTGAGATCTTCAGAAAACACAAGTCTCAGCATGAAATTTTGACCCTTCCCTTCAACCAGGGGCAGAAGCACACTCCAGAGTGAAGAGCCCCGAGAGAGGGGCTTCGGCAACAGTCTTCCCTGGAGACTTCCCTGGAGAATGTCTAGGGAAATGAGCAGCAAGTTCTCGGGCCTTGCTTTTTGCTGCCAAAGCAAAGGTCATTCGAGGGCTGCGGGGCTCGTGCTCTGTGGCCAGAAGTAAGTTTTCTGATTAATACCACTTTGGGTCCGACAGAGATGGCTGCCCTGTCTTGGGCTTGTTTGCTGTTTATCCCTGTGATTAATGCTGGTAACATTTAGAGTCTGTCAGGGAGATATTTCACGGATGCGCCACGTTGGGGGATTGAGACGCCAGGAAATGTGATTCCCCAGGTAAAGCAGCGTTGAAGATGAATCCGAAGTGTTGAAGGAAAGGCCCAGGACCTTTCTAGCCTCTTGAGGGGTAGGGGAAGGGGGACAATTGGAGGTGGGGGCTTGGGAAGGGCCACACGATCCCGGAGCTGTAATAGGGACCCCTTGGGAAGGGCTTTTTTCCTAGGCTTTCTGGTGTGCAAGTATCACATCTGCGTTGGCCCTTAGATTTTACGGCTAGGACACATAAGAAAGGAAGCCAACAGGAAGGAGAACACCTTTCCTGCTGTTCCTGGGGTCTTTGATGTCTGCCACAGATCTCCATTTCTACCTGCCAAAAGTCTACCTGTTAATCAGAAGGCTGATCTCAGAGGTGAAAAGGTTTTTGAATCCCCCAACCAGAGGTGATCTTCACCAAGACAGATGTAGCCCTTTGTATGTTACCATCAAAGCCTAATGTTCAAACATTTAAAAACATCGCTTTCATAAAACATGGAATGGGCATGTGTCAAACATGAGGAACTTGTGAGTGAGGGAACCCGTACGGTGGCAAAGCTGGTTCGGAGAGCATTTGGAGGAGCTGAGTATTTATAAGCACTTAGAAGGAAATGTTTGAGTAAATTCCTAGGTTAAAAACAAAACTTACGTATGTGGCCAAATGATATGTGTATTTATATGTATTTTTGACAAATGATTTTTGACAAGCGGTCCAAAACCATTCCACAATCTTTTCAACAAATGGAATTGAGAAAACTGAATATCAACATGCAAAAGAATGAAGTCGGAGTCTCACCTTACACAGTATAAAAAAATGAACTCAAATGGGTCAAAGACCTGAATGTAAAAGCTAAAACTAAAGACTCTTAGAGGAAAACATAAGGGAAAAGCTTCATGACATTTCATTTGGCAATGATTTCTTGGATATGACACTATTAGCACAGGAAACAAAAGATAAATTGAATTATATCAAAATTAAAAACTTTTGCAGGGCACCTGGGTGGCTCAGTAGGTTGGGCATCCAACTCTTGATTTTGGCTCTGGTCCTCATCTCAGGGTCCTGGGATGGAGCCCCGAGTTGGGCTCCACGATCAACGGGGAGTCTGCTTGAGGATTCTCTCTCTCTCCCTCTCCCTCTGCCCCTCCCCTGGCTTGCACTCTCTCTCTCTCTCTCAAATCAATTAATCAATCTGAAAAAAAAAAAACCACCAACAACAGCCAAAAACTTGTGCATTAAAGGACACTATCAACAGAGTGAAAAGACAGCCCATAGGATGGGAGAAAACATTTGCAAATCATGTATCTGATAAGGGGTTAATACCCAGAATATGTAAAGAACTCCTACAAGTCAACGACAACAAACCATATAACCTGATTTTAAAAATGAGCTAAGAACTTGAATAGACATTTCTCCAAGGAGGGTGTACCGATGGCCAACAAACATGTGAAAAGATGCTCAACATCACTAATCGTTAGGGAAATGCAGATCAAAACCACAATGAGATACTACCTCACACCCATTAGGACCAAAAACAACCCCCAAAATAAAACCAAGAAGTAACAAGTATTGGCAAGGATCTGGAGAAATTGGAACCCTTGTGCACTGTTGGTGGGATTGTAAAATGGTACAGCCCCTGTGGAAAACAGTGTGGTGGTTCCTCAAAGATTAAACATAGAATTATTACATGATCCAACAATTCCACTTCTGCGTATATATCCATAAGCACTGAAAGCAGGATCTTGAAGAGATATTTGCACACTCATATTCACAGCATTAGTTATGATAACCAAAATGTGAAAGCAACCCAAGTATCCATTGACAGGTGGATGGATAAGCAAATTGTGGGTTGTACATATAATGGAATATTATTCAGCTTTAAAAAAGAAAGACATTCCAATACAGCTACAACATGGATGAAGCTTGTAGACAAAATAAACCACTCACAAGAAGACAAATCCATATGATTCCACATATATGAAGGGCTAGAGTAGTCAAATTCATGGAGACAGAAAGTGGAATGTGGTTGCCAGGTCCTAGGGGAGGGAGGAATGGGGAGGTATTGTTTAATGGGAACTGAGTTTTGCAGGATGAAAAGTTCTGGAGATGGATTGTGGTGAAGGTTGCACCACAATATGAATATACTTCATGCCATAGAGCTGTACCCTTTAGCGTGGTTAAAATGGTAACATATTATGTTAGGTGTGTTTTATCACAATTAAAAAATAAAACAAAACTGGTTGATGTCCTATAGGGCAATTATAAAATCAGTCTTTGAAAAAGAAAATTATCTTTTCTATTTGATAGAAATTATTTGTATATATATTTTAAAGTTTGTTTACTTTTTAAAGATTTTTATTCATTTATTTGAGAGAGAGGGAGATTGAGAGAATGAGTTGCGGGGGCGGGAGGCAGAGGGAGGAGCAGACTCTCCGCTGCGCCCAGTGCGGGACTCAATCCCAGGACCCTGGGATCATGACCCAAGTTGAAGGCAGACGATTAACCAACTGAGCCACCCAGGTGCCCCTATTTATCTGTTTTTTTAGTAATCTCTACACTCAACGTGGGGCTTGAACTTATGACCCCAAGATCAAGTGTTGCATGCTCTCCCAACTGAGCCAGCCAGGCGCCCTGAAATTATTAACATCTTTACTGGACACAATCTACAAGTTAATATGTAACTTGACAGAGTCTGAGCCCTTAATGGTAAATAACCAAGTCAAACAGAAATCTCTCCCCTAGGTAATTAAGTAATCCTTGGGTGGGCTTGTGTAACAATGACCAAATGATGTTTGGAGGGCATAGTGTCCTCTCATGGCCTTATTTATAGGTTTTATTATTATTTAACATCACAGTCATTTATATCCTCGCCTTTCCCACCAGTCCCTTGAGGGCAGGGGCTCTGTCTTACTCATTTTGCTCTGGTTTATTGAACAGAACTGAAGAAAGCAACGTGGTGGAATGAGTTGGGAGCAGCGGACCTGTGTTTTCATTGTGTCTGTGACAGTGACGGGTCCTGTGATTTTCCCGGGGCGTTGATGTTCTCACCCACCAAATGACTGCATGTGAAGTGTTGGGCACTGTGCTGGGCACTGGGGATGCTGTCTCCTCTCTGGCTTTCCTCCCAGCTCTAAGATGCTTGGATTCTAGTTTGGTCTGTCATCCATCCAAGAAAGTAGTTACGGATGCAAACATGAAAACGAAACATAGAATGAATACATGAAAGATGTATTCGGGTGTCTGTGATACACGGAAGCATTTTCTTCTTGTTTTTCTTGGAGGAGCCACCCATGATGTGCGTGAGGTCTGTGGCCCAGGCTCCGCGGCTGGGAGGCAGGCGAGGAATGTGCTGTTTCGCAGTTTTGCTAGAGAGGGAACAGCTGCTGTTCGCTGGTGGCAGGAACGCCTCCTCCCAGAAGCCAGGGCCCCTGGGTGAGCAGGCCCGGGAGGGAAAGTACCCAGCCTCCAAGTCTGCCTTTGAGAAAGTAGCAAATTACTGTCTTATTATGTATTCATGGACACTTAATGCTGTTTTTGATTAATTTCTTGAGAAATTCTGGCAGTTCCTCTTCTTGTTTTTCTTAGGACAGGAGGAAGATGCTGGGTGAGCCATTAAGAAGGTGAAATTATGTGCCCAGTTGGGAGCTCTGGGGACCTCTTGCTGAAATTAACTTGAGCGCTTTGGCATAAGTTTTACATGGCAGAAGGGAGCCGGGATTGCTGCTTTTGGCCAGTGCTGCTGGGCCACACTGCTGGGTGTTGTTGCTATCTTTCCCGTGGTGAGCGATGTCCCCAGAGGCCTTTGGAGCCATGCTCAGCCCCGCCCTGGCTTCCCCCTGGGTCCCACGTGCCACTGCCGTGGTGGCTCAGCCACTTTTCTTGGCTGTGGGTCTCACCAACCTGCAGGCACATTCATCTATCTGCCCCTCCCAGTCTGGCTTGGCCCCCCACTTGCCAACACACACACACACACACACACACACACACACACACACACACACACACACACACACACACCACATACGCGCGCACACACGCTGTTTCAGAAAGAACATTCTGTTTGGAGACTGTGTCCTGGACTCTTCAGCGTCAGCTCACATGAGTCATGGCCATAGATGGGGCTGGAGTCTCACTTCCTGGAGTCCAGAAGGTCACTGCTGTTCTGCACTCCCTGTGTCTGGGTTGGAGGCGCTGCTGGGCGCTTGATAGCAAGTGTGGGTGCCTCCCAGCAGGACCACTTCTGGGGTTCCCCCAGGCTTCCTCCCATCTGCCCTCTCTAGACCTCAGTCTCAGTAGAGGAGACCCCAAAATCCCTTCCTAGTGCCATACCATCCTTCATTGCCTGCTAAGCACCCTTGCTCTGCACACAATGACAAAGCATCATGAAAACAACAGCCTTGCCTTCTCTAAGTATGTACCACGCAGGGGTGAGTTGGGGAGAGGAATCAGGGGCCCAGGGAAGAGAAATCATTTCTCCAAGGGCATCAGCTAAGTGGGCTGATGAGGATCCGAGCAGAGCTCTAAATTATCCCAATACTCCTGTTATTTTATATTTTCCCTTTTCCGCCCTTTATAATTATTTTAAAGAAACATTTACTTCATGTTCTATTACAAAAGGAACACATGCTCCAACCAAGAATTTAGAAAGCGTGGAAATGTATGAAGACAGAAGAGCCACCAAGACCAACAAATGAATAAAACCAAGCTCAATGTCATTAGCAATTCTTGCTTGTCAGGATGAAATGCTCACATTTTAATTCCTTTTTTTCCAACCTTCTTTTTCTTTGTGTCTATGTGTGTGCACACACAGCCCTCACCTCCCCAACATGTGAAAAATGGAATTACATTGAACATTCTTTTTTGTTTCCAGCTTTTTTCACTTAGCAACATAATATTAATTTCCCCACATCAGTCATGATCTTCGGCCCCATGTTCATTAACTTCTATCCAAGGCACATCCTGCCCAACTTTGTTTTCTGGGTCCAGTTACACTTCTCCTTTCTGGGCTGTACCCTAGGGGGACACTGAACCTCTTTCCAGATTGAGCTGGTTTGTACCCAAGGGACTTGCTTTGCAAGTGACACATACCTGCTTTGTGAATCTACCAAACTATTCAGGGTGGACTGATTAACTTGTTCAAAGATCATCTGAGAGAGAGAAAGTGAGAGAGAGAGAGAGAGATACACCGCTCATCCATGATATTGTACCCTTCCAGAAGGATGTTCCCAAAGGCAGTGTGACCCCCTCGTCCTCTGCAATTGATATAGAACCAGAGGTCTGTATGCAGAGGATAAGGCACATCCCTGTTAGGATGGCTGACCCTTTGCAGCCACTCCAGTCCCTGTTTCCCAAAGGGAAAGTTTGTTACAAAAGTCAGTTACTGACCTTTGGAAAACAATTCTCAAAGTGAACTTGCATAGGCTTGGCAGGAACCACTGACCTTGAGACTTTGAGGCCTGAAGGTGCTAGGTCTTATTTTTCTCAGAGCTGAAAAGAACCATTTTGAGAGGGTAAACATTAACTGAGGAAAAGTAAAGAGTGTCTCATTGTTTGGGGGAAATCTGAGCCTGTAGAAATCATCTTGGCCCATGTGTATGCATCACATAGCCTCTGCCCAGGATGGCCAGGGCGGGGGGTCTCCCTAGAAAGGACTGGTATCCCAGGAAGCAGAGTTTCTAGGGTTCAGCCCTGGTCTCTTTACCAAAAAGGTAGGAAAAAAAAATAAAGCAGTTTACTCCCTAAACCACTAGAAAAGGGGAACCCACTGATGAATCATAACCCCATTCCAGCACCAACAACACATAGCTCTCAAAGGAAGAACTCTGGTTCCGACTGGATTGACTTGAGCCAGAGGCCGAAGGAAGGCATTGCTGGAATTGATTTCTGTAATCAGAGGCAAAAGCATAACCAGGGAGTTGAAAGCCCCTTGACCCTGAGCCTGGGGTTGTTATCTCGTGGGTATTTTCTAGTACAAAAGGATTCTTTCTGAGTAGCGTCCCCTGGTTAGAAGATACATGGCACTAGTGCCAGTATTTTCCCAACCTGTACCCATGGCAGACATCACCAATCAATGCTGGCACCCTTTCCCACGGAGCCCCAAGGTGGCTTCAAGGTCAGCCTCAGTACGATTCTCTTGGCAGCCATTCCGACCAACCAGCACCGGCCTCTGTCTTTCCTGAATTAGTTTCTCATCATAGTCAGGAGTCGTAGGCCAACCTCCCATTGGATAGAATACTTAGAAGGGCCTCTAGTTTGTCTCTTGTCCCTGCAAGAATAGGACAGGAGGTAGCTGGGAGGGGTGGAGGTGGATGGAGGAAATGGAGCTAAAGATGGCCCAGGAGTTTGTTCCCCAGCCTTAGCATTTTCTGATAGAAGACTAGGTGTGTCTCTGCTCACGTTGCCACAAGCAGCCCTGCTCCTGCCTGTTCCTAATCCATTCTTGGGACTCTTCCCACCTCTAGGCAGGACAGCTTGAAGCGGGGGGTGAGGAGCCCTTCTTCCCAAAGGCAGGCAAGGGGCAGAGCCCTGTCCCTGTGCCATGCAGCGGCTTATCGGATGCAGTGACCCCGAGCAGGCCCTGCTTCCTGAGACCCTCCTACTTTGAGGAACCCAGCTGTGCCTCTCCATACCCTGCTGTTCTTGTTCCTCAAGAAAGGGCATGTTCAGCTGCTGAATCTTATGTGGGAGAGAAAGAGAGGGAAGTTGCAAATATCCCTTTGCTGACAAAGGTCCCAGTCTGCCACCAAAAGAATTGTTTTTAATTGCTTTTATATTTATTTTAATGAAATGTTTCAAAGGCATAAAAGAGCCTGGGTTAAAGAATGGTATTAAAACAATCACCCACATACTCTCTCGGAAGCTTCAGAAATTGAAGGATTATTTTTTAATGAGAGGACAGGGCTCTCCAGGAGGATGCGGCTAACTTACTTTAGTGCGGAATTGGCCAACTCAGATTTATCACCCCATATGAAGCTTCAGCTGACTGTTCCCATAGAGCTTCTGTTGATTGCCCTGTTCAATCAACACTGGTTAGGTATAACACTCCCTTCCTGTCTGTGAGGCCCTGGCTGCAGGTCCTGACCTGCCGCGTGGGCAGCCACCTTGCGGCTGTCAGCTTTGATGCTCCATCAACGTCGTGTTCAGAACATCCTGAGTTTTCTCCCCCCCGAGCGTCTACAAGGCTCATCTGGTTAAGGGATTGTGGAGCTCCGCAGCTTTACTCTTCTTTCCAGGCACTGGCCAACAACCATTTGCCTTCTCACGGTAACTCACAGACCACAGTTCCTGCCCCCGTTAATCCTTTGGGTTTGTAGCAGCAGAACACAGAGGGAGCAGGAGGGCTCTTCTCTGAGCTTTCCAGGTGGACCAAGTCCTAGAAAGAGAAGAGGAACTGGCCACGTATTTCCCAGAGATGAAGGGGGCTGGGCGATTTTTCAGAGGTTAGCACACACAGGGACCTCCCCGCCCTCACCAGGGACCTGGGCCGTGCTCCGCAGTTTGGTGGGCTGGGACCTTGCTCCCATTTGCAAGTACAAAAGCTGTACTCAAAGATGCTTTTCACAGAATAATCATAATTCTCATTCTAATAATTCTAAGGATAATTATGTATATGACTCTAATGCCCATCCTGATGAGGCACACTAACTATTCCTCGGTGGTAGACCACTCCAAAGCACACCTGACTATGCTCTTCTTCTGCGCGAAACCCTTCAGGGGTCCCCATGGCCTTGGACTTGGTTAATAGTCCAAATGTGGGTGCTCAGGTCCTCCATGAGCTCCTGCCTGCTTACTGACCCTCTCACTCCTTTTTGCATTAAATGTTTGCTCTAAACACAGAGCCGGCTTCATCTCTGCACATCCCTCCAAAAGAAAATCAGGCTCTGCCCATTCCCAGGATGCTTTTCAAATCCTCCAGTCTCTCAGCTTACCTAACCCCACACCCATTAGCATGGGACTGTGCTCATGGAGGCCATGTGGACAGCTCCTCTATGGAGGAACTGGGAACTGTCACACTTGTCCTGTGGCTGATTCCCAGCGTAGAGACTGAGGCTCTCGTCTTGAGCCCAATGCCCATCACATGGTGTCCCCTAGTAAGTATCCATCAAGGGGACACAAGGCCCACCTCCCCAGCTGACGTATGGCAGAGCAGGAGTTGAATAGAAGAGCTGATTTGTAAACTTATGACCGTTCCACCACCCTGTACCCTTCTCTCCAAAAGAATATCTGCTTCATGGAGTTATTGCGGAGAGTGCCCGGCACACTGTAGTCACTCGATAAACACTGTTATGGATGAGTAACTGGGCTGGAAGTCCCCCCACCTCATTTCCTATTTTCTGTGTCTTTCCTAGTCCCTCTGATTCTCTGTCTCCCTCACCTAGAATGTGTTTCTGGAGGTTACAAATTGTTGAAGTTCTTTTTTTTTTTAAGGTTTTATTTATTTGACAGAGAGAGTGAGAGAGCAAAAGCAGGGGGAACACTAGAGGGAGGGAGAGAAGCAGGCTCTCCGCGGAGCAGGGACCCCGATGCGGGGCTCGACCCCAGGACTCTGAGACCATGACCTGAGCCGAAGGCAGACGCTTAACCATCTGAGCCACCCAGGCGCCCCACAAATTGTTGAGGTTTTAGTTAGAGATGAAACTCCATCAGCAAAGATTGGATACTGGGCTGTCAGGAGGCTTGGCAGGTCAGGTTGGAAAATTAAAATGTTAATGATGGGCAGCACTTCTGGTGAGAGAGAGAGAGGGGGAGAGAGAGATTGCATCAGCATGCTGAGGAGGTGCTGTCCATTAGGGGCAGGAAGAGGGAGCTTGCCCCCCGGCAGTCTTACTTAGCTACTGGCCCCATCTGGCTGTATTGGCTATATTCTTACTTTCTTTGGAAATCTTACCTGCATGATTTGTTTTACAGCAAAAGACAACTGAGACACTCTCCAGGAGCAGAATCTCATGCTTCCATAGCTCGCCCCTCCTCCGCCTGGAGTCTGGCACTAAGCATGGACTCCTGGGGCTGGAAGGGGCCTCCAAAACCACTGAGTCTCACCCCCTCATTTTATGGAAGGGGTAGCTGTGGCCCAGGGAATAGAAGTAACTTATTCCAGAGCACACAGAGAGGTGGGGATAGAGCTGGGAGGGAAACTTGAGCCCTACAGGGGCCGGGAGAGTAACACAATTGTATGATGCAAGGTGGTAGCAAGTTAGCCCTAGCGCTCACGTGTTCTGTCTGAAGAGACAGCCACCGCTCGGCTCCAGCCAACTGTGGCCATGTGGGCTGTAGACCAGTGAAGCCAGACTGTCTGATTTTTCACAGAAGCCAGAAACAGGATTTCGCTGTAAAATCTCTTGGTTTTTAAATGTTGGCTAAGAATTCAAATTGCATTGATGATCTCCAGGCCATTGAGACTGGCCTTGGGATTTAAGTTTGGTCTGGTCACTGACCTTGGGCACATAGTGTTATCCCCCAAGGCCTCAGTTTCCTCATCTCTAAAATGGGCCTCATGGGGGGGCGCCTGGCTGGCTCAGTTGGTGGCGCATGCGACTCTTGAACTCAGGGTCACGAGTTCAAGCCCTGCATTGGGTGCAGAGATTATGGGGAAAAAAAGATACACTTTAAAGATAAAGAAAGAAAGGAAGGAAGGAAGAAAGAAAGAAAGAAGGGCCTCCTGGCTCCTGCCCACTTACAGGGTTGCTGTGAAAACCCCATGAGCTGATGGAGTTGGAAGGACAGGCTACAAATGGCCCCGTAGGTGTTCCACAGCCTCAGTTCTCTGTGGAGGTGCCCCTCACCGTGTCACGAGTAAACACCCCATTTGTCTAAATTACAACATTATTTTGGCCATTATGACAGAGATGCTTTTTTTTTAAAGATTTTATTTATTTATTTGACAGAGAGAGAGAGAGAGAGAGACAGCGAGAGAGGGAACACAAGCAGGGGGAGTGGGAGAGGGAGAAGCAGGCTTCCCGCTGAGCAGGGAGCCCGATGCGGGGCTCGATCCCAGGACCCTGGGATCATGACCTGAGCCAAAGGCAGACGCTTAACCAACTGAGCCACCCAGGCTTCCAGGGACTGTATTTTATGGCAGGTTTATAAATTCCAGAATCTTCCCACTTGCATTATCTCAGGATGTTGATGGAGTCAGACGCTGGACAATTGCCCTGGAGACCCTTGCCAGAGCCAAGCCCTTCTTTTGACCTGGGAGACACATTCCAGCAGCAGCTTGAGTGGCCTTGAAGAGCAAGAGCTTCGGAGTCCCCCAGACCCAGATTTGAATCCCTGACTCCCACTCCCTAATTTTGCGTTCTTGGGCTAAAGCTCTGGGTTTTGGTTTGCTCCTCCGTAAAATGGGCATAAAACTAAACCCAGCTGGTGGGGCTGTTGGGGCAGTTGCACGAGATGACATCATACCACGTCCTTTGGCTCAAGGTCCAGCTACACCTAGAAAGAAGCCTGTGTAAACTGGACCAGATGGGAACTAGTGGGGAATACTGACCCGTGGGTTCTCCTCTCCTGGGAACCGTGCTCTGACAAGCACGGAGGTGAAGAAATCTCTGCCAGTTGTTCAGGGAAGGGGGTCCTGCTCACCACAAGCTTCCTGGTTTCAGGACCTCTGACTTTTAGCAATTGCCCTCTTTGCTCTCCCCCTCTGGGGCATCCTCCCGCGGAGCTGGGAGTAATTAGTGTGCAGGGAGCCTGACGTTGTCCAACTGTCTCTGAGTCCTCCCAGCCCTGCCATGTGCAAGGCTGCAGCAGGGCTGATTATGGCCACTGCCACTTCAAAGACATCGCTGTGCTCCCATAGACAGGGTGGCTCTGACATTTACAGGGGAACCAAGAAGCTAATGAGCCAGAGAGGTTTCTGGTGCCTGGAGGATCTTCTTATGGGAAGAAGAAACCCATCCCAGATAGGAATGTCCAGAAATTTATTGGAAATGTCCAGCTGAGGGCACATCCTAAGCCCCGTGCTTTGTTTTGGTGTGACCCCGTGATGAGATAGGCAGCAGGCTCTGTGTGTGTCCTTGGAGAGGACACCTGAGTAATGCTACCTCAGCGGGGGGGGGGGGGGGGGGGCTCTCTTTTCTGGAACTGCCTCTGGGGCTGGAACGTTCAAGACCAGTGGTCTTCTAACAAGTCAAAGCACAAGTCCTTTGAAAAAGTGAACTCACGTGGAACCCCAACAGATAAGACAGCTGAAGACGGGGTTGCTCTGTTAGACAGAGTGGGAGGTTCTTTGCTGGACCTCACTGGCCGAGGGAGGTCCCCTTCCTCCCAAGACAGTCCCTGAGGCTCAGTGTCTTCTAAAAACCTCTTATTTTGTAGAGGAGGGAAGTGGGAAGACCTAAGATGATGAGTGAAACCTTGGCTTGGGCTCCCCAGGAAGCAGAGCCCAAGGCAAAGTCTTGGTTGTTGGTGTTTACTTTGGGAGGTGATTTCAGGAAATAGGAGGGAGGAATGGGGAGAGGAAGACAGGAGAGAGGGAATGCCAATAAAGAATGTGTTTTTGAGGTAGAGGGCTAGATTCTTCCAGGCTCTTCCAGGTTGGAGCATCTTTCCACTGGCTCCTGGTCCCTGGTCGACAGGTCCCCCAGGGTAGGGTGGGGATCTACTCCCTGTACTTACAGGCTGAGCTCTTGCCATGCAGAGAAGACCCTGGGGCCTCAGGAGGGAAGAAGTGGCCTTCTGTATGTAGACCTTGTCAGCACAGGTAAATCTGAGCTCGTGTGGAGCTCTCCACCTCATTTGCTCCTGAAATCAGTGATAGGTCCAGGGGATGTGTCATCATGGTACCGCAGTGGAGCCTTCTACAAGGGACTTATCCAAGGTCCAGGAAGATAATGAGTTGGGGCCTAGGAGCCCAGGGCTCTACAACCAAGAATAACATAGGAGAGAGGCACCTGAGTGGCTCAGTTGGTTGGGCGTCCGACTCTTGGTTTGGCTCGGGTTGTGATCTTGGCGTCGTGGGATCGAGCCCTGTGTCGGGCTCGGAGCTCAGCGAAGAGTCTGCTCGAGAGTCTCTCCTTCCCCCTCTGTCTCTTCCCCCACTTGTGTGCACACCCACTCTCTCTCTCTCTCAAATAAATAAATGAATAAAATCTTTAAAAAAAAAGAATAACATAGGAGGTTATACACATTTGTGTGAATGTACATAATCTGACACAGGCATAAAATCTCAGACACATTCTCTCTCTCTCTCTCACACACACACACATTCATTTTACTCAGCATTTGAATGGATTGTGGAAATGAAGACCAAATGAGAAAAGCAACAGCTATTTTCAGAGTTTGCTATAGCAGGAGAGTCGGCCACCATCGTTTTGGCAGAGACTCAAAGGCAGGCCGAGGAGTGGGCCAGCTCTCTCATGGGGAGAAGGGAGGCTTTGTTGTGCCCTGGCTGGAGGCTGCTGCATGGGGAGGCTGTGGGCGAACTAACTAGAAGTGGGCGTCCTATGTGATGGGTTAGGGGTGTGTCCTTAACTTTTTCTGGTTGGTCTTAGTTGTATGTGGGGACAAAAAATGAGGGGAGCTGTCAGGTATTAGGCAAGTCCTGGCTATCTGGGGCTGGTTGTTTATAGGAGTTACTGTTTGGCTTCCTGGATTGTTGCTAGAGGTAGCAGTCTGACTTCTTACAGGTCTGACTTCAAGCAGGCTGGCTTCCTGGGCCGGTCACCTAAGGAAAGGGGCTGGTTTCCTGGTCTGGTTGCTGCAGATTATGGGGCAGAATTCTATTTTTATATATGGTATGGTCATGGTCCATTTATATACTTAGTGTCTTAGGACCTTAAAAGCCACCCGAGACAAGAATCTCCTCTATGGCTTTGCTGCTGGACGGCAAGCCACGAAGCATCTAGCAACAACAAGCTCGCTGCCTCCCTGGCAGCCCCTTCCCTTCCCTGCCGGGATAGTCTCCTTGCACTGGGTTAAATCTCATTTCCTGTAACTTCCACACTTTAAAGCAGCCCGGAGCAAGCTTGCCCCACCTTCCTCCCAGCGGCCGTTCTCACACGTAAGAGGCAGTATAGCATGGTGGTTCGGAGTGGGTGCTAAAGTCAGATCTGGGATCGGATTCGAGCCCTGTACTTCCCATCCGTTTGGCCTTGGCTACTTACGGAGCCTCCCTTTCCTCATCGGTAAGATGGGGTGCTGATATCTCCCTGGGACTGTTGTAAGAATGAAGCCAGGGGTGCATGAGGGCTGCAGTGTAATGATCCTTACAACTGAAGAGAGCCCTCGTACCTGCTTCTCCAGGCTGAGCCCCTCCAGCTCGCCTTCACGTGCTAGGGTGTCATTTCCAGACCTGCCCTAAGACAGCCTGCCTGCTCTCTGCTGAAAATGAGCCTGTGCTGAGGCAGGGGGACAATGAAGGCTCTGGGACACTGCCATCGGGGGCTGGAGGGTCTGGAAGCTGATGGGTGACGGCATGATGGGAGAGAGGACAGACGGGGACTGTCTGGGGAAGACGGTAGTCAGATTAGCAGGCTGGCCGTCAGGGTGGGACCTGAGGAGTGGGGAGTCAGGTGGGCAGGAAATTGGTCTGTTGATTTTCCAAACTAACCCCCAACTCACCCTTGGCCTCCCCCCACCCCAGGTTGGGAATGCAGACCAAGAGGGAGGGGAGCCCAGGCTTTTTCTGGGGCTGGGCTGTATTCGAAAAGCTCCACCAGGTCTAGACTGTGCAGCATGCCTCTGGGCTCGAGGCCCCTGTCTGCCTTTTCCCTCCTGTGCCCCAGATTCCCTCTTTGGAGGTCCCTACCCAGGGGCAGGTACGGGGGCTGGACTGGAGAGCAGTAACAGCCTGGCTTTGGGGGCGGGTGGGAGATGCCCCGGAGTGAGACAGGGGAGGGGTGGGGGAAGCTGCGGGGGAAGGAAGTGGAGTTAATAATACCCTCTGTGCCCCTTCTTCCGTCCTTATTGCCTGCTCAGCCAGCCTGACGGTTCCTGAGTGAGCCCCATCCTGTGCCTGATGCCAGCCAGACACTGAGGAGGCGCAAACACGGCTCATGAGGAGGTCTGGACTAGCTGGGTCTCCTTTCAGTGCCCTGCTAGATCACCACAAATTACCTTCGGCAAGAGTCCCACTCCCAGGACCTCAGATGATTCTGTTACTTTCCTTTTCCACTTTAGAGCTAAATCATGAGGGCTTCCACGGGGCTGAGGACCCATGTCCCACTTCTGTGAAAGCACCCCAGCTCACAGAGTGTGTTGGCACCCCGCCTCTCTGTGGGTCTTCCCCAGAACACGGGAGGGGAAGCCAGCTGAGTTAGGTGGCTGAGCCAGGATTAAAAGTCAGCCTTCTATGAGGTATATATACACAATGGAATATTATGCAGCCATCAAAAGGAATGAGATCTTGCCATTTGCAACGATGTGGATGGAACTGGAGGGGGTTATGCTGAGTGAAATAAGTCAATCAGAGAAAGACATGTATCATATGACCTCACTGATATGAGGAATTCTTAATCTCAGGAAACAAACTGAGGGTTGCTGAAGTGGTGGGGGGTGGGAGGGACGGGGTGGCTGGGTGACAGACATTGGGGAGGGTATGTGCTATGGTGAGCGCTGTGAATTGTGCAAGACTGTTGAATCACAGATCTGTACTTCTGAAACAAATAATACATTATATGTCAAGAAAAAAAAAAGAAGAAGAAGATAGCAGGAGGGGAAGAATGAAGGGGAGTAAGTCGGAGGGGGAGACGAACCATGAGAGACGATGGACTCTGAAAAACAAACTGAGGGTTCTAGAGGGGAGGGGGGTGGGGGGATGGGTTAGCCTGGTGATGGGTATTAAAGAGGGCATGTTCTGCGTGGAGCACTGGGTGTTATGCACAAACAATGAAGCATGGAACACTACATCAAGAACTAATGATGTAATGTATGGTGATTAACATAACAATAAAAATCAGCCTTCTTTGGTTGGGCGACTGCCTTTGGCTCGGGTCATGATCCTGGAGTCCCGGGATCGAGTCCCACATCGGGCTTCCTGCTCAGGGGGAGTCTGCTTCTTCCTCTGACCCTCCCCCCCTCATGCTCGCTCTCTCTCTCTCTCTCTCGCTGTCTCTCAAATAAATAAACAAAATCTTTGAAAAAAATTATAAAATAATCAGCCTTCTTCATCATATGCCTCGTTCTCTGCCTCCTCTGTTAAGGCTGGGCGGACTGTGGGCTCCCCCACTGTCGAGTTGTGTCACCCAGGCAATTCCATAACCTTTCTGGGCTCAGCTACTTCTCTGAGGAGTGAGTGAATAGGGAGGGACCAAGCTGCCGTGGGACTAAAACTGGAGCGTGAAGATGCGAAGTTGTCTACTGGTAGTGGAGGCCAGAGGGCTGTGGAAAGAAAGCAAGCCCCGTCCCACCAATGGCCAGCTTCCTGCAGCCTCCCCTTGGCCAGCCCAGGCCGATCACCCTGGACAGTGACACAAATGTCCTTACGATGCCTGGGACTTTAAGTTCCCTAACTGGACCCTTAGGAAGCAGGATGGAAAAGCTCAGTCAAAATGACCAGATGCCACGGGCCCCACAGATGTCCACAGGGAAAAGAGTGTCCAAGCATTTCTTAGAAGACGTTCAGAAACAAACAAAGAGCGGTGCCTGGCTGGCTCAGTCAGAAGAGCCTACCATTCTTGATCTCGGGGTCGTGAGTTTGAGCCCCACGTTGGATGTAGAGAGTACTAAAAAAAAAAAAATAAATGAAGTTAAAAAAAGAGAAATAAACAAATGAACATAAGCTGTAAATTTCTGGGGAGTTTTCGAGAAGCGAAGATAAATGGGAACTCATCCCCCTGCCCTGCCCTTGAGTAGTGAAGCTGGTCCCCTGGGTTTACTAGCTCTGCACCCTCTGGGGTGAGGGTGGTGCAATGTCTGTAGTCCAACATTACTCTTCAGAGAGATATTCTCCGTGGGGATTGTTTTTAAAGATTTTATTTATTTTTTAGAGAGAGAGAGAGCATGCACGGGCAAGTAGGGGGAAGGGTGGAGGGAGAGGGAGAAAGAGAATCTCAAGCAGACTCCCCACTGAGCACAGAGCCCAACATGGGGCTTGATCCCACAACCTGAGATCATGACCTGAGCTGAAACCAAAAGTCGGATGTTTAACAGACTGTGCCACCCAGGAGCCCCGGTGGTGCTTGTTTTTAAAGCGGTTTTGACGTGTTGCTGGCTGGCCGGGGCCTGGCCTCCATGGTCCCCAGGCCAGTAGCATCCCTGGTGGGGCCCCAGCTGGAAGGGGGCCCATGAGGACAGAAGGGCAGGTGGAGAGATGGCCTTGGTGGGTCTGTGCTAGTTCTCGTGGCTGCCCGCAAGCTGCCACAAACTCGGTGGCTTGAAACAACAGAAATGTACGCTCTCACAGCTCCGGAGGCTGGAAGTCGGAAATCAAGGTGTTGGCAGGGCCATGCTCCCTCAAAGGCTCTGGGGGAGAATCTTTCCTCGCCCTTTTCAGCTTCTGGCAGCTCCTGGCACTCCTGGGCTTGTGGTGGTGTGGCTCTCCTCTCTGTCTCCGACTTCCCACAGCCCTCCCTGGTCTCTCCCTTGTAAGGACACTCGCCACTGGGTTTGGCTCCCACCACTAATCCAGGCTGAGCTCGGGTCAAGATGCTTCACTTAGTCCCATCTGCAAAGGTAACATTCACAGGTTGGAATGGGATGGGGACATATCTTTTGGGGGGCCACCGTTGAGCCCATTATAACGCTTAAACACTCTGCAGAGTTATGTTGTGTACTTCTCACAAAGCACCTGGGAGTAGGATATTAGTCTCTTTTTCCAGAAGAGAACACTGAGGTTCAGAGAGGTGTGGTAACTTGTCCAAGTTTGTACCATCAGTAAGTGGCTGGACTAGGATGGGGACCTGGGGCTTTGCCACCCAGGCCAGAGGGAAGGGGAGCGGCACATGGAAGGTGTGGGGGGATGACACAGACCGGCCGGGGGAGGAGCCGTGAGGGGTTGTGTGTCGCTGGAAAAGTGACTGTGTGCGAGTGGGGGTGATGGGAGGCAAAGCTGAAAGGAGGGTGGGGCGGGTCATTCCACCCTTGGACGACAGGCTGAGGGTTTGGGCTTGATCTGGAGGATGGTGAGGAGTCCTTGGGGAACTGTTGATCTCCAAGAGGTGCAGAGTGGATGTCTGGGTTGTGCGGAAGCTGGGTTGGAGAGGGGTGAGCCTGGAGGCGGCCAGCGGGGAAGATGTTCATGGGCGGTGGTGGTGAGGATGGAAGGGAGGGGTGCTTGTGAGTTCCAGGGGAGGTACAAGTGACAGGATGCAACAACTAATGAAAGCAGAGACTTTCCGGAAACCTGTGCGGAAGCTGGGTTGGAGAGGGGTGAGCCTGGAGGCGGCCAGCGGGGAAGATGTTCATGGGCGGTGGTGGTGAGGATGGAAGGGAGGGGTGCTTGTGAGTTCCAGGGGAGGTACAAGTGACAGGATGCAACAACTAATGAAAGCAGAGACTTTCCGGAAACCAGGACACTCCCAGGTGGGGCTACGGACTGCGCGTCGCAGTGCCATTAGCTGAGCAGGGAACACAGGAGGAAGAATGGGGCAGCAGGAGACCGTGCTTTGTAGCTCCCTGAGAGCTTTAAACACTTTCCGTGTCTTCAGTGATGAGTCAGCTACTTCCCTGTATGTGCTCCCGTGGGAGGTGCAGGGTGAGACCCGGGTTCTGCAGCTGGAACTCAGGAACGAAGCAACGCGAAGAAAGACGCTCCACATGGGGCCTGGAGGTCACCGCAGATCTGGCTTTGGGAGGCACGCTCCCTTGTTAGGGAGTTCTGCCTTGTGGCTCCGGGACTTGTTCTTGGACACCTGTTTCTCAACACACCTGTGGACAGAGGCCGGTGAGTGTGGGGTGCCAGTGGGTATCACTGTGTGACAGCCTTGGGGCTATTGGCTGTATGGGCCTGGAGCCTGGGGGGCCCAGGGTGGGGACACAGGTTGGGATCCTAATCACTTCAGTGATGTGCATGGTGTGGGTGTGGAGGGATAGGAGACTATTGAATGTAACCCCAGGGAACAGTTTAAAGGTTGGAAAGAGCTGAGGAACCTCTGAAGGTGGAGGGTGGGGACGATAGAGAAGATGACGTCAAGAAAAGTAAGAGAGAAGAATTTAAAGGAAGCCAAAAGCTGCAAAAATTCATGTAAGACAAGGGTTGAAAATGACACTTGGTACTTGGCAATTTAGAAGGCCAGGGTCACTGGTCATCGGGAACAGAAGCGAGACTGGAACGGGTTGAGGAGGCGATAGGCGAAGAGGAAGGTAGTCTATCCTTCTAGGGTGTTATCGTGGAGGGAAGGAGAGGAACAGGTGCAGCTAAAGGAGAGAAGCGGGGCCACATTCCAGGCCGGGTGCAAGGGGCTGCTGTGAGCGGAGCCTGCAGTGTGGCCACTGTCAGGATAAGCACGGGGTAATGGATCCTGGTTGTCAGGGCGTGTGTTCTTAGGTACTTGATAGTCTCTGGCACTATTGCAATAGCGTCTTCTCTCTCTCTCTCTCTCTTTAAGATTTTATTTATTTGAGAAGGAGAGAGAGAAGGAGAGAGAAAGAGAGAGCGAGCACAAGCAGGGGAAGCGGCAGGCAGAGGGAGAAGCAGGCTCCCCACTGAGCAGGGAGCCTGATGAAGGGCTTGATCCCAGGACTCTGGGATCACGACCTGAGCCGAAGGCAGATGCTTAACCGACTGAGGCACCCAGGCATCCCCTGGTGTCTTCTTTTTTTAACTACGCCTTCAACTTGTAGAACGGAGAAGTCTTGCCCTCATTGGAAACCCAGTTGGACAGTTGGCATCAAGGTAACTTGAATATAGACTGAAGTTTTAAGGACTGATGGGAACCTGGTCCTTGTTTTTATCATTTTTGTCTGTTTGTTTTTTTAAATCCAAAGGGTTCTGAAGATGAGGTAGATGGGGATATAAGTTGTTTATGGGTTAGGGAGACATTGGAACCAGGGATGGAGTCCACCTGGATCCAGATTAAGAGCCAGTTCTTCCTGTGACCCCTCAGTGTGGAGGTAGCCCGACCGTTTTGGTCCCGCTGCTCTGTCTGACCCCAGAGACCGCACTGTCAGCCTGTTCACGCTTACTGCTGTAGCTTCTTCCCCTCCCTGTGCCTCTCCTCCTCCTTGACAATTTTTTTCTCAAATGTGTCCAGTTTAAGGTTCTCTCTTTGGGCTATGACCTTCCACCTCACTCAACTGGGTCTTCTCTCTTTTCTCTGTCTCCTCACTCTGCCTCAGGGGTTCTTAACTATTTTTCTACCATGGACTCCTTTGAAGTCCATAAATCCTGCTCAGAATGAAGTTTTATATTTTTTTCAGATTTTTATTTAAATTCTAGTCAGTTAACATATAGCATAGAATTGGTTTCAGGAGTAGAATTTAGTGACTCATCCCTTACATATAACACCCAGTGCTCATCATAACAAGTGCCCTCTTTAATGCCCATCATCCATGTAGCTCATCCTCCTCACAACCTCCCTCCATCAACCCTCAGTTTGTTTTCCATTGTTAAGAGTCTCTTATGCTTTGCTTCACCCTCTCTCTCTCTTTTTCCCCTTCCCTATGTTCGTATGTTTTGTTTCTTAACTTCCACATATGAGTGGAATCATGTGGTATTTCTTTCTCTGACTTACTCGTTTAGCATAATACACTCTAGCTCCAAACACGTCATTGCAAACAGCAAGATTTCATTCTTTTTTTGATAGGTTCTTTATAGATTTTGGATACTAACCCTTTACCAGATACGTCATTTGCAAATATCTTCTCCCATGCCGTAGGCTGCCTTTTAGTTTTGTTGATTGTTTCCTTCACTGTGCAGAAGTTTCTTTTTACCTTGCTGACAACCCAAAGGTTCATTTTTGCTTTTGTTTCCCTTGACTCTGATGACACATCTGGTAAGAATTTGCTATGGGCGAGGTTAAAGAGGTTGTTGCCTATGTTCTCCTCTAGGATTTTGATGGTTTCCTGTCTCTCATTTATATCTTTCATCCATTTTGAATTTATTTTTGTGTATGGTATAAGAAAGTGGTCCAGTTTCATTCTTCTGCATGTGGCTGTCCAGTTTTCTCAACACCATTTGTTGAAGAGACTTTTTTCCCCCCCCATTGGATATTCTTCTGTGCTTTGTTGAAGATTAGTTGACCATATAACTGTGGGTTTTTCTGGGTTTTCTATTCTGTTCCACTGATCTATATGTTTGTTTTTATGCCAGTACCATACTGTCTTGGTGACTACAGCTTTGTAATAGAACTTGAAGTCCAGAATCATGATACCTCCAGCTTTGCTTTTCTTTTTCAGGATTGCTTTGGCTATTCAGAGTCTTTTGTGGTTCCATACAAATTTTAGGACTGTTTGTTCTAGCTCTGTGAAAAATGCTGGTGGTATTTTGATGGGGATTGCATTAAATGTGTAGATTGCTTTGGGTAGTATACACATCTTAACAATGTTTGTTCTTCCAATCCATGAGCATGGAATATCTTTCCATTTCTTTGTGTCCTCTTCAATTTCTTTCAAAAGTGTTCTATAGTTTTCAGAGTACAGAGCTTTTACCTCTTTGGTTAGGTTTATTCCTAGGTGTCTTATTGTTTTTGGTGCAATTGTAAATAGGATCAATTCCTTGATTTCTTTTTACGGTGTAATTCCTTGATTTCTTTCATTATTGGTGTAAGGAAATGCAGCAGATTATTCTATGGTGATTTTATATCCTTCGACTTGGATGAATTCATGTATTACTTTTAGCAATTTTTTTGGTGGAGTCTTTCGGGTTTTCTACATAGAGTATTATGTCATCTGCAAATAGTGAAATTTGACTTCTTCCTTGTCGATTTGGATAACTTTTATTTCTTTTTGTCGTCTGATTGCTGAGTCTAAGATTTCCAGTACTGTGTTAAATAACAGTGGTGAGAATGGACATCCCTGTCTTGTTCCTGACTGTAGAGGAAAAGCTCTCAGTTTTTCCCATTGATGATATTAGCTATTGGTCTTTCATATATGGCCTTTATGATGTTGAGATGTGTTCCATCTATACCTATTTTGTTGATGGTTTTTATCAAGAATGGATGCTGTATTTTGTCAAATACTTTTTCTGCATCTATTGAGAGAATCATATGGTTCTTATCCTTTCTTTTATTAATGAGGTGTATCATGTTGATTGATTTGCAAATATTGAACCACCTCTGAAGCCAAGGAATAAATTCCACTTGATCGTGGTGGATAATTCTTTTAATGTGCTGTTGGCTTCGATTTACTGGTATCTTGTTGAGAATTTTAAATCCATGTTCATCAGGGATATTGGCCTGTAACTCTCCTTTTTAGTGGGATCTTTGTCTGGTTCTGGAATCAAGGTAATGCTGGCCTCATACAATGAGTTTGGAAGTTATCCTTCCATTTGTATGTTTTGGAACAGTTTGAGAAGAATAGGTATTAACTCTTCTTTAAATGTCTTATAGAGGGGCACCTGGGTGGCGCAGTCGACTGAAGTTCTGCCTTCGGCTCAGGTCATGATGCCAGGGTCCTGGGATTGAGCCTCGTATCAGGCTCTCTGCTCAGCCAGGAGCCTGCTTCTTCCTCTCCCACTCCCCCTGCTCGTGTTTCCTCTCTAGCTGTTTCTCTCTGTCAAATAATAAATAAAATCTTAAAAAAAAGTCTTGTAGAATTCCCCTGGGAAGCCATCTGGCCCTGCACTTTTGTTTGTGAGGAGATTTTTTTATTACTGATTCAATTTCTTTGCCAGTTAGGAGTCTGTTCAAATTTTCTATTGTTTCCTGTTTCAGTTTTGGTAGTTTGTATGTTTCTAGGAATTTGTTCATCTCTTCCAGATTGCCCCGTTTATTGGCATATAATTTTTCATAATATTCTCTTTGATTGTTTTTATTTCTGTGGTGTTGGTTGTGATCTCTCCGCTTTCATCATGATTTTATTTATTTGGGTCTTTTCTCTTTTCTTTTTGATAAGTCGGGCTAGGTGTTTATCAATTTTATTAATTCTTTCAAAAAACCAGCTCTTAATTTTGTTGATCTGTTCTACTGGGTTTTTTTTTTTTTTTTGTTTGTTTGTTTGTTTATTTCTGCTCTAATCTGCTGCTGCCTTTAGGCTTTATTTGCTATTCCTTTTCTAGCTTTTTTAGGTGTAAGGTTAGGTTGTGTATTTGAGACTTTCCTTGTTTCTTGAGGTAGGTCTGTATTGCAATATACTTCCCTCTTAGGATCATGTTTGCTGCATCCCAGAGGTTTTAGACTGTCATATTTTCATTTTCATTTGCTTCCATGTATTTTTTTATTTCTTCTTTGATTTCCTGGTTAACCCATTTATTCTTTAGAAGGATGTTCTTTAACCTCCAAATCTTTGTGGTCTTTCCAAATTTTTTGTTGTGGTTGACTTCAAGTTTCATTACATTGTAGTCTGAAAATATTCATGGTATGATCTCAATCTTTTTGTACTTGTGAAGGGCTGATTTGTGACCCAGTAAGTAATCTATTTGGAGAATGTTTCATGTGCACTTGAGAAGAATGTGTACTCTGTTGCTTTAGGATGAAATGTTCTGAATATATCTGTTAAGTCCACCTGGTCCAGTGAGTCATTCAAAGCCATTGTTTCCTTGTTGATTTTCTGCTTAGATGATCTGTCCATTGCTGTAATGGGGTGTTAAAGTCCCCTACTATTCTAGTATAATCATCAATGAGTTTTGTTATTTGTTATTAATTGATTTACATATTTGGGTGCTCCCAAGTTGGGGGCATAAGTATTTACAATTGTTAGATCTTCTTGACGGATATACCCCTTAATTATGACAGAATGCCCTTCTTCATCTCTTGTTACAGTCTTTGGTTTAAAATCTAGTTTGTCTGATGTAAGTATGGCTACTCCAGGTTTCTTTTGATGTCCGTTAGCATGATAGATGGTTCTCCATCCCCTCACTTCCAATCTCCAGATGTCTTTAGGTCTAAACTGAGTCTCTTGTAGGCTGCATACAGATGGGGCTTGTTTTCTTTATCCATTCTGATACCCTATGTCTTTTGAATGGAACATTTGGTCCATTTACATTCAGAAAGATTATTGCTAGATAGGAATTTAGTGCCATTGTGTTACCTGTAAAGTTGGTGTTTCTGGTGATGTTCTCTGTTCCTGTCTAGCTTTTGTTGCTTTTGGTCTTTCTTTCCCACTCAAAGAGTCCCCTTTAACATTTCTTGCAGGGTTGGTTTAGTGGTCACCAACTCTTTTAGTTTTTGTTTGTCTGGGAAACTCTTTATCCCTCCTTCTATTCTGAATGACAGATTTGCTGAATAAGGTATTCTTGCCTGTATATTTTTCCCATTCAGCGTGTTGAATATATCATGCCATTTTCTTCTGACCTGCCAAGTTTCTGTGGACAGATCTGCTGTGAACCTGAGTTGTCTTACCTTGTAAGTTAAGGACTATTTTTCCCTTGCTGCTTTCAGGATTCTTTCTTTGTGCATTTTGTGAATTTGACTATGATATGTTTTGGTGTCGGCCAGCTATTTTTGAATTTGTTGAGAGTTCTCTATGCCTCCTGGATTTCAATGTCTGTTTCTTTCCCCAGATTAGGGAAGTTTTCAGCTATAATTTGCTCAAATAAACCTTCTGCCCCCTTCTCCCTCTCTTCTTCTTCTGCGACCCCTATGATACGAATGTTATTATGCCTTAATGAGTTGCTGAGTTCACTAAGTCTACATTCATGATCCAATGCCTTTCTTTCCCTCTTCTTTTCAGCTACATCATTTTCGAGAGTTCTACCTTCTATATTACTGATTTGTTCCTCTGTTTCATCCTCCTCGTTGTCATTGCATTTAGTCAGTTTTGCATCTCAGTTATAACATTTTTGTTTTGGCGGGACTAGTTTTTAGTTCTTTTATCTCTGCAGTAAGGGATTCTTTAGTGTCTTCTATGCTTTTCTTGAGCCCAGCTAGTATCCTTATGATTGTTGTTTTAAATTCTGGTTCAGACATCTTATATCTGTTTTGATTAAATCCCTGACTGTGACTTCTTCCTGTTCTTTTTCTTGGGGTGAATTTCTCCGTCTTGTCATTTTGTCTAGGTCGCTGTTTGTGTGTGTATGTGTTAGGAAGGCCTGTTGTATTCCTGCTCCCGAGAGTAATGGCTATATTAAGAAGAAGTCCCATGCTGTCTTGGGCCTAGTGCTTCAGGAAGTGTTTCAGAGTGTGCACTCTGCTGCTGTGTTTTGGCTGCTCCTTTCCTCAGGTCAGTCCTCTGCAGAGTTTCTCCTTGCCTGCAGTGGGGGGTGTTTGGACCTTGTCAACTGGTGGCAAGTTTTAATGAGGTGTGTTTTGGTCTGCTTGTTAAAAGATGCTAGATCCTATTTCCCCTAAAGCTGAAGCTCTGCAGTGCTCTATGATCAGTAGACCTGGTCTTCTGGAGGAGGGCCCTGTTGCGCTGGTTCTCAGGGGGACTTGCCCTAATAAAGATGCACTTTCAGGGCACAGGGTGTGGGGATCGGTGTCAGTGGCTCATGTTGCTCACTGAAATTGGTCTATGCTGATGGGCAGGGGTGGGGGGGTAATGGCATCGCCCTACTCTCTTATCCCGGAGCTGGGAGTTTGCACCCACCACTCTTCAGGGAGCCCTCACAGAAGAGCAAACAATCTTTTCTCTTGTGTCCCCAGCTTCCATCAGATCCCTGCCTTCATCCTGTCTGTGTCCAAGCTGTCTGCCTGCCAGGTGGCATAGTACTCCTGTGTGGCTGGATTTATCTTGGGGCGTGGCTGGGTTTCAAAACTCCAAATTTTAGGGATCTGCATGGTGTGATCCCGTGCTGATCTCTTGGGGGAGGGTCTTGCCTCACTGTGGCCAGTGCTGGTTTGTCAGAGGAGCACTTGCACGACTGCACAGTTGTTCAGAGTTTATGATAAAGTGCAGCAAAAAGTCAGCACCAAGGTTTGCTGCCCTCAACAGGTGTCTCTCTGTTCCTATGCTAATAAACAGGGCAGCACATTGGCTCCCACCAGCTTTTTTGTCCCTGGAGAGGCTGTGCCACATTTCCCAAAAGCACTCCAAGTAGGGGAACTGTTTCTACCCATGTGACACAGGGGATCTTCAGACCCTGCTGTCTGCTCCAAGGCCTCTGCCCTCCGTCACCACAGAAGTACTGCTAAGTCTGCCAGGCACAGCCCTGGAAATGGTGTGGACTTCAAAAACTTCAGACTTTGATCTCTGCTGCTTATAAAAACTTGCAGTAATCAGCCCCTATTCTTTTCCCAGTCAATGGTTTTGGGGAAGGGTTTTTCTTGTGCAATCCCCTCTATGTTGTTTTCAGTCTCTGTCAGTCTCTCTTTCTCTCACTCCTCCCTCTGTTATCAGAGCTCCCTCCCCTCCACAGCACCCATGATTCTTTTCTCCCCCAAATCACCCCTCTGTAGCTCCTATCTGCCAGGGTGTGTCTATTTTTCTACCTCTAGATGTGCAGTTTGTTCTCTCAATTCTCGGTTGGATTTCTTGGGTGTTCACAATGATTTGGTATTTATTTAGCTGTGTTCAAGGGAGGAGGCAAGCCTAGGATTCCCCCTACTCCTCTGTCATCTTAACTCTTCCTCCCAGAATAATGTTTTTAAATGTATAGAATAAAGTATGCAAGATTACAAAGGAAATCAATATGTTAAAACTTAGTTATCAAACATCTTAAGAACACATTTCTGACATGGTAATAGATGTGCTTCTTTATTAACACCTCAAGTAGCACAGTCCAGCAGTGGGCCCAGTAACTCCCATGACTTTAATATAGTGATGAGCTGAAATCTTTTGACCTGTTTGCAACAACAGTGATAGGATATGAAAACATCTGCAACTTCTTTTGGTGACAATGATCTAGGTTTTACTGATACCTTTGTGTTTGTGGCTTTTGGTTAGAATCGAAGAAAATGTTCAAATTTGGTTAGACCTTAGTGAGGATGAAGACACAATTCTTTTCTCTAGCCAAATGCATGGGTCCTCCAAATTCTGCTCATGAGCTCCTTGGGAGTCTGTGACCCCAGGTTTAGAACTCCTGGTCTCAATGCTTTGGTTTCCATTGTTTGTTGATTTCTTTCTTCATAGCGTTCTTTTTTTTTTTTTAAGATTTTATTTATTTAGAGAGAAAGCATGAGCAGGGGGAGGCACAGAGGAAAGAGAGAGGGAGAGAGAGAATCTCAAGCAGACTCCGAGCTGAATGTGGAGCCCCACGAGGGGATCGATCCCATGACCCGGAGATCATGACCTAAGCCAAAATCAAGAGTCAAATGCCTAACCAACTGAACCACCCAGGCACCCCTCTTCGTATCATTCTTTTTTTTTTTTTAAAGATTTTATTTATTTATTTGACAGAGAAAGACAGCGAGAGAGGGAGCACAAGCAGGGGGAGTGGGAGAGGGAGAAGCAGGCTTCCCGCTGGGCAGGGAGCCCGATGCAGGGCTCAATCCCAGGACCCTGGGATCATGACCTGACCCGAAGGCAGGCGCCCAACGACTGAGCCACCCAGGTGCCCCTCTTTGTATCATTCTTAAATGAGCCAGAGTCAATTCACATTTAATCATTGGCAAGGAACCAATGGTAGTGATCACTTTCTGTCACACTCAGGCAGGGGCTGGTTGGCTCCTGGACATGCACTGCTTTGTAGCTTGCAGAACAAGGACCTCATGGTGGAGCTGGAAGGGAATGCCAATGCCCTCAGAGTCAAATTTATTCTGTGGATGAACGTTAACCATCTTAGGGGAGGATGCGAGGTCAGCTCTGACCTGGGCCCAGAGAGTGGCCCTTGCTTGCCACACATGCATGCACATGAAAACACACACACACACACACACACACACACACAGAGGCACACACACACACAGCTGTATAGTCTGGAAAATGGTGACACTGGCATCAGCTAGAGTGAGAAGTAGGGCCAGGTCCCAGTCACAAGGTGCGTGACATGGAGCCCTCTCGTACAATCACTCAGCAGTAGGCTGTCCCCGTCCACCTGCATCACCCCGTCTGGCCCCACACACATGTGGAAGGCATTCAGTGAATGTTTGCTTCATCAAGTTATCAGGTCAAGAACCCTGAAAGCTCCCCAAAAACCTTTTCTGGGATTTCCACCAAAATCACCAGCTATCCCTTACCTTCCTCTAATTAAGCTGGCTTTTCCTGAAGTGCCGGCGTTCAAGGTGAGTACAAGGCTTTCAATCAATGTTATTGGCTTTGTTTGCAACGGTATTTCTCACTATCATTCTTCACCAGGTGTGTGGGATAATTAGTTTTGTGTTGAAGGAAGAGGTGAGAGTGGGAGGCAGGGGGAGGACTGAGGGTGATCAGCCATCATCTACTCTTGTCTCCTGGAAGGCAGCCTGTGGGAGGTGGCATCTGTGGGGACACCCAGAGCCCACAGGACTGCTTTGGGAGCTCCTCCAGCACCCAGTGTGACCCTGCTTTCTTCCTCCAGGTAAGCGTCTAACAGGCCAGGCGGTCTCTCGGTTCTCTGGCTGTGCACCTCCTCAGTGCTCAGTGTACAGGTGGCCTGAACAGGTTCATTATTTTGATGCCCACCTCACAGGACATATATTAAGGCAGATAGGCCCATCTTTTTTTTTTTTTTTTTTTGTGATACAAATTGCTAATAGCAAACCACTGCTCTATACCGGGCATGGTGATAAGCATGTCACACGCATTAGCTCAGGTAATTCTCTATGTGCAGCCAGAGAGAGCCTTTCAAGATAAAAATGACATTCCCGCCACCCTTCCCCTGCCCCAAACCGTCCAAGATCTCTGGCACATTTGCAGTCAGGCCCCTATCGTGTCCTGCAAGGCTGGCAGGGCATGGCCCTGCTCCTCCTCCAACTGTAACCCCTCATTTCCCCTGCTCGCCACCCTCCTTGCTGCTCCTGGAACTGACCAAGAAGGCCCTGCCACAGGGCCTTTGCTCTGGTTCGCCTCCCCGGGTGCTGCCCAGATCATTCCTTCATTTTATTAGGCCTTCTCTAGTGTCTCTTCAGAAAGACACTCACCCCATCCAAAATATCACCTGTTGTTAAGCTCTGTTGTTTTCTGTTTCTGATAGAACTCAGCACACCTAGGGCGCCTGGGTGGCTCAGTCATTAGGCGTCTGCCTTCGGCTCAGATCATGGTCCCAGGGTCCTGGGAATGAGCCCCGCATCGGGGTCCCTGCTCCTCGGGAAGCCTGCCTCTCCCTCTCCCACTCCCCCTGCTTGTGTTCCCTCTCTCACTGTGTCTCTCTCTGTCAAATAAATAAAATCTTAAAAGAAAAGAAAAGAAAAAAAAGAACAGAGCACACCTAGCCATTTTATTATAAATCTATTTGGTTGTCTATTACCTCTCTCCTCACTAGAAGAGAAGATACATGAGAGCAGGAACCTTGTTTTGTTCACTGCTTTATTTCCACCACGGAGGACAGTGCCTTCAATGGAGTAGTTATAAATAAATACATAGTCAATGAAAAAATAAATGGATGAATACTCACAAAATCCTGTAATGTAAGTGGTACTATCACCCCCAAGTTATAGATGAGAAGACTGAGGTTTAGAGAGATTGACAGCATTCTTGGAGTCATAAAACGAATGAGCCATCTGGGATCAGAAGTCAAGATGTCTTGCCTCTGGGGTCTAGCTCTTAGCTACTGTGCTAGTTCATTTCTCTTTGCACTCGTAAATGCCTGCCAGTGTTTCTATGTAGGAACCCTATTTCCCTGAGACATTCCAAGAAAAAAGCACTTGATGGATGATTCAGTTTGGGAGATACTACAAATTGCATTTCCTGCTCGGTAGCTTATGAAAGGCTCTGAAAAGTCCTGCAGTAAAAAATCCTAGTTGAACTTGTATAATCAGTGTTTCCCTAAGTGTTCACTGTAGACATCTTTTATTTATTCATTGGTGTGTGTAACATCTATTAACATATGGCAAAGCATGCCTTGGAAATAATAGCTTTTTATCCTTGTGGAGGGAAGCAGATTGTCTGATACAGGATTCCGGGAGCTCTCTCTGGGTTGGCTGGCCTGGGAAGTCTGGGACTGGGGGTTTCCTCACCCAGCAGGAGAGACCATGCCCCAAGTCAACCTCCTACCAGACTGGCACCTGAGCCCACCGAGTTTGTTCGCCCACTCTCATGCTCACTCCAAATCCAAGAAGACAGTGGGGAGGCTCCTGGTGCCCTTTAGCTGCAGTCGCGCCCAAGCAGAGACCTGTGCTCATCTTCTGCCCTCTGGTTCCTGTACCAAGTGACACTGAGTCCTGTACCAAGTGACTCCTGAGCCTCTTAGAGAGCTACTTTTCATCTGTGCCTCTCAGAGACATCAACCCCACCGGCATGGCCTTGTTTTCTCACTGTCTTACATCTCCCTATTGGACTTTTAACCTTTTAGAGAACCAGGGATGCTGCCTTACCCATCCATGTCCTCTGGGCCACCAACTCGGCACTGAACAAATGGTAAATGCCCAGATAATTCTTGTTGACTTGACTGTGAGGGAACTGATGATCCTGTATGTTGCATGGTTTGGAGCAGGAAAGGATTAATGGTGATGTTGTAAATCCCTTAATTCATTACCAGAGCC